>NC_090939.1:40560834-41200779 GCF_040938575.1 Ambystoma mexicanum | reverse complement strand
GCAGTATGGGCACCTAGAGGGTCACCTCTTCTATGCTTGTGAACTAAGCTTACTTTTGCATACATGGGGGGGGAAGAGCAGCATGGGGACCAAGAGTGTCACCTCCTCTTTGCTTGTGAACTAAGCTTACTTGAGCATACATCAAGGGGGAAGAGCAACATGGGGACCTAGAGTGTTACCTCCTCTATGCCTGTGAACTAAACTTTCTTGAGTGGAGCGAGAAGAGCAGCATAGGGATGTAGAGGGTCACCTCCTCTATGCCGTTGAACTAAGCTTACTTGAGTGGAGGGAGAAGAGCATCATGGGAATGGCGACGGTCACCTCCTCTATGCTGGTGAACTAAGTTTAATTGAGTGCACATGTTCGGGGTAGAGCGGCATGGGGACCTAGAGGGTCAACTCCTCTATGCTTGTGAACTAAGCTTACTTGAGTGTACATGGAGCGAGAAGAGCAGCATGGGCACCTAGATGGTCACCTCATCTATGCTTGTGAACTAAGCTTACTTGTGCATACATAGAGGAGGAAGAGCAGCATGGGGACCTAGAAGGTCACCTATTCTCTGCTTGTGAACTAAGCTTACTCGAGCGTACATGGAGGGGGAAGCGCAGCATGGGGACCAAGAGTGTCACCTACTGTGTTCGTGTGAACTAAGCTTACTTGAGAGTACATGGAGGGGGAAGAGCAGCAAGGGGACCTAGAGTGTCACTTCCTCTATGCCTGTGAACTAAGCTTACATGAGTGGAGAGAGAAGAGCACCATGGAGACGGAGAGGGTCGCCTCCTCTATTCCGGTGAACTAAGTTGACTTGAGGGTACATGGGGGGGGAGAGCAGAATGGGGATGTAGAGGCTCACCTCCTCTATGCCTGTGAACAAAGCTTACTTGAGTGGAGGGAGAAGAGCATCATGGGGATGGAGAGGGTCTCCTCCTCTATGGCGGTGAACTAGGTTTACTTTAGTGCACATGTTGGGGGAAGAGCGGCATGGGGACCTTGAGGATCAGCTCCTCTATGCTTGTGAACTAAGCTTACTTGAGTGTATATGCTGCGAGAAGTGCAGCATGGTGACCTAGAGGCTCACCTCCTCTATGCCTGTGAACTAAGCTTACTTGAGTGTACATGGAGCGAGAAGAGCAGAATGGGAACCTAGAGGCTCACAAACTCTATGCCTGTGAACTAAGCTTACTTGAGTGTACATTTAGCGAGAAAAGCAGCATGGAAGACCTAGAGGGTCACAAACTCTATGCCTGTGAACTAAGCTTACTTGAGTGTACATGTAGCAAGAAGAGCAGCATGGGGACCTAGAGGCACACCTCCTCTATGCCTGTGAACTAAGCTTACTTGAGTGTACATGTAGCAAGAAGAGCAGCATGGGGACCTAGAGGGTCACAAACTCTATGCCTGTGAACTAAGCTTACTTGAGTGTACATGTAGCGAGAAGAGCAGCATGGAAGACTTAGAGGGTCACCTCCTCTATGCCTGTGAACAAAGCTTACTTGATTAAACATGAAGGGGGAAGAACAGCTTGGGGACCTAGAGGGTCACCTCTTCTATGCTTGTGAACTAAGCTTTACTTGAGAGTACATGGAGGGGGAAGAGCAGCATGGGGACCAAGAGTGTCACCTCCTTTACACCTGTGAACTAAGCTGACTTGAGTGTATATGGAGCGAGAAGAGCAGCATGGGCACCTAGAGGGTCACCTCATCTATGCTTGTGACTAAGCTTACTTGAGGATACTTTGAGGGGGAAGAGCAGCATGGGGACCTAGAAGGTCACCTATTCTATGCTTGTGAACTAAGCTTACTTGAGCGTACATGGAGGTGGAAGAGCAGCATGGGGGCGGAGAGGATCACCTCCTCTATGCCTGTGAACTAAGCTAACTTTAGTGGAGGGAGAAGAGCATCATGGTGACGGAGAGGGTCGCCTACTCTATGCCGGTGAACTAAGTTTACTTGAGTGCACATGTTGGGGGATGTGCGGCATGGGGTCCTAGAGGCTCACCTCCTTTATGCGTGTGAACTAAGCTTACTTGAGTGTATATGGAGTGAGAAGAGCAGCATGGGGACCTAGAGGCTCACCTCCTCTATGACTGTGAACTAAGCCTACTTGAGTGTACATGGAGCAAGAAGAGCAGCATGGAAGACCTAGAAGGTCACCTCCTCTATGTATGTGAACTAAGTTTAATTGAGTGAACATGAAGGGGGAAGAGCAGAATGGGGATCCAGAGGGTCACCTCTTCTATGCTTGTGAACTAAGCTTTACTTGAGAGTACATGGAGGGGGAAGAGCAGCATGGGGACCTAGAGGGTCAACTCCTTTATGCTTGTGAACTAAGCTTACTTGAGTGTACATGGAGCGAGAAGAGCAGCATGGGGACCTGGAGGGTCACCTAATCTATGCTTGTGAACTAAGCTTACTTGAGCGTACATGGAGGGGGAAGAGCAGCATGGGGACCTAGAGGGTCACCTCTTCTATGCTTGTGAACTAAGCTTACTTGAGCATACCTGAAGGGGGAAGAGCAGCATGGGGACCAAGGGTGTCACCTCCTCTGTGCTTGTGAACTAAGCTTACTTGAGTGGAGGGGGAAGAGCAGCATGGGGACGGAGAGGGTCACATCCTCTATGCCGGTGAACTAAGTTTACTTGAGGGAGCATGGAGGGGGACGAGCAGCATGGGGACCTAGAGGGTCACCTCCTCTGTGCATGTGAACTAAGCTTACTTGAGTGGAGGGAGAAGAGCATTATGGGGACGGAGAGGGTCACCTCCTCTATGCCGGTAAACTAAGTTTACTTGAGTGCACATGTTGAGGGAAGAGCGGCATGGGGACGTAGAGGGTTACCTCTTCTATGCTTGTGAACTAAGCTTACTTGAGTGTATATGCTGCGAGAAGTGCAGCATGGAGACCCAGAGGCTCACCTCCTCTATGCCTGTGAACTAAGCTTACTTTATTGTACATGGAGCGAGAAGAGCAGCATGGGGACCTAGAGGCTCACCTCCTCTATGCCTGTGAACTAGGCTTACCTGAGTGTACATGGAGCAATAAGAGCAGCATGGGGACCTAGAGGCTCACCTCCTCTATGCCTGTGAACTAAGCTTACTTGAGTGTATATGGAGCGAGAAGAGCAGCATGGGCACCTAGAAGATCACCTCTTCTATGCTTGTGAACTAAGCTTACTTGAACGTAAATGGACGGGGAAGAGCAGCATGGGGACCAAGAGTGTCACCTCCTCTGTGCTTGTGAACTAAGCTTAATTGAGCATACATGGAGGGGGAAGAGCAGCAAGGGGACCTAGAGTGTCACCTCCTCTATGCCTGTGAACTAAGCCTTCTTGAGTGGAGGGAGAAGAGCAGCATGGGGACAGAGAGGGTCACCTCCTCTATGCCGGTGAACTAAGTTTACTTGAGGGTGCATGGAGGGCGACGAGCAGCATGGGGACCTAGAGGGTCACCGCCTCTATGCTTGTGAACTAAGATTGAGTGTAAATGCTGTGAGAAGAGCTGCATGGGGACCTAGAGGCTCACCTCCTCTATACTTGTGAACTAAGCTTACTTGAGTGAACATGAAGGGGGAAGAGCAGCATGAGGACCTAGAGGACACCTCCTCTATGCCTGGGAACTAAGCCTACTTGAGTGTACATGGAACAGGAAGAGCAGCATGGGCACCTAGAGGGTCACCTCCTCTATGCCTGTGAACTAAGCCCACTTGAGTGTATATGGAGGAGGAAGAGCAGCATGGGGACCTAGAGGGTCACCTCCTTTATGTCTGTGAACTAAGTTTACTTGCATGTACATGGAGGGGGACGAGCAGCATGAGGACCTAGAGGGTCAACTCATTTATGCTTGTGAACTAAGCTCACTTGAGAGCACATGGCACGGGAAGAGCAGCATGGAGACCTAGAGGGTCAACTCATCTATGCTTGTGAACTAAGTTTACTTGAGGGTGCATGGAGGGGGACGAGCAGCATCGGGACCTAGAGGGTCACCGCTTCTATGCTTGTGAACTAAGCTTACTTGAGTGTAAATGCTGCGGGAAGAGCGGCATGGTGACCTAGAGGCTCACCTCCTCTATACTTGTGAACTAAGCTTACTTGAGTGTACATGTAGCGAGAAGAGCAGCATGAAAGACGTAGAGGGTCAACTCCTCTATGCCTGTGAACTAAGCTTACTTGAGTGAACATGAAGGGGGAAGAGCAGTATGAGGACACCTCCTCTATCCCTGGGAACTAAGCCTACTTGAGTGTACATGGAGCAGGAAGAGCAGCATGGGCACCTAGAGGGTCACCTCCTCTATGCCTCTGAACTTAGCCCACTTGAGTGTATATGGAGGAGGAAGAGCAGCATGGAGACCTAGAGGGTCACCTCTTCTATGCTTGTGAACTAAGCCTACTTGAGATTACATGGAGGGGGACAAGCAGCATGGGGACCTAGATGGTCACCTCCTTTATGTCTGTGAACCAGGTTTACTTCCGTGTACATGTAGGGGGACGAGCAGCATGAGGACCTAGAGGGTCAACTCATTTATGCTTGTGAACTAAGCTTACTTGAGAGCACATGGCACGAGAAGAGCAGCATGGAGACCTAGAGGGTCACCTCATCTATGCTTGTGAACTAAGCGTACTTGAGTGTACATGGAGGGGGGAGAGCAGCATGGGGACCTAGAAGGTCACCTTTTCTATGCTTGTGAACTAAGCTTACTTGAGCGTACATGGAGGGGGAAGAGCAGAATATGGACCAAGAGTGTCACCTCCTCTGTGCTTGTGAACTAAGCTTACTTGAGCGTAAATGGAGGGGATGAGCAGCAAGGGGACCTAGAGTGTCACCTCCTCTATGACTGTGAACTAAGCTGTCTTGAGAGGAGGGAGAAGAGCAGCATGGGGACGGAGAGGATCACCTCCTCTATGCCAGTGAACTAAGTTTAGTTGAGGGTGTATGGAGGGGGACAAGCAGCATGGAGACCTAGAGGGTCACTGCCTCTGTGCCTGTGAACTAAGCTTATTTGAGTGGAGGGAGAAGAGCATCATGGGGACGGAGAGGGTCACCTCCTCTATGCCGGTGAACAAAGTTTACTTGAGTGTACATTAAGGGGGAAGAGCAGCATGGGGACCTAGAGCGTCACCAACACTGTGCCAGTGAAATAATCTTACTTGAATGTACATGTAGCGAGAAGAGCAGCATGGAAGACCTAGAGGCTCACCTCCTCTATACCTGTGAACTAAGCTTACTTGAGTGTACATGGAGCGAGAAGAACAGCATGGGGTACCTAGAGGATCAACTCCTCTATGCTTGTGAACTAAGATTACTTGAGTGAACATGAAGGGGGAAGAGCAGCATGAGGACCTAGAGGACACCTCCTCTATGCCTGGGAACTAAGCCTACTTGAGTGTACATGGAGCAGGAAGAGCAGCATGGGCACCTAGAGGGTCACCTCCTCTATGCCCCTGAACTTAGCCCACTTGAGTGTATATGGAGGAGGAAGAGCAGCATGGAGACCTAGAGGGTCACCTCTTCTATGCTTGTGAACTAAGCCTACTTGAGAGTACATGGAGGGGGACAAGCAGCATGGGGACCTAGAGGGTCACCTCCTTTATGTCTGTGAACTAAGTTTACTTGCGTGTACATGGAGGGGGACGAGCAGCATGAGGACCTAGAGGGTCAACTCATTTATGCTTGTGAACTAAGCTCACTTGAGAGCACATGGCACGGGAAGAGCAGCATGGAGACCTAGAGGGTCAACTCATCTATGCTTGTGAACTAAGTTTACTTGAGGGTGCATGGAGGGGGACGAGCAGCATCGGGACCTAGAGGGTCACCGCTTCTATGCTTGTGAACTAAGCTTACTTGAGTGTAAATGCTGCGGGAAGAGCGGCATGGGGACCTAGAGGCTCACCTCCTCTATACTTGTGAACTAAGCTTACTTGAGTGTACATGTAGCGAGAAGAGCAGCATGAAAGACGTAGAGGGTCAACTCCTCTATGCCTGTGAACTAAGCTTACTTGAGTGAACATGAAGGGGGAAGAGCAGTATGAGGACACCTCCTCTATCCCTGGGAACTAAGCCTACTTGAGTGTACATGGAGCAGGAAGAGCAGCATGGGCACCTAGAGGGTCACCTCCTCTATGCCTCTGAACTTAGCCCACTTGAGTGTATATGGAGGAGGAAGAGCAGCATGGAGATCTAGAGGGTCACCTCTTCTATGCTTGTGAACTAAGCCTACTTGAGAGTACATGGAGGGGGACAAGCAGCATGGGGACCTAGAGGGTCACCTCCTTTATGTCTGTGAACTAGGTTTACTTCCGTGTACATGTAGGGGGACGAGCAGCATGAGGACCTAGAGGGTCAACTCATTTATGCTTGTGAACTAAGCTTACTTGAGAGCACATGGCACGAGAAGAGCAGCATGGAGACCTAGAGGGTCACCTCATCTATGCTTGTGAACTAAGCGTACTTGAGTGTACATGGAGGGGGGAGAGCAGCATGGGGACCTAGAAGGTCACCTTTTCTATGCTTGTGAACTAAGCTTACTTGAGCGTACATGGAGGGGGAAGAGCAGCATGGGGACCAAGAGTGTCACCTCCTCTGTGCTTGTGAACTAAGCTTACTTGAGCGTAAATGGAGGGGATGAGCAGCAAGGGGACCTAGAGTGTCACCTCCTCTATGACTGTGAACTAAGCTGTCTTGAGAGGAGGGAGAAGAGCAGCATGGGGACGGAGAGGATCACCTCCTCTATGCCAGTGAACTAAGTTTAGTTGAGGGTGTATGGAGGGGGACAAGCAGCATGGAGACCTAGAGGGTCACTGCCTCTGTGCCTGTGAACTAAGCTTATTTGGATGGAGGGAGAAGAGCATCATGGGGACGGAGAGGGTCACCTCCTCTATGCCGGTGAACAAAGTTTACTTGAGTGTACATTAAGGGGGAAGAGCAGCATGGGGACCTAGAGCGTCACCAACACTGTGCCAGTGAAATAATCTTACTTGAATGTACATGTAGCGAGAAGAGCAGCATGGAAGACCTAGAGGCTCACCTCCTCTATACCTGTGAACTAAGCTTACTTGAGTGTACATGGAGCGAGAAGAACAGCATGGGGTACCTAGAGGAGCAACTCCTCTATGCTTGTGAACTAAGATTACTTGAGTGAACATGAAGGGGGAAGAGCAGCATGAGGACCTAGAGGACACCTCCTCTATGCCTGGGAACTAAGCATACTTGAGTGTACATGGAGCAGGAAGAGCAGCATGGGCACCTAGAGGGTCACCTCCTCTATGCCCCTGAACTTAGCCCACTTGAGTGTATATGGAGGAGGAAGAGCAGCATGGAGACCTAGAGGGTCACCTCTTCTATGCTTGTGAACTAAGCCTACTTGAGAGTACATGGAGGGGGACAACTAGCATGGGGACCTAGAGGGTCACCTCCTTTATGTCTGTGAACTAAGTTTACTTGCGTGTACATGTAGGGGGACGAGCAGCATGAGGACCTAGAGGGTCAACTCATTTATGCTTGTGAACTAAGCTTACTTGAGAGCACATGGCACGAGAAGAGCAGCATGGAGACCTAGAGGGTCACCTCATCTATGCTTGTGAACTAAGCGTACTTGAGTGTACATGGAGGGGGGAGAGCAGCATGGGGACCTAGAAGGTCACCTTTTCTATGCTTGTGAACCAAGCTTACTTGAGCATACATGGAGGGGGAAGAGCAGCATGGGGACCAAGAGTGTCACCTCCTCTGTGCTTGTGAACTAAGCTTACTTGAGCGTAAATGGAGGGGAAGAGCAGCAAGGGGACCTAGAGTGTCACCTCCTCTATGACTGTGAACTAAGCTGTCTTGAGAGGAGGGAGAAGAGCAGCATGGGGACGGAGAGGATCACCTCCTCTATGCCAGTGAACTAAGTTTAGTTGAGGGTGTATGGAGGGGGAAGAGCAGCATGGAGACCTAGAGGGTCACTGCCTCTGTGCCTGTGAACTAAGCTTATTTGAGTGGAGGGAGAAGAGCATCATGGGGACGGAGAGGGTCACCTCCTCTATGCCGATGAACAAAGTTTACTTGAGTGTACATTAAGGGGGAAGAGCAGCATGTGGACCTAGAGCGTCACCAACACTGTGCCAGTGAAATAATCTTACTTGAATGTACATGTAGCGAGAAGAGCAGCATGGAAGACCTAGAGGCTCACCTCCTCTATACCTGTGAACTAAGCTTACTTGAGTGTACATGGAGCGAGAAGAACAGCATGGGGTACCTAGAGGATCAACTCCTCTATGCTTGTGAACTAAGCTTACTTGAGTGTAAATACTGCGAGAAGAGCGACATGGGGACCTAGAGGCTCACCTCCTCTATGCCTGTGAACGAAGCTTACTTGAGTGTACATGGAGCGAGAAGAACAGCATGGGGGCCAAGAGTGTCACCACCTCTGTGCTTGTGAACTCAGCTTACTTGAGCATACATCGATGGGAAGAGCAGCATGGGGACCTAGAGTGTCAACTCCTCTATGCCCGTGAACTAAGCTTTCTTGAGTGGAGGGAGAAGTGCAGCATGGGGACGGAGAGGGTCACCTCCTCTATGTCGGTGAACTAAGTTTACTTGAGTGCACATATTTTGGGAAGAGCGGCATGGAGACCTAGAGGATCAACTCGTCTATGCTTGTCAACTAAGCTTACTTGAGTGTAAATGCTGCGAGAAGAGCAGCATGGGGACCTAGAGGCTCACCTCCTATATGCTTGTGAACTAAGCTTACTTGAGTGTACATTGAGAGAGAAGAGCAGCATGCAGACCTAGAGGGTCACCTCTTCTATGCTTGTGAACTAAGCTTACTTGAGCGTAAATGGAGGGGGAAGAGCAGCATGGGGACCAAGAGTGTCCCCTCCTCTGTGCTTGTGAACAAAACTTACTTGAGCGTTCATGGAGGGAGAAGAGCATCATGGGGACGGAGAGGGTCACCTCCTCTATGCCGGTGAACAAAGTTTACTTGATTGTACATTAAGGGGGAAGAGCAGCATGTGGACCTAGAGCGTCACCAACACTGTGCCAGTGAAATAATCTTACTTGAATGTACATGTAGCGAGAAGAGCAGCATGGAAGACCTAGAGGCTCTCCTCCTCTATACCTGTGAACTAAGCTTACTTGAGTGTACATGGAGCGAGAAGAACAGCATGGGGTACCTAGAGGATCAACTCCTCTATGCTTGTGAACTAAGCTTACTTGAGTGTAAATGCTGCGAGAAGAGCGACATGGGGACCTAGAGGCTCACCTCCTCTATGCCTGTGAACGAAGCTTACTTGAGTGTACATGGAGCGAGAAGAACAGCATGGGGGCCAAGAGTGTCACCTCCTCTGTGCTTGTGAACTCAGCTTACTTGAGCATACATCGATGGGAAGAGCAGCATGGGGACCTAGAGTGTCAACTCCTCTATGCCTGTGAACTAAGCTTTCTTGAGTGGAGGGAGAAGTGCAGCATGGGGACGGAGAGGGTCACCTCCTCTATGTCGGTGAACTAAGTTTACTTGAGTGCACATATTTTGGGAAGAGCTGCATGGAGACCTAGAGGATCAACTCGTCTATGCTTGTCAACTAAGCTTACTTGAGTGTAAATGCTGCGAGAAGAGCAGCATGGGGACCTAGAGGCTCACCTCCTCTATGCTTGTGAACTAAGCTTACTTGAGTGTACATTGAGAGAGAAGAGCAGCATGCGGACCTAGAGGGTCACCTCTTCTATGCTTGTGAACTAAGCTTACTTGAGCGTACATGTAGGGGGAAGAGCAGCATGGGGACCAAGAGTGTCCCCTCCTCTGTGCTTGTGAACAAAACTTACTTGAGCGTTCATGGAGGGGGAAGAGTAGCATGGGGACCTAGCGTGTTACCTCCTCTATGCCTGTGAACTAAGCTTTTTTGAGTGGAGGGAGAAGAGCAGCATGGGGACGGTCAGGGTCACCTCCTACATGTCTGTGAACTAAGCTTACTTGAGTGGAGGGAGAAGAGCATCATGGGGATGGAGAAGGTCACCTCCTCTATGCCGGTGAACTAAGTTTACATGAGTGCACATGTTGGGGGAAGAGCGGCATGGGGACCTAGAGGGTCAACTCCTCTATGCTTGTGAACAAAGCTTACTTGAGTGTACATGGAGCGAGAAGAGCAGCCTGGGCACCTAGATGGTCACCTCATCTATGCTTGTGAACTAAGCTTACTTGAGCATACATAGAGGGGGAAGAGCAGCATGGGGACCTAGAAGGTCACCTGTTCTATGCTTGTGAACTAAGCTTACTTGAGTGGAGGGAGAAGAGCATTATGGGGACGGAGAGGGTCATCTCCTCTATGCCGGTGAACTAAGTTTACTTGAGTGCACATGTTGAGGGAAGAGCGGCATGGGGACGTAGAGGGTTACCTCCTCTATGCTTGTGAACTAAGCTTACTTGAGTGTATATGCTGCGAGAAGTGCAGCATGGTGACCCAGAGGCTCACCTCCTCTATGCCTGTGAACTAAGCTCACTAGATTGTACATGGAGCGAGAAGAGCCGCATGGGGACCTAGAGGCTCACCTCCTCTATGCCTGTGAACTAAGCTTACTTGAGTGTATATGGAGCGAGAAGAGCAGCATGGGCACCTAGAAGATCACCTCTTCTATGCTTGTGAACTAAGCTTACTTGAACGTAAATGGAGGGGGAAGAGCAGCATGGGGACCAAGAGTGTCACCTCCTCTGTGCTTGTGAACTAAGCTTACTTGAGCATACATGGAGGGGGAAGAGCAGCAAGGGGACCTAGAGAGTCACCTCCTCTATGCCTGTGAACTAAGCCTTCTTGAGTGGAGGGAGAAGAGCAGCATGGGGACAGAGAGGGTCACCCCCTCTATGCCGGTGAACTAAGTTTACTTGAGGGTGCATGGAGGGCGACGAGCAGCATGGGGACCTAGAGGATCACCTCCTCTATGCTTGTGAACTAAGATTACTTGAGTGAACATGAAGGGGGAAGAGCAGCATGAGGACCTAGAAGACACCTCCTCTATGCCTGGGAACTAAGCCTACTTGAGTGTACATGGAGCAGGAAGAGCAGCATGGGCACCTAGAGGGTCACCTCCTCTATGCCTGTGAACTAAGCCTACTTGAGTGTATATGGAGGAGGAAGAGCAGCATGGGGACCTAGAGGGTCACCTCTTCTATGCTTGTGAACTAAGCCTACTTGAGAGTACATGGAGGGGGACAAGCAGCATGGGGACCTAGAGGGTCACCTCCTTTACGTCTGTGATCTAAGTTTACTTGCGTGTACATGTAGGGGGATGAGCAGCATGAGGACCTAGAGGGTCAACTCATTTATGCTTATGAACTAAGCTTACTTGAGAGCACATGGTGCGGGAAGAGCAGCATGGAGACCTAGAGGGTCAACTCATCTATGCTTGTGAACTAAGTTTACTTGAGGGTGCATGGAGGGGGACGAGCAGCATGCGGACCTAGAGGGTCACCGCTTCTATGCTTGTGAACTAAGCTTACTTGAGTGTAAATGCTGCGAGAAGAGCGGCATGGGGACCTAGCGGCTCACCTCCTCTATACTTGTGAACTAAGCTTACTTGAGTGAACATGAAGGGGGAAGAGCAGCATGAGGACCTAGAGGACACCTCCTCTATGCCTGGGAACTAAGCCTACTTGAGTGTACATGGAGCAGGAAGAGCAGCATGGGCACCTAGAGGGTCACCTCCTCTATGCCTGTGAACTAAGCTTACTTGAGAGCACATGGCATGAGAAGAGCAGCATGGAGACCTAGAGGGTCACCTCATCTATGCTTGTGAACTAAGCGTACTTGAGCGTACATTGAGGGGGGAGAGCAGCATGCTGACCTAGAAGGTCACCTTTTCTATGCTTGTGAACTAAGCTTACTTGAGCGTACATGGAGGGGGAAGAGCAGCATGGGGACCAAGAGTGTCACCTCCTCTGTGCTTGTGAACTAAGCTTACTTGAGCGTAAATGGAGGGGAAGAGCAGCAAGGGGACCTAGAGTGTCACCTCCTCTATGACTGTGAACTAAGCTTTCTTGAGAGGAGGGAGAAGAGCAGCATGGGGACGGAGAGGATCACCTCCTCTATGCCAGTGAACTAAGTTTACTTGAGGGTGTATAGGGGGAAAAGCAGCATGGAGACCTAGAGGGTCACCGCCTCTGTGCCTGTGAACTAAGCCTATTTGAGAGGAGGGAGAAGAGCAGCATGGGGACGGAGAGGGTCACCTCCTCTATGCCGGTGAACGAAGCTTACTTGAGTGTACATTAAGGGGTAAGAGCAGCATGGGGACCTAGAGCGTCACCAACACTGTGCCAGTGAAATAATCTTACTTGAATGTACATGTAGCGAGAAGAACAGCATGGAAGACCTAGAGGCTCACCTCCTCTATGCCTGTGAACTAAGCTTACTTGAGTGTACATGGAGTGAGAAGAACAGCATGGAGGACCTAGAGGATCAACTCCTCTATGCTTGTGAACTAAGCTTACTTGAGTGTAAATGCTGCGAGAAGAGCGGCATGGGGACCTAGAGGATCACCTCCTCTATGCCTGTGAACGAAGCTTACTTGAGTGTAAATGGAGGGGGAAGAGCAGCATGGGGACCTAGAGTGTCACCTCCTCTATGCCTGTGAACTAAGCTTTCTTGAGTGGAGGGAGAAGTGCAGCATGGGGACAGAGAGGGTCACCTCCTCTATGCCGGTAAACTAAGTTTACTTGAGGGTGCATGGAGGAAGAAGAACAGCATGGGAACGTAGAGGGTTGCCTCCTCTATGGCTGTGAACTAAGCTTACTTGAGTGGAGGGAGAAGAGCATCATTGGGACGGAGAGGGTCACCTCCTCTATGCCGGTGAACTAAGTTTACTTGAGTGCACATATTTTGGGAAGAGCGGCATGGAGACCTAAAGGATCAACTCGTCTATGCTTGTCAACTAAGCTTACTTGAGTGTAAATGCTGTGAGAAGAGCAGCATGGGGACCTAGAGGCTCACCTTCTCTATGCTTATGAACTAAGCTTACTTGAGTGTACATTGAGAGAGAAGAGCAGCATGGGGACCTAGAGGCTCACCTCCTCTATGCCTGTGAACTAAGTTTACTAGAGTGCACATGTTGAGGGAAGAGCGGCATGGGGAACTAGAGGATCAACTCCTCTATGCTTGGGAACTAAGCTTACTTGAGTGTACATTGAGAGAGAAGAGCAGCATGGGGACCTAGAAGGTCACCTATTCTATGCTTGTGAACTAAGCTTACTTGAGCGTACATGGAGGGGGAAGAGCAGCATGGGGACCAAGAGTGTCCCCTCCTCTGTGCTTGTGAACAAAACTTACTTGAGAGTACATAGAGGGGGAAGAGCAGCAAGGGGACCTAGAGTGTCACCTCCTCCATGCCTGTGAACTAAGCTTACTTGAGTGGAGGGAGAAGAGCATTATGGGGACGGAGAGGGTCACCTCCTCTATGCCAGTGAACTAAGTTTACTTGAGTGCACATGTTGAGGGAAGAGCGGCATGGGGACGTAGAGGGTTACCTCCTCTATGCTTGTGAACTAAGCTTACTTGAGTGTATATGCTGCGAGAAGTGCAGCATGGTGACCCAGAGGCTCACCTCCTCTATGCCTGTGAACTAAGCTCACTTGATTGTACATGGAGCGAGAAGAGCCGCATGGGGACCTAGAGGCTCACCTCCTCTACGCCTGTGAACTAGGCTTACCTGAGTGTAAATGGAGCAATAAGAGCAGCATGGGGACCTAGAGGGTCACAAACTCTATGCTTTTGAACTAAGCTTACTTGAGTGTATATGGAGTGAGAAGAGCAGCATGGGCACCTAGAAGATCACCTCTTCTATGCTTTTGAACTAAGCTTACTTGAACGTAAATGGAGGGGGAAGAGCAGCATGGGGACCAAGAGTGTCACCTCCTCTGTGCTTGTGAACTAAGCTTACTTGAGCATACATGGAGGGGGAAGAGCAGCAAGGGGACCTAGAGAGTCACCTCCTCTATGCCTGTGAACTAAGCCTTCTTGAGTGGAGGGAGAAGAGCAGCATGGGGACAGAGAGGGTCACCCCCTCTATGCCGGTGAACTAAGTTTACTTGAGGGTGCATGGAGGGCGACGAGCAGCATGGGGACCTAGTGGATCACCGCCTCTATGCTTGTGAACTAAGATTACTTGAGTGTAAATGCTGCGAGAAGAGCGGCATGGGGACCTAGAGGCTCACCTCCTCTATATTTGTGAACTAAGCTTACTTGAGTGAACATGAAGGGGAAGAGCAGCATGAGGACCTAGAGGACACCTCCTCTATGCCTGGGAACTAAGCCTACTTGAGTGTACATGGAGCAGGAAGAGCAGCATGGACACCTAGAGGGTCACCTCCTCTATGCCTCTGAACTAAGCCCACTTGAGAGTACATGGAGGGGGACAAGCAGCTTGGGGACCTAGAGGGTCACCTCTTCTATGCTTGTGAACTAAGCCTACTTGAGAGTACATGGAGGGGGACAAGCAGCATGGGGACCTAGAGGGTCACCTCCTTTATGTCTGTGATCTAAGTTTACTTGCGTGTACATGTAGGGGGACGAGCAGCATGAGGACCTAGAGGGTCAACTCATTTATGCTTGTGAACTAAGCTTACTTGAGAGCACATGGTGCGGGAAGAGCAGCATGGCGACCTAGAGGGTCAACTCATCTATGCTTGTGAACTAAGTTTATTTGAGGGTGCATTGAGGGGGACGAGCAGCATGGGGACTTAGAGGGTCACCGCTTCTATGATTGTGAACTAAGCTTACTTGAGTGTAAATGCTGCGAGAAGAGCGGCTTGGGGACCTAGCAGCTCACCTCCTCTATACTTGTGAACTAAGCTTACTTGAGTGTACATGTAGCGAGAAGAGCAGCATGAAAGACATAGAGGGTCACCTCCTCTATGCCTGTGAACTAAGCTTACTTGAGTGAACATGAAGGGGGAAGAGCAGCATGAGGACCTAGAGGACACCTCCTCTATGCCTGGGAACTAAGCCTACCTGAGTGTACATGGAGCAGGAAGAGCAGCATGGGCACCTAGAGGGTCACCTCCTCTATGCCTGTGAACTAAGCCCACTTAAGTGTATATGGAGGAGGAAGAGCAGCATGGAGACCTAGAGTGTCACCTCTTCTATGCTTGTGAACTAAGCCTACTTGAGAGTACATGGAGGGGGACAAGCAGCATGGGGACCTAGAGGGTCAGCTCCTTTATGTCTGTGAACTAAGTTTACTTGCGTGTACATGTAGGGGGACGAGCAGCATGAGGACCTAGAGGGTCAACTCATTTATGCTTGTGAACTAAGCTTACTTGAGAGCACATGGCATGAGAAGAGCAGCATGGAGACCTAGAGGGTCACCTCATCTATGCTTGTGAACTAAGCGTACTTGAGCGTACATGGAGGGGGGAGAGCAGCATGCTGACCTAGAAGGTCACCTTTTCTATGCTTGTGAACTAAGCTTACTTGAGCGTACATGGAGGGGGAAGAGCAGCATGGGGACCAAGAGTGTCACCTCCTCTGTGCTTGTGAACTAAGCTTACTTGAGCGTAAATGGAGGGGAAGAGCAGCAAGGGGACCTAGAGTGTCACCTCCTCTATGCCTGTGAACTAAGCTCACTTGATTGTACATGGAGCGAGAAGAGCCGCATGGGGACCTAGAGGCTCACCTCCTCTACGCCTGTGAACTAGGCTTACCTGAGTGTAAATTGAGCAATAAGAGCAGCATGGGGACCTAGAGGGTCACAAACTCTATGCTTTTGAACTAAGCTTACTTGAGTGTATATGGAGTGAGAAGAGCAGCATGGGCACCTAGAAGATCACCTCTTCTATGCTTTTGAACTAAGCTTACTTGAACGTAAATGGAGGGGGAAGAGCAGCAGGGAGACCTAGAGTGTCACCTCCTCTATGCCTGTGAACTAAGCTTTCTTGAGTGGAAGGAGAAGAGCAGCATGGGGATGGAGAGGGTCACCTAATCTATGCCGGTGAACTAAGTTCACTTGAGTGCACATGTTGGGGGAAGAGCGGCATGGGGACCTAGAGGGTCAACTCCTCTATGCTTGTGAACTAAGCTTACTTGAGTGTACATGGAGCGAGAAGACCAGCCTGGGCACCGAGAGGGTCACCTCATCTACGCTTGTGAACTATGCTTACTTGAGCGTACATGGAGGGGGAAGAGCAGTATGGGGACCTAGAAGGTCACCTCTTCTATGCTTGTGAACTAAGCTTACTTCAGCGTACATGGAGGGGGAAGAGCAGCATGGGGACCAAGAGTGTCATCTCCTCTATGCTTGTGAACTAAGCTTACTTGAGTGTACATCGAGGGGGAAGAGCAGCATGGGGACTTAGGGTGCCACCTCCTCTATGCCTGTGAACTAAGCTTTCTTGAGTGGAGGGAGAAGAGCATCATGGGGATGGAGAGGGTCACCTCCGCTATGCCGGTGAACTAAGTTTACTTGAGGGTGCATGGAGCGAAAAAAGCAGCATCGGCACCTAGAAGGTCACCTCATCTATGCCTGTGAACTAAGCTTACTTGAGCGTACATGGAGCGAGAAAAGCAGCATGGGGACCTAGAAGGTCACCTCTTCTATGCTTGTGAACTAAGCTTACTTGAGCGTACATGGAGGGGGAAGAGCAGCATGGGGACCAAGAGTGTCACCTACTCTATGCTTGTGAACTAAGCTTACTTGAGCGTACATGGAGCGGTAAGAGCAGCAAGGGGACCTGAAGTGTCACATCCTCTATGTTTGTGAACTAAGCATTTTTGAGTGGAGGGAGAAGAGCAGCATAGGGACGGAGAGGGTCACCTCCTTTCTGCCTGTGAACTAAGCTTACTTGAGTGGAGGGAGAAGAGCATCATGGGGACGGAGAGGGTCGCCTCCTCTATGCCGGTGAACTAGGTTTACTTGAATGTGCATGGAGAGGGAAGAGCAGAATGGGGACGTAGAGGGTCACCTCCTCTTTGCCTGTGAACTAAGCTTACTAGAGTGGAGGGAGAAGAGCACCATGGGGACGGAGAGGGTCGCCTCCTCTATGCCTGTGAACTAAGCTTACTTGAGTGGAGGGGGAAGAGCACCAAGGGGATGGAGAGGGTCACCTTCTCTATGCCGGTGAACTAAGTTTACTTGAGTGCACAGGTTGGGGGAAGAGCGGCATGGGGACCTAGAGGATCAATTTCTGTATGCTTGTGAACTAAGCTTACTTGAGTGTACATGGAGCAAGAAGAGCAGCATGGAAGACCTAGAGGGTCACCTCCTCTCTGCCTACGAACTAAGCTTACTTGAGCGTAAATGGGGCAAGAAGAGGAGCATGGGGACCTAGAGGGTGACCTCCTCTATGCTTGTGAACTTAGCTTAGTGAGTGTACATTATGGGGAAGAGCAGCATGGGGACCTAGAGGGTCACAAACTCTATGCCTGTGAACTAAGCTTACTTGAGTGTACATGTAGCGAGAAGAGAAGCATGGAAGACCTAGAGGGTCACCTCCACTATGCCTGTGAACTAACCTTACTTGAGTGAACATGAAGGGGGAGAGCAGTATGGGGACCTAGAGGGTCACCTCTTCTATGCATTGGAACTAAGCTTTACTTGTGAGTACATGGAGGGGGAAGAGCAGCATGGAGGCCTAGAGGGTCACCTCCTCTATGCAAGTGAACTAAGCCTACTTGAGTGTACAGGGAGGGGGAAGAGCAGCATGGGGACCTAGAGGGTCACCTCCTCTATGCCTGTGAACTAAGCTTACTTGAGTGTACATGGAGCAAGAAGAGCATCATGGAAGACCTAGAGGGTCACCTCCTCTATGCCTGTGAACTACGCTTACTTGAGTGTAAATGGGGCAAGAAGAGGAGCATGGGGACCTAGAGGGTGACCTCCTCTATGCTTGTAAACTTAGCTTAGTGAGTGTACATTATGGGGGAAGAGCAGCATGGGGACCTAGAGGGTTACAAACTCTATTCCTGTGAACTAAGCTTACTTGAGTGTACATGTAGCGAGAAGAGCAGCATGGAAGACCTAGAGGGTCACCTCCTCTATTCTTGTGAACTAACCTTACTTGAGTGAACATGAAGGGGGAGAGCAGCATGGCGACCTAGAGGGTCACCTCTTCTATGCATGTGAACTAAGCTTTACTTGTGAGTACATGGAGGGGGAAGAGCAGCATGGAGGCCTAGAGGGTCACCTCATCTATGCAAGTGAACTAAGCCTACTTGAGTGTACATGGAGAGGGAAGAGCAGCATGGGGACCTAGAGGGTCACCTCCTCTATGCCCGTGAACTAAGCCTCCTTAAGTGTACATGGAGGGGGTAGAGCAGCATGGGGGCCTAGAGGTCACCTCTTCTATGCTTGTGAACTAAGCCTACTTTAGAGTACATGGAAGGGGACGAGCAGCATGGGGACCTAGAGGTTCTACTCCTTTAAGCTTGTGAACTAAGCTTACTTGAGTGTACATGGAGCGAGAAGAGCAGCACGGGCACCTAGAGGGTCACCTCATCTATGCTTGTGAACTAAGCGTACTTGAGCGTACATGGAGGGAGAAGAGCAGCATGGGGACCTAGAAGGTCACCTCTTCTATACTTGTGAACTAAGCTTACTTGAGCGTACATGGAGGGGGAAGAGCAGCATGGGGACCAAGAGTGTCTCCACCCCTGTGCTTGTGAACTAAGCTTAATTGAGCGTATATGGAGGGGGAAGAGCAGCATGGGAACCTAGAAGGTCACCTCTTCTATGCTTGTGAACTAAGCTTACTTGAGCGTACATAGAGGGGGAAGAGCAGCATGGGGACCAATAGTGTCACCTCCTTTATGCCTGTGAACTGGGCTTACTTGAGTGGAGGGAGAGGAGCATTGTGGGGACGGAGAGGGTCGCCTCCTCTATGCCGGTGAACTAGGTTTACTTGAGGGTGCATGGAGGGGGAAGAGCAGAATGGGGACGTAGAGGGTCACCTCCTCTTTGCCTGTGAACTAAGCTTACTTGAGTGGAGGGAGAAGAGCACCAAGGGGATGGAGAGGGTCACCTTCTCTATGCCGGTGAACTAAGTTTACTTGAGTGCACAGGTTGGGGGAAGAGCGGCATGAGGACCTAGAGGATCAACTCCTCTATGCTTGTGAACTAAGCTTACTTGAGTGTAAATGCTGCGAGAAGAGCAGCATGCAGGCCTAGAGGCGCACCTCCTCTATGCCTGTGAACTAAGCTTACTTGAGTGTACATGGAGCTAGAAGAGCAGCATGGGGACCTAGAGGCTCACCTCCTCTATGCCCGTGAAGTAAGCCTCCTTAAGTGTACATGGAGGGCGTAGAGCAGCATTGGGGCCTAGATGGTCACCACCTCTATGCCTGTGAACTAAGCCTACTTGAGTGTACATGGATCAGGAAGCACAGCATGGGGACCTAGAGGGTCACCTCCTCTATGCCTATGAACTAAGCTTACTTGAGTGTATATGGAGGGGGAAGAGAAGCATGGGGACCTAGAGGTCACCTCTTCTGTGCTTGTGAACTAAGCCTACTTTAGAGTACATGGAGGGGGATGAGCAGCATGGGGACCTAGAGGTTCAACTCCTTTATGCTTGTGAACTAAGCTTACTTGAGTGTACATGGAGCGAGAAGAGCAGCATGGGCACCTAGAGGGTCACCTCATCTATGCTTGTGAACTAAGCTCACTTGAGCGTACATGGAGGGGGAAGAGCAGAATGGGGACCTACAAGGTCACCTCTTCTATGCTTGCGAACTAAGCTTACTTGAGCGTACATGGAGGGGGAAGAGCAGTATGGGGACCTAGAAGGTCACTTCTTCTATGCTTGTGAACTAAGCTTATTTGAGTGGAGGGAGAAGAGCATCATGGGGACAGAGAGGGTCACCTCCTCTATGCCAGTGAACTAACTTTACTTAAGTGCACATGTTGAGAGAAGAGCGGCATGGGGACCTAGAGGATCAACTCCTCTATGCTTGTGAACTAAGCTTACTTGAGTGTAAATGCAGCGAGAAGAGTGGCATGGGGACCTAGAGTCTCCCCTCCTCTATGCCTGTGAACTAAGCTCACTTGAGTGTACATGGAGCAGGAAAAGCAGCATGGGCACCTAGAGTGTCACCTCCTCTATGCCTGTGAAATAAGCGTACTTGAGTGTACATGGAGGGGGACAAGCAGCATGGGGACCTAGAGGGACAACTCCTCTATGCTTGTGAACTAAGCTTACTTGAGTGTACACAGAGCAAGAAGAGCAGCATGGGGACCTACAGGGTCACAAACTCTATGCCTGTGAACCTTGCTTACTTGAGTGTACATGTAGCGAGAAGAGCAGCATGGAAGACCTAGAGGGTCACCTCCTCTATGCCTGTGAACTAAGCTTACGTGAGTGAACATGAAGGGGGAAAAGCAGCATGGGAACATAGAGGGTCACCTCTTCTGTGCTTGTGAACTAAGCTTTACTTGAGCATACATGGAGGGGGAAAAGCAGCATGGGGACCAAGAGTGTCACCTCCTTTGTGCTTGTGAACTAAGCTTGCTTGAGCGTACATCGAGGGGGAAGAGCAGCATGGGGACCTAGAAGGTCACCTCTTCTATGCTTGTGAATTTAGCTTACTTGAGCATACATGGAGGGGGAAGAGCAGCATGGGGACCAAGAGTGTCACCTCTTCTGTGCTTGTGAACAAAGCTTATTTGAGCGTAAATGGAGGAGGAAGAGCAGCATGGGGACGTAGAGGGTCAAGCTTACTTGAGTGGAGTGAGAAGAGCATCATGGGGATGGAGAGGGTCGCCTCCTCTATGCCAGTGAACTAAGTTTACTTGAGTGCACATGTTGGGGAAAGAACGGCATGGGGACCTAAAGGATCAACTCCTCTATGCTTGTGAACTAAGCTTACTTGAGTGTAAATTCTTCGAGAAGAGCGGCATGGCGACCTAGAGGCTCACTTACTCTATGCCTGTGAACTAAGCTTACTTGAGTGTACATGGAGCGAGAAGAACAACATGGGGGCCAAGAGTGTCACCTCCTCTGTGCTTGTGAACTAAGCTTACTTGAGCATACATCGATGGCAAGAGCGACATGGCGACCTAGATGCTCACTTCCTCTATGCCTGTGAACTAAGCTTACTTGAGTGTACATGGAGCTAGAAGAACAACATGGGGGCCAAGAGTGTCACCTCCTCTATGCCTGTGAACTAAGCTTTCCTGAGTGGATGGAGAAGAGCACCATGGGGACGGAGAGGGTCGCCTCCTCTATGCCTGTGAAATAAGCTTACTTGAGTGGAGGGAGAAGAGCCCCATGGGGATGGAGAGGGTCACCTTCTCAATGCCGGTGAACTAAGTTTACTTGAGTGCACAGGTTGGGGGAAGAGCGGCATGGAGACCTAGAGGATCAATTCATGTATGCTTGTGAACTAAGCTTACTTGAGTGTAAATGCTGCGAGAAGAGCAGCATGGGGACCTAGAGGCTCACCTCCTCTATGCCTGTGAACTAAGCTTACTTGAGTGTACATGGAGCAAGAAGAGCAGCATGGAAGACCTAGAGGGTCACCTCCTCTATGCCTGTGAACTAAGCTTACTTGAGTGTAAATGGGGCAAGAAGAGGAGCATGGGGACCTAGAGGGTGACCTCCTCTATGCTTGTGAACTTAGCTTAGTGAGTGTACATTATGGGGGAAGAGCAGCATGGGGACCTAGAGGGTCACAAACTCTATGCCTGTGAACTAAGCTTACTTGAGTGTACATGTAGCGAGAAGAGCAGCATGGAAGACCTAGAGTTTCACCTCCTCTATTCCTGTGAACTAACCTTACTTGAGTGAACATGAAGGGGGAGAGCAGCATGGGGACCTAGAGGGTCACCTCTTCTATGCATGTGAACTAAGCTTTACTTGTGAGTACATGGAGGGGGAAGAGCAGCATGGAGGCCTAGAGGGTCACCTCCTCTATGCAAGTGAACTAAGCCTACTTGAGTGTACATGGAGGGGGAAGAGCAGCATGGGGACCTAGAGGGTCACCTCCTCTATGCCCGTGAACTAAGCCTCCTTAAGTGTACATGGAGGGGGTAGAGCAGCATGGGGGCCTAGAGGGTCACCACCTCTATGCCTGTGAACTAAGCATACTTGAGTGTACATGGATCAGGAAGAGCAGCATGGGGACCTAGAGGGTCACCTCCTCTATGCCTATGAAGTAAGCTTACTTGAGTGTATATGGAGGGGGAAGAGAAGCATGGGGACCTAGAGGTCACCTCTTCTATGCTTGTGAACTAAGCCTACTTTAGAGTACATGGAGGGGGACGAGCAGCATGGGGACCTAGAGGTTCAACTCCTTTATGCTTGTGAACTAAGCGTACTTGAGTGTACATGGAGCGAGAAGAACAACATGGGGGCCAAGAGTGTCACCTCCTCTGTGCTTGTGAACTAAGCTTACTTGAGCATACATCGATGGCAAGAGCGACATGGCGACCTGGAGGCTCACTTCCTCTATGCCTGTGAACTAAGCTTACTTGAGTGTACATGGAGCGAGAAGAACAACATGGGGGCCAACAGTGTCACCTCCTCTATGCCTGTGAACTAAGCTTTCCTGAGTGGAGGGAGAAGAGCACCATGGGGACGGAGAGGGTCGCCTCCTCTATGCCTGTGAACTAAGCTTACTTGAGTGGAGGGAGAAGAGCACCATGGGGATGGAGAGGGTCACCTTCTCAATGCCGGTGAACTAAGTTTACTTGAGTGCACAGGTTGGGGGAAGAGCGGCATGGGGACCTAGAGGATCAATTCCTGTATGCTTGTGAACTAAGCTTACTTGAGTGTAAATGCTGCGAGAAGAGCAGCATGGGGACCTAGAGGCTCACCTCCTCTATGCCTGTGAACTAAGCTTACTTGAGTGTACATGGAGCAAGAAGAGCAGCATGGAAGACCTTGAGGGTCACCTCCTCTATGCCTGTGAACTAAGCTTACTTGAGTGTAAATGGGGCAAGAAGAGGAGCATGGGGTCCTAGAGGGTGACCTCCTCTATGCTTGTGAACTTAGCTTAGTGAGTGTACATTATGGGGGAAGAGCAGCATGGGGACCTAGAGGGTCACAAACTCTATGCCTGTGAACTAAGCTTACTTGAGTGTACATGTAGCGAGAAGAGCAGCATGGAAGACCTAGAGGGTCACCTCCTCTATTCCTGTGAACTAACCTTACTTGAGTGAACATGAAGGGGGAAGAGCAGCATGGGGACCTAGAGGGTCACCTCTTCTATGCATGTGAACTAAGCTTTACTTGTGAGTACTTGGAGGGGGAAGAGCAGCATGGAGGCCTAGAGGGTCACCACCTCTATGCCTGTGAACTAAGCATACTTGAGTGTACATGGATCAGGAAGAGCAGCATGGGGACCTAGAGGGTCACCTCCTCTATGCCTATGAACTAAGCTTACTTGAGTGTATATGGAGGGGGAAGAGAAGCATGGGGACCGAGAGGTCACCTCTTCTATGCTTGTGAACTAAGCCTACTTTAGAGTACATGGAGGGGGACGAGCAGCATGGGGACCTAGAGGTTCAACTCCTTTATGCTTGTGAACTAAGCTTACTTGAGTGTACATGGAGCGAGAAGAGCAGCATGGGCACCTAGAGGATCACCTCATCTATGCTTGTGAACTAAGCGTACTTGAGCGTACATGGAGGGGGAAGAGCAGCATGGGGACCTACAAGGTCACCTCTTCTATGCTTGTGAACTAAGCTTACTTGAGCGTACATGGAGGGGGAAGAGCAGCATGGGGACCAAGAGTGTCACCTCCTCTGTGCTTGTGAACTAAGCTTACTTGAGCGTACATGGAGGGGGAAGAGCAGCATGGGGACCTAGAAGGTCCCCTCCTCTATGCTTGTGAACTAAGCTTACTTGAGTGTAAATGCTGCGAGAAGAGTGGCATGGGGACCTAGGGGCTCACCTCCTCTATGCCCGTGAACTAAGCTTACTTGAGTGTACATGTAGCGAGAAGAGCAGCATAAAAGACCTAGAGGGTCACCTCCTCTATGCCTGTGAACTAAGCTTACTTGAGTGTAAATGGAGCAGGAAGAGCAGCATGGGCACCTAGAGTGTCACCTCCTCTATGCCTGTGAACTAAGCTTACTTGAGTGTACATGTAGCGAGAAGAGCAGCATGGAACACCTAGAGGCTCACCTCCCTTCTGCCTGTGAACTAAGCTTACTTGAGTGTACATGGAGCGAGAAGAACAGCATGGGGGACCTAGAGGATCAACTCCTCTATGCTTGTGAACTAAGCTTACTTGAGTGTAAATTCTGCGAGAACAGCGGCATGGCGACCTAGAGGATCACCTCCTCTATGCCTGTGAACTAAGCTTACTTGAGTGTACATGGAGCGAGAAGAACAGCATGGGGGCCAACAGTGTCACCACCTATGTGCTTGTGAACTAAGCTTACTTGAGCATACATCGATGGGAAGAGCGGCATGGGGACCTAGAGTGCCACCTCCTCTATGCCTGTGAACTAAGCTTTCCTGAGTGGAGGGAGAAGAGCAGCATGGGGACGGAGAGGGTCACCTCCTCTATGCCGGTAAACTAAGTTTACTTGAGGGTGCATGGATTAGGAAGAGCAGCATGGGGACCTAGAAGGTCACTTCTTCTATGCTTGTGAACTAAGCTTACTTGAGCGTACATGGAGGGGGAAGAGCAGCATGGGGACCAAGAGTGTTACCTACTCTGTGCTTGTGAACTAAGCTTTTTTGAGTGGAGGGAGAAGAGCAGCATGGGGACTGAGAGGGTCACCTCCTTTATGCCTGTGAACTAAGCTTACTTGAGTGGAGGGAGAAGAGCATCATGGGGACGGAGAGGGTCGCCTCCTCTATGCCGGTGAACTAGGTTTACTTGAGGGTGAATGGAGGGGGAAGAGCATCATGGGGACGGAGAGGGTCGCCTTCTCTATGCCGGTGAACTAAGTTTACTTGACTGCACAGGTTGGGGGAAGAGCGGCATGGAGACCTAGAGGATCAACTCCTCTATGCTTGTGAACTAAGCTTACTTGAGTGTAAATGCTGCGAGAACAGCAGAATGGGGGCCTAGAGGCTCACCACCTCTTTGCCTATGAACTAAGCTTACTTGAGCGTACATGGAGCTAGAAGAGCAGCATGGGGACCTAGAGGGTCACAAACTCTATGCCTGTGAACTAAGCTTACTTAAGTGTACATGTAACCGGAAGAGCAGCATGAAAGACCTAGAGGGTCACCTACTCTATGCCTGTGAACTAAGCTTACTTGAGTGAACATGAAGGGGGAAGAGCATACTTGCCAACCCTACCGATTTAGGCAGTAGGATACTGCTTTTTAAGCAGTCCTACAGCCTAGTGATTTAGTGGCAACAAATACCGATTTTTGTAAAAAATAAAAATAAAAAATAAACATTTTTATTTATTTATTTTCTTTTTACAAAAATCGGTAGGGTTGGCAAGTATGCTAGAAGGGAGCCTTTGGTCCTTCTTCTGACAACTAGTCCTGTTGCAAAACCTAGGAACTAGCATTGCCTCAGCTATGTCCTGTACATCTAAAGCCCCTCCTCTGGTGAGGGTTGAAGGTCCTTCTGGCGCCCAGTTGAGTCTCCATGTGCTCGCTCATCCTGCAGCAAAGGTTCAGTGAATTTTGGGGATTTATCTTTCCTCACAGTGCTTCATGCTGAGGCATTGCTCGGAAATCAGACCAAAGGCCAATCAAGGTGTTATGCGTTTTACGATTCATACTACACTTGATATCTATCCCGATGCATTAATTTGAGTTTCAACAGTCACTGGGCCTTTCCACTCATTCTCCCAGTGGGGGGACAGGAGAACCTGTATTGGTTTAACTGTGAGAGGAAAATGTATGTAAAAGGCTATCCCATTGGACCCACTAGATGTTTTGGCCACCAATTCTCATCAGCCCTAACCAGCGGTGTCATAGTTGAAGGATCATGGGGGTTGTAGGCCAAATCATCTGGATGTTTACTGGTTGCCCTTCACATGCAGTGCCTACCATGACCACCTGTGCCTACCACGGGATTGTGGAATGCAGTACACAGATCTCAGCAGCTTTCAGCAGGATCAACCACTCCATTCACACAAATAGACTCTTCGACCTAGGCATCAGAGACACTGCTCCAAGATGCATCTCCTCTTTCCTCTCTGGCTGCTCCCAAATCATTTTCCTCCCTCCTTTCTCCTCTGCCCTCACCCATTCCCCCACAGAGTCGCTCAGGGAGCCTCCCTCTCCCCTTCCACCTCTACATTTTGTCCCTCCTGCGCTCATCCGCTCCCCCAATCTCCCCTGTTACAACTATGCCGATAACACTCAAATCACCTTCAAGATCCCCAACTCCCCTTCTTCACCCCTCCCAGATCTTGCATCTTGCCTCTCAGACGTAGACCGCTGGATGATGAACAACCACCTCCTCCTCGATCCTGGGAAACTTGAAATCCTAATCTGTGGCCAAACAGCTCTCTTTCCCCAACCTACCTCATGGCCGCCTTCCATAGGACCCGGGCCACTACATCGCCCTCTGTCAAAAACCTAAAATGCACCTTTAGCTCGTGCTTGACCCTTTCGCGCCACATCTATGCTGTCTCCAGATCATGCACCGTCGACCTCTGCATTCTCAAGCAGATCTTTCCATAGCTCTTCTACCCCTATAAAGTCTCTGCAATCATAGCCATCATCCTCTCGCACCTAGACTACTCCAATTCCCCCTATCTAGGGTGCCTGCTTTTCAGCTCAGAAAGTTTCAACAGATCCAAAACTCTGCAGCATGGCTTCTCCCCTAGAGAACACATCTGTCCCACACTCAGGGTACTTCACTGGCTGCCTGTCAGCCAACAGGCATCCTTCAAAGCCATGTGTGCCATCCTTAAGAAAGACCCTGCTTTCCTCCAAAACAAACTCATATGCTCCCGCCCCACCCGAATACTCAGATCAGGTTCAGGTCCTGGTAGTCCCCCCACTTCAAGTTCTCCAGACTAGGAGGCGTGTGCTTCTGCATCCTTGTACCCACTTTCTGGAACTCACTTCCCCTGTCTCTCCATCTCAGTATGGATCACCTGGCTGTTCCCTCATGCATCCTAAACACCCTCAGTGCTCCCCACAGACTCTAGCACCACCCAGCAGCTAGACCCCGGCTCCCACCTATCTGCCTTTCAGCTACCATGCGTCGTCTCTGAATTATCTTTCTGAAATTATCTATCTTTCTGCCCCCTGCCACCTTCCCCTGAGCCACCGCCCTCATCCGTAGGAGTGAAGAGGGCATCTAGTAACCTGCACATGATGAGAATTCTGAGGATGGGAATGGTTTTGCAATCAAACGGACTCTGAGGGTGGGTATTATTTCACACTTAAGCAAACCGTTAGGTCAAGCAATTGGAGCAATCTGGGGTTTTAAATATTTTATTAGCCAATATGTGGACATTGGGTCCGTGTGAGTACAAGCTCTCCAACATTTTAATTCCCATATTACAACCATTCACAACACAATCTATTTTGCTCAATATTCCATCTCTGTATACACTGCGGATGACAGCTGAAAGCACCCACATTATCATTTTGCCAAACCAATCAAAATGAAAAGTTAGAATTGGCGTGTAAAAGTGGCATTCGTTTGGACACGTATGAACCAGCTGCAACTTGTATGCTATGTTCCAAAGATACCAAAGCCAGTGGATGCACCAGTTTGGATAGCAGTAACAGTAATGTTTTAGACTGCTATATAGTATCTCAAGGTGCCCCTTTACCTAGCGGAGGTCCAAAAGACGGACAGGAATAGGAATGACTTGTCAAATAGTTAACATCTGCAGCTGCAGACAAGAGCAACATTTCAGCATGGTTTAACCGGCCAACATGGAGTCACTTTCACACTAATCAGCAGAGCAATAAGTCCTTTCAAGTAGCATGTTCAATACACAGGGTAATGCACTAGTGTCTTTACAGTGCCACAGAACCAGAAAATCAATTAAAACAAACAGAAAACAGTATTGGTGGTACCACAAGAACTGCATCCTTAAAATAAGTACTCACAGTGTATACAAGTTCACTTGCTTAGGTATTTGAAATACAACTTTATTATGGTCTAAACGAAAAAAAGGAACGGAAATGACAGTAACAAACAGGGTTCACCACTGAAGTGATGTGACTGTAGCAGTCTTTAAATTACATTTGAAACTTGAGGGGTAAAGTAATTGCAGTCCTAAACAGCTAAATATGCAGATCCAAAATATGAAGGAATTAATTTTACTGCCACATTCACTCTGAAGCCCATTCATCTCCTTCAGCATCCCAAAGATTAAGCACATGTTCTGCTCAGCTGGATAATAAAGTGGCAAACACGCTGCACCATCGACACCACAGGACAGTTGCCTTCTGACGCTGGGCTCCAGCCGTACTCCCTCACAGATCGTCGCCTTCATCTGGCAGTGCAGGCGTTTGGGCAATCTGTAAATCTTTTTCCTGCTGTGCTGCCAATGCTGGGTCCATAACAACTTCAGGGGGTACGAGGGCAGGCATTGCTACAAACTCCAAGTTGGGATCACCAATTAGCTTTCTTGCAAGCCACAGGAAGGGTTTTTCAAAGTTGTAGTTACTCTTGGCAGAAATATCGTAGTACTGGAGATTCTTCTTCCTGTGAAAGACTATGGATTTCGCCTTCACCATCCTGTCTTTAATATCCACCTTGTTGCCACAGAGCACAATGGAGATGTGCTCACAGACTCGTACGAGATCTCGATGCCAGTTGGGGACATTCTTATATGTGACTCTTGATGTGACGTCAAACATGATTATATTTGTTTTTGCCCTGGATTTAGCAGCTTATTCAGCCATGGTTGCAGGGTGTGCAAGTACACAGAATCCGAGGAACGTTCTTCAGTGGGGATGTGTCCAAGCTGCTGCTTTTATAATGGTGTGTTCTTACTGATGCCAGTTAGCAGACCAGTGCGCCAGTGTAACCTCCCCAGACTGTCAGCAGCGCCCGTGAGATCCGCTCCAGCACTTCTGGATATCAACAGCCACATGGTTCACTGTACCTCAGCTCCTCGGTGCCAGTAATCTACATGCTGGGGGAAGCCGCTGAAGCAATAGCGAGCCAGTCCTCTTGATGAGTTCTGGCAGGTGTGAGCTTGCACCAGGAGCCGGGGGGGAAACCGCACGTTTCAGCCCCGCCCTGCGCAAGTCTCGCCACTTCCACCCGCCTGCAAGTGCAATATGCTATTTCTTCAGCGTAGCTGCACAACGCAGCACCCTTCTCTCCGGCACCTGCTACATACTTGCCAACCCTACCGATTTAGGTGGTAGGATACCACTTTTAAGCAGTCCTACCGCCTACCGATTTAGTGGCAACAAATACCGATTTTTTCAATATTTTTGAAACTTTAAGATTCCTACAGATTTTTGGTCACAGAATGTTGGCATGTATGCATGTTCTGGAGATGGCAAAAACAGTTACATTTATCTGAGCATGGGAGGGGCTCCCAAATCAACAAGCCTAGTTGCTCTCTGACTCCCTCAGTCATCTGATACTGAATGAAATGTGTCTTTTGGCGTAAAACGTTCAAGTATCCTGCCTATAAATAACACATATGACTTGCATTGCAGCAGTTCACTGCAGCTCCTGTTGCCCCCCCCCACCCCTTGTGAGGGCTAGAGCCCTTGTAAGCAAATGCAAACTGTAAAACGAGCTGGGTGTTGATGTTATGCGTAGTAGATCAGAGCCCTCCCCTGCTCATTTTCAAAGTGAGCATTTTTTCCTTCAGTCCTTCAGTATTCTACACGCAGCACGTTGTTAGGAGGAGGCCTCAGGCACTTCGGAAACTGCCCATTTGAAGCTCTGCCTAACTAAATTTAGTGCTGTATCTCACTGTGGTTTAAGGCCCAAATACTTTAATAAAACAATATAACTTATTTGCACTCAGGCCACAAGGAAATGCAGGCGTGGCACACAACTCTGAAACGAACCTCTATTGAAATAGAAACTCGGAGACACAACACCTACCAGTCACCAGCTTTGCATGCATGCCCTGCTCAGTGAGCCTCTCTGCTGGCTGGTGGTCCGGACCTGTAGCTGTTATCTCGGACAGTTGGGGATGGGTTAAACAGCAGCAAAGTTGGCTGTTTTTTTGTGAATCCGAAAGCGGAGCCGCTGCTTGCCACCACTGTCTTCAGCGCAGGTCGCGCTACTGAAGCAGCCCAGGCACACAGCCTCACAGCGTAGGTGCCAGAAATGCCACTGCAAGTGTTGCAGACTTTACTCTGTGTGCCGTAAATTGTGCACCCAACTACAAAATCAGGGGAAGGCTTCACAGCAGGCCCCACGGTATACCGGTATAGATCAAACAACGGTTATTATTTGTAAATTAAATGATTCATGGTATTTATACCGGTATACCGGTGTACCGTTACACCCCTAGTGCCCATCTACAAAAAGGGTGGTAGGTCTGTTCCCACCAGCTATAGACCTATCGCCCTGCTTGATGCCGACTCCAACATTTTTGCATCCTTGATTCGCGAACATATACAGACCTGGATGGACGCCCAATCAATTCTTTCTACCGTGCAATTTGGTTTTAGGAAATCAGTGGGCACTGAGGCTGTTGGGCTCTTGATTAACATTCTGCAGCACCAGACAGGACAAAGGATAGTCCACCAATTTTTCTGGCATCAATTGACCTGACCTCTGCATTCCATTTAGTAAACAGAAGCACACTTTGGGGCAAATGATATGCATTAGATATGCCTGCACCGCTGTTATCTATACTCTATCAACTTCATGCAGAAACTAAAATAAGGGTTACGACTCTGCATCGATGGATCCCTGTCGGAAGAAATCAAGGCGGGTAATGGCCTTAGACAGGGCTGTATCTTTGCACCGACTATTTTCAATCTGTACATTTCTGATGTCGGCCCCCATCTGGAAGGAGCCTCTTTTGTAGCTCCCAAAGTAGAGGGTATTAAGGTTGTGTGCTCTGCCTACGCAGATGATGTACTTTGTTTGATCATACGCTGATTGGTTTGCAACGTCTTTTGTCCTCATTCAAAAAGTACATTCAGGAAAATTCATTGATAATTAATCGCACAAAAACTGTAAACTCGTAAAGTGCTGAGACAGGACTTCATGAGATTCAGGTTCAATGTGCTGGAGACTGGATTGATCTTGAACATCAGGTCAGGTGCATCTGCATCATCCCTTGAATGTAGATTTTGTAAACACGATGCTTTGGATGAAACACTGGAACATCTTTTGACCGAAAGTGTGGGTCTCAGGCAAGCTCGTATTGAATGCTTCTCTAAATTTGGACCTAACACGGAATCTGTTGATCTCAAAGCCCTGTGGTTGGATATGCTACATGGGAACAGGGTTAGCCTTCAAATGGTGGACTTGCGTTTTTTAAAGACACAAAGTGGATTGTAATGGTGAGTCTCCGCTGAATGCATTGGTTGATGAATGTAATTTTCAAAGTCAGGATGCATAGTGCTCAACAATTAATATTTCATGAACTGTTATACGCTCCCTGCAGTTTAGCTTTTGTAAATATTTAGGTTTTGTACCTCTTTAAGGTCGGGATGCAAAGTTTTTTTTTTTAAACAATTTTATTAATTTCAAACAAACAATACAAACCAAACAGGCAGTGCATATAACAACAGTTCCATTGTACATTGCTTACTTCTAAACACTGCTTCCCTTATCCCACCCCCCGTTCTGAGCCTATTACTTTTCACATCCCGTTCTTGCATCTTGTGGTAGGGTCTCCCCTTCCATAGGTTCTGCCGGGTCTCGTATGGACCCAAACAATTCCGCTATCAATAATTTCCAGGCCATCAGGGTCTCTGTCTCCTCCTCGCCCCCTGCGCTACTCGCCTCTTGCCATACTGTGGTCTCTGCATCTGCCCATTTCTGCAAATCTTTCCACCACACCTCCACTCGCAGTCTGTGGCATGTCTTCCATCCCATAGCAATTCTTCTCTTTGCAAGCACATATGCCAAATCCCTCATTTTATTCACATGCTTGAGTTTCTGCGATCTTGGGAACCCCCCCAACAAACAGGCCCACACTGTATCCACTACAATCTTGACCCCCTTCTCCGCTAGTTTCGCTCCAGAAGCGTTCAATGACCGGGCATGACCAGAACATATGCACCATTCCCGCTTTCTCCTCATCACATTTAGGGCATGCTTGCCGTCCTGCATTTTCAAACCTCGATATCCTATGGGGTGTCATATACGCGTGTATATATATATAGTATCATCATTTTGGGACACCCTTTCATTTCCGCCTTGGATAACCACATCATCTCTTTCAAATAAAATGGGGCACAATCTTGTCCAAACAGCCTGGATTCCCTTCATCAGAGAGCCATTTGGCAACATACTGTAGTTGGCTCGCTACATAATAAACCTCATAGTTAGGCAGTTTTATCCCCCCTTTCTCGTAAAAATTCTGTAGCTTTCATAGCGCCACTCTGTTTCGCGTGCCATGCCACAGGAAATCCCTGCACATACTGTTCAGTTTGGTGAAGAACTTCTTGAGTATCTTGGGTATTAGGTGTGGTATATTCCCAAAATAATGCAGTAGCCTAGGTAGGACCACCATCTTTAGCATTGCCCTACGTCTCATCATTGCTAAGGGCAACTTCACCCAGAATCGCATGCTATTTTCAATTTTTGTAATGGCCACCTCTGTGTTGCGCCTACACTCCTCCTCCACTGTGTGGTATATATCTATCCCTAAATACCGAAATGTACTAACCACCCATGGTATCTGTAACACCGGTAACTGCTCCAATAGAATCCCTTTGTATCCACCCAATGGGAACATTCTAGACTTCTGAGGCTTCACCGCTATACCAGACAGCCCCGCATATCTCTCCATTACTTCTAAAATATATAGGAGTTTTCTTCCGGGTGCCGCAAGTACAGCAGCATATCATCTGCGTATAGGGAGATCAGATGTCATTCCCCTCTCACCTCAATGCCTATAATATCATATTGTTGTCTCAGGTATATTGCTAGGGGTTCCAGGGCCAATATATAGAGCATTGGAGACCACGGACATCATTCCGATATCACTGTTCCCGTTTTGACTCTAGCCAGCGGTTCACTATATAGTATTTTCGCCCACCGTATATATCCAGGCCCCAACCCATAGCACTCCAGGGCCGCCAGCAGCCATGGCCACTTGACCGAATTGAAGACCTTTATTGCGTCCAAGGACACAATTGCCATTTCATCTTCGTTTTCGCTTCTAAACTCAATAACTCGCTGGAGTCATCTATGATTGTTAGATATATTCTTGTTTGGGACATAACGGTCTGATCGGGGTGTATTAGTTTACCAATAACCCTCTTCAGTCTGTTTGCCAAAACAGCCGTCAATATCTTGCTGTCTTGATTCAACATCGACAAGGGTCTATAGGAGCCGCAGCTATGCCCAGGCTTGTTAGGTTTGGGAAGTGGCATTATAATCGCTTCTCTAAGTGACTCTGGCAATCTTCCCAACTCAAACGCTTCATTTAGCATTTCTAACAGAGGGGGAAGCACCTCTTCTTTATATACTTTATAACATTCACTTGGGAATCCATCCGCCCCAGGGGTCTTACTAGTGGGCAACTGTCTCACCACCTCCCCTAGCTCCTCCAAGGTAATCGGTGCATCTAGCTCCTCTCTCTCCTCTGCATTTATCTTTGGCAATCCTATATCCTCCAATGTTTCTATTATCGTTGCACGACTACTCTTACCATCGTCTCCATCTAATAACCTATAATAGTCTGCAAACTCCTGGTTGACTCCCTCTTGAGTGTCCGCTACACTGCCGTCTTCCCTCGTTATTGTTCTAATCATAGATCTAGGGGTTTCGCTCTTATATAGCCACGCCAAGAGCCTTCCTGGTTTATCCCCTACATATTTTTTATAGTTGAGGTTACACAATCTATCCCAGTACTCCACGCATTTCTGCTGCAGCCTGAGTATCAATTCCATTTCCTCCTTAGTGCCACTTCCACCTCTCAATGCATTTTCCAGTTTCTCCTCCGTCTCCCGTAGGTCAGCCAGGATCCCACCTTGCAGACCTTTAGATTTTGCTATGGCTTCCCCTCTCATTACAACCTTAAAGGCTTCCCACAGTGTTCCTGCTGAGTCCACACTACTAGTATTCGTCTCAAAATAGTTTATAAACACCTCCCTCAAAAAAGGGGTCTCTCACTGCCTCCGCTCGTAGGCGCCATGTCAGAATCCTTGCTCTTGGGGGGCAGTATTGCCATACGAGGATCAGGGGCGAGTGGTCCGAAAGGACCCTTGCTTTATACTCTATTTGTGTAATCTCTGTTATTACCTCAGGTGTAGTAAAGACATAGTCCAGCCTCGTGTGTAACTGCTGCGGGGCAGAATAATGCGAATATTGCCTTGCCTGGGAGTGTCTCATCCTCCATGCATCTTCTAAACCAAAGTCACCCAGCAATGTCTGCAGCGCTTTAGCAGATGGGGCGGGTCTATCCATCTTCCCATCCGATCTATCTACCCTTGGGTTAAGTACACAGTCCCCTCCCCAAATCACTGCGCTACCCATACACGTGCTAAGATTAGTACACAATGTTCTGATGTACGCCGCTGTGTTCTGGTTCGGGGCGTACGTATGTACAATGCTTATCTCCCTGTTTTCCACCAATCCTCTCAGTATAACCGTTCTCCCATCCGCCTCAGCCATCTCCTGCAGCCGCTGAAATGGGAAATGCAGCGCCACCCAAATAAGCACTCCCCTAGTATAAGCAGAATATGATGAGCCCATCACAACTCCCTTCCATTTTTTAGCAATCATATCCATCTTCTTCTGTGTCAGGTTAGTCTCCTGCAGCAGTGCAATGTCTATCTTTTTCCTACAGCATTACCTTGTTCCTCTTTAAATAACTATTGACCCCCCTAACATTCCAGGTAATTATTTTAAGGTCCCCAGTGGCTTATTAGAGTTCCACTCCGCCCCCCACCGATTCAGTCCAAATCTAAGTTCCATCTCATTCTATATAGGCTTGTTCCCCAGTTTAAACTCCCCTTAACCAAAAACACACCAAACTCCCCAATCCCTCCCCTCCCACCTCCCTTCCCATCCCCAACACCCCCCCCCCCCCCAACTGTTGCCCAGCTCCATCCCTGGATCTCAGGCACCCCCGCATCTAGCTCTTTCTGGCAATAGCCTGTCCTCGCAGCTCAGCAGGGTGAGGTTGCCCTAATGGCTATCCTACGACTACTACTACTCAGGGGGTAGGGTGCCTTCATCCTGCCGCTCCTGTTCGCTTTAATTCAACCATACATTGCTACTCAATTTACTTGTGTACTCAATCTTCTATATTCCAGTCCTTTAAGTTCAACAAAGTCACATATATCACAGCCAAATATCAGCATTACTCGTTCGCACCCCTTTATCTTATCACTATCATAGTCTCTACTGGGGTATCTGCTCTGTGTCATTTCAATATGCATATAATATCCCAATCACTTATCGTGCTCCTCCTGGGCCTTCTCCGCATCTCGTTCTGGGCAACCCTGCAGGTCCAGCCATGTCGCTGCTTCCTCTGGGGTGTCAGAAACGAACATTCTGCTTTTGTGCAACACTTTCAATTTTGCGGGGTACAGAAGCATGTATTTGATTCCGGCGATGCGTAACCTCCTCTTGATTGCCACATAGCTGTGCCGTTGCCTCTGGACCAACGTTGTGTAGTCAGGATACGCCATGATGGTGTTCGAGGCCCTTTTGATCGTTCCCCCTTTACGAAAGTACTCCAAAAATCTTCTCGCGATCTTTATAGTTCAGTATGTTTGCGATTATCGCATGAGGAGGGGCCCCAGGCTTCGGTTTCCTCATGAGGGTTCTATTTGCTTGCTCCACCGTGAATCCCTGTGAGAGTTTGTCGGCCCCAATTTCTTGCAGGATCAAGTTCTCCACATAGTCTGTAGGGTCTTGGCCTTCCTCCCCCTCCGGCAGTCCGACCACGTGGATATTGTTCCTTTTTGTCCTCCCTTCAGCTTCCTCCGCACGGTTCTCCAGGTTAGCCACCTGTTGCTTCAGTATGTGAACCTCCTTTGTATTGCTGGTGCTAGTGTCAGTGTTGGTTTTCACCGCACTCTCCAGGCTGCTTGTTCTCTCTGCCAGCGTCCTACTACATCTTGTCGCAGCAGGGTGACTTCTGTGCCTATTGCGTCTATTTTAGCCTCCAAGGAAGTTTGCAGGTCCGCCATCGCTATCCCCCACGAGTCTCTCAGCTCTGTTATAGCCGCTAGTATCTGGTGGTTTTCAGCCGCTAAGGTGCTCTCCACAGGTGCTGTCGCGTCACTGTGCGTTGTCGCCGCAGGAGACTGCTGCGTCTTGGCAAATGCTTCCATTGTGGATTGTTTGTTTTTGCTCTTACTCACGGTTCCTCGCCCCGCCATCTTGTAATCTCAGTTATGTGTCTGAGGTTACTTGGTCTATGGCATATCAATCCTGCTTCTCTGTCGTAATGTAGCACCAGTGTGTCACTCCAGGCCTAGGGCAGTTGTCCTTGAGGAGCCCCTGTATACGTTTGTGTTAGTTAAGCTGTGTTTTAGGGTGGTTTGTGTCCTCCCATGTTTCTAATTATCTTACTGCTTCCTGGAGACTACTTCCTACTCCCAGCATGACCACCCATCTCTTGGGCTCTTGTGCTCTTCACGCCACTGCTTATTTCCGCTGCGGTCCCTCCTGTGTCATACAGGCTTGGCTACGTCTCCAAAACCCTCGAGTGGGTTGTGTCCTCCCCCGTATCTTCCCTGGCTGCTGTAGTCGGTCCTTTTTTGCTTATTTCCTTAGATCGCTAGGTGCTCCTCCTTCTGCGCTACCAGTAAATATGTCCAATGCTACCTGTGCACTTCAGTGCCTGCCACCTGTCTCATAACAATCATAGCATCTGGCAAATGTCCAGGAGGAGCCAGCACATGGACTGCTCTTGCTACCGAAATGGCAGTACACCCCAATATCCGTTTTACCTGGCAGCACTTGGGTGCACTACCCGTCTCCTCATGCAGGTTCTGGGTGCTCTCACTGCCCACTGTGGTGATATAGTTCCTAGGCCCCCTCACAACGGACAGCAGGCTGCCGGCGCACTCCAGGTGGTAAAGTGTCACAACTGTCCATAGAGACACAGCACCCAACCAACAGTGCAATAGGGCTGCATATAAGTCAGAGTTCTGTGCTCCACTACACACCAGGGATGTTTATTGTTATTTATCCCAAGCGGTTCGCCACCATGCTTTGTTTGTGCCCAGCTCACTTCCCGCACCCATTCGCCCTACGCTCGCGGGTGCTTCGTTATCATTTATTACGCTTTGTAGTCAGCCTGGGCTCCGCTGCAATTATCCTTAAGCCGCTCGCGGCTGGCATGTCCCGCACAGACCTCGCCGCCGCCTGCAGTCCGTGCCTTTCACAGTGTCCTTCGCAAGCAGCAGGGAGCCGCGTAGGCACCAGCCGCCCGTCTTCATGACACGGCAACTGTTGCCTCTATGCCGATTAGCACGCCCGCTCAGGCTCCGGAGCGCGGCCATTGTTGCCACAAGGAAGCAGAAGGAGCAAGTTGCAAAGGCAAAACATTGCGCGTTCTGCAGCGGCTTACTCCTCTTGCTCTGCCCTGCAGTTCAGCTTCCCTCGGTCTCCTCCGAGGCTGCAGGCACAATCCCTTTGTTGTCCGCCATCTTGGCGACAATGTTTCCACACGGCCGCCCACTGTACGTTCTATTTTCTCCTAGATGCCGGGCTCGATGCACTCACTTGTAAAGGTTATTGCAGTGCGTTAGTTCCGACGCTCAGTTCTTAATTTCTGGAACACCTGGGTTATTTTGAAGCGTAGTCTCAAGAATCATTGTCGGATCGGCAGGAGCAGCGCAAGGAGACACGTCCTATTCCATGGCTAGTTAGCCACGCCCCGGGATGCAAAGTTCTTTTGAAATGTGGAATTTTATGAATGGACAAATGACTCTTTTATGTTGCTTCTTGCTTTTGTAAATATTGTGAATTGATATATTTTTTTTTCTTTGGTGTGTTTATTTTTAGCTCGATCGAATTGCATTGTAATATTAGTATGAGATGTTGTGTCATGTATAATATCTGATTCTTGTTTTTTGTAAAGGTTACAGTGTAACCAAAACAAATAAAAAAATAATTAAAAAAAATGTTTTATGGGGGGGACTTGGCCCTTTGAGACTGTGTTAATGGATGCAGGGTAGGAACGAAATCAAATGGGATAGGGTTTAGGGATGTGCTCTTCACAGTTTGACATTTAGAGGAGGGTATTAGCTGATATTTTGGGAGGTTGAGCCCATTGAGATATATGGAGGTTAAAACAACATATAGCGGGTGATGAAGGTGTGCTGGGAGGTTGGCGCTGTTGAGATCAAAGGAGGTGAATGCAAAATATGGAGGTCGATGAAGGTGTGCTGTGAGAGTGATGCCATTGAGATCAATGGAGGTTAATACACTTTATGGAGGGTGATTGTGCTGGTAAAGTGATGCCATTGAGATCAATGGAGGTGAAGGCAAAATATGGAGGGTGATGAGGGTGTGCTGGCAGAGTGATGCCATTGAGATCAATGGAGGGGAATATAGTATATGGGCTGATAAGAGTGTGCTGGGAGGGTAAACACATACCTTTTTTATAGGGGGCATTTGGCTTCTTGTGTGAGTGAGTGTGCTGTAGATGACATCCTGCAAATGCTGTTAAAATAAGTCAATGTAGAAAGGATTGGCCACCAGGGGGAGCACAATGTCCTCTGCCTCCGTGTGAGCTCTGCTCCCACGGGTCCTAAAAGTGAATTGATCCCCCACTTCTAGGCCCCCCTCCGAAAATATGGGCACAATGGCCGTATGAACATGACCCCCACCCCCGGAGAGAAACCCGAAGAAAAATGCTGAAGGATTCGCTGAGATACAGGCAAGAAAGTCAAGGACTGTTGAATGCGGCCTCCCGTGGCATGGGACTTCAAAAGTGAAAGCTACACAGCAGTTACTGCCTTTGTGCGGCTCCCTGAGGGACCGTGGGCGAAGCTGCAGACCCCCTTCTTGGCATTGGATGATTCAAATATTTTAACCAGCCACCCCTGCGACCCCACAAGAAGTAGAAACATAGGGAGCTTTCGGACAAAAACCCCGGCGAAACACTGGCTGAGGAAGAGCGAGCCCTGCCCTCTCTGAAACACAGCGCCCAGGCAGTCCGTCACTGATTAGACCGCACTGAGTGCGCATCCACAAGGGCCCGCCACTGAGGAAACCAGGGTAAGCAGGCGCGGCGCACGGAACGGATAAAGAACGGAGGTCCCAGAGCTCCCATAGACCCTCGTAAAGATAACGGGACGACTGGTAAAGCTCCTGCGTGTCCTGGCCTCATACAACAGCGGCCCCAGAGTGTGCCGATTGAATCGTGGGGACACAACATAAAAGCACACGACCCCCTGAACTGGACGGCACTCCCCCCCCCCAGAATGAACCACGTAGTGATGGCACGCGTTCGGTGAAACTTTTAACTCGCGGCCCACATGGAAGGAGTAGAACGCATTGCCCTGAGTCCCCTGTACTTAGAAGGGAAGACAAAGGAAGATCTTACCCGACCCTCCTCCCAACCTGAGGTGGCTGAACAATAAAGGGCAATGGAGGAGACTCCCCGACTTTGAGCGGATTCCTGACCCACCCAGTACAGCGTACCCCAGCGCCAAACCAAAAGTGCAAAGGACACCAAAGCGTGCAGAGCAGTGCACAACTGAGGCAAGCCCACGGAAGGAAAACACAAGTCTAAGACATAGCCCCATCAAGTGAAAGCAAGTAGCAAGCTGGTCTACTAAGTAAATACCCAATTGAGCCCAGCATAATCTCCTGCATAGGAAGGTTGGGGAGACACCGGTGACCCATTAAGAGGTATAAAAAACGTTCAAGCACCTGAATGACCTTTACCACTCAGAGCGCGCCCTTGGAACCAATCTGAGTACCCCGACACGTGTTGCCTAACACATCTAAAGGTTGCCAACAATTTTCGGGGGGACAGTCTTTGGGGCTTGAATGTGCGCTCAATTGAACTAAACTACTGCAATCATCCCGATAACATCTGAAAAGGTCACTAATGGGAATACCTGCTGTTGAATGCCTTGCTAATGCTATGCAAATTAGGTTTTGACATACCACTCTCCAGGACCCACACTGCAGAGCAATTGTACCCGAACTTGCAAACCCGAATTAGTAACACTCCCTGGTCCGGGGTTTCACCCGAACATCCCCTCAGCCCCTCCAAGAGCTCCACGGAGGCTACCTCGCTTCTGCTCAGAGGGTAAGGCCCCCGATTCAGGGGCGTGTGCCTCCTCTACCGTGACAATTATTCTATGCACGCACGAAGCAGGCTCGCCAAGTACGCATCTATTTCGCCCCCGTTGACCTCTGACCAGAAAGCAACAATGGCGACGGATCTCATTGGAGCGGGCTGCTGCCACCAAGGGGGACATTGCGGCATTACTTTATGTAATAAAGACTCTGGGTGCCAACTTGGGTGGTAAGATTGACAAGATCACCCAGAGATTGGACAACTTTGAGGAAAGATTGGAGGGTGTTGAGAACAATCAGGCGTCCATTGACACCCTTGAAACCCAAATGGATATGAGGTTACGCAACATTGAACACAAGGAAGAGGAGATACGCCTGAAAATTGATGATTTGGAAAACAGTATACGACATCATAAAAATCTTGATGCAGGACGAAGAGCTAGACGATCCCAAAACTGAACGGATCCACAGGGCCGGGGGACCCCCTGGTGGCCCGCGTTCCGGTCTCGCAAGATTCCACCGATATCAGGAAAGAAACACAATCCTAATAAAAGCCAGGACTGGAGATTCACTCACATTGGGCGGTGCCCACATTACCATCTTCCAGGACCTGTCGTCACTCACCTTGGCATTAAGTCGTCTCTGCAGTCCCCTGACGAAATGGCTCAAGGAGAGGGGCACGAGATGCAGGTGGGGTTACCCCTTCTCCCTCACAATTGAACATGGTAGCGCGAATATTGTTCTGTGGTTTGAGGGAGAGAACAAGGATTGTATTGCAGACATTCTCGGGACGGAACCAAGAGAAGGCGACTGAGGTGAGACTGACCACGCCGGAACCCAATGGGAGCTCCAGGGCCCCAGAAGAAAGAGAGTAAAAGGATCAAGAAAATACAGACGCCCGAATAACACGCCTGATAATGGGAAATGAAGATGGGCCTCTCGAACTTGGTGAACCAATGGCCTGAATTCTACGAATGAACTGTTCGGAGTCATGCACTTATTGGCACTGACCAGCGCGACAGCTTCACAGACGGCAGCGCCCGGCAGCAGCGATCCACCCTGAAGTAAGGGGGGAAACGAATATCTGAAGAAAACGCCGGAGGACACACGTATTGTTGTTTCCATTTTCAATGTTATTGTTGAAATAAATGTGGTTGGGGGATGGGGGCTCAAAGATATGTTACGATGATATGCTCGAAGGGGACCGTGAGGTAACGGCCCTGCTGGTGGTCCGATACAGGACTCAACATTTCCATCATGGTCGAGTCGGACGCCATCAAAATGCCAAGAATGGCAGACTTTCAGCTCCTGGATTCAGTTGAATGCCAGGGACTCAAGAAGGGGGGGGGGGTAATATGAGGGGGAAGGGAGAAGAGAAACTTGGGAACAGCAACAGCACCATCTGAATCAATCCGCAATATCGACTCCAGTGTGGAATTGAGAGACTACACAATTGTCTGGGCGCCGGAAGTGAGTGACACCTTGAAAAGACCCAACAATGGCAACAAATGATGAACCCAGAGTGGGAGAATCGCTCAAAGATGGATCCATCAATGTCAAAGGTCTGAACTCCCCGACCAAGAGGTCATTAGTGCTCAGGGAATTTCGCAGATCCAATATTGATATACTCCTCCTGCAAGAGACTAAATTTGCCAAAGGGGAGGAACGGAGCATCCTGGGGAAGGGGGGAGGCCTGGAGTTCTGGGGTTCAGGTCCGCTCAGGAAGGGAGGAGTCAGCATCCTGCTTAGGAAGGGAATCAAATTTGCAGTGGAGAAAACATGGTCCGATGTGGTGGGTTGTGCCCTCATGATAACGGAGAAAATAGCCAGAGTGAAAGTGACTATTGCTACTGTCTACGCACCAAATACTGGACAGAATGCATTCTTACAGAAAACAATCCCTAAAATAATGTTAGAGGCCACAGGTCATGTAATCCTGGGGGGAGACTTCAATCAGTGGGCTGACCCGGATATGGATTGGAAACCAGGTAACCCCAAAACAAGAAACCAAAACAAAGGCGGCCACACCGAATTCACTGAGATAATGGATCTGTATGACATGAAGGATGTGTGGAGAATCATGCATCCTGACGCAACTGGATATACCTTTTACTCAAACCCTCACCACACGCTAACATGCATTGATTACATATACCTCACAAGCGACCTCACAACCACTGCCCAACACTCAGATATTATGCCGATAACCTGGTCGGATCACGACATGGTGCTAGTAGATATCTCCTGGGCCGAACTGCCTGTCATGGGGGGGAAATGGAGGTGTAAGGAGACCCTCTGGAAGGATCCGGTCTTCAAGATGACTATGGAGACCGAAATTGATGAGTATTTCAAACTGAACAATGACGGAGAGGTGTCCAAACAAATGGTCTGGGAAGCGGGGAAGGCCACATGGAGAGGCATCTTAAAACGAGAAGGGTCCTCCAAGAAGAGGGAGCGGAAGATCATTAAGCAAAGGCTACGGACTGAAATAGGGCAATTGGAAGACGAAGTGAAGAAGGACCCTGGGGTAGACCCTGGAAAAATGAGAATAGCCCAGCAAAAAAGGGAAGAATTGCGACTCCTAGAACACGATCAAGTCGTACGCAAATTGCAGTTCCTAAAACAGAAATTCTATGAGAAAGGAGACAAAGCCAACGCTTTTTTGGCTGCCAGGCTTAGGGAACAAAGAGCAGAACGCAAGGTGAATGAGATAATTGAGGACCCCCCCTCTCCCCTCCCCCTCCGCATGATCCCTGAATCCTTCGCTAATTTCTATGAAAATCTTTACACCTCCGAATTACCCCCAGGCCAACTGTACACAGCCTCTTACCTATCATCAATTACTATGCCCACAATAACGAACACAGAAACTGAGTTACTTGACTCCCCAATCACGGAACTGGAGATTCAGGACGCAATCGAAAGGCTAACACTGGGCAAATCCCCGGGGGAGGATGGCTACACTGCTGGTTTCTATAAAACATTTACTAGGCATTTAACACCCTTCCTAGCAGAGTTATTTAACAAAATATTAGACACAGGTGTGGCCCCAGACTCCTTTAAAAAAGCATTGATAACAGTGATTCCCAAAGAAGGGAGGGACCCTACAAATTGCGGATCATACCGTCCCATTTCCCTCCTTAACCTTGACGCTAAAATGTATGCCAGGGTACTGGCAGCCAGACTGGAGACGCTGGAACCCCGCCTGATCCACGCAGATCAAGTCGGATTTATACTTTGGAGACAGGGAACTGACTCCATGCGCAAAACACTACACCTTATCCATGTGTCTCATGATCTCCCCAATGACTCCGTCCTGTTGTCAATTGATGCAGAAAAGGCCTTTGATAGGGTGGAGTGGGAATTCCTAGGAGCAGTCTTGCAAAAGGTCAGAAAATGCCCAAAAGCTAGAAAGGGAATACAAGTGATATACACATCCCCCATGGCGTCGATATTCGTAAACGGGGAATACTCCCGGTGGTTCGAGCTGAAACGTTGGACTAGACAGGGATGCCCCCTTTCTGCAATTCTATTTGCACTCTCGCTAGAACCCCTGGCGCAAAAGATCAGAGCCGACCCTGCGATAGAGGGGATCCGGCTAGGCCCGAAAGAATATAAATAGCACTCTATGCGGATGACATTCTCCTCCACGTGCCCTTAGACTAATGGACGAATATGGACAACTTTCAGGTTTTAAAGTAAATAAGAACAAGTCCATCCTGTTCCCCCTCCAAGGAACTGTAGAAGAGAATGACGTCAAGTTTCTCCCCCTAGGCCTTAAGGTCGAACACCTCACGCTTCAATATCTGGGCATACGGATTACCAAAACCCTAAACGACCTATTTGAAGTTAACTTCCCTCCACTTCTCCAGAGATTTGCAGCAGACCTTAAGAAATGGAACAAACTCATGATCCCCTGGCTCGGCCGAATCAACGCGGTTAAGATGGTATGCCTTCCCCGCTTCCTGTACCCCTTTCAAATGCTGCCGATTGAGATAACAAAAGGATTCTTCACTGAAGCTAAAAAGACCATGATGAGATTCATATAGCAGGGGAAGAAACCAAGGATCCCATATACCACACTGAGGCTCCCCAAAGATAAAGGGGGGGTCGGACTCCCCGACTTGAGAACTTATTACAAAGCTGCTCAGTTGTGCGTCCTAATCCCACACCTCAGAGACCATCAAAATCTTCAATGGGTACTACGGAAAATCAAAGGTCACCCCATACTAAGCACCATATGGAGTATATGGCGTGCAGGCAAAGAAATGTGTAATATCACCACCTGGCCGTCCCCGCTCAATCACTTATGGTTGCCCGGTATAAACAACCACATACCCGATGTGGGCAGTTACCAATCGTGGTATGAAGCAGGTTTGGAGAGAGTAGGACAGCTCCAGAAGAAGGATTCATTCATCACTCTACCAGAATTGACTGAGGCATTAGGCATAGGCTCTCTATCTACATTCCAGTTTATCCAACTGAAAGGGGTCCTAACAAAAGCAGAATGGAAAGACAAATTGAACAGAGACTTGACCCCTTTCGAGAAGATTTTGGACTCTAAAGCAGACATGAAAGGTCTCATATCAGTAATGTATCAGGAATTAATAGCCTCGGGAAACGGATCCACGGAATCCCTGAGGTCTAGATGGGAGAAAGACTTAGGGGAAGAAATACAACCTGAACAATGGGAAATAATGTGCTGAGCGGCCTCCAAAACATCAATTTCTTGTCAATATAAGCTTCATGCCATCAAACTCCTGCACAGATGGCAATATGACCCCCTCAGGCTATCCAAAATGTCCCAAGCAATGAGCCCAGCGTGCTGGAGGAACTGTGGTCAGATAGCCAATTATTGGCATATGTGGTGGGGCTGCCCACGCATTAAAGTGTTCTGGAGCGAGGTCCGAAGGTGGATCAAGGAAATAGAAGGCATCCAAAGAGACGCAGACCCTTACTTAATACTTTTCGGTTTGGAAAGGGAAGAAGACGACTGGACCAAAGTGAAGGGCTTGACCCCTCACCTGTTACTAGCGGCAAGGGCACTTCTGGTGATCAAATGGAAATCCACAGGGGTGCCCGGAAAGAATGAATGGATCGCCTTAGCCACAAACATTTACTTAATGGAAACCATAACTACTTCCCTACATGGCAAGGCCGCTCAATGTGAAGCCCTATGGATGGATTTTAAAAATAAACACTTAACAATGGAACATGAATCCCAATTGGAAGACCCTGAAGAGCCCTGATAATAACAAGGAATCCAGTTAGCAACAACCGAGGAGTTCCTGAAATGAGTGCTCACCGTGCGCCCAGACAGCGGTGATCAGACTATTGTACTTTCCAGGTTCCCACGTTACAATAATGAACACTGGATGTGTGCTAAAACGAGCGAGTGAGGAGGGGGGGAGGTAATGTTTCGTAGTTACGGTAAAGACACCTCAAATTGTGACTGAGGACAAAGGTTCCGTACCTCGTTAAGGTTTGATGTGCCTTGTCATTGACATGCAACCGATCGCCTCTAATAGTGTGTCGTTTGATGTGTACTTTATCTTTTTGTTCTTGTTACTTTCATCTGTGTTAAAACCAATAAAAACAAATTAAAAAAAATAATAATTAGTCAATGTATTGATCGCTGGATAAACATCAGTGTTCAGCCAGCAGCGCACAGGTTCAGACTCCTATATGAACATCCTTCAAATATTGTTTATTTTTTTAAATGTATTTATTTAGTTCTATAGCACCAAATCCCATGGGTATCAGGGCGTGTAACAAAAACACACAAGGACAACAAAGAGACAGGACAAGCAAGGGGGTGAACAAGGGGGCAGGCGAGGAGTTATTCAAATAGGATGGTTTTCAATTGCTTGCAGGAATGGCTGCTGAATTTCTTCCTATCGGAGCACCGGAGGGAGGGAATTCCAGGTGCTGTGGTAGACCGTGGCATAGTGGAATATCTCTTGTGCCCCTTCAAACCCAATGATATACGAATTGATTTGGAAAATTGTGCTGAAAAACCACCAGTTGGCCCCTTATGTTGGCAGTATTTTGTCTGGGTGGGTAGCAGCCCTCGCTCACTGGGCGCAGTTCATTGGCTAGTGTAAGGCAACAGAAACACTGAAACATTATTAGATGACGTGTGATATACATATATAGGAGGAAAATAATGTTGAAAGAATTGGCAGATATAGCAATGGAAGTGAAAACACAATTTAATGTGTTAACACACAACATTTGAGTTGAAAAAGACAGGGTAATATTGTCATGCTTATCTGAGACAGATACGTTGTTATGTTTAAATTATGGACACTGGAGGGGGAGCACATCAAACATTGATGGGAAGCACTCAAATCATAGTTCAAGAAAAATAGCACGAAGGAAGGATATGTGTTGGGATGCACTTACAGCGTCCCAGCCAGGCAAAAAGGATCAGGATGAGAAAAACATATTGGCCCTCATTACGACCCTGGCGGATTTATTCCGCCATCGGCGGACTTTTCCGCCATGGCGCAAAGTCCCTTTACGCCATGGCGGATGGCGGACTTACCGCCCCATTCCGAGGTCGGCGGGGCGGTAAGTCCCCATTGACCCATTTACCCTTCCCCATTCCCATTTCGGCCCCATAGGGCTCAATGGGAGTGGGGAAGGTGTTAATTACGCCACCGTACACTACGGTGGCGTAATTAACACCGAGGTCCCATAGCGCCATGGATTTTTACGCCCGCAAAAAGCGGGCGGAAAAATGACCATGGCGCTCTGGGAACTCGGAATTGGCGGTAAGGGGTCGGCGCAGCTAACGCTAGCGTAAACCCCTTACCGCCAGGGTCCTAATGAGGGCCATTGGCACATACAACAATGTGAACAGGTTGGGTTTTGTGGCACAGAAGGTTGTAGTAAGGTTTTGACACCCAGTAGATACCCACATATAGCGACACAAAAGGAGCAACATATTTATTAATGTTACGTTTGCAGAGGTCGTAGATAGGGCACCGTTATAGGCCCTGTGTTTAGCTGTAGCATATGAAGTTATGTTCTTTAGTGAGGTACGAGAAGAGAGCTGGAGTAAGTGGAAGATGGAGTTAGAAAGGTATTGTGGTAAGAGTGAGGTCAGCGTGTTGACATGGCAGGAGTTCTGCCATATTGGATTTAAAGGTCTAGTTCACAATGGGCCTCATTATGAGTTTGGAGGTCCTGAAATACAGGTGCCGGTAACAGGCACCCTTTCCAGACCACCAAACTATAAATATGCTGGTAGGGGCTTAAACTATGTCAGGCCTGCCAGTAGTTTTGGCCCCAAATGGCAGGCTTTTCACTGAACCCCGGCACCGTTACTTTCAGGTTTCCCATTCCTATGGGACTCCATTGGAATGGGAAATAACCTTACCGCTGCACTGGGGTGTCAGGCGCTGGTAACAGTGTTACGGAGTTACTGCCAACATCATAATGAGGGCCAATGTGTGGAATAAAGGCCTTGATGTGGAGCTGCATCTCTGTTTAGCTTAGTCCCAAGACAAATCCCTTTTCGATCCCTCAAGAAAGAAGCCGAGGTCAGACGCACTTGCGGTGAACAGGTAAACGCTAATTGTATCCAGCTGCAGAGCCTAAAAGAGGTGGAAATGGAATGTTAGCTTTGGGGAGGGCCGGTAGGAATGCACCCTTTGAAGGCCAAATTCATGAGAATAGGGCACAAGGTTTTGTGATGCCAATACGCCAGGTGCTGACTTAGAGCACTACTGCCGTGACCCAAAGAGCAGTCACCCCATTTGAACTACAAGTAGACACATAACCAAAACAAATAAATCCCTGAAATTCAGACTCAAGAGCGGTGCCCTGGTCACGTCATTATTGGCCATCTGGGGCTCGAAGGAAAAAAGGGGGGAGTCGTGTCCTGAAGATCCGTGATTTGGAATAGGAGGAGAAGAGGTGATGCCAGTAAATTCAGTACAAGGTCGGAAGGGCAGCTTGTGTGCGCCACAGTGTCTGGTATAATGAGAAGGCCCATTGTCTTATCAAAGCAGAGCTGGCCATGACAGTTTGTTTTGAACGTGTCTGGGTTGGAGGGGTGCACATCACATGATGGTCAGAATGTATTAGTGTATTAGTGTATCTGTCGGCCAATCATATACCAGGAGTCGTTAGTGATGATGCAGTGGGCCATGTGGAAACGGGCCAACACATGACTCACACAGGGGCCAGCACATGACTCGCCCAGGGGCCAGCACATGACACACCCAGGGGCCAGCACATGACTCGCCCAGGGGCCAGCACATGATTCATCCAGGGGCCAGCACATGACTCGCCCAGGGGCCAACACATATGACTTGCCCAGGTCCTGCCGCCTCCACCAGCAGACTGCTCTCAGGAGACTTGGTACGGAGGCTGCCTGGTCTTCTGAAAGAAGTCTGCTCGTTACATTGCATGCACGAGTTAATCTATCAGAAGAATCTGCACTGCAGGCAGAAATTGCAAAAGACTCACATACAGCGTCACACCTCTCCAAACTGGTATATATATCCTGCAATTTACAGACATCTCTTTATTAGGGTGAATATTGTGACCAATCAAAATATAAGAGGGCATTAAATGGGCTTCTTACTGAATCACTATAAGACATGTTTAAGAATCAAAATTGTGAACATTATGATGTTCCCATAATGCTCTTTGCTTTTATGCAAATCGCTAGGATTGGGTTCTATGAAGATACTGTAGCGCAGAGGGTCATCCCCCTTTGCCCCACCCACTCCTTCTCACTGCCCCACCCCTCCAAAGAGGTGACAGTTTTCCAATACATTTATTCCATTTCCAGCACTGATTCGCCCCTCATTTTCATTCTCCTGAGCCCCCTTTACCTTGTCGCCGCACCAGGAAGCACTTGAGTTTAATTTCCCACTCTTCAGGCCTGAGAGCCTCGTCTACTGCCATCATGAGCGCAGCGTATTCTTGCACCCTGTCTGGGGTGATGTGGGACATCTCCAAGCTCCCGTTGGGGAAGAGTCGGCAGTGGGCCATGTGCCAGCATGGAGTGATGCTGCTTGGGCTCCACTCTACAGCCACAGGCCAGGAGTCACTCCTCGTCCTCCACTGAAAGTGACACCTAGCACCGCAGAAGGCTCGATCGGAGTCTGTGATCTGCAGCAGGGCCGAGCCCCCAAGGGCCACATATACAGTTGTAGTTCCATTACACTCCTCTTCTGCAGAGGGGGGACCTGCAGAAGACACAGAGAGGGAAAGAGAAGGAGAAACACATCAGACGTCACGTGATTACAATCCCTATCCCTGAAATGTGTCTGTCCTTGAGCAGCAGCAGAGGAAGACTTCAGGGCTGAACAGAGAATGTTATCATGAATAGCCCCAGGACTGCATCCGCACACACACATGTGCACATATGTCACTATTTACATGTCACTGGAAGGGCGCGGTGAGTAATGGGGGCACTGAGAGGCTGAGGTCACCCCATTTCCTGGGCAGCCACAGCTTCCCTCCCTGGCTTCCATCCGTGCCTCTCTGCAGTGAGGGCCAGCGTCTGCAAGAAGCAATTATTAGCTTAATGCCGTGGGTGTCACAGCGTCCCCCTGAGGCAGGAGGGTGTATGGCCAGGATGGAAGAGCAAACAAGAGCGACTCTAGCACAACAATGTCCCAAAATCACGAGCATCCATAGCATCATTCATTCCTACATCAGTGCTACTTGGCATCTACCTGTAATGCTCCCCCTTGAGGCCAGTGGTGGAAGTGCAGAAAAGCAACTAGTGCTACTCTTCAGCCAAGAAGCAGGGAGTGGGATGGAGGGAGCATGGGGAGAGGTGGGGGAGGGGCAGTCGGGGTTTAAACTATGGTTTGCCATCTTCATTCACACATCAGTGCTATTGGTATCTACCTGTAATGCTCCCCCTTGAGGCCAGTGGTGGAAGTGCAGAAAAGGAACGAATGGTACTCTGCATCAATGAAGCAGGGAGTGGGATGGCTGGAGCAGTGGTGTGGGGTGGGGCAGGGCGGGGCTTAACCTAGGCTTTGTTACATTGTGGCTAGATTGGAATAATAAAAGATGCCACTGGACCCGTCCCCGACAGAAATCTCAAAAGAATATATTAACAAATGCAAATGCTTCATTCAAGTGTGCATGCAAATTAAAGAGGACACTATTTGGCACAACTCTCCTTAGAGTGTGTTTATAAGTGTTATCTGTTAATCATCGTTTACACTAAAAGACACAATTACAAACATAACATATTGTGACTGGCATTAAATGAGAACAGTGTGTGCAGTGTGTTCTGTGTCACTCTGTGTTACTGGACCTGAGCAGAGAAGAGCATGTGAATTGCCAGAGCCTTCATTCTCTTTCTTTTTTCAGGAAGCAGCCAGGAGGCAGTCCTTAAAAACCCCACTGATTGCAGAGCGTGCAGTGTGTTCCGTGTTCCCGTGTGCATCGAGGCATCGAGGCGCAGAGGGGCTTCTGGTTTGCATCTGACTTGCACTTGAAGCGTGCTTACTTCCTTGAACCAACCTGGATGTTTATTGAAGGTACGCTCATTTACTTCTTTTCTTGGGTTGTCAAAGCATCCCCCAGTATGTTTTGTCTGCGCAGTGGGAAGCGCTTGGGATCGAACCTTGATCTGTTGGGGGTGCTCAACGAAGAAACAAAAACACCTCCTTTTCCCCCTACAAATATGAGCGCACAGGAGGCTATGTCTGCCTCAGTAAAATCAGAAACAAACTAGTGCATTTCGACAGCCACAGCCAACTCAAATTCCATCTAATGGCCAGGGTGGTCCCTTTTTCTATGTATCTCTGGGGAAGTCTAGTGCCCAGAAACATAGTAAAGGCTCCTGTTCCCTCACTCACATGGACCCAGAAGATCAGCAGGTTTGTGCAGACTCGAACTTAATTTCAGACGTTTCAATTCTAGCACCCATAATTTCCTCCGAACTGGCAAAAAGGATCCCTCTTTTTCTAGGAGTTTCCACACAGCCTCAAAAAGGTAGTTCCAGCTGCCCCGATCGCAGACTGGAGGAGGTCCAGATGTATAGATCTTCTCTGACTTTTACACCAGTTGCCGTCCATCAGGATGCTGACTATCCCCTGCATTCGAATAGCTCGTTGAATCATGCGGATGCGCAAAGGTTTCTGACCAGCCGGGTCCTAACTTTTCACACTGATCATCTCCTATGACTCAAAACGCTCCAACACATCATCACGATCAGCGTACTTCATCACTATCTCAAGCCCATGCCCCGCAACGTGGTCAGGATGTACCTGTTATGGATGCTTTCTCCTTTCCAGTGCTATTTAGGATCCTGGACTCCATGGATAAAGGCCATTATTTAACTATATTTGAACTGCGGGAGGTTCGCTCTGTATTAAAGGGTTTATCTGAGAAATTTAATTTTATCAAAGGTTTTGTGACCATGCTGGGAACGACTGAAACAAATCGAGCAAAATATGTTGGAGACTTCGATTAGAAAGCTGCAACCTCTGCTGCTTGTCAAACATCCATCACTGTACCTTCTGCTGAGAACTGATTGGGGGATGACCTAGCTGCATTGTCTCATAATACTGCCCCTGTGTCAGCAGTGGGGGCTCAATCAATGTCGCCAGATGGAGACAACTGTCCCCCCTAGTGGAAAATTGTGGTGATCCGATTTTTGGTATTAACTCTATTGAGGTTGTTGCAGGTGCTGAATTGGCCCCTACAGCACTTTTTGTGCCTCATCAAGATCTGGGGGCAAAAAGACCAAAAATGCCAAAAAAGCAAATGTGCTATCAGCGCAGACCAAAAAAGGCTCTTTGAAATGTTTGCGCTCGATCAAAGCGCAGACAGAAGTCTTCTCTGAAGACTGTGTTTCTTCGTGTTTATCTGCTGCTGAGACAACTGTCCCTGTCACTACTTGTAAACCGTATCTGCCAACTAACCGTAAAATTGGGAAGGGCATTAATCATAATGTTCCAACTGGTTCTGTAAATAGGAGTAATCCATTAATAACAAGATATTTGAAACCTAAGTCTAATGTTACCACGGCTGAACATCTGGACTTTTCCTTGATATCTACTTACTCAGCTTCGGGGATGATGATATCGAACATTCCAATCAGGTAAAACCAGCCTCTGGGCTGGGACTCTAGCTGTGGGTAAGGGGCACGTGAGAGAGGCAAATATTTCCTCTACTTCAGTGCCTGTATCAGCTCTGGCGGCCTTACAACCATCAGCCCCAAACTTCATTCCTTCTCTCTTAAGATCTCCAGCCTTAGTGGAGGAATCTCCACATTTCTGTACATTAGAGGATAGGAGGAGGCTAGCCTCACAGCCTCCGCAATCCAGAGCTTTGGAATGTACATTAGAAGATAGGAGGAGGCTAGCCTCACAGCCTCCGCAATCCAGAGCTTTGGAATGTACATTAGAATATAGGAGGAGGCTAGCATTACAGCCTCCACAATCCAGAGCTTTGGAATGTACATTAGAAGATAGGAGGAGGCTAGCATTACAGCCTCCGCAATCCAGAGCTTTGGGATGTCCATTAGAAGATAGGAGGAGGCTAGTATTATGGCCTCCGCAATCCTACATTAGAAGATAGGAGGAGGCTAACATTACAGCCTCTGCAATTCAGATCTTTGAAATGTATATTAGAAGATAGGAGTAGGCTAGCATTACAGCCTCCATGATCCAGAGCTTTGGAATGTACATTAGAAGATAGGAGGAGGCTAGCATTACAGCCTCCACAATCCAGAGCTTTGGAATATACATTAGAAGCTAGGAGGAGGCTAGCATTACGGCCTCTGCAATCCTACATTAGAAGATAGGAGGAGGCTAGTATTACAGCCTCCACAATCCAGAGCTTTGGAATGTACATTAGAAGCTAGGAGGAGGCTAGCATTACGGCCTCCGCAATCCTACATTAGAAGATAGGAGGAGGCTAGTATTACAGCCTCCACAATCTAGAGCTTTGGAATGTACATTAGAAGATAGGAGGAGGCTAGTATTTTAGTCTCCACAATCCAGAGCTTTGGAATGTACATTAGAAGATAAGAGTAGGCTAGCATTACAGCCTCCACAGCCTCCACAATCCAGACCTTTGGAATTTACATTAGAAGATAGGAGGAAGCTAACATTACAGCCTCCGCAATCCAGAGCTTTGGAATGTACATTAGAAGATAGGAGGAGGCCAGCATTACAGCCTCCACAATCCAGAGCTTTGGAATGTACATTGGAAGATAGGAGGAGGCTAGCATTACAGCCTCTGCAATCCAGACCTTTGGAATGTACATTAGAAGATAGGAGGAGCCAACATTACAGCCTCCACAATCCAGAGCTTTGGAATGTACATTAGAAGATAGAAGGAGGCTAGCATTACAGCCTCCGCAATCCAGAGCTTTGGGATGTCCATTAGAATATAGGAGGAGGCTAGTATTATGGCCTCCGTAATCCTACATTAGAAGATAGGAGGAGGCTAACATTACAGCCTCCGCAATCCAGATCTTTGCAATGTATATTAGAAGATCGGAGTAGGCTAGCATTACAGCCTCCATAATCCAGAGCTTTGGAATGTACATTAGAAGATAGGAGGAGGCTAGCATTACAGCCTCCGCAATCCAGAGCTTTGGAATGTACATTAGAAGATAGGAGGAGGCCAGCATTACAGCCTCCACAATCGAGAGCTTTGGAATGTACATTAGAAGCTAGGAGGAGGCTAGCATTACAGCCTCCGCAATCCAGAGCTTTGGGATGTCCATTAGAAGATAGGAGGAGGCTAGCATTACAGCCTCCACAATCCAGAGCTTTGGAATATACATTAGAAGCTAGGAGGAGGCTAGCATTACGGCCTCCGCAATCCTACATTAGAAGATTGGAGGAGGCTAGTATTACAGCCTCCACAATCCAGAGCTTTGGAATGTACATTAGAAGCTAGGAGGAGGCTAGCATTACGGCATCCGCAATCCTACATTAGAAGATAGGAGGAGGCTAGTATTACAGCCTCCACAATCCAGAGCTTTGGAATGTACATTAGAAGATAGGAGGAGGCTAGTATTACAGCCTCCACAATCCAGAGCTTTGGAATGTATATTAGAAGATAGGAGTAGGCTAGCATTACAGCCTCCATAATCCAGAGCTTTGGAATGTACATTAGAAGATAGGAGTAGGCTAGCATTACAGCCACCATAACCCAGAGCTTTGGAATGTACATTAGAAGATAGAAGGAGGCTAGCATTACAGCCTCCACAATCCAGAGCTTTGGAATATACATTAGAAGCTAGGAGGAGGCTAGCATTACGGCCTCCGCAATCCTACATCAGAAGATTGGAGGAGGCTAGTATTACAGCCTCCACAATCCAGAGCTTTGGAATGTACATTAGAAGCTAGGAGGAGGCTAGCATTATGGCCTCCGCAATCCTACATTAGAAGATAGGAGGAGGCTAGTATTACAGCCTCCACAATCCAAAGCTTTGGAATGTACATTGGAAGATAGGAGGAGGCTAGCATTACAGCCTCCCCAATCCAGAGCTTTGGGATGTCCATTAGAATATAGGAGGAGGCTAGTATTATGGCCTCCGCAATCCTACATTAGAAGATAGGAGGAGGCTAACATTACAGCCTCCGCAATCCAGATCTTTGAAATGTATATTAGAAGATAGGAGTAGGCTAGCATTACAGCCTCCATAATCCAGAGCTTTGGAATGTACATTAGAAGATAGGACGAGGCTAGCATTACAGCCTCCGCAATCCAGAGCTTTGGAATGCACATTAGAAGATAGGAGGAGGCCAGCATTACAGCCTCCACAATCCAGAGCTTTGGAATGTACATTGGAAGATAGGAGGAGGCTAGCATTACAGCCTCTGCAATCCAGACCTTTGGAATGTACATTAGAAGATAGGAGGAGGCCAACATTACAGCCTCCACAATCCAGAGCTTTGGAATGTACATTAAAAGCTAGGAGGAGGCCAGCATTACAGCCTCCGCAATCCAGAGCTTTGGGATGTCCATTAGAAGATAGGAGGAGGCTAGCATTACAGTCTCCACAATCCAGAGCTTTGGAATATACATTAGAAACTAGGAGGAGGCTAGCATTACGGCCCCCGCAATCCTACATTAGAAGATTGTAGGAGGCTAGTATTACAGCCTCCACAATCCAGAGCTTTGGAATGTACATTAGAAGCTAGGAGGAGGCTAGCATTACGGCCTCCGCAATCCTACATTAGAAGATAGGAGGAGGCTAGTATTACAGCCTCCACAATCCAGAGCTTTGGAATGTACATCAGAAGATAGGAGGAGGCTAGTATTACAGCCTCCACAATCCATAGCTTTGGAATGTATATTAGAAGATAGGAGTAGGCTAGCATTACAGCCTCCATAATCCAGAGCTTTGGAATGTACATTAGAAGATAGGAGGAGGCTAGCATTACAGCCTCCGCAATCCAGAGCTTTGGAATGTACATTAGAAGATAGGAGGAGGCCAGCATTACAGCCTCCACAATCCAGAGCTTTGGAATGTACATTGGAAGATAGGAGGAGGCTAGCATTACAGCCTCTGCAATCCAGACCTTTGGAATGTACATTAGAAGATAGGAGGAGGCCAACATTACAGCCTCCACAATCCAGAGCTTTGGAATGTACATTAAAAGCTAGGAGGAGGCCAGCATTACAGCCTCCGCAATCCAGAGCTTTGGGATGTCCATTAGAAGATAGGAGGAGGCTAGCATTACAGCCTCCACAATCCAGAGCTTTGGAAGATACATTAGAAACTAGGAGGAGGCTAGCATTACGGCCTCCGCAATCCTACATTAGAAGATTGGAGGAGGCTAGTATTACAGCCTCCACAATCCAGAGCTTTGGAATGTACATTAGAAGCTAGGAGGAGGCTAGCATTACGGCCTCCGCAATCCTACATTAGAAGATAGGAGGAGGCTAGTATTACAGCCTCCACAATCCAGAGCTTTGGAATGTACATTAGAAGATAGGAGGAGGCTAGTATTACAGCCTCCACAATCCATAGCTTTGGAATGTATATTAGAAGATAGGAGTAGGCTAGCATTACAGCCTCCATAATCCAGAGCTTTGGAATGTACATTAGAAGATAGGAGGAGGCTAGAAGCATTACAGCCTCCGCAATCCAGATCTTTGAAATGTATATTAGAAGATAGGAGTAGGCTAGCATTACAGCCTCCATAATCCAGAGCTTTGGAATGTACATTAGAAGATAGGAGGAGGCTAGCATTACAGCCTCCACAATCCAGAGCTTTGGAATATATATTAGAAGCTAGGAGGAGGCTAGCATTACGGCCTCCGCAATCCTACATTAGAAGATTGGAGGAGGCTAGTATTACAGCCTCCACAATCCAGAGCTTTGGAATGTACATTAGAAGCTAGGAGGAGGCTAGCATTACGGTCTCCGCAATCCTACATTAGAAGATTGGAGTAGGCTAGTATTACAGCCTCCACAATCCAGAGCTTTGGAATGTGCATTAGAAGATAGGAGGAGGCTAGCAGTACAGCCACCGCAATCCAGAGCTTTGGGATGTCCATTAGAAGATAGGAGGAGGCTAGTATTACGGCCTCCGCAATCCTACATTAGAAGATAGGAGGAGGCTAACATTACAGCCTCCACAATCCAGAGCTTTGGAATGTACATTAGAAGATAGGAGTAGGCTAGCATTACAGCCTCCACAGCCTCCACAATCCAGACCTTTTGAATTTACATTAGAAGATAGGAGGAGGCTAGCATTACAGCCTCCGCAATCCAGAGCTTTGGAATGTACATTAGAAGATAGGAGGAAGCCAGCATTACACTCTCCACAATCCAGAGCTTTGGAATGAACATTGGAAGATAGGAGGAGGCTGGCATTACAGCCTCTGCAATCCAGACCTTTGGAATGTACATTAGAAGATAGGAGGAGCCAACATTACAGCCTCCACAATCCAGAGCTTTGGAATGTACATTAGAAGATAGGAGGAGGCTAGCATTACAGCCTCCGCAATCCAGAGCTTTGGGATGTCCATTAGAATATAGGAGGAGGCTAGTATTATGGCCTCCGCAATCCTACATTAGAAGATAGGAGGAGGGTAACATTACAGCCTCCGCAATCCAGATCTTTGAAATGTATATTAGAAGATAGGAGTAGGCTAGCATTACAGCCTCCATAATCCAGAGCTTTGGAATGTACATTAGAAGATAGGAGGAGGCTAGCATTACAGCCTCCGCAATCCAGAGCTTTGGAATGTACATTAGAAGATAGGAGGAGGCCAGCATTACAGCCTCCACAATCCAGAGCTTTGGAATGTACATTGGAAGATAGGAGGAGGCTAGCATTACAGCCTCTGCAATCCAGACCTTTGGAATGTACATTAGAAGATAGGAGGAGGCCAACATTACAGCCTCCACAATCCACAGCTTTGGAATGTACATTAGAAGCTAGGAGGAGGCTAGCATTACAGCCTCCGCAATCCAGAGCTTTGGGATGTCCATTAGAAGATAGGAGGAGGCTAGCATTACAGCCTCCACAATCCAGAGCTTTGGAATATACATTAGAAGCTAGGAGGAGGCTAGCATTACGGCCTCCGCAATCCTACATTAGAAGATTGGAGGAGGCTAGTATTACAGCCTCCACAATCCAGAGCTTTGGAATGTACATCAGAAGCTAGGAGGAGGCTAGCATTACGGCCTCCGCAATCCTACATTAGAAGATAGGAGGAGGCTAGTATTACAGCCTCCACAATCCAGAGCTTTGGAATGTACATTAGAAGATAGGAGGAGGCTAGTATTACAGCCTCCACAATCCAGAGCTTTGGAATGTACATTAGAAGACAGGAGGAGGCTAGCATTACAGCCTCCGCAATCCAGAGCTTTGGAATGTACATTAGAAGATAGGAGGAGGCTAACATTACAGCCTCCACAATCCAGAGCTTTGGAATATACATTAGAAGCTAGGAGGAGGCCAGCATTACAGCCTCCGCAATACTACATTAGAAGATAGGAGGAGGCTAGTATTACAGCCTCCACAATCCAGAGCTTTGGAATGTACATTAGAAGAGAGGAGGAGGCTAGTATTACAGCCTCCGCAATCCAGAGTTTTGGAATGTACATTAGAAGATAGGAGGAGGCTAGCATTACAGCCTCCGCAATCCAAAGCTTTGGGATGTCCATTAGAAGATAGGAGGAGGCTAGTAATATGGCCTCCGCAATCCTACATTAGAAGATAGGAGGAGGCTAACATTCCAGCCGCTGCAATCCAGATCTTTGAAATGTATATTAGAAGATAGGAGTAGGCTAGCATTACAGCCTCCATAATCCAGAGCTTTGGAATGTACATTAGAAGATAGGAGGAGGCTAGTATTTCAGCCTCCACAATCCAGAGCTTTGGAATGTACATTAGAAGATAGGAGGAGGCTAGTATTACAGCCTCCACAATCCAGAGCTTTGGAATGTACATTAGAAGATAGGAGGAGGCTAGCATTTCAGCCTCCACAGCCTCCACAATCCAGACCTTTGGAATTTACATTAGAAGATAGGAGGAGGCTAGCATTACAGCCTCCGCAATCCAGAGCTTTGGAATGTACATTAGAAGATAGGAGGAGGCCAGCATTACAGCCTCCACAATCCAGAGCTTTGGAATGTACATTGGAAGATAGGAGGAGGCTAGCATTATAGCCTCTGCAATCCAGACCTTTGGAATGTACATTAGAAGATAGGAGGAGGCCAACATTACAGCCTCCACAATCCAGAGCTTTGCAATGTACATTAGAAGATAGGAGGGGGCTAGCATTACAGCCTCCGCAATCCAGAGCTTTGGGATGTCCATTAGAAGATAGGAGGAGGCTAGTATTATGGCCTCCGCAATCCTACATTAGAAGATAGGAGGGGGCTAACATTACAGCCTCCGCAATCCAGATCTTTGAAATGTATATTAGAAGATAGGAGTAGGCTAGCATTACAGCCTCCATAATCCAGAGCTTTGGAATGTACATTAGAAGATAGGAGGAGGCTAGCATTACAGCCTCCACAATCCAGAGCTTTGGAAAATACATTAGAAGCTAGGAGGAGGCTAGCATTACTGCCTCCACAATCCTACATTAGAAGATTGGAGGAGGCTACAATTACAGCCTCCACAATCCAGAGCTTTGGAATGTACATTAGAAGCTAGGAGGAGGCTAGCATTACGGCCTCCGCAATCCTACATTAGAAGATAGGAGGAGGCTAGTATTACAGCCTCCACAATCCAGAGCTTTGGAATGTACATTAGAAGATAGGAGGAGGCTAGTATTACAGCCTCCACAATCCAGAGCTTTGGAATGTACATTAGAAGATAGGAGGAGGCTAGCATTACAGCCTCCACAATCCATAGCTTTGGAATGTATATTAGAAGATAGGAGTAGGCTAGCATTACAGCCTCCATAATCCAGAGCTTTGGAATGTACATTAGAAGATAGGAGGAGGCTAGCATTACAGCCTCCACAATACAGATCTTTGAAATGTACATTAGAAGCTAGGAGGAGGCTAGCATTACGGCCTCCGATATCCTACATTAGAAGATTGGAGGAGGCTAGTATTACAGCCTCCACAATCCAGAGCTTTGGAATGTACATTAGAAGCTAGGAGGAGGCTAGCATTACGGCCTCCGCAATCCTACATTAGAAGATAGGAGGAGGCTAGTATTACAGCCTCCACAATCCAGAGCTTTGGAATGTACATTAGAAGCTAGGAGGAGGCTAGCATTACGGCCTCCGATATCCTACATTAGAAGATTGGAGGAGGCTAGTATTACAGCCTCCACAATCCAGAGCTTTGGAATGTACATTAGAAGCTAGGAGGAGGCTAGCATTACGGCCTCCGCAATCCTACATTAGAAGATAGGAGGAGGCTAGTATTACAGCCTCCACAATCCAGAGCTTTGGAATGTACATTGGAAGATAGGAGGAGGCTAGCATTACAGCCTCCGCAATGCAGAGCTTTGGGATGTCCACTAGAAGATAGGAGGAGGCTAGTATTATGGCCTCCGCAATCCTACATTAGAAGATAGGAGGAGGCTAACATTACAGCCTCCGCAACCAGATCTTTGAAATGTATATTAGAAGATAGGAGTAGACTAGCATTTCAGCCTCCACAGCCTCCACAATCCAGACCTTTGGAATTTACATTAGAAGATAGGAGGAGGCTAGCATTACAGCCTCGGCAATCCAGAGCTTTGGAATGTACATTAGAAGATAGGAGGAGGCCAGCATTACAGCCTCCACAATCCAGAGCTTTGGAATGTACATTGGAAGATAGGAGGAGGCTAGCATTATAGCCTCTGCAATCCAGACCTTTGGAATGTACATTAGAAGATAGGAGGAGGCCAACATTACAGCCTCCACAATCCAGAGCTTTGGAATGTACATTAGAAGATAGGAGGGGGCTAGCATTACAGCCTCCGCAATCCAGAGCTTTGGGATGTCCATTAGAAGATAGGAGGAGGCTAGTATTATGGCCTCCGCAATCCAGATCTTTGAAATGTATATTAGAAGATAGGAGTAGGCTAGCATTACAGCCTCCATAATCCAGAGCTTTGGAATGTACATTAGAAGATAGGAGGAGGCTAGCATTACAGCCTCCACGATCCAGAGCTTTGGAAAATACATTAGAAGCTAGGAGGAGGCTAGCATGACGGCCTCCGCAATCCTACATTAGAAGATTGGAGGAGGCTACTATTACAGCCTCCACAATCCAGAGCTTTGGAATGTACATTAGAAGCTAGGAGGAGGCTAGCATTACGGCCTCCGCAATCCTACATTAGAAGATAGGAGGAGGCTAGTATTACAGCCTCCACAATCCAGAGCTTTGGAATGTACATTAGAAGATAGGAGGAGGCTAGTATTACAGCCTCCACAATCCAGAGCTTTGGAATGTACATTAGAAGATAGGAGGAGGCTAGCATTACAGCCTCCGCAATCCAGAGCTTTGGGATGTCCACTAGAAGATAGGAGGAGGCTAGTATTATGGCCTCTGCAATCCTACATTAGAAGATAGGAGGAGGCTAACATTACAGCCTCCGCAACCAGATCTTTGAAATGTATATTAGAAGATAGGAGTAGACTAGCATTACAGCCTCCATAATCCAGAGCTTTGGAATGTACATTAGAGGATAAGAGGAGCCTAGCATTACAGCCTCCACAATCCAGAGCTTTGGAATATACATTAGAAGCTAGGAGGAGGCTAGCATTACGGCCTCCGCAATCCTACATTAGAAGATAGGAGGAGGCTAGTATTACAGCCTCCACGATCCGGAGCTTTGGAATGTACATTAGAAGCTAGGAGGAGGCTAGCATTACGGCCTCCGCAATCCTACATTAGAAGATAGGAGGAGGCTAGTATTACAGCCTCTGCAATCCAGACCTTTGAATGTACATTAGAAGATAGGAGGAGGCTAGTATTACAGCCTCCACAATCCAGAGCTTTGGAATGTACATTAGAAGATAGGAGGAGGCTAGCATTACAGCCTCCGCAATCCAGAGCTTTGGGATGTCCATTAGAAGATCGGAGGAGGCTAGTATTATGGCCTCCGCAATCCTACATTAGAAGATAGGAGGAGGCTAACATTACAGCCTCCGCAATCCAGATCTTTGAAATGTATATTAGAAGATAGGAGTAGGCTAGCATTACAGCCTCCATAATCCAGAGCTTTGGAATGTACATTAGAAGATAGGAGGAGGCTAGCATTACAGCCTCCACAATCCAGAGCTTTGGAATATACATTAGAAGCTAGGAGGAGGCTAGCATTACGGCCTCTGCAATCCTACATTAGAAGATAGGAGGAGGCTAGTATTACAGCCTCCACAATCCAGAGCTTTGGAATGTACATTAGAAGCTAGGAGGAGGCTAGCATTACGGCCTCCGCAATCCTACATTAGAAGATAGGAGGAGGCTAGCATTACAGCCTCCACAATCTAGAGCTTTGGAATGTACATTAGAAGATAGGAGGAGGCTAGTATTACAGCCTCCACAATCCAGAGCTTTGGAATGTACATTAGAAGATAAGAGTAGGCTAGCATTACAGCCTCCACAGCCTCCACAATCCAGACCTTTGGAATTTACATTAGATGATAGGAGGAGGCTAACATTACAGCCTCCGCAATCCAGAGCTTTGGAATGTACATTGGAAGATAGGAGGAGGCTAGCATTACAGCCTCTGCAATCCAGACCTTTGGAATGTACATTAGAAGATAGGAGGAGCCAACATTACAGCCTCCACAATCCAGAGCTTTGGGATGTCCATTAGAATATAGGAGGAGGCTAGTATTATGGCCTCCGCAATCCTACATTAGAAGATAGGAGGAGGCTAACATTACAGCCTCCGCAATCCAGATCTTTGAAATGTATATTAGAAGATAGGAGTAGGCTAGCATTACAGCCTCCATAATCCAGAACTTTGGAATGTACATTAGAAGATAGGAGGAGGCTAGCATTACAGCCTCCGCAATCCAGAGCTTTGGAATGTACATTAGAAGGTAGGAGGAGGCCAGCATTACAGCCTCCACAATCTAGAGCTTTGGAATGTACATTAGAAGCTAGGAGGAGGCTAGCATTACAGCCTCCGCAATCCAGAGCTTTGGGATGTCCATTAGAAGATAGGAGGAGGCTAGCATTACAGCCTCCACAATCCAGAGCTTTGGAATATACATTAGAAGCTAGGAGGAGGCTAGCATTACGGCCTCCGATATCCTACATTAGAAGATTGGAGGAGGCTAGTATTACAGCCTCCACAATCCAGAGCTTTGGAATGTACATTAGAAGCTAGGAGGAGGCTAGCATTACGGCCTCCGCAATCCTACATTAGAAGATAGGAGGAGGCTAGTATTACAGCCTCCACAATCCAGAGCTTTGGAATGTACATTGGAAGATAGGAGGAGGCTAGTATTACAGCCTCCACAATCCAGAGCTTTGGAATGTATATTAGAAGATAGGAGTAGGCTAGCATTACAGCCTCCATAATCCAGAGCTTTGGAATGTACATTAGAAGATAGGAGGAGGCTAGCATTGCAGCCTCCGCAATCCAGATCTTTGAAATGTATATTAGAAGATAGGAGTAGGCTAGCATTACAGCCTCCATAACCCAGAGCTTTGGAATGTACATTAGAAGATAGAAGGAGGCTAGCATTACAGCCTCCACAATCCAGAGCTTTGGAATATACATTAGAAGCTAGGAGGAGGCTAGCATTACGGCCTCCGCAATCCTACATCAGAAGATTGGAGGAGGCTAGTATTACAGCCTCCACAATCCAGAGCTTTGGAATGTACATTAGAAGCTAGGAGGAGGCTAGCATTACGGCCTCCGCAATCCTACATTAGAAGATAGGAGGAGGCTAGTATTACAGCCTCCACAATCCAGAGCTTTGGAATGTACATTGGAAGATAGGAGGAGGCTAGCATTACAGCCTCCCCAATCCAGAGCTTTGGGATGTCCATTAGAATATAGGAGGAGGCTAGTATTATGGCCTCCGCAATCCTACATTAGAAGATAGGAGTAGGCTAGCATTACAGCCTCCATAATCCAGAGCTTTGGAATGTACATTAGAAAATAGGAGGAGGCTAGCATTACAGCCTCCGCAATCCAGAGCTTTGGAATGTACATTAGAAGATAGGAGGAGGCCAGCATTACAGCCTCCACAATCCAGAGCTTTGGAATGTACATTGGAAGATAGGAGGAGGCTAGCATTACAGCCTCTGCAATCCAGACCTTTGGAATGTACATTAGAAGATAGGAGGAGGCCAACATTACAGCCTCCAAAATCCAGAGCTTTGGAATGTACATTAAAAGCTAGGAGGAGGCCAGCATTACGGCCTCCGCAATCCAGAGCTTTGGGATGTCCATTAGAAGATAGGAGGAGGCTAGCATTACAGCCTCCACAATCCAGAGCTTTGGAATATACATTAGAAACTAGGAGGAGGCTAGCATTACGGCCTCCGCAATCCTACATTAGAAGATTGGAGGAGGCTAGTATTACAGCCTCCACAATCCAGAGCTTTGGAATGTACTTTAGAAGCTAGGAGGAGGCTAGCATTACGGCCTCCACAATCCTACATTAGAAGATAGGAGGAGGCTAGTATTACAGCCTCCACAATCCAGAGCTTTGGAATGTACATCAGAAGATAGGAGGAGGCTAGTATTACAGCCTCCACAATCCATAGCTTTGGAATGTATATTAGAAGATAGGAGTAGGCTAGCATTACAGCCTCCATAATCCAGAGCTTTGGAATGTACATTAGAAGATAGGAGGAGGCTAGCATTACAGCCTCCGCAATCCAGAGCTTTGGAATGTACATTAGAAGATAGGAGGAGGCCAGCATTACAGCCTCCGCAATCCAGAGCTTTGGAATGTACATTGGAAGATAGGAGGAGGCTAGCATTACAGCCTCTGCAATCCAGACCTTTGGAATGTACATTAGAAGATAGGAGGAGGCCAACATTACAGCCTCCACAATCCAGAGCTTTGGAATGTACATTAAAAGCTAGGAGGAGGCCAGCATTACAGCCTCCGCAATCCAGAGCTTTGGGATGTCCATTAGAAGATAGGAGGAGGCTAGCATTACAGCCTCCACAATCCAGAGCTTTGGAATATACATTAGAAACTAGGAGGAGGCTAGCATTACGGCCTCTGCAATCCTACATTAGAAGTTTGGAGGAGGCTAGTATTACAGCCTCCACAATCCAGAGCTTTGGAATGTACATTAGAAGCTAGGAGGAGGCTAGCATTACGGCCTCCGCAATCCTACATTAGAAGATAGGAGGAGGCTAGTATTACAGCCTCCACAATCCAGAGCTTTGGAATGTACATTAGAAGATAGGAGGAGGCTAGTATTACAGCCTCCACAATCCATAGCTTTGGAATGTATATTAGAAGATAGGAGTAGGCTAGCATTACAGCCTCCATAATCCAGAGCTTTGGAATGTACATTAGAAGATAGGAGGAGGCTAGCATTACAGCCTCCACAATACAGATCTTTGAAATGTATATTAGAAGAGAGGAGTAGGCTAGCATTACAGCCTCCATAATCCAGAGCTTTGGAATGTACATTAGAAGATAGGAGGAGGCTAGCATTACAGCCTCCACAATCCAGAGCTTTTGAATATATATTAGAAGCTAGGAGGAGGCTAGCATTACGGCCTCTGCAATCCTACATTAGAAGATTGGAGGAGGCTAGTATTACAGCCTCCACAATCCAGAGCTTTGGAATGTACATTAGAAGCTAGGAGGAGGCTAGCATTACGGCCTCCGCAATCCTACATTAGAAGATAGGAGGAGGCTAGTATTACAGCCTCCGCAATCCAGAGCTTTGGAATGTACATTAGAAGATAGGAGGAGGCCAGCATTACAGCCTCCACAATCCAGAGCTTTGGAATGTACATTGGAAGATAGGAGGAGGCTAGCATTACAGCCTCTGCAATCCAGACCTTTGGAATGTACATTAGAAGATAGGAGGAGGCCAACATTACAGCCTCCAAAATCCAGAGCTTTGGAATGTACATTAAAAGCTAGGAGGAGGCCAGCATTACGGCCTCCGCAATCCAGAGCTTTGGGATGTCCATTAGAAGATAGGAGGAGGCTAGCATTACAGCCTCCACAATCCAGAGCTTTGGAATATACATTAGAAACTAGGAGGAGGCTAGCATTACGGCCTCCGCAATCCTACATTAGAAGATTGGAGGAGGCTAGTATTACAGCCTCCACAATCCAGAGCTTTGGAATGTACTTTAGAAGCTAGGAGGAGGCTAGCATTACGGCCTCCACAATCCTACATTAGAAGATAGGAGGAGGCTAGTATTACAGCCTCCACAATCCAGAGCTTTGGAATGTACATCAGAAGATAGGAGGAGGCTAGTATTACAGCCTCCACAATCCATAGCTTTGGAATGTATATTAGAAGATAGGAGTAGGCTAGCATTACAGCCTCCATAATCCAGAGCTTTGGAATGTACATTATAAGATAGGAGGAGGCTAGCATTACAGCCTCCGCAATCCAGAGCTTTGGAATGTACATTAGAAGATAGGAGGAGGCCAGCATTACAGCCTCCGCAATCCAGAGCTTTGGAATGTACATTGGAAGATAGGAGGAGGCTAGCATTACAGCCTCTGCAATCCAGACCTTTGGAATGTACATTAGAAGATAGGAGGAGGCCAACATTACAGCCTCCACAATCCAGAGCTTTGGAATGTACATTAAAAGCTAGGAGGAGGCCAGCATTACAGCCTCCGCAATCCAGAGCTTTGGGATGTCCATTAGAAGATAGGAGGAGGCTAGCATTACAGCCTCCACAATCCAGAGCTTTGGAATATACATTAGAAACTAGGAGGAGGCTAGCATTACGGCCTCTGCAATCCTACATTAGAAGATTGGAGGAGGCTAGTATTACAGCCTCCACAATCCAGAGCTTTGGAATGTACATTAGAAGCTAGGAGGAGGCTAGCATTACGGCCTCCGCAATCCTACATTAGAAGATAGGAGGAGGCTAGTATTACAGCCTCCACAATCCAGAGCTTTGGAATGTACATTAGAAGATAGGAGGAGGCTAGTATTACAGCCTCCACAATCCATAGCTTTGGAATGTATATTAGAAGATAGGAGTAGGCTAGCATTACAGCCTCCATAATCCAGAGCTTTGGAATGTACATTAGAAGATAGGAGGAGGCTAGCATTACAGCCTCCACAATACAGATCTTTGAAATGTATATTAGAAGAGAGGAGTAGGCTAGCATTACAGCCTCCATAATCCAGAGCTTTGGAATGTACATTAGAAGATAGGAGGAGGCTAGCATTACAGCCTCCACAATCCAGAGCTTTGGAATATACATTAGAAACTAGGAGGAGGCTAGCATTACGGCCTCCGCAATCCTACATTAGAAGATTGGAGGAGGCTAGTATTACAGCCTCCACAATCCAGAGCTTTGGAATGTACTTTAGAAGCTAGGAGGAGGCTAGCATTACGGCCTCCACAATCCTACATTAGAAGATAGGAGGAGGCTAGTATTACAGCCTCCACAATCCAGAGCTTTGGAATGTACATCAGAAGATAGGAGGAGGCTAGTATTACAGCCTCCACAATCCATAGCTTTGGAATGTATATTAGAAGATAGGAGTAGGCTAGCATTACAGCCTCCATAATCCAGAGCTTTGGAATGTACATTATAAGATAGGAGGAGGCTAGCATTACAGCCTCCGCAATCCAGAGCTTTGGAATGTACATTAGAAGATAGGAGGAGGCCAGCATTACAGCCTCCGCAATCCAGAGCTTTGGAATGTACATTGGAAGATAGGAGGAGGCTAGCATTACAGCCTCTGCAATCCAGACCTTTGGAATGTACATTAGAAGATAGGAGGAGGCCAACATTACAGCCTCCACAATCCAGAGCTTTGGAATGTACATTAAAAGCTAGGAGGAGGCCAGCATTACAGCCTCCGCAATCCAGAGCTTTGGGATGTCCATTAGAAGATAGGAGGAGGCTAGCATTACAGCCTCCACAATCCAGAGCTTTGGAATATACATTAGAAACTAGGAGGAGGCTAGCATTACGGCCTCTGCAATCCTACATTAGAAGATTGGAGGAGGCTAGTATTACAGCCTCCACAATCCAGAGCTTTGGAATGTACATTAGAAGCTAGGAGGAGGCTAGCATTACGGCCTCCGCAATCCTACATTAGAAGATAGGAGGAGGCTAGTATTACAGCCTCCACAATCCAGAGCTTTGGAATGTACATTAGAAGATAGGAGGAGGCTAGTATTACAGCCTCCACAATCCATAGCTTTGGAATGTATATTAGAAGATAGGAGTAGGCTAGCATTACAGCCTCCATAATCCAGAGCTTTGGAATGTACATTAGAAGATAGGAGGAGGCTAGCATTACAGCCTCCACAATACAGATCTTTGAAATGTATATTAGAAGAGAGGAGTAGGCTAGCATTACAGCCTCCATAATCCAGAGCTTTGGAATGTACATTAGAAGATAGGAGGAGGCTAGCATTACAGCCTCCACAATCCAGAGCTTTGGAATATATATTAGAAGCTAGGAGGAGGCTAGCATTACGGCCTCTGCAATCCTACATTAGAAGATTGGAGGAGGCTAGTATTACAGCCTCCACAATCCAGAGCTTTGGAATGTACATTAGAAGCTAGGAGGAGGCTAGCATTACGGCCTCCGCAATCCTACATTAGAAGATTGGAGTAGGCTAGTATTACAGCCTCCACAATCCAGAGCTTTGGAATGTGCATTAGAAGATAGGAGGAGGCTAGCAGTACAGCCTCCGCAATCCAGAGCTTTGGGATGTCCATTAGAAGATAGGAGGAGGCTAGTATTATGTACTCCGCAATCCTACATTAGAAGATAGGAGGAGACTAACATTACAGCCTCCACAATCCAGAGCTTTGGAATGTACATTAGAAGATAGGAGTAGGCTAGCATTACAGCCTCCACAGCCTCCACAATCCAGACCTTTGGAATTTACATTAGAAGATAGGAGGAGGCTAGCATTACAGCTTCCGCAATCAAGAGCTTTGGAATGTACATTAGAAGATAGGAGGAGGCCAGCATTACAGCCTCCACAATCCAGAGCTTTGGAATGTACATTGGAAGATAGGAGGATGCTGGCATTACAGCCTCTGCAATCCAGACCTTTGGAATGTACATTAGAAGATAGGAGGAGCCAACATTACAGCCTCCACAATCCAGAGCTTTGGAATGTGCATTAGAAGATAGGAGGAGGCTAGCATTACAGCCTCCGCAATCCAGAGCTTTGGGATGTCCATTAGAATATAGGAGGAGGCTAGTATTATGGCCTCTGCAATCCTACATTAGAAGATAGGAGGAGGCTAACATTACAGCCTCCGCAATCCAGATCTTTGAAATGTATATTAGAAGATAGGAGTAGGCTAGCATTACAGCCTCCATAATCCAGAGCTTTGGAATGTACATTAGAAGATAGGAGGAGGCTAGCATTACAGCCTCCGCAATCCAGAGCTTTGGAATGTACATTAGAAGATAGGAGGAGGCCAGCATTACAGCCTCCACAATCCAGAGCTTTGGAATGTACATTGGAAGATAGGAGGAGGCTAGCATTACAGCCTCTGCAATCCAGACCTTTGGAATGTACATTGGAAGATAGGAGGAGGCCAACATTACAGCCTCCACAATCCACAGCTTTGGAATGTACATTAGAAGCTAGGAGGAGGCTAGCATTACAGCCTCCGCAATCCAGAGCTTTGGGATGTCCATTAGAAGATAGGAGGAGGCTAGCATTACAGCCTCCACAATCCAGAGCTTTGGAATATACATTAGAAGCTAGGAGGAGGCTAGCATTACGGCCTCCGCAATCCTACATTAGAAGATTGGAGGAGGAGGCTAGTATTACAGCCTCCACAATCCAGAGCTTTGGAATGTACATTAGAAGCTAGGAGGAGGCTAGCATTACGGCCTCCGCAATCCTACATTAGAAGATAGGAGGAGGCTAGTATTACAGCCTCCACAATCCAGAGCTTTGGAATGTACATTAGAAGATAGGAGGAGGCTAGTATTACAGCCTCCACAATCCAGAGCTTTGGAATGTACATTAGAAGATAGGAGGAGGCTAGCATTACAGCCTCCGCAATCCAGAGCTTTGGAATGTACATTAGAAGATAGGAGGAGGCCAGCATTACAGCCTCCACAATCCAGAGCTTTGGAATGTACATTGGAAGATAGGAGGAGGCTAGCATTACAGCCTCTGCAATCCAGACCTTTGGAATGTACATTAGAAGATAGGAGGAGGCCAACATTACAGCCTCCACAATCCACAGCTTTGGAATGTACATTAGAAGCTAGGAGGAGGCTAGCATTACAGCCTCCGCAATCCAGAGCTTTGGGATGTCCATTAGAAGATAGGAGGAGGCTAGCATTACAGCCTCCACAATCCAGAGCTTTGGAATATACATTAGAAGCTAGGAGGAGGCTAGCATTACGGCCTCCGCAATCGTACATTAGAAGATTGGAGGAGGAGGCTAGTATTACAGCCTCCACAATCCAGAGCTTTGGAATGTACATTAGAAGCTAGGAGGAGGCTAGCATTACGGCCTCCGCAATCCTACATTAGAAGATAGGAGGAGGCTAGTATTACAGCCTCCACAATCCAGAGCTTTGGAATGTACATTAGAAGATAGGAGGAGGCTAGTATTACAGCCTCCACAATCCAGAGCTTTGGAATGTATATTAGAAGATAGGAGTAGGCTAGCATTACGGCCTCCATAATCCAGAGCTTTGGAATGTACATTATAAGATAGGAGGAGGCTAGCATTACAGCCTCCGCAATCCAGATCTTTGAAATGTATATTAGAAGATAGGAGTAGGCTAGCATTACAGCCTCCATAATCCAGAGCTTTGGAATGTACATTAGAAGATAGGAGGAGGCTAGCATGACAGCCTCCACAATCCAGAGCTTTGGAATATACATTAAAAGCTAGGAGGAGGCTAGCATTACGGCCTCCACAATCCTACATTAGAAGATTGGAGGAGGCTAGTATTACAGCCTCCACAATCCAGAGCTTTGGAATGTACATTAGAAGCTAGGAGGAGGCTAGCATTACGGCCTCCGCAATCCTACATTAGAAGATAGGAGGAGGCTAGTATTACAGCCTCCACAATTCAGAGCTTTGGAATGTACATTAGAAGATATGAGGAGGCTAGTATTACAGCCTCCACAATCCAGAGCTTTGGAATGTGCATTAGAAGATAGGAGGAGGCTAGCATTACAGCCTCCGCAATCCAGAGCTTTGGGATGTCCATTAGAAGATAGGAGGAGGCTAGTATTATGGCCTCCGCAATCCTACATTAGACGATAGCAGGAGGCTAACATTACAGCCTCCGCAAACCAGATCTTTGAAATGTATATTAGAAGATAGGAGTAGGCTAGCATTACAGCCTCCATAATCCAGAGCTTTGGAATGTACATTAGAGGATAGGAGGAGCCTAGCATTACAGCCTCCACAATCCAGAGCTTTGGAATATACATTAGAAGCTAGGAGGAGGCTAGCATTACGGCCTCCACAATCCAGAGCTTTGGAATGTACATTAGAAGCTAGGAGGAGGCTAGCATTACGGCCTCCGCAATCCTACATTAAAAGATAGGAGGAGGCTAGTATTACAGCCTCCACAATCCAGAGCTTTGGAATGTACATTAGAAGATTGGAGGAGGCTAGTATTACAGCCTCCACAATCCAGAGCTTTGGAATGTACATTAGAAGATAGGAGGAGGCTAGCATTACATCCTTCACAATCCAGAGCTTTGGAATCTAATCAACATCGTGCCCCTAAAGGCCTGAACAAGGCTCTATGTTTAAATTACATCAGAAGGAAGAGGCTAAGAACCTGATAAATTACATGCTACGCATGAGTCTGGCGTGCACACAGGGGACAACGTCTTTTATTTGTGCCTGAAGCGCCCTTTTAGGGTAAAGGACGTTTATCCTCTCAATCCCAATATATTTTAGCCTTGTTTAGAGAAATCCCCACTCTACACTTACTGCATCTAAAGATATTGCCAGAATATTCTTCCTTTACTTTAGACGAGTGGATATGGTAAAAGTGGGTTTTTATTCCATGTTGATTAAACATCCATTGGTGGCAGAATCATCAAGTTTGGTCAATTTGAGCTATCAATTGTCTGAAGACTGGGTGGATACATCGCCATTGCCAGTTGTAGGCAGAGGTGGAGGGTCTGACTGTAATTCCCGAGAACCGCTGATTATTCATGTAAAACTGGATGCATCAAGCTTAGAGGGTACAGCTCTTCCACGCTTAGAGAAGTGATCAGTGGCCCACGATTGGTTTCACATTATACACTCTCTTCACGAACATAATTGCGTTCCTAGGGGCTCAAATTGAACTGATTCCATCAGGTTCTTCTCATGAAATACGCGTGGTTTCAACCACCTTTGTAGTAAAGACGCCATCTGGGAATCAGCCGATCTGATGTATCTGTAGGAAACCTTTATGTTGGATACTCCTTTTGTAGATGCCTTCTCAATTATGCATGAGCCCGCAAGGAAAGGCCCAAAAGGAAGGCCCGTCAGGGAATCTTAATATTGCCTGGCAGGTCTTTCCCGGGTCCAATGTTGAATATGTGTTCTTGGCCCGTGCTGGCATTTTGGGTATAAAAATGTCATGGTGGAATTTGGGTGAAAGCTCTTGGAGGTTTTTAATAGTGTTGAACATTTATTTTAACCCTGTAGTGTCATCACTGGAGGACTTCTTGCTTGCTATTACCAACGTTATCGACTCCCACAGCTTTTCTAACAATTCTCGTATTATTATTATTATGGGAGACTTTAACTCAGAGTGCTTAGATTGTCATTGATATTACTGGGGTTCCACCCGTCAGCACTCTAGCTTAGCAAGAGCCCCAGGGCTGCAACTTCGGTCCCTCCTGGACACATGTTATTTGAAACTCCTGAATGGTAATATCATTGGCGATACACACCAAACTGCACTGGTCAAATGGCCTTAATAGAACAACTCTGGACCATGCGTTCTGCTCTAGCACCTTATCCTCTAGCTTTGACTTCCTTGAGGATGTTGGTAATGAGTGTAGTGACCACTCTCAATTGATCTTCTGTATGAGAGGGGCCTGTAGCTCTGTCCTAGTGACACATGTATCAGCCCCAATTTAAGTCAGACCTAGAGATCATGCTATTCTGTGGCGTCCCAATATAGCTTTGCACTTCAACAACAAGGTTGGCAGCCAGGAATTGTTACATGGTGCCTTCTCTCTAATGTCGCCCGAGTCATTTGGTACTAACAATAAAGGTTCTTCTCCGAGGGCTAACCTTTGCAACAATTGCTAAAACAGTGTGGGGAGGATACGGGTAGAGAAAGAACTCTCTGAGAATTGACTGTTTAGACACTCGTGCACAAACTGGCGAGTGGCATGAGATAAATGCTAGCCATCATTCCCAACAGTTTCATCATATGGCTTACTAATGAGTTTCACTGGCTTGGCTGATAAAGAGGACGTTACGCCGGAAAAGCCTACACTTGTTCCTGTGACAGAATGATCGTGTAGATCACCATTATTCTCCGGGTCCACATATTTTTCTGCAGGACCAAGTCTGAGGACTTCCAAATGCTCAGCCACTGGCCTCTTGCTGAATGAAAACCGAGAATTTGGGATTTACAGCACCGGCAGGGTCACCCCTACGGAGCCCTGATGAAGGCGGACGTAATTTACTGAAAATCCGCCGAAACGTGATATGAACTGGGAACATCTGTTTTTAACGGTTCCCTGTTGCACCAGACTCTGTACTTTCAGTCTGTGCCACGTTGGCTAAAAAAAGGTGTTTTGTTTGCCTTATGACCCTGGTACATCTATTGTCACAATCAGAAGGAATACCTAAATATAAATAGGAAATCATCCACTAATTAGGATACCTTTGAAATTTGGGTGACTTTATAGCCCCTCTTGTTTCTATCTTTTCTTTGGATTTATTACCAAATACCTGTGTATACACATTAGTATGTGTATTATTTTATAATAATGTAACAACTATTGAGAATTATCTGCATACTAATCACACAGCATTTTATGCTTATTTTGTTGTATATATTACACCCTTTCTTGTTATTAGATGTCATTGTAAATGTTTATTATTTTTGCATATGTATGTTGCATTTTCCAGCATTTTCGCTAAATGTTGTACACTATATGTCTGCTTTTGGACTATTAGCAAATAAATCACTGCTTCTTTATCTTTGTATTCTCTAACACAGTGAGTGATTTGTACTTTTTGAACCCATGTTTGGATTTGCTACTTAGCAGACCAACCTCTATATTAAACTTGTGGACAGGCCTACATTTCTGTATCTGTCCAACTTAAACAATTGCCTTGAGCATTGTATACTAGTAAGGGTACATTCATTTGTTTACAAGTTATGCTCTATGGCTCAGTACCCTTTCTGAATTGAGCCTCACCCTATTACCCTTCGGGGCCCTTTATGTTACTAACCTCTGCAAAAAGCCTAAATGGGTCCTCAAGAGGTTTTGCCCTTGGTCATAAATATAATATAATGGTGAGTTGGAGGAAGAAACAACTAAGAAGAGAGATTAGGAAAGCATGATAGATGATATTGGAAATTCTATCATAAGGAGATTAAAGCAACTGTCTTGGCTCTTGTGTGGGCATGGGACAGGCATCTGTCAGGGATTCCATAACAGTACTACCTGGCGATAAGATGGAAACAACTGGGAAATGGTGCTGGTACTCGGCATCTAATAGCAATGCCTGGCATACGCCCATCTAATGCCTGTACACAAGACACAACTGTTGACATTGTGAATGTTTGTTTACACAGGACCTCAGTACAAGGAACAGATGTAAATCAAGTGTTTGAAGTCACACTTGTTTAATACATGTTTATTACACAAGTAGGTCATTCACAGCTGCAATGAAGCCATTAAGTCTCAGCAGACAACCTAGAAATAACACCGGCTGGCCAAAGTTTGGTGTTACTGCTTCATAGAGCAGGGCAAAGAGATCCCAAGGGGGTTTGTTTTTGGCGCAGAGGGGGACAGGTTGTGGCATTGGAATGGCCATAGGGATTAGCACAGCCATGAGCAGTTAATGAGAGGGTAAATTACGCATTTGTAAGCAGGACTGTGGCAGAGTGCCCTGTGTTACTGGGACCACTGACTGTTTTTCACTTTCTTTGTATTGCGTAGATAGCGACACTGCAAGACTCTGGGCTCAATTGCCCTTTCTTGGAGCGGCTCGTCACTCGACGCTCCATGCTCGCCCGAGGACCCAGACATATATCCTCCAAACGAGTGCGTCAGTGCATGGGTTGTGTAAGCAGGAGTGTGGCAGAGTGTCCTCTGTCTTGGGTCGCCTGAGCTCCCAATTCTCCACGTAAGACTACTTGTGAAAAACTGTCTAAAAAATGAAATATGATACTACCCGCAAATCTACATTACGTAGTCCGCCAGCACGTACGGCTCGAGCCGCCAAGAAACAAGACCCAGATCTGTAGTCCAAGGCTATCACTATCGATGAGGAAAAATTCAAGCAACCTAATCAATGTGTGTTGGTTTACAGCATGCTTCTGTCGGTGGTGAAAAGGAGCTCCCCTATCAAGACTGTGATGGTAATATAATTGAAATCGACTTGTCTAATTCCCCTGATTTAGCTGCATTGATGTCCTCCTTGGACTCGTCCGATTTGTTTGAAACAAACAGTGAAAGCGAAGAAGTGAGCACATTGGTTGATGAAGTAGAACTGGAGTCAGGTAATGCATCAATCCTCAGTGGCATACATATAATAATATCCAAAGTGGATGCATTATCGATGTTAATATCCACTATAGCCAAAGATCAGCTGGATGCCAAACTGACACTAGCAAAAATGATTCACCTGATTTCAACGATCTCAAACAAAAGAATGTTTCACTCTTTCATCTCAAAGAGCCTTTAATGCTATGACAACCAAAGCTGTCAGGACTTCATCTGTATCAGCGAGCAATGGGCCAAACTCACCTGTAATGGCGCCGTGTCCTTTCATCCACGCAACTCAAACTGATGTCCCCATCGACAACTGAGATTATGAAAGATACATATCCCACCATTACAAAGCCTAAAAAACTCTTCAAAAAATCATTGAGCTGGCGAAAGCTGTCAAAACTGTTAAATTTGGCTAAAGTTGGAAAAATCAGTATACACTGAAAAACGACGATAGGGTTCCTATCAATGTTATTTCTGATGCAAAAACCCAGAAAATTCCAGAGAATGTATGAAAGAAAATAAGTGACAAAAACGTTGTCTGACGGTTCCTTTGGCGACCTTCCTATGACCTTCTGATTTCTGTATTTTCTCAATAGGGGACTCGATCAGAGTTGCTTGAGTTGGCACCCACGTGGTGTTGGTTTCCCTCTGCCACTGGTCTCCCCTTGTCACTGTTTACAGTTCAATTATAGTTCATCAGGTTTATTTCACAACTTGCCACTTTGCGATTCTTACTCTACACTGCCCGGTCTTATCGATTCTCCCCTCGACTCACTTGTTGTGATGTACCGCTTGGCTTTCGGCCTCTTTGAGGTCAAGGCCGGTACCACGGGCACAGGATTCTCCTCTGCTCCATCTTATGAGGATAGGCTTGCCCCGTGTACCATTGACATCTGCAGCATGACACTTGTGATATTCTTTGCGGTTTTAGATTCTCCTCCACAAAGGTTCTGCAGGCCTGGAACGAAAAGGGGAAGGTCATTTCTCTCCTCGCCATCCTCTCGCTTCCCACCGCCTTTCTCCTTCTCTTGAACTGTCACGTGGTAGCCATCTCAACGTGCTGTCTGCTGTGTTCGCCTTTCTCGTTCTGTGCTCTCTGGCTCCATTCTTTTATCCCTGTGGGGAAGGGAAAAGGCTGTCAGGTGTGTGTGATTCTGATCAATTGCCTGACTTTGTCTGACCCTGGTATTGGGACATGTCAGGAAATTGGCTCTAGTGTTAGTCGGTTGTCCGTTGTGTTATGTGAAAGTGTTTGCAGTGGAAAAGGGGGTGGGGGGCAGTGTTTTGGAATGTCCTACGTGAGAGGATGAGGAAAAGGTGTTAAAGGAAGGAGGATACCGCATCTCACCCTTTGGTGTTCCAATCCCACTCCCCGAGGAACCCCCATCCAGGTGATCTTCCTTCACTGGTCCACCCCCAGAAACTGAATGCAATAGCGATGGCCATGTCCTAGCCACCTGGATGACAGATCCCCTGGGACTAGCTAGGGAGACACCTTCGGGTTTCTCACAGTATACAAACCAAATCTATACAGTTTATAATTGCTGATATCATCATTCAATGGCACAAGATATCTCCTATGGGTTTGATTTGGCAGGCAAGCTAAGAAACGTACACTTAGCTACATCAATTTTTACTAATTCTGTTTTCCATTGGTCACGATTTATAAGATTCATGACATATTTATTGTTTATTACACCTACACTAGACATCGTCAGTCATACCTGGTCAAATGGATCTGTAAGGTCACATATTGATTACATTGCGACGCTGACCCTGTGTGCCCTTCATCTGCTGCGGACATCAACGACCAAAGAAATCCTTAGGGATTCGCCCCCTGCCCTGCTTGGGCCTCACCCTGTACCTTTCTGTGCAGATTACCACTGCCTTTGCCATTATTTCTAATCAGGACCGCACGCGCCGACAATTCAAAAATCACAAATGTCAGGCACGATGCGGCCTGAAAACGAGGCTGAGTGTTAGTCTCGTTGCTAAGCAATGTGTGTTTGCTATTATTTTAAACATACACTTCCGCTGGCAGGCGGAATAGCCGGCGGCCACATTCAAGGCCACTATAAGGCCTGCAGACCTGTTTGCCCCTGTTCGCATGGAGCACCCAACCTGCCAGCCCTTGACCCACTCGCTTCTCTCACTGGACCCACCATTGGCCTGCAGAACATTTCGGAAACGCCACAGGTCGGGCGGAACCACTAAACATTGGACTAACCAAACCATGTGAGTACAATGACTAGCTTCACCATTGCTGCACCACTTCATTATGTGCGTTCTTTGCAAGGTTGAATACCATTTACATTTGTCAAGTATTCACATCCTATCATGCCACAGTAAATTGTCTTGAACTAGCCTACCTCTGTCTATTGAATGTGCCTCATGCCTCATGCTCTTAAGTACACTGTAAGTAGTTAACTGTAATGTAGCATTATTGAGCGATCTCCATCCCCTCTAGCGAGGATCTAGTCCGGGCTTATAGGACCTAGCCTATTTTTAACAACCACCTGCTATCGACACTGCACTACTGCACACCCTAACTAAACTAAAATGAAACTAGCCTATCTTTTTTCAATCACATTAGTGAATACTGTGTGCCCCACTTAGACAAAAGTGGAACTAGCCTATTCCTTATTAATTGTACTAGTGATTACTGTGTACCTTTCCTAGAGAAAAGTGGAACTAGCCTATTCCTTATTAATTGTACTAGTGATTACTGTGTGCCCCACCTAGATAAAAGTGGAACTAGCCTATTCCTTATTAATTGTACTAGTGATTACTGTGTACCTTTCCTAGACAAAAGTAGAACTGGCCTATTCCCTATTAATTGTACTAGTGATTACTGTGTACCTTTCCTAGACAAAAGTGGAACTAGCCTATTCCTTATTAATTGTACTAGTGATTACTGTGTACCTTTCCTAGAGAAAAGTGGAACTAGCCTATTCCTTATTAATTGTACTAGTGATTACTGTGTACCTTTCCTAGAGAAAAGTGGAACTAGCCTATTCCTTATTAATTGTACTAGTGATTACTGTGTGCCCCACCTAGACAAAAGTGGAACTAGCCTATTCCTTATTAATTGTACTAGTGATTACTGTGTACCTTTCCTAGACAAAAGTAGAACTGGCCTATTCCCTATTAATTGTACTAGTGATTACTGTGTACCTTTCCTAGACAAAAGTGGAACTAGCCTATTCCTTATTAATTGTACTAGTGATTACTGTGTGCCCCACTTAGACAAAAGTGGAACTAACCACTTTTTAAGAATTGCTCTAGTGACCAGTGTGCGGCCCACCCTGACAATCTAATTAAACCTACCTTCCTACCCTATTGCCTCAATTCACAAGGTACCCTTAATCTTGAGTAAGGTACATCTAGAATTATATTACATCCTGTGCATTATAGTCTACAGCCTCTGTGCCCTTATTACCCTATTTCTAATCACCCAACGTTTGCTTCGTGTTAGCTACCTAACAGCCAAAGAGCGAGCCCTACTAAATCTGGCTAACAGACTACCAGACAGCCCATACACTATGGATCATCCTACATTGTGCTTACCGAGTATGCCTCAAAGTAACCCTTGCAGCCTAGCCTCTAGAAACTCTAGACTCCGATCAAGACTAACTAGACTCTTCGAACCCCTTACCAGATCCCTACCCTCAGCCTACAAAAAAAAACAATAGCCAGAAGGACAATGTCACTAACCTCAATACCATGAGGTCTCGACCCCCTACTATTAAAATAAAACCTACTCACACTCATGCCACTGTAGTGGCCCTCTCTCTCAAAGGAGCGCTAATAAATGCCAGATCCCTGACTGCTCATGCCATAGATATCTCTGACGTGATTTTGGCTGACAAACTGGACTTTCTTGCTATTACAGAGTCTTGGTTGCATGAAACAGCAGGACCCTTACTCTCATTAGCAATCCCTGATGGCTATACCATACTGAGGCAGGACAAGGACAAGACGCGAGGTGGCAGCATTGCCATCATAGCAAAATCTAACCTAGCCATGAGAATTGCACCCTCCCTAGTTACCGACTCATGCGAAATCCTCACAGCCAAACTTCTGCTACTCAACTCCCAGACCCTCACTATCCACCTCATCTACAGACCCCAGGCCCCGTTGGAACATTTGAGGAGGACCTCAACACCTTACTTTCCAATAATCTCAAAATCACTTCCCAGCTACTTCTCCTAGGGGATTTCAATCTGGGATTTAATGATCCACTAGACAAAAATGTCACCTCTATCTCCAACACCCTTGCCCCCTTGCCGAACTTGGCATAACCCAAAAATCACTGAACCCACACATATCAAAGGGAGAACTGTTGACTGGGTGGCGGACTATAACTGCACCGCCAACATCACAACTATCCCCCGCAACTATGGACGGACCATTTCCTACTGTTCATTTGAACTCTCCACCACTAGACCACTCCCCCCAGCCCCCATGACTGCCCTGCCATGCCTAACCAGGAATAAAAAGAGTATTTCAGCAGACAAAGGGATCCCTGCCATCCTACCTACCCTCAACCAGCTGGCCGATCACTTAGACCCAGAAACGCTTGTTGAGGAGTACAACAACATTATGTTAACCACACTCGATAACATTGCCCCAATGAAACTCAGACCAAGCAAACCCAAATCCCATCTAAATAATTGGTTCACACCCCAATTAAAGGAACTACGACAACTAAAGAGGAGCTGTGAAACTTCTTGGCAGTTACTCCCCTCAGAAGACAGCAGAAGTAAATTAAAGGAAATCTCATCTCACTACAAAAAGAAATGTATCTGGCCAAGCGTAATTCATATAATAAGCGTATATCCAATGCTAATTCTAGCATGAGGGAATTGTTCACTATCCTCAAGGAATTCAAATCCCCTATCCCAGCTCCTGATATCTGCACCAAAGATAAAACATGGTGTACAGATATACAACAGGCTCTACCCAACAAAGTCAAAACCATTCAAAATAAAATAGCCATAAAAAACCTTCACTCAATCACCCACCCCAACAACAATACTTCTGACCCCCTCTTGAAGGAACACGACTCTATAGCCCGCTTAAATTTCACCAAAACCTCCATTCCTGAGGTAGAGAAAGTTATCCTTTCACTGAAGCCCTCAAACTGCCAGGGCGACCTCTGCCCAGCCCAGCTTATTAATGCAAGAGATCTTTCCCTGATTGTCTCCAAACTCATCAATGCTTCCTTTGCATCTGGCACTGTCCCCACCAACCTGAAACAATCTTGGGTGCTGCCTCTGCTAAAAAAACAATCCTTAGATCCGTGCATACCGACTAATTACCGTCCTATCACAACAGTTCCATTTCTCTTAAAAATCCTGGACAAGATCGCCTACAATCAAATTCAGAAATTCCTAGAACTCCAAAGGCTCTTAGGAACGAGACAATCAGGATTCCGACCTCAACACAGAACTGAGACAGCCCTTATTGATCTGAAGGCTCAAATTGACGAGCTATGAGACAAAGGGAAAACAGCCCTTCTCCTACTGCTTGTATTCGACCTTGTAAACCAGAAGGTCCTATGCAGCCACCTAGACTCAGCCGCCCATTTCTCCAAAGAGGCTATAACATGGATTGAGTCCTTCCTAAGTGACAGGACCATGAGGGTGTTCTCCCCATCAGCACCAGCAGACCCGATCCCTACTACATGCAGCGTACCACAAGGCTCCTGTGTCTCCCCCACCCTATACATTATATTTACTAAGCCCCTTTTTGATGATCTGGACCATCTTGGTATCACCTACGCTAATTATGTGGATACTCAGATTCTCCTCCCACTTTCCGGAGATTACAACAAGGATTTGGCCTTGGTAAATAGAGTGTATCTCATCATCCAGGCATGGATGGCTGCCCACGGTCTATATCTGAATGATGATAAAACTGAGTTTATTATCCTAGGTACCCACTCCAACCTCAAGAAATTAGGCCAGGACTACTCCTCGTTCGTTATTGATGGCAAACTCATCAAGGTGGTCAAGGAGGTAAAGACTCTTGGCTTCTACCTTGACTCCACCCTCTCCTTCTCCAAACAGGTGAAATCTATGGCTTCAGCTACAGCCTACACCTGTAAACTCATTAGAAAAGGCAAACCCTTTCTCACAGACGATAATTGCATCGTCCTGGCGAGGGCCCTTATTCTATCCAGGCTTGATTGTTGTAATGCCTTATACATCGGTGCTAACAAATCTACCATCCACAGGATTCAAATCCTACAAAATAATGCCCTAAGGGTGGCTCTCGGCATGCCTAAAAGATCTCACATATCTATGATAAGGTGCCAAAATAAATGGCTTTCTACCCAAAATAAATTCACTTAAAGTTGCATCCCTCACTCATAAAGCTTTGAATAAAGCAGCCCCTAGTTATCTCACGGACAGATATCCATGAGACCGTCGAAAACAATCAACACCAAAAGCCTCATCATACCGAGATTAAAGCTGTCTAAGGCCGGGGGTGGCACCTTCCCAGTCAAAGCGGCCTAACTCTGGAACTCTGGAACTCCATACCACATCCTATAAGAGAAGAACAATCCTACCTCAAATTCAGATCTAACTATATAAACTGGTTGAAGTCTCTGGATACTTAGTTTCCACATAAGTGTTCTCACTAATCCTTGTTGTACCTTGTATATATACTCATATATCTACTTGTCTATCTTGTACGCCCTCATACATGTACCATTTTATTGCATTAAACCTACTATTGCCATGTATATACTCCTCTTCTTTCTTACTGTGTAACTATGTGTAACCATGTAACCTAAGCTTTGAATTTTCTGTACTGTTGCACCCTGATACCCTCGGGTCTGGCCGCATTATAAATAAACAAACAAACAAACATTATTACTGATTTAGTGTTCAAAGAAATATGAGGTCCTGTGAAAACTCAGTTCAATAATTTCAGTGATCCTGAGTTGGACAGTGGATATTGACACTATCCGCATCAATACGGCTAGAAGTCTTTACATCACCTCTAACTTTCAGGGACATCTGCTTCGCTGGACTGTAACAAATATAAAGGACAAGAAAGATTATTTGTGGTCTGACCAAAAAACCATTGAGTCTGCCCTGTTGCATGCTAACTGGAACTTGGAATTTATGATCCGGTCCAAAGTAAAAGATACCCGGATAAACGGTAACAACGCAGTAAATGATTGTAATATCACAAATAACACCCCATTTGATGCGACTACAGCAGGAAAAAAGAGGATCCACCGGATAGCCCGAGCCTCAGCTAGGGCAGCCTTTTGCTAAATAGTCATGACAAACAAATGCAAATTAAAAACCTTTTCACCCAGCATAAAAGGTGGTTGAAACAATATAAATATCCGACCACTAATTCCAACTAGCTATTGCTGTTTGGATGGTTAAAATCTGATGACATTCATAAATTCTAGTCAAATTTTAACGAATACAGGAAGTCCTTGACGCCCGCGGAACTAAACCCTACATCAGAAGCCACATCATATATTGGTGAGCTATTCACTGAACATTTTACCACCCATCAACCAAGAAAAACCAGAAAATGTAAAAACACACTCTGCTATTTTGGATATAGAAGAAGACATACTGATTGACATTATCACGTGCTCCTAGCCCAGACGGCATACCCAATGTAGTCTTCAAGTGCCACCCGAGCTTTGGACAAAAATACTAAGAAAATTATTTTTGCACATTGAACTTTCTGGCTCTTATCCTGCCAGCTGGCGTAAATCTGTGCTTATTCTAATTTTTAAAAAAGGTGTTAGATGTGATCCTTACAACTATCGCCTTTTGCTGAAATCGCAACTAAATAATAAGCAATTTAGCATTTTCCTAGAAGTGACTAAAAAAATTGAACATGGTTTGCCTCATAAAAGTAAAACTTGTAGCTGTCAAAATTATAAACGTGTACTCCTATATGTAAGTGGTAAAGCTGGTTCTGCAAAAACATTCTTAATAAAAAATCATCAGCAAATTCTTCCATAAATTAACAAATAACGACCTTTCAGCTGTTGTAACAGCCCCCACAGGTTTAGCTGCCTACAATATAGGAGGTGTTACTTTACACCGACTACTGCTCCTTCCAGTAGAACACCAACAATAATTAGAGTACTACAACCTACCAACAGAAGCTGCTACTGAACTATGCAGAATTCTGAAACAAATGTAAATGCTCCTAATAGATGGGGTAAGCATGGTCTCCAACCTAATGTTAGCTTTAATTCACCTCAGATTACAAGAATCCTTCAAACTGACTAAGAAGAACTCTTTGGAGGAAAACACGTTATTGTTTTTGGAGATCTCCTACAAATGACACCAGCGAAAAGTGAACCAATTTTTGAAACCTTAGGACACAAACAGTGCCCCAACACACTTGGTAGCATAGGAAATGTAAATCTCTGGCTACATTTCCAATACAGAGAACTAACTCAAAACATGCGTCAGTCTTCAGACCTCAACTATGCTAACATTTTAAAAAGGATTAGGACTAGTCTTCTTTCTAAAGATGCACAATCTTTCTTAAATAGCAGACTCATCCATGAGCTATATGGGCATGACACATCTGCTCCTGATGTCATGAACAATTAGCACAAGAAAATGTAAAATGTATGTCCTTAATGCCAACCCTAGCAAGCAGAATGCAATTCAATGAGACAATATTAAAAAAACAATTCAACCAATAGTGCATGTTACCTCCACAGACAAACTGGAAGTGCAGGGCATGACATTACCTATGTGTCAACCAGCAACAGTGTGACTAAATAGCTTAGAAAAATGTATCCCCAACACAGCTGGTTTGGAGAAAATGTTAACGTTGTGTTTAAACTGCAGAGTAATTCTAAAACGTAACCTTGACGCGGAGCAAGGTTTAGTCAATGGGGCAATTGGTACAGTTGTTGGCTTCCATATGTATCCACATGACAACAACATTCAGTTTGTCAACATCCACTTTGACAAACTTTCAGAAGTTAACAGGATAGGACGGACGCTCAATAGCAGGATTCCTTCTTTTCAAAGACATGTATGTACGCAGAGAGCAATTCTCTCTGTCGCTTGCATATGCAGTCACTATTCACAAATCACAAGATCTAACCCTAGATCAGGCATTGGTTGACATTGGCAGCACCGTCTTTAAAGAAGTTATGAGTTATGTAGCACTGCCCCGTCTATGTACACTCGAAGGACTATTTCTAGTCAATATTGATGCAAACAAATTCAAGGCTGACATTCCTTACATCGTAGAGTACAGCAGAATACGTGCACTCTACACACCCTATCTCGATATGTACCCTGTTCCTGAAAAAGGTAAACTTTTTAAAAGAAAATTAATACAAACAGAACTTATAAGCGATCTCTCAACAGTACCACCAAAGAAACTAAAAACAACTACTACTCCATCAAGTAGTACAACCACAAAACTATCTAGTACAAACGCAAGTGCGCATTCATCAGCAGAAAAAAAGAGAAATATGTTTTCTAAATAACTAAGTGGAGGTCCAGCAAATGACACAGAGACAGAATTATTGGGTCCATTTACATTTTCCAATACAACTGGTGTAAATTGCTATGCAAATGTAACAATCAATCTTCTGTTCCAATTGTTCAAAACATTTACTTGAACCGCTCAGACCAGTTGTGTTTTCAAATGCTCGTCCTTCATAGAAATGCAACAAAAAATCCTGACAACACTTACAGTGTCTCAGGAATAAGGCAAGAATTGGACTACTGTGCAGGAATGGTAACATTAACCGTAAACACACAAGAAGATCCACAAGAATGTCTAATGTACTTACTGCAAGTACTGGAAAGCAAACATATACCTATAAATTAGATCTTCCACATGTCATACACTTGGAAGCATACATGCACTCTCAGCAACCATGTTGCACAAGAGCACATCCCTAATTAATGATTTGTGTATGTATCTATACCTAATCGTGAATCCATTCCATTTCATCAGCTGGTGCAAAATGCAAATCATGCCATATTATGCACTGTTTGCAATTCAGACAATCGTTCCACCTTACACATGAACTCACATAGCGAATATGTAAAAGTAATGCTTTTAAGGTACAACGTAGATGGTACCAAAAATAACTGCAACCTTACTAGCTTCACACATGGGCAAGTATCTCTTGGCAAGAAAACCTTCACAGCAGTAGGCATAATATCCCACACTGGTGCCACAACCACTGCAGGTCACTATACTGCATACATTAAAAAAGGATGTGGTTGGTTTGAATGCAATGACACTTCCATTATTCTAAAACATATATTACCAGCAAATCTAACAAATGCCTACTTAATATTCCTTAAACCTAAATTTAGTCACTGACCTGTGAAACTATCATAAGTTAGTGCACTTTAGACACCAACGGGTATCTAACTGCTTCAAAATATACCCTTCAGAACTGTAACATTATAAATAGTTAGAATACGCCAACTAGTATCTAACTACATCCATAGTACTGCAATGCTGTTTTCAAATGGAAAACAGTTTCAGTATGGCAACAGATGTAAATGTAGTACATTTTTGGTAATGCTATATAGATTTATTTTCCCAATGACCCAATGATTATGCAAACAGAACCAGCAAGTGTGCAAAACACACATTAATGTTGTTTCACCCATAGTACTTAGAATGTACTGATTATGAGGGTGTACAAACTGTAGCCACTCACCTGTAAAACTATCAACAGTTAGAATACGCCAACTGGTATCTAACTGCAGCCATACTGCTCTCCAATACTACTTTTAAATAGCAAAATAGCTAGAATACACCAACAGGAATCAAAGTGCTTCAAAACATACCCTTCAAAACTGTAACACTATCAACAGTTAGAATACGCCAACTGGTATCTAACTACACCCATCATACTGCAATATTAGTTTCCAATAGTAGAATAGTTAGAATCCACCAACAGGAATCAAACTGCTTCAAAACATACCCTTCAAAAGTGCAAAACTATCAACACTTAGAATACGCCAACTGGTATCTAATTGCAGCCATACTACTGCAAGGCTACTTTTGAGTAGCAAAGTAGTTTGAATACACCAACAAGTATCGAACTGCTTCAAAAAATGCCCTTCAGAACTATAAAAGTATCAACGGTTGGAATACACCAATTGGTATCTAACTACTTCTATACTACAGACTCCTCACTGATTCCCTGCATAAAGTCTCCTCCCAGGTGGCCAGGGAAAGGCAGGCGCTTTCTGATCCTGATCTTGGAGGTGGTGTTCTGCGGGAGGATCGCCTGGGAGGAGAAAAGGCTCAGGGGAATGAGAGGACTCAATGGGATGATACACAATATTTGTCTTCCTCTAGGGATGGTGACTGTGTAATACCAAAGTGTGTAATGGCTTGTTGTAAAAACAATCTCGCTGTGTCACAAAATACACATGAACTCCTAGGCCTTAGATGAAAAGAAAGCCGTGTCAAAGCCCCAGAGACGTGTCCTCTGTCACGCCCAAAGGTACCGTAAAAGGGAATTTATGGATAATAACGACCTAAAAGGATTACCTTTCCCTCTTCAAAAAGGTTTAGCAACCAATATTCATGATATTCTTTTAAAAGATGTTTAAAGAATAAAACTGAGGTATAGAGGTCAAATTCAAAAAAGAAAACCTAAGTTTGAAATTGGCAACTTCAAGTCCCATAATCCTTTAAGTACTGGGACGAGAAAGAGGACTGAAGAGGTGCAGTATTACAGGAGTGGTCAGATCCTTAAAGCAGATGACTCACACCTGAGGGAGACTGAGAGGCTTAAAAGGCCCCCTCAGGGGCAGGTCAGGAGAAGGAGGAAAGGGGAGAGGAGCAACAGGAAGCAGAAGTATTGTGGTGTGTGCAGGCAGCCCAAGCAGAAGCTGGAGGAGAGAGCAGATGCAAGTACCATTACATGGCAGAGAGAAACCGCCGGTCCTGAGAGGGTACGTGACTCTCAAATCCTGAAATGCAGAGGTTGCGCAGCAGAAAGCGTTCAAGTGGAAAGCGTGCCTTGTGGTGACCTAATCTGCGGAGGCTGTGAAGCGGGAAGCAAAAACAAGGCAGGTTTTCCCTTCCCAGAGGCCATCTCAGGTGGCTGACGTGCACCACAGAACCTCAGGAGTGACGAGGGCTCCAGTTGCAGGTGGCACAGGCTGTGGCAGACTGAAAGAAGAGGTTTGTCGCGAAACCACAAGAAGAGAAATCCTGCAACAGATGAGAGGAAGAGAAGAGCACATCATACCCAGTGAGTTCACAGCTTGTTTGTGACCCCGGAGAGCTCCTACCTCGCTCGCGTATACAAGGCAGGTGTTCAGCGAGTGAGCGACACTCGCTTGTGAATGCAAGTGACTTGAAAAGTACCTTTAAATCGCGCACTACTGAAACACAGCAAAAGCAGCACTTGCAAGCGGGCAAGAGATTCCCAAAGTAATCTTGAATACCGAAGTAATAAAAGCAGTGAAACCCCTCATAAGAAAGCCAAAAGACTGTAAATGTGTGAGTCTATGGGAACACCAACAATCAAAAGCGGCAACATTGTTAAAAGTGCACACCTAATGGCATTGCCCAAGCCAAGAAAGAGCCAAACCAAGGCAGTTCCAATCTAGTAGACATTGCCAACAGTGGCAAGGGGCTATTGGAAGATTTATGAGCAGTGAAACCTGTTGCCCATACTTTGCACAACCCGTGGTGTAAGTTGGTAAAAACTCACATTCCCTGAGTCAAGGGGAGAGAAGTAAAAGACCCTTTTCCTGTCCGTAACTGGTTACTGGTGTAATGGGGGAAACAAGAGTGGTCAAAAGGCTGCCCTTCGGGGAAAAGGGATCCAGAAGGAGAAGAGCATTATTCTTCCGAAATGCGTCAAAGAGCACCCATGTAAATCTTGATTTCCCTGAAGAGTTGTTGGGAGTTTTGAAGCTGTAATTTGTTGAATATTATGAAGTTGTGGTGAAACATTTATCAAGTGATGTAAAATGTATGGTTGTGGAATGCTGTTGGAGCAGGGGATTATACCAGGATGGCAAACTGTTGGAGAAGTGGGCCTGGCATAGAAGTAAACCAGTTGAAAGTTGAAGAAGTGCTTAAAGGGGGTACACTGACAAGGACAATTTATGCCCCGCCCGCCCACCTGGTGCCTTCTTAGTTGCCGCTCTTTTTCCCGACTTAAGGAGCCCTCAATCCTCTTTTCCTTTGCAGATGGGGAGCAGGTGCAAGTGAATCTAGGTCACCTGGCCAAAGCACCACCCACCTTCTTAGCCCTGCCTCTTCCTTCCTGCTCTTAACTCTTAGATCAAGGGCATCTCTTGTCCGGGCGTCCGAAGTGAAGGGCAGACAAAGAAAAGGGCAATTCCGGTTTGGACCTGTTCGGACAAGGAGGACCCAGGGCCCAAACCCCTGCTCAGACAGCAGGTAAGTATGCACCAACATGTATTTACTCTCTCTGTCCCCACAGGCCATCCCCACCCCCTCTGATCCCCCTGTGATGTTGCCTTGTTGCCCCCCTTATTTGCCTGTTTTGCTTGATTCTTCTACGCTGCTCCCCCGCCCCCTCCAGCCTACTTCTGCAGGAGTCTGTCCTGATAAATTCTGGTTTCACCATCACCGTCTTGTGGCCAATGCTGGATTTGACTTTTATGGACTTCATTGATTCACAGTGTGTCACTCTTTCCCAATTCTCATGCTGGACTTCCTTTGCATCTTGTACTCATGGTGGCCCTGAATCATGCTGTTCCCATCTTCATCTTGTATCATGGCTTGCAATGTGTTACTAATGACTTTTGCAATTGTATTCGCTCTCCCCTCTTGCTTCTCCACTCTTTTTGACTGCTTACTCTCTGTTCTCTCCTCCTCTCACTTTCTACCTTTTCATATCTCCTCACCTCCTCTCCTTACTTTCTTCTATGCACTTAATCTATCAGAATTGTCCCTGAACCTAGTATGATAGCAACCTAGTATGTGTCATCCACCCTCCCCTTACTTGTTTTTTTCCCTCCCTCCTGCCCCCCTCCAGCACTATCTGAAATGTCATCAGGCCTAGAACGGTAGTCGCCTGTCTGTTTCCATTTCCTTCCCACTCACCCCCTCCCTTCCTTATCTTTGTCTTAGCTCTTGCACTATCTGAAATGTCATCAGGCCGAGTACGATAGTTAATTTCACATCCTTACTGTTCATGGCCTGTAAGAATGGCATAGTATTTTCCCTTGTTCCCTCCCTTGCCTTCAAGCACTTTGAAACACATTGGGCCTGATTCATGGAATGTTGTCCTGTGGGAGTGCGCCATTATAAAACACTTCCATGAATCAGACCCATTGTGTATAGGTGCTATATAAATAAACTATCATATCATATCATGTTGATTGTGGTGCTAAAGGCATTTGTGGCAAATCATCCTGACCAAGACAATGATTGTTGCTATTGATGAACTGAGATCCTGTTCAAGGAAGGGAAAGAACCTTATATTTACTGAGTTGACATTTTCTATTGACAAGATGAAGCGACACCAAACTGAGTTGGAACTTTCTGTGGAAGAGAACTGTGGTTGAACACTGTTGCAAATCAGGATTTCCTTGTGCAGCAGAATCGCTTTTGAACCTGGGGAAGGGGAATTCTCCCAGGTTACAAAGAGAGACTGTGGTGGCATTACACATTCAATCATTATCGTTTGCTTGGAATTGCCATGTATTTCCTTGTTTATTTGTTGCATGTATAAGTGTGAGGCACAGATATCCTTGGTTAGAGTGTTTCCTTTAGTTCATTTTAGGCAGGGAAATCCTCGTCAGGGTAAGGAGAGCGAGGCGTTCATCAAACCTAATTTTATAATAAAATGGTATTTGTTGAGAAATCTTCACACGGTTGTCCGCCTCACATTTCTGACCCCTCACATGATGCCATAGTGCAGCCTATGTACATACCAGGACAGCCTCGAGGAAAGTAAAGCAAGACCAGTAGGTCCACGAGCTTCCAGCTCCTGCTGCCACTGCACTTGTCTCAGTACTTTGCTCAGTGCTTGGCACCATAGTGCATCATATGTGCATGCCAGGACAGCCTCGAGAAAGGTAAAGCAAGACCAGTAGGTCCACGAGCTTACAGCTCCTGCTGCAACTGCACTTGTCTCAGCACTTCGCTCACTGCTTGGCACCATAGTGCAGCCTATGCGCATGCCAGGACAGCCTGCAAAAAAGTAAAGCAAGACCAGTAGTGTAAAGAGACATTATTATGGTGCACAGATCCTGTGCACACTTCTACACTGTAGCATTAACACCCAACACCCTGCAGCCAGAGAAAGAAAATACTTCCCATCAAGGTGTGTGTCTACTCCCGTGCACAGACTCCATCTGCATCCACGGAAGGCACAGAAATTGGTGGCATTATTTCATTTTATCTAATGGAGTAAAGAAAGTGACTGCAGACAGAGCCCTGGTGCTGGTTTATTTCTCCCCTGCCTTCTGTTCCTTGTGAACTTGCTTTTTACATCAGGGCCATCTTAATATATTTTGGCATCTTCACACAGACAACTTTGGGGACCCCAAACCCAAAAAATGGAAAGGACCTCAAATAAATTCCTCTGAGTTTTACAACTGTGCTTTCAAGAAACTACTTTGCCCATCTGTACTGTAGTCTATACTTAGAAAGTGTTCCTAATAGCATTCTGTGGTATAATTGCATTTAGAAAGTCCCCGCTAATAGCATATCTGTGGTTAGAAAATCCGCCTGACTTTAGAAGTGTCCCCAATATCCTCCCTGTGCAAAATAGAATTTAGAAGTGCCTGATAGCGTGCCCTAGTTGATCTTAGAAGTGTGCCTAATATCCTTGCTTGAACATAGAAGTGTGCCTAATACCCTCTCTGTGCAAAGTTGTATTTGGTTGCCTAAATATCCTCTCTGTGCAAAATTGAATTTGGAAGTGCCTAATAACATACCCTAGTTGCATTTAGAAGTGTGCCCAATATCCTCTCTGTGCAAATTTGAATTTAGTAGTGTGCCTAATAGCGTACCTTGCTTGAATATAGAAGTGTGCCTAATATCCTCCCCGTGCAAAATTATATTTGGTTGCCTAAATATCCTATCTGTGCAAAGTTGAATTTATAAGTGTGCCTAATATCCTCTCTGTTCAAAGTTGAATTTAGAAGTGTGCCCAATATCCTTTCTGTGCAAAATTTAATTTAGAAGTGCCTAATAGTGTGCCATAGTTGATTTTAGAAGTGTGCCCAATATCCTCTCTGTGCAAAGTTGAATTTAGAAGTGTGCCCAAGGCTTGGCCACCATGGGGCTCGTGGATGCGGTCAGACTTCGCGTGAGCTCTGCTACTCTGAGTCCCTGGGAGGGATTGAGCCCCTCCTCGATGACCCCCCCAAGATTCTAACCAGGTGTGCGGCCAGACCCTCCGCACCAATCGATCGAAAACCCGATCGAAATCGGTCACTGCAAACCAGAGATACACGCCCTCTACAGAGGCGCCACATACAGCGGCTCCACGGCTCCACGGCTCCTGCGCGGATATCTACCCAACGGCCTGGAGCGGACCTGCGGCCTGGCGAATGAAGACCGCCTGACTAAATCTACACCCCCGCGAGGAAGCGTGTACACCCGCGGTCGTCCCCTGCCGCGAGGATGACGTGGCAACTGTGGCTGAGCCAACCGACCCCCGGAGGAGCGCGACCGGACTGAAATCTGGGACAACATCCGGGCAGGGAGACGGTAGGCCCTCGCTTTGCTCCCCGACCACCCAGTGTACAGCGCGTGGTGCACCAACACGCGCTCATTAGCGCGGCACACCCGGCAGCGGCACGGATTTCATCCGGGGGCACAGAGGGACTCACTGGCGTAAGGCCGTGCCCTTGACAAGTTTCTTGAAGGGCCTGCCAGCTCCCCTTTGTTTGGCCGCGTGGACCCGGCTGCAGACTTTCCTTTTTCCTCACATCCCCGGGAGCTCACAGACCACGCGGCTGCTTGAGATATGCTTCCACGGAGGGTAAACAACAGCCCACTCACATTGCCCACAGGTACAGCCCACAACATGAACTGAGGCATGCACAATATTGCGAGGGACAGTCCTTTATGCTACCGCTACAACGCCACCTGCACCTGATTTGCGAGCCCCACAGCCCCCACATATGGACACACGTGGTCCGGGAGAAGACCCCGGGAGGGTGCAAATGCCCACCTCCGCACCTCGCATAAGAGGATAACATCCCCGTAGCGTTGACTAATCTGGACACTGTTTAAAGAGCACCCCATACTCTGAGCATATCAACGGTTACACCAGGTCACCCCCCCAACCCCATATGAACTAGCCAGGACCATCGCCAATAAAGAGCAGAGGGTTGGGCCCCCGATTCAGGGGCGTGTGCCTCCTCTGCCATCGGTCCCTTCTTCCAGGTGAACAGCTCAAGTGACCCCACAGAACTTCGGGAGACCTACTGAATATAAGGGAAAGACTAGCCACATTCTCCTACGCCTCGACTCCCGTTGAAAATTGTGATTCTGTCATGGCGACTCAAAATCCCCCGGTGAGTGAATCAGCAGCTACCAAAGGAGACATTGCTGCCCTGCTGGGGGAAATTAAAAGTATGGGTGCCAGCATTGGCTCCAAAATTGACAAAATCACCCAACGCCTAGACACCATGGAGGGGAGGCTGGAAGGGGTTGAGAATAATCAAGCATCCATAGACACCCTAGAAGCACAACTGGACCAGCGGATGACCAAACTGGAGCGACGTGAAGAGAGCTTCAGACTCAAGCTTGATGACTTGGAAAACTGGGAGAGACGGAACAACTTGAGGATTTTCGGAATCCCGGAATGAGAAGGGGAGACGGAGAGTGATCTGAGGAACACCCTGCATGACATCATCAAACTCTTAATTGCCAACGATGAGGTTGATGAGCCTAAGACTGAGAGGATACATGGAGCCGGAGGACCTCCAGGCAGACCTAGATAGATATGATGCATCAGCGGCAACACAAACGATTACTCAAGAAGACGTGAGCCCTTATGTACACTGTATCTATTCGATATGGACCACAAATTCGCAACTGAAATACTTTGATAATGGCACCAGTTGAAGAGCAGAAGGGCAGGGAGTCCCTTAGAATAGGAACGCTTAATGTGAAAGGCCTCAATTCACTGACCAAACGATCACTAGTGACAAGGGAATTCCGTAGATCTCAAATTGACATCCTCCTTCTACAAGAGACAAAGTTTGCCAAGGGAGAAGAGAGAGGGATACTGGGGAAAAGAGGGGGAAAGGAATTCTGGGGCTCTGGTCCACTCAGGTAGGGAGAGTTGGAATCTTGATCAAGAAAGGAATCAACGTAGAAGTGGACAAGACCTGGTCTGATGTAAACAGGCATGCCCTCCTGATATCTGGGACAATTGCAAAGGTAAAAGTGACAGTTGCAGTGATATACTCTTCCAACGCGGGACAAGCCAAGTTCCTAGAGAAGACAATACCCAATATAATGTTAGAGGCATCTGGCCAGGTTGTTCTTGGTGGAGACTTTAATCTATGGGCAGACCCGACCAAAGATTGGGAGCCAGGCAACCCCGAGTTGAGAAACCAAATGAGAAGTGATTGCACTGGACGCTCTGACATAATGGAGATATACGATCTGCAAGATGTATGGAGAATCAAACATCCTCATGAGAGGGGCTACATATTTTACTCTAATCCGCACAAAACATTTACTCGGATTGACTATTTGTACTTTACCAAGGATCTCCTTGACACCACAACGCTATCAGAAATAATTCTGATAACATGGTCAGACCACGATAGGGTCCTCTCAGATATAAGATGGGCGGACTTGCCTACTGCAGGAGGGAAGTGGCGTTGTAATGAAAGCTTGTGGAAAGGTGCGGTATTCAAGACTGAAATGGCAACCGTAATTGAAGAATACTTTAAACTAAACAACAACAGTGAAGTCTCCAAGCCAATAATATGGGAAGCAGGTAAGGCCACCTGGAGAGGCATCCTGATACGGGAAGGATCTACTAAGAAAAGGGAGAGAAGGATCATTGAGCACAGACTTCGCTCCGAAATATGCCAACTGGAAAGCGAGAGTAGGGGACCTTTGGGTGTGGATCATGACCACATCAATACAGCACAACGTAAAAGGGAAGAACTGAGACTATTGGAGCACGAACAAATCATGCGCAAACTTCAATTTCTCAAACAGAAATTCTATGAGAAGGGGGACAAATCAGATGCCTTATTGGCAGCTAGGCTAAGAGTGCAAAGGGCGGAGCCGAAAGTTAAAGAGATAATTGAAGAAAACCCTGCGACCCCCTCCACCTCCTATACTATCCCAGAGAGTTTTGCCAACTTCTACGAGGCGCTCTACACCTCAGAAGTGACCCCGGGCCAATCAGATACAGATGACTATCTCTCCCTGATAGACATGCCCAAGATCTCATACTCTGAAGCTGAGCTGTTAGAATCCCTGATATCCGAAACTGAGGTCCAAGAAGCAATTAAAAGACTCACTGTGGGCAAATCCCCCGGAGAGGATGGGTATACTGCTGGGTTTTATAAAACCTTCAGCGACCAGCTCACACCATTCCGGACTGAGCTCTTCAATGAGATACTAGAAACAGGGACAGCCCCCGACTTTACAAAGGCACTCATAACAGTGACCCCAAAAGAGGGAAGGAATCCCAAACATTGTGGTTCATACCGCCCAATTTCATTGCTTAACTTGGATACCAAAATTTATACCAGGGTACTAGCCGCCCATCTAGAAGTGCTAATCCCTCACCTCATACACAATGACTAAGTCGGATTTATACTGGGTAGACAAGGGGCTGACACCTTGCGCAAAACCCTCCATCTCATCCACTCATCGCCAGAGCTACCAGGTGATCCTGCCCTACTGTCAATAGATGCTGAAAAAACCATGATAGAGTGGAGTGGGAATTCTTGAGGGCAGTCCTCCGCAAAGTTGGGATAGGGCCGAGATTTAGGAAAGGAATACGGGCAGTATACACATCCCCGAAATCATCTATATCGGTCAATGGGGAATATTCTAGGTGGTTCGGACTGGGACGGGGTACTAGACAGGGATGCCCCCTCTCCGCAATTCTTTTTGCTCTCTCCCTGGAACCCCTGGCCCAAAATATACGAGCTGACTCCAGAATAGAAGGTATGCGATTGGGAATGAGGGAATACAAGATAGCACTTTATGCTGACGACATACTGTTACACATTACAAACCCCTCTGTGTCTGTCCTGCATGCTCTCCAGTTAATGGAAGAATATGGCCTGCTCTCTAGGTTTAAAGTGAACATTACAAACCCCTCTGTGTCTGTCCTGCATGCTCTCCAGTTAATGGAAGAATATGGCCTGCTCTCTAGGTTTAAAGTGAACAAGACCATATCGATATTGTTCCTTTTGCAAGGTACAAAGGAAGAGAACAAAACTAAGTATTCATCCCTAGGCCTTAAACTTGAACGCTCTGTGCCTAAATACTTAGGTATCAAGATCACTAAGAACCTAACGGATCTATATGAAGCTAACTTTCCTCCCCTCCTCCAGTGTTTCTCGGCCGATCTGCAAAGGTGGAACGAGCTTACGATCTCGTGGTTAGGACGGATTAACGCCATTAAAATGGTATGCCTCCCCCAATTCCTGTACCCTTTCCAGATGTTACCTATCGAGATACCAAATGCGTTCTTTGTGGAGGCCAAGAAACTTATGCTCAGGTTCCTTTGGCAGGGGAAGAAGGCGAGGATTGCATACAACACCCTGACGCTCTCTAAGGACAAAGGAGGAGTAGGCCTCCCCGACCTGAAAGGATACTACAAAGCCTCACAACTACGCATCCTTATCCCTCACTTACGTGGCCACAACCACCTCCAGTGGGTCCACATGGACAAGCATTACTTCTCTCCGGCCACAGTGTCAGAATGGTTATGGACCACCCACAAGAGAATACTATGGAAAATCAAGGGCCACCCGATACTGAGTACGGTATGGAGCATTTGGCAACCAGGTAAAGCAATGAATAAGATTACCACTTGGCCGTTGCCACTTAGCCACCTATGGTCCCCTGATATAAACAACCACATACCTGAAGTGGGTAGATTCCAATCCTGGTATGAGGCAGGCTTTGAAAGAGTAGGGCAGCTCCAGAAAAAAGACAACTTCATAACTCTTCCGGACCTAACTGAAGCCCTAGGGATAGGCCCCCTATCTACCTTCCAATACATTCAGATAAAAGGAGTCCTCACAAGGCCTGTGTGGAAGGAAAAGTGGCAGCGTGAACTTACCCCATTCGAACAAATCTTGGACTCCAAGTCTGAATTGAAGGGTCTAATATCCTTAATGTACAAAGAACATATCGAAGCAGGCACAGGGTCCACGGAACATCTCAGAATCATATGGGGGAGAGATCTGGGAGAGGAGATAGATCCCGAAAAATGGGAAGTGATGTGTAAAACTGCATCCAAAACATCCTTATCCTGTCAATATAAATCACACGCCATTAAACTCCTGCATCGATGGCAATACGACCCACTCAAATTGTCCCAGATGTTTCAGGTACTGAGCCCGAGATGCTGGCGAGAATGTGGAGAGACGGCCGACTACTGGCACATGTGGTGGAGCTGTCCACACATAAAGGTATTCTTGGAGGAAGTCTTGACATGGATCAAGGACATAGATGGAATACAAAGAGAAGCTGATCCACACCTGATTCTCTTTGGACTGGTGAGGGATGAGTACGGATTCACCAGACTCAGAGGTCTTGCCCTACAGTTATTGATTGCAGCCCGTGCGCTGCTAGCAATAAAATGGAAATCTAAAATGGTCCCAAGTAAGAAGGAATGGATCAACCTGTCAACCAATATTTATATAATGGAAATGATCACTGCTTCCTTGCACAACAAAGCCTCGCAATGTGAGATCCTATGGTCAAAATTCCGAGGCAAACACCTCACTGAAACGAAGGACTCCCAACCCAGTGACGCTATAGGACCCTGAACAAAATCAAGAATCTTGAAGCCTTCAATGTGAAATGATGATGGCCCAAGAATTAAGACTTAAGAAAACCATTACCCACTATGAACATACCGATTGAGAAATGATGCCGCAAAGAAGTTTGCCCAGCCGGGGGGGGGGGGGGGGGGGTGGGTGGGTAGGGGTTATGTTTCATTGTTTGTTACAACCAGGGAACGGACACGGATATACCTACGGTCTATTGAGTAATTGGACTCTAACGCTGTTCTTCTGACGTAACCATATGCTATTAGAGTTGTATTAAGTGAAATGTTTGCTCTGTTTTTTCTTTTGTTTCTTTTGGTCTTTTCCTATTTCAAAAATCAATAAAACTTGAATTTAGAAGTGCCTAATAGCGTGCCCTAGTTGATTTTAGAAGTGTGCCTAATATCCTTGCTTGAACATAGAAGTGTGCCTAATACCCTCTCTGTGCAAAGTTGAATTTAGAAGTGTGCCTAATATCCTCTCTATACAAAGTTGAATTTAGAAGTTTCCCTAATATCCTTTCTAAGCAAAATTGATTTTAGAAGTGTGCCTAGTAGCGTGCCCTAGTTGATTTTGGAAGTGTGCCTAATAGCGTGCCCTAGTTAATTTTAGAAGCGGGCCCAATATCCTCTCAATAGCAAAATTGAATTTAGAAGTGCCTAATAGTGTGCCCTAGTTGATTTTAGAAGTGTGCCTAATAGCGTGCCCTAGTTAATTTCAGAGTGTGCCTAATAGCGTGCCCTAGTTGATTTTAGAAGTGTGCCTAATAGCGTGCCCTATTTAATTTTAGAAGTGTGCCTAATATCGCGCTCTAGTTAATTTTAGAAGTGTGTCCAATATCCTCTCTGTGCAAAGTTGAATTTAGAAGTGTGCCTAATATCCTCTATAAGCAAAATTGAATTTGGAAGTGCCTAATAGCGTGCCCTAGTTGATTTTAGAAGTGTGTCTAATAGCACGCCCTAGTTGATTTTAGAGGTGTGCCTAATAGCGTGCCCTAGTTATCTTTAGAAGTGTGCCTAATATCCTTGCTTTCACATAGAAGTGTGCCTTATATGTGCAAAGTTGAATTTGGAAGTGTGCTTGAATCTAGAAGTGTGCCTATGTTGTGACTTGATGGTCGTGAAGATTATGGGGCCTCTGTCCCCAAGTACCACACAGGGAGATACAAAATAACTCCCTGAGCGATCCTTGAGGCCACAGGTATTTGAGTGCCGGAAATGCCAGGAACCAGGAACACCGGAGACCCCCCGACAGCTGTAAGGCAAGCAATGGGTAAGTACAATGACAAGCAAACCAATGAAAGCAGAACGTAACTGAATACCAAAGGGCTTACCAAGGTGGAGGGGCCTGGGTCATGAATAGCACAGATAGGATGGAAGGTGTTCTGTGCAGCTGCAGTGTGCGAAAGGCAGCAGCAGGCAAGGTGTCACACTGAATGGCAATTTAGATGGAATAGCACCGCAATACCTGCGTGGGCATGGAAGACACGTTTGGAAGTAGCAGAGGTGGAGATCCGTATGCAGTCCGTGAAGAGTTCCGAGGTCGAGACCAACCGTGTATGTCGAAGCCAAGGGTAATCCAAAGGAATCCAAAAACAGTCCAAAGAGTCCTGTAACAGCGGAGCAGTACTACGACCAAGGGCTTGACAAGGGGAATCCAAGAAAACAGTCCGTAGTTCAAATACTGTGATAGTAACACCAGAAGATGCCAAAGAGTGCTCGAATGAATCAGCTGTGAAGCAGTGAATGAGCATTCCCTTGAAGGTTTTGAAAGGGCAGAGGCGTGTCAAGTGACAGCGTCACATGACGCGCGATCTTGCACGCTTCCTCGTCACGTGACCCAAAGTATCAACTTGCTGCCGGGTCTTCCTGGACACATGACGATGAGGTGGGAGGAGTCGGCTGCTCCGCCGGCCAGCTGCGAGACGCCAGGGTAGCTGCCACTGATGAGGTGAATGTAACAGGTTAGTGCACCCATAGCCAACAGGCTGCCTCTGTGTGCCCTTCCTGTGTATTATAACCTGCCACCGCTGCCGCACTGCATGAGGGAGTGGCGGTATGAGGGTAGAGGGTGGAGGTGGACCAGAACCAGAGGGGGAAGGAACAGTAGACCTATGGGTACCCGTCCGTGGGGTATGACCAGCGGATGGCATAACAGCCTAATACCCTCTCTGTGCAAAGTTGCATTTAGAAGTGTGCCCAATATCCTCTCTGTGCAATGTTGAATTTAGTAGTGTACCTAATAGCGTACCTTGCTTGAATATAAGGTGAGCCTAATAGTCTCTCTGTGCAAAGTTGAATTTAGAAGTGTGCCTAATATCCTCTCTGTGCAAAAGTTGAATTTAGAAATGTATATAATATCACTTTGGCATAGCAGAATTTAGACAGTGTCCCTAATAACGTCACTGTGCTAATGTCACGCCCCTGCTGAGACCATGGTCTCTGTGGCATCGATGGTCTCTTAGACGGATTGCGGCCATCTTTACTCCCAAGATGGCCGCCGCTACGGATGGTGTGGGTCTAGGTTTACACCAAGATGGCGCGGTGGAAGAACCGCCCCCCGGCTCCGGAGCCGGTTCATCTGTTCCTGCAGACAACGCGCGGACGCGTTGCTACTCTTCAACAACAACGCTTCACCTGACTCCTTCTCCCAAATCTTGCACGACATCGGAGACTCGAGTGGACTCTCTCAGCCTCACTCGTTACAAGCTGAACCTCACTGATCGGTTTGCTAGTGAGAATTTCTCCCTGGCGAGCGAAACAGGGATATGCGGGGTCCGATCCGCAGCATTGAGATTTGAGAATCGTTCTCTTTCGGGAACGGCCTCAAGGTTACTCCTATCCGAGTCTTATCGGAAGATCTGCAATATAGCTCGATAAGTGGTATCCCCCTTCCGATCAGACGGCTCCCCTTCGGCGGATAGTCCGGGTACCAAGAACCTCTCCAGACAGACGACATCCATCCAGAGCATCGACACAGGGTTTTCTGCCCCAGAGGGTTTCCCTGGGGTCCTTCCCCTCCTTACTCCTTGTGTTGTGGGCGGAGGAAGGATCTCAGGGAGGCACTCGTTCTCTACCCCTGTCGGAATCTTTCTGAAGAAGGCATCTTAGGAAGGAGAACGACTGGTGTTTCTCTAAGGTAACCTTTTGGTGTTATTCAAATTTCTTGTAAATTATCTAATTATTACAGCTAAAGTCTAGAAAGGCTGCCCTATAGCTTATCTGTATCATAATTGCATTTAGAAACTCTGCCCTATAGCATATCTGTGGCATAATTGCATTTACAACGTCTGCTCTATAGCGTATCTGTATCATAACTGCATTTAGAAAGTCCTCCTAAATTACACTTAAAAGTCCACCTAAAAGCATATCTGTGGTGTTGTTACATTCGAAACTCTCCCTAATAGCATATCTGTATCGCAGCTAGCTCACTGAAAGTCTACCCAACAGCGTAACTGGGCTGTAGTTGCAACTGCATAGGCCGCCTAATGGCATATTCTATGGTCTAGCTACATTTCAAAACCGCCTAAAGGCTTATCTGCAGCCTAGCTCGCAATTATTACATTAATACTTAGAATAAGTGAGTAATAGCACCCTGCTTAGTTGAACCCCAGTAAACCATGAATAGTCTCACCCAGTGGTATAACTGAACTTATAAAGTCCAAATATAAAGTGTAATTTGCATCTGAAACTGTACCTAATAGCAATAATTGCAACTGGATAGCCTGCCTAATAGCATACTCTAAGGTCTAACTACACTTCTAAACCGCCATAGGCATAACTGCAGGCTAGTTTGCAATGAGTACATTAAAACTTAGAATAAGTGAATAATATCACCCTGCTTAGTTAAACCCCAGAAACCGTGAATGATCTCACCCAGTGGTAAAATATAAAGTGTAATTTGCATCTGAAACTGTACCTAACAGCAGGTACTGCTGTGATACAGTTAATCACAGAAAGAGGAAACAATTAACATCCGGTGTTATAGCTAAAGTGGGATGGAGCGAACAAAATCTTTCAACCCATCTATAGCACAGTTACTAATCATGAGTGCACCCAACCCACCAAGGTCTGCCGGAAACGACCACTGTGCACCACCCCCGCCCTCCTGCCAGCCCTGCCTCCCGTCCCCTCCTCCCCAAATCATCCCACACTCCACACATCCCCTACCCATCCCCTTTCCAAACACCAAGCCAGAGGGGTACGATGGTGAGCAAACCACCCTAAAACCACTGCTCCTCCAAACCCCTCCACCGATCAGCCTACTATGATCATACCCGCTCCCCTCACTAGCCTCCAAGGCACCCCCTACCCAGCAATCATGTACCCCCTGCTTTTCCCATCAACTCCCACCATCATCCCCCCGACCACACCCCTTCCCCTCCCTAAAAACTGCACGCCTAGCCATAGAAAGAACCAAAGCCTCATCCCTCTCCCCCTCTGACCTCCCTACCCTCTCGCACACACCAATCGCAACAAAGACACTAAAGAGGAAACGTATCTGGTCCCCCTCAATCTCTCAGCACTCATCACCTCCCCTGTCTCGACCCACCAGCTCATCCCCCCAATCACCACCCTGCCCCCACACCTCACCGTGCCTGAAACCCCTCTCCCTCGATTTCTCACCGACCACAACTGAAACTCCTAACCACCCACACCCCACCTTCAAATCCCACATGCCAAACCCGATCACCCTAACACACGCGTCCATCCACTCCCACCCGAAACCCACCAACTTTTCTGCTCGCCCACTCTTCCCATCGACCATCATCCACCCCTCCCCTCTCGCTCTCCAGTTTCCACCCTCTCCCCCAAACCCCCATCTCTGCAGCTCCGACACCAACCTCATCTACCTAAGTGAATTGCATCCTATTAAATGTCCGATCCGTAGCATAAAACAGACACAGCATCTTTGACCTCCTCGCCTCTGACAAACTAGACCTGGTCTTCATCACCGAACCCTGGTTCTCTGACGACTTCGCCCCTATCGCCAATGAAGCCTCCCCCCCTGACTACTCCCTCATCCAACTGAACCATCCGTCTAGAGGAGGAGGAATAGCATTCACCTTCAAGTCTCACTTCCACGCCTCAATCATCGACAACCAACCTTCCATTCCTTCCTGCGAATCACTCCTTGTTAAACTATCCCTTTCCCCTTCATTCTAACACAGCTTTCTAATAATCTACAGACCCCCTGGCTATGATAGACAATACTCAAACAACCGCTGCGACTCTATAGCCACCCTTCAACTAAACCCTCCCAACCTCACCCTTCTAGGAGATTTCAACATATGGCTCCACATTCCCACCAACCCTATGACACACTCTCTGGTTGACGGCCTTGATGCGATTCACCTCCAACCCCACATAAATAGCCCGACTCACTATAAAGGACACATTCTTGATGCCATATTCAGCTCCCACAATCGGATTCATCTAAACCCCTCCCCCCCTATCATCTGGTCTGATCACTTTATTGTTTCTTTCACCATTCGCTCACCCAACCCGCTTCCTGTACCCAAACCTGAACCTCTGAATCTAGGCAAATGCTGGAAGAAACTAATAATCCTTCCTGACCTAGCCGATGCACTCCTCCAGTCTCCTCCGCCTATCTGCCTACCCAATAATCAACTAACCCCCAATGCTTTTGACTCATAGCTCAACACCTCACTAATGCGGCTCACACCCTCTTGCAAACCATCAGCCCGTTGTGGCCTTTTCCCTAGATGGTTCACACCTGAATTGAAGACCAGTAAACAACTATATAAATACCTAGAACGCAAATGGCGGAAAGACAAAACTCCCCTGAGCAGATCCACCTTGGCCCGGCACCTCCATCAGTACAAGGCCGAAATCCGGAAAGCAAAACAAGCTCATTACAACTCCTGAATCCTAAACTGTAAAAACCCCAGCAAAGAACTTCACAAAATCATCACCGAATTCACCAAACCATCATGCACCGCCACCGTCCCGACCCCCTCACAATCGCTGTGCGACTCTCTCTCTCCACTTTTATACCACAGCTCTCGAAAGAACAAATGCTCTAACCAACAAACTAGCTCTCTTACACCCACCAGGCAACCCACACCCCATACTGGCCAACCCACTTCCTGCGACCACTACCCAATCAACGTTCGACTCCTTTAGTACAATGTCACCCGACCAATTTCTCAAACTTCTATCCGACCGCAAACCCTCCGGCTCTCAGCTAGACCCTTGCCCGGCCACAACCCTTAAAGAAATGTTTGCTTCTATCTGCGCAGGAGAACATGCAAGATCCATCATAAATGACTCCCTTTCCTCTGGAATTTTTCCCGACGCATTCAAAACGGTTCATGTCAAACTTTTAATAAAAAAACCTTCCCTCGACCCTCTCAAGCCCAAAAACTACCGCCCCATCTCAAACACCAGGTTCCTTGCCAAACTCATCGACCAAACTGCCTACTCCCAACTAAATGCCTTTGTCGAAGCCAACAATCTCCTAGACCCCACGCAATCAGGTTTCAGAGCCCGACACGGAACTGAAACCACCCTAACCTCAATCTGGGATGACCTTAAAAACACGTCTGACTCCGCGGGATGTGCTGCATTAATCCTTCTTTACCTATCCGCAGCCTTCGACACAATCAATCACTCAATCCTCCTTGACCGCCTCCACTCCCTAGGAGTTTGTGGAACCACTCTCAAATGGATAGCATCCTTCCTCAAAAACAGGAACCAAATAACCGTACTCTCCACCTATTCCTCCCAAGCCCGACCAGTTGACATGGGAGTTCCACAAGGAGTATGCCTATCAGCACTCCTGTTCAATCTCTACATGGCCACCCTCCCATGAATAATTTGTTCACACAACATCCTGTGTTACAATTACGCTGATGACACTCAACTAATTCTAAAACTCCTGAACTCAAAACCCAACTGCCGACCTGACCTCGCTTCCTGCCTCCTCGACATAGAGCTCTGAATGACCACAAACCACGTCTTGCTAAACCCCTCCAAAACCGAAATCATGGTATGTGGCAACTCCAAACTTCTTCCACACCCACTACCCTGGCCATCTGCCATGGGCAACTCGACTCCCTCTAATTCAGTAAAAAACCTTGGATGCACCCTAGACTCTGAACTAACACTCTCGCGCCAAGTCAACAACGTCTCAAAGTCCTGCCACTATAACCTTATCTCCCCAGCCCTCAGAACTCTGAACTGGCTTCCGGTTGCCCAAAGGGTGACCTTCAAAACCTTATGCATTTCCCACCAAGCACTGCATAAAACCGCACCTCAATATCCTCAAGACAAACTAAAACCCTATCACCCTCCACGTACTCTAAGATCAAGCTCAGCCGACCTCCTAGTCAAACCTAAAACAAACTCAGTCAGAATGTGGCGCTCTTTCCACCATCGGTCCACGGCGTAAACGTTCATTACGCCATGGAGGTAATGTCGGCTACTTACCGCCAGGGTCGTAATGAGGCCCTATGACACCATTCCGTATAGCTGTTCTCATACCATCATCTGCCTCATACTTCCCATCACCCTAACTAAACACTGCTGGTTACACACCCTCCAGCCTAGGCGTTCTCCTCAGGCCTAACGCAGCCAGCATCGGTCTGGATAAAACCTACCAGAACGAACACATACTCTTGATCTCCCAACCACCACACCTACCGCTATGAAGCAGCTATCACACGAATGCCACACCAGCTGCACACATATCCGGTGCGCACACGCACCTTTGACTCTCTCTACTCTCTCTATTGACTTGAACTTCGGTTCCCGAGGGCGTTTAACCAACCAGCGCCTTGAGACCATACCAATGGTACATAAGGCGCTATATAAATGCAAAGTAACATAACATACCATAACACACAACACAATAAACTAGGTGATACAGGTAAAGCAAACAGATTTTAAGTCTGTGATTTATTATTTACAATTCAAAAGTGTGACCGCCCTGCAGTGATGTCTAACATTGGGGCATTTGAAGAGAGAGGTGAGAAGACAGCCTCATGCTCCAGGGGCAATCACTCAGTACATGAAAGCATGGTCTGTCTTCTGCGCCTCCCACAGTTAGGGATGCAAGGCCAATGCCATCTGTATCAAAGGGAAAGCCAGGGGTAGCAAACGCTAACCTTGGATACTATAAAATGACATCTCTGCTGCCTAATCAAGTGAGCTACAATACTCCCTGGCAGCATTCAAACACAGATCGCTCTCCCTACAGCAAATTGTTACAGCAAGGGCCATTCCCCACCCAACCTTTATATGCCATCTACTCTTAGACTGAGCCGCTCTTGGCTCAGGCTTGCCAGTCCCACCCCACCTTTATATGCCATCTACTCTTAGACTGAGCCACTCTTGACTCAGGCTTGCCAGTCCCACCCCACCTTTACACGGGATCTACTCTTAGACTGAGCCGCTCTTGACTCAGGCTTGCCAGTCCCACCCCACCTTTATACGCGATCTACTCTTAGACTGAGCGGCTCTTGACTCAGGCTTGGCAGTCCCACCCCACCTTTATACGCGATCTACTCTTAGACTGAGCCGCTCTTGACTCAGGCTTGCCAGTCCCACCCCACCTTTATACGAGATCTACTCTTAGACTGAGCCGCTCTTGACTCAGGCTTGGCAGTCCCACCCCACCTTTATACGCAATCTACTCTTAGACTGAGCCGCTCTTGACTCAGGCTTGGCAGTCCCACCCCACCTTTATACGCAATCTACTCTTAGACTGAGCCGCTCTTGACTCAGGCTTGGCAGTCCCGCCCCACCTTTATACGCGATCTACTCTTAGACTGAGCCACTCTTGACTCAGGCTTGGCAGTCCCACCCCACCTTTATACGCAATCTACTCTTAGACTGAGCCGCTCTTGACTCAGGCTTGGCAGTCCCACCCCACATTTATACGCAATCTACTCTTAGACTGAGCCACTCTTGACTCAGGCTTGGCAGTCCCGCCCCACCTTTATACGCGATCTACTCTTAGACTGAGCCACTCTTGACTCAGGCTTGCCAGTCCCACCCCACCTTTATACGTGATCTACTCTTAGACTGAGCCGCTCTTGGCTCAGGCTTGGCAGTCCCACCCCACCTTTACACGCGATCTACTCTTAGACTGAGCGGCTCTTGACTCAGGCTTGGCAGTCCCACCTCACCTTTATACGCGATCTACTCTTAGACTGAGCCGCTCTTGACTCAGGCTTGCCAGTCCCACCCCACCTTTATACGGGATCTACACTTAGACTGAGCCACTCTTGACTCAGGCTTGCCAGTCCCACCCCACCTTTATACGTGATCTACTCTTAGACTGAGCCGCTCTTGACTCAGGCTTGCCAGTCCCAGCCCACCTTTATACGCAATCTACTCTTAGACTGAGCCACTCTTGACTCAGGATTGCCAGTCCCGCCCCACCTTTATACGTGATCTACTCTTAGACTGAGCCACCCTTGACTCAGGCTTGGCAGTCCCACCCCACCTTTATACCCAATCTACTCTTAGACTGAGCCACTCTTGGCTCAGGCTTGGCAGTCCCACCCCACCTTTATACGTGATCTACTCTTAGACTGAGCCACTCTTGACTCAGGCTTGCCAGTCCCACCCCACCTTTATACGCAATCTACTCTTAGACTGAGCCGCTCTTGGCTCAGGCTTGCCAGTCCCACCCCACCTTTATACGCAATCTACTCTTAGACTGAGTCACTCTTGACTCAGGCTTGGCAGTCCAATAGTTAGTATTCTGGAATTTTAACCATGGTACAATGTGGTACAAATAAGTCACCAAACTTCCAGGATTGCCCGAGCACATTCTGCAGCCACTTGTGAATCCACATTATTCCATGTACTAATTTATAAGCATCCAAATCTGCCTTGGTAACACAATCCAAATATGTCTGTATGTTACGTTGTATCCTCATTCCTGTAAACCATCTATTTCCCACTTTCTCATCCGCTTATCTTCCCCTGCTTCTTCCTTCTCCTCCAGCAGACTAAGGTCTGGATTACCCGGATGGCTGCACAATACACCAGTCTACGGGCAAGGCTTGGTGCTCTGAAACCACGATGCTGGTGATTTGGCAGAGTGAGAAATCATAGTAACATCACATGTAGATAGATCAAGGGGCAGAGCAACATGTGTTTCACACGGTGCATTCTCCAGCACTTTTAAATACAAAATAAAATGTTTTAAAAACGTTTTCTAGATGAAAACATTTCAATAGCGTTAGTAAAAGATAGAAAAGGGCCAACAAAAGAAACAAAAAAGGACCTTTTATATCACTTTATTACTTTCATAGGTTAAAAAATATATTCGTTACTTGTAAAAATATACAAAGTTCCTCTTAGTTTCCATTCAATGTAAAATGCAATACATGTTTGGAAATGGAGAGTGCTTCGATCTTATCTACCAAAGGGGGTGAAAGTCCGTTCCCTGAACCTCTTCCATTAAGATCCGTCTGATGTCATTTTAACAGATGTGCTCAAAACGGTGTCATCGAGCATTGCAAATTTTAATATTGATGTTTTTAAAAAGACCTCTATTTCGGACTGAATAGTGAAATTACCATTTGCATTTCCACATTAAAGATCACTAGTTTTGCATTAATGTACCCAAACACAATGAATATGGAATTATCTCTTCCGTGTGTACACCATACAAGACAACGTTAACCAATAGACTATTTCTGATGAATACTAACTCTTTCCATTTCTTATCATATACGATCACATATTGTACAAATCAAACAACCAACACGGACATATTCCTTACATTCTCAAACTGCTTCCTGTAAAAGGTGATAAAACTATATTATACTAATATAACATCTACCACCAAAGTGCATCATTTATATATTAATAGACTTCCTCACTGAGCCAGTCTAGTAAACAAGGAAGTATTGTTTCTATTACGATAACTGGCTAAAGATAAAAATAAAAATCCCCCAGTTGGGCTTAAACCAATATGGCTGCTGAGTAATGGGCTGCGTGGGACTCTGGAGAACACAAAGAAGAAACATTCACAAGATTCGGCCATGGACATAAAAGTTGCAGCCCACACAAAACCTCAACCAGAGAAACAAAAACTAGGGCCATGAACCACAGTTCTCAGTGCTAGAAACAAGACTTACACCTGCACCCAGAGATGCAAGCCATAGACACAGAACTAGCACCAGTACCCACAGACCTCAGCCATGAAAATAGAAATAACAACAGTGCCCACAGCATTACTCAAGGGACTAGTGCAAGACACACAGGCCACAGCCACAAAGACTGAAGATTATGCACCAAAAACCTCTTCCCTCAGCAATGCAAACAAAGGCACAAGCACCCAAAGCCACCAGCCCTAGAAAAATAACTAGTATTGGCCCCCACAATCCAAAGCCAACCTATTAACAGCCATAGTATTAGAACTACCTCCTGCACCCACAACCTACATCAGAGAAACAGAGGGATTGCCAGCAACCACAAATGTAGAAAGACAGTACCTAACACTAGCGCACACAACCATCAGCTGTAAGGACAAAAGAACTATAACTAAGAGTCACATCTCACAAGCACAGAAACAGAGGAATTAGCACCAACACCTCAACCATCAGCTGTAGAAACAGAAGAATGACCACCTGACTCGCATCTTCACTCCGCTGAAACAACAGAACTCTTCCCCACACTAACAACATTCAGCCTTTTGAACCAGCAGGACTGGCCCCAGCCCTGTCACTCCCAGGCTATGGATATACAAGGGATTAGTCCAGTCCAGCCCCCACGGTCCTGTGCTGTTAGTACATAGTACATACGTTTGCTGAAGATTGGACCCAGTCCATTATGAGGGGATCTTTCATCTCTAAATCATCCCTGTATGAAACTCTACTCACCGAAGGCTGCATAGAAGAGGAGACACAGATAGAGCCAAGCCATTGCAACGTCGTGCCTGCACCAGTATGTGCAGGAATGAAGAGGCTGTAACTTTGAAGGACGCAGGAAGGATGTGGATCTGCCCAGCAGCAAAAGAATATACTGATAGTAACATGACACAGGAAGTCACGATCTACACATGCACTGGGCTATGGCACGCTATTCACAGCAGCCCCAGGCTATGCCAGTCTGCATGCACTGGGCTATGGCACGCTATTCACAGCAGCCCCAGGCTATGCCAGTCTGCATGCACTGGGCTGTGGGCTATTCAATTAGACCCTCACCATATATCTGCTGCTCTGTCTCTAACACGGTTCCTCTGTAACCTCGGAACACCATTTATTGTTGTATACTGCTGTCAATGACTTTTATATTATCACTGCCTCTTTAACATGCCATAACCTGTTTTCAAGCAAATATTCTGTAACAGCGCCACAATGCCTATGGGCCGCTGGGACCTTTATAAATCCAAATAAATAAACAAATAAATATTGCTCTCTAGTCACACCAGCCCTAGGCTACGTCAGTCTGCATGCACTGGGCTATGGCACTCTATTCACACGCACCCCAGGCTATGCCAGTCTGCATGCACTGGGCTATGGCACTCTATTCACAAGCGCCACAGGCTATGCCAGTCTGCATGCACTGGGCTATGGCACTCTATTCACACGAGCCCCAGGCTATGCCAGTCTGCATGCACTGTGCTATGGCACTCTATTCACATGAGCCCCAGGCTATGCCAGTCTGCATGCACTGGGCTATGGCGCTCTATTCACATGAGCCCCAGGCTATCCCAGTTTGCATGCACTGGGCTATGGCACTCTATTCACACTAGCCCCAGGCTATGCCAGTCTGCACGCACTGGGCTATGGCACTCTATTCACACGAGCCCCAGGCTATGCCAGTCTACATGCACTGTGCTATGGCACTCTATTCACATGAGCCCCAGTCTATGCCAGTCTGCATTCACTGGACTATGGCACTCTATTCACACCAGCCCCAGACTATGCCAGTCTGCACGCACTGGGCTGTGGCACTCTATTCACACGAGCCCCAGGCTATGCCAGTCTGCATGCACTTGGCTATGGCAGTCTATTCACACGAGCTACAGACTATGCCAGTCTGCACGCACTATGGCACTCTCTTCACACCAGCCCCAGACTATGCCAGTCTGCATGCACTATGGCATGCTAGTCACACCAGCCCCAGGCCATGCCAGTCTGCATGCACTGGGCTATGGCACTCTATTCACACGAGCCACAGGCTATGCCCGTCTGCATGCACTGGGCTATGGCACTATATTCCCACGCACCCCAGTCTATGCCAGTCTGCATGCACTGGACTATGGCACTATATTCCACGCACCCCAGTCTATGCCAGTCTGCATGCACTGGACTATGGCACTCTATTCACACCAGCCCCAGGCTCTGCCAGTCTGCATGCACTGGGCTATGGCACTCTATTCACACCAGCCCCAGGCTATGCCAGTCTGCATGCACTGGGCTGTGGCACTTTATTCACACGAGCCCCAAGCTATGCCAGTCTGCATGCACTGGGCTGTGGCAATATATTCACACGAGCTGTAGGCTATGCAAGTATGCATGCACTGGGCTATGGCACTCTATTCACGTGAGCCCCAGGCTATGCCAGTCTGCATGCACTGGGCTATGGCAGTCTATTCACAGCAGCCCCAGGCTATGCCAGTCTGCATGGGCTGGGCCTATAGCATTCTATTCACACGAGCCCCAGGCTATGCCAGTCTGCATGCACTGGGCTATGGCACTCTATTCACACGAGCCACAGGCTATGCCAGTCTGCATGCACTGGACTATGGCACTCTATTCACACAAGCAGCAGGCTATGCCATTCTGCGTGTACTGAGCTATGGCACTCTATTCACACAAGCCTCAGGCTACGCCAGTCTGCATGCACTGAGCTATGGCACTCTATACACACCAGCCCCAGGCTATGCCAGTCTGCATGCACTAGGCTATGGCACTCTATTCACATGATCCCAAGGCTAAGCCAGTCTGCATGCCCTGGGCTATGGTACTCTATTCACACCAGTCCCACGCTATGCCAGTCTGCATGCACTGGACTATGGAACTCTATTCACACGAGCCCCAGGCTATGCCAGACTGCATGCACTGGACTATGGCACTCTATTTATACGAGCCCAAGGCTATGCCAGTCTGCATGCACTGGGCTATGGCACTCTATTCACAGGAGACCCAGGCTTCGTCATTCCACATGTACTAGGCTATGGCACTCTATTGACACAAGAGCAGACTACGCCCGTCTGCATGTAGTGGGCTATGGCAGTCTATTCACACCAGCCCCAGGCTATGCCAGTCTGCATGCAGTGTGCTATGGCAGTCTATTCACACCAGCCCCAGGCTATGCCAGTCCGCATGCACTGGGCTATGGCATTCTATTCACACAAGCCCAGACTATACCAGTCTGCACGCACTATGGCACTCTATTCACACCCGCCCCAGGCTATGCCAGTCTGCATGCACTTGGCTATGGCAGTCTATTCACACGAGCCCCAGACTATGCCAGTCTGCACGCACTATGGCACTCTATTCACACCAGCCCCAGACTATGCCAGTCTGCACGCACTATGGCATGCTAGTCACACCAGCCCCAGGCCATGCCAGTCTGCATGCACTGGGCTATGGCACTCTATTCACACAAGTCACAGGCTATGCCAGTCTGCATGCACTGTGCTATGGCAGTCTATTCACACCAGCCCCAGGCTATGCCAGTCCGCATGCACTGGGCTATGGCATTCTATTCACACAAGCCCAGACTATACCAGTCTGCACGCACTATGGCACTCTATTCACACCCGCCCCAGGCTATGCCAGTCTGCATGCACTTGGCTATGGCAGTCTATTCACACGAGCCCCAGACTATGCCAGTCTGCACGCACTATGGCACTCTATTCACACCAGCCCCAGACTATGCAAGTCTGCACGCACTATGGCATGCTAGTCACACCAGCCCCAGGCCATGCCAGTCTGCATGCACTGGGCTATGGCACTCTATTCACACGAGTCACAGGCTATGCCAGTCTGCATGCACTGGGCTATGGCACTATATTCCCACGCACCCCAGTCTATGCCAGTCTGCATGCACTGAACTATGGCACTATATTCCACGCACCCCAGTCTATGCCAGTCTGCATGCACTGGACTATGGCACTCTATTCACACCAGCCCCAGGCTCTGCCAGTCTGCATGCACTGGGCTATGGCACTCTATTCACACCAGCCCCAGGCTATGCCAGTCTGCATGCACTGGGCTGTGGCACTTTATTCACACGAGCCCCAAGCTATGCCAGTCTGCATGCACTGGGCTGTGGCAATATATTCACACGAGCCGCAGGCTATGCCAGTATGCATGCACTGGGCTATGGCACTCTACTCACATGAGCCCCAGGCTATGCCAGTCTGCATGCACTGGGCTATGGCAGTCTATTCACAGCAGCCCCAGGCTATGCCAGTCTGCATGGGCTGGGCCTATAGCACTCTATTCACACGAGCCCCAGGCTATGCCAGTCTGCATGCACTGGGCTATGGCACTCTATTCACACGAGCCACAGGATATGCCAGTCTGCATGCACTGGGCTGTGGCACTTTATTCACACGAGCCCCAAGCTATGCCAGTCTGCATGCACTGGGCTGTGGCAATATATTCACACGAGCCGCAGGCTATGCCAGTATGCATGCACTGGGCTATGGCACTCTACTCACATGAGCCCCAGGCTATGCCAGTCTGCATGCACTGGGCTATGGCAGTCTATTCACAGCAGCCCCAGGCTATGCCAGTCTGCATGGGCTGGGCCTATAGCACTCTATTCACACCAGCCCCAGGCTATGCCAGTCTGCATGCACTGGGCTGTGGCACTTTATTCACACGAGCCCCAAGCTATGCCAGTCTGCATGCACTGGGCTGTGGCAATATATTCACACGAGCTGTAGGCTATGCCAGTATGCATGCACTGGGCTATGGCACTCTATTCACATGAGCCCCAGGCTATGCCAGTCTGCATGCACTGGGCTATGGCAGTCTATTCACAGCAGCCCCAGGCTATGCCAGTCTGCATGGGCTGGGCCTATAGCACTCTATTCACACGAGCCCCAGGCTATGCCAGTCTGCATGCACTGGGCTATGGCACTCTATTCACACGAGCCACAGGCTATGCCAGTCTGCATGCACTGGACTATGGCACTCTATTCACACAAGCAGCAGGCTATGCCATTCTGCGTGTACTGAGCTATGGCACTCTATTCACACAAGCCTCAGGCTACGCCAGTCTGCATGCACTGAGCTATGGCACTCTATTCACACCAGCCCCAGGCTATGCCAGTCTGCATGTACTAGGCTATGGCACTCTATTCACATGATCCCAAGGCTAAGCCAGTCTGCATGCCCTGGGCTATGGTACTCTATTCACACCAGTCCCACGCTATGCCAGTCTGCATGCACTGGACTATGGAACTCTATTCACACGAGCCCCAGGCTATGCCAGACTGCATGCACTGGACTATGGCACTCTATTTATACGAGCCCAAGGCTATGCCAGTCTGCATGCACTGGGCTATGGCACTCTATTCACAGGAGACCCAGGCTTCGTCAGTCCACATGTACTAGGCTATGGCACTCTATTGACACAAGAGCAGACTACGCCCGTCTGCATGTAGTGGGCTATGGCAGTCTATTCACACCAGCCCCAGGCTATGCCAGTCCGCATGCACTGGGCTATGGCATTCTATTCACACAAGCCCAGACTATACCAGTCTGCACGCACTATGGCACTCTATTCACACCCGCCCCAGGCTATGCCAGTCTGCATGCACTTGGCTATGGCAGTCTATTCACACGAGCCCCAGACTATGCCAGTCTGCACGCACTATGGCACTCTATTCACACCAGCCCCAGACTATGCCAGTCTGCACGCACTATGGCATGCTAGTCACACCAGCCCCAGGCCATGCCAGTCTGCATGCACTGGGCTATGGCACTCTATTCACACAAGTCACAGGTTATGCCAGTCTGCATGCACTGGGCTATGGCACTATATTCCCACGCACCCCAGTCTATGCCAGTCTGCATGCACTGAACTATGGCACTATATTCCACGCACCCCAGTCTATGCCAGCCTGCATGCACTGGACTATGGCACTCTATTCACACCAGCCCCAGGCTCTGCCAGTCTGCATGCACTGGGCTATGGCACTCTATTCACACCAGCCCCAGGCTATGCCAGTCTGCATGCACTGGGCTGTGGCACTTTATTCACACGAGCCCCAAGCTATGCCAGTCTGCATGCACTGGGCTGTGGCAACATATTCACACGAGCCGCAGGCTATGCCAGTATGCATGCACTGGGCTATGGCACTCTACTCACATGAGCCCCAGGCTATGCCAGTCTGCATGCACTGGGCTATGGCAGTCTATTCACAGCAGCCCCAGGCTATGCCAGTCTGCATGGGCTGGGCCTATAGCACTCTATTCACACGAGCCCCAGGCTATGCCAGTCTGCATGCACTGGGCTATGGCAGTATATTCACACCAGCCCCAGGCTATGCCAGTCTGCATGTACTGGGCTATAGGTACTGGGCTATAGCACTCTATTGACGCGAGCCCCAGGGTATGCCAGTCTGCATGCACTGGCCTATGGCAGTTAATTCAGACCAACCCAGGCTATGCCAGTCTGCATGCACTGAGCTATGGCAGTCTATTCACATGAGCCCCAGACTATGGCAGTCTGCACGCACTATGGCACTCTATTCACACGAGCCCCAGGCTATGCCAGTCTGCATGCACTGGGCTATGGCAGTCTATTCACACAAGCCCCAGACTATGCCAGTCTGCATGCACTTTCGCACTCTATTCACACCGCCCCAGACTATGCCAGTCTGCACGTACTATGGCACGCTATTCACACCAGCCCCAGGCCATGCCACACTGCATTCACTGGGCTGTGGCACTCTATGCACACCAGCCCAAGGCTATGCCAGTCTACATGTACTGTGCTATGGCACTCTATTCACATGAGCCCCAGGCTATGCCCGTCTGCATTTACTGGGCTATGGCACTCTATTCACACGCACCCCAGTCTATGCCAGTTTGCATGCACTGGACTATGGCACTCTATTCACAGCAGCCCCAGGCTATACCAGTCTGCACGCACTGGGCTGTGGCACTCTATTCACACGAGCCCCAGGCTATGCCAGTCTGCATGCACTGGGCTGTGGCACTCTATTCACACGATCCCCAGACTATGCCAGTCTGCACGCACTATGGCCCTCTATTTACACCAGCCCCAGACTATGCCAGTCTGCACGCACTATGGCATGCTAGTCACACCAGCCCCAGGCCATGTCAGTCTGCATGCACTGGGCTATGGCACTCTATTCACACGAGCCACAGGCTATGCCCGTCTGCATGCACTGGGCTATGGCACTATATTCCAATGCACCCCAGTCTATGCCAGTCTGCATGCACTGGATTAAGGCACTCTATTCACACCAGCCCCAGACTATGCCAGTCTGCATGCACTGGGCTGTGGCACTCTATTCACACGAGCCCCAGGCTATGCCAGTCTGCATGCACTTGGCTATGGCAGTCTATTCACACGAGCTACAGACTATGCCAGTCTGCACGCACTATGGCACTTTCTTCACACCAGCCCCAGACTATGCCAGTCTGCACGCACTATGGCATGCTAGTCACACCAGCCCCAGGCCATGCCAGTCTGCATGCACTGGGCTATGGCACTCTATTCACACGAGCCACAGGCTATGCCCATCTGTATGCACTGGGCTATGGCACTATATTCCCACGCACCCCAGTCTATGCCAGTCTGCATGCACTGGACTATGGCACTATATTCCACGCACCCCAGTCTATGCCAGTCTGCATGCACTGGACTATGGCACTCTATTCACACCAGCCCCAGGCTCTGCCAGTCTGCATGCACTGGGCTATGGCACTCTATTCACACCAGCCCCAGGCTATGCCAGTCTGCATGCACTGGGCTGTGGCACTTTATTCACACGAGCCCCAAGCTATGCCAGTCTGCATGCACTGGGCTGTGGCAATATATTCACACGAGCCGTAGGCTATGCCAGTATGCATGCACTGGGCTATGGCACTCTATTCACATGAGCCCCAGGCTATGCCAGTCTGCATGCACTGGGCTATGGCAGTCTATTCACAGCAGCCCCAGGCTATGCCAGTCTGCATGGGCTGTGCCTATAGCACTCTATTCACACAAGCCCCAGGCTATGCCAGTCTGCATGCACTGGGCTATGGCAGTCTATTCACACCAGCCCCAGGCTATGCCAGTCTGCATGTGCTGGGCTATAGCACTCTATTCACGCAAGCCCCAGGGTATGCCAGTCTGCATGCACTGGCCTATGGCAGTTAATTCACACCAACCCCAGGCTATGCCAGTCTGCATGCACTGAGCTATGGCAGTCTATTCACATGAGCCCCAGACTATGCCAGTCTGCACGCACTATGGCACTCTATTCACACGAGCCCCAGGCTATGCCAGTCTGCATGCACTGGGCTCTGGCAGTCTATTCACACAAGCCCCAGACTATGCCAGTCTGCACGCACTATCGCACTCTATTCACACCAGCCCCAGACTATGCCAGTCTGCACGCACTATGGCATGCTATTCACACCAGCCCCAGGCCATGCCACACTGCATGCACTGGGCTGTGGCACTCTATGCACACCAGCCCAAGGCTATGCCAGTCTGCATGCACTGTGCTATGGCACTCTATTCACATGAGCCCCAGGCTATGCCCGTCTGCATTCACTGGGCTATGGCACGCTATTCACACGCACCCCAGTCTATGCCAGTTTGCATGCACTGGACTATGGCACTCTATTCACACCAGCCCCAGGCTATGCCAGTCTGCACGCACTGGGCTGTGGCACTCTATTCACACGAGCCCCGGGCTATGCCAGTCTGCATGCACTGGGCTGTGGCACTCTATTCACACGATCCCCAGGCTATGCCAGTCTGCATGCACTGGGCTGTGGCGCTCGTTTCACACGAGCCCCAGGGTATGCCAGCCTGCATGCACTGGACTGTGGCACTCTATTCACAAGTGCCCCAGGCTATGCCAGTCTGCATGCATTGGTCATTCCCACTCTATTCACACACACCCTAGGCTATGCCAGTCTGCATGCACTGGGCTACGGCACTCTATTCACACCAGCCCCAAGATATGCCAGTCTGCATGCACTGGGCTACGGCACTCTATTCACACGAGCCACAGGCTATGCCAGTCTGCATGCACTTGACTATGGCACTCTATTCACACGAGCCGCAGGCTATGCCATTCTGCATGTACTGAGCTATGGCACTCTATTCACACAAGCCCCAGGCTACGCCAGTCTGCATGCACTGAGCTATGGCACTCTATTCACACCAGCCCCAGGCTATGACAGTCTGCATGCACTGAGCTATGGCAGTCTATTCACACGAACCTCAGACTATGTCAGTCTGCACGCCCTATGGCACTCTCTTCACACCAGCCCCAGGCTAAGCCAGTCTGCATACCCTGGGCTATGGCACTGTATTCACTCCAGTCCTAGGCTATGCCAGTCTGCATGCACTGGACTATGGAACTCTATTCACACGAGCCACAGGCTATGCCAGTCTGCATGCACTCGACTATGGCACTCTATTCACACGAGCCGCAGGCTATTCCATTCTGCATGTACTGAGCTATGGCACTCTATTCACACAAGCCCCAGGCTACGCCAGTCTGCATGCACTGAGCTATGGCACTCAATTCACACCAGCCCCAGGCTATGACAGTCTGCATGCACTGAGCTATGGCAGTCTATTCACACGAACCTCACACTATGTCAGTCTGCACGCACTATGGCACTCTATTCACACCAGCCCCAGGCTAAGCCAGTCTGCATACCCTGGGCTGTGGCCCTGTATTCACTCCAGTCCTAGGCTATGCCAGTCTGCATGCACTGGACTATGGAACTCTATTCACACGAGCCCCAGGCTATGCCAAACTGCATGCACTGGACTATGGCACTCTATTCACACCAGCCCCAGGCTATGCCAGTCTGCATGCACTGGGCTGTGGCAATATATTCACACGAGCCGCAGGCTATGTCAGTATGCATGCACTGGGCTATGGCACTCTATTCACATGAGCCCCAGGCTATGCCAGTCTGCATGCACTGGGCTATGGCAGTCTATTCACACCAGCCCCAGGCTATGCCAGTCTGCATGTGCTAGGCCTATAGCACTCTATTCACGCGAGCCCCAGGGTATGCCAGTCTGCATGCACTGGCCTATGGCAGTCTATTCACACCAGCCCCAGGCTATGCCAGTCTGCATGCACTGGGCTATGGCAGTCTATTCACACGAGCCCCAGACTATGCCAGTCTGCACGCACTATCGCACTCTATTCACACCAGCCCCAGACTATGCCAGTCTGCACGCACTATGGCACGCTATTCACACCAGCCCCAGGCCATACCAGACTGCATGCACTGGGCTGTGGCACTCTATGCACACCAGCCCAAGGCTATGCCAGTCTGCACGCACTGTGCTATGGCACTCTATTCCCATGAGCGCCAGGCTATGCCCGTCTGCATTCACTGGGCTATGGCACTCTGTTCACACGCACCCCAGTCTATGCCAGTTTGCATGCACTGGACTATGGCACTCTATTCACACCAGCCCCAGGCTATGCCAGTCTGCATGCACTGGGCTGTGGCACTCTATTCACACGATCCCCTGGCTATGCCAGTCTGCATGCACTGGGCTGTGGTGCTCGTTTCACACGAGCCCCAGGCTATGCCAGTCTGCATGCACTGGACTATGGCACTCTATTCACACAAGCCCCAGGCTACGCCAGTCTGCATGCACTGAGCTATGGCACTCTATTCACACCAGCCCCAGGCTATGCCAGTCTGCATGCACTGAGCTATGGCAGTCTATTCACACGAACCTCAGACTATGTCAGTCTGCATGCACTGGGCTGTGGCACTGTATTCACTCCAGTCCTAGGCTATGCCAGTCTGCATGCACTGGACTATGGAACTCTATTGACACGAGCCCCAGGCTATGCCAGACTGCATGCACTGGACTATGGCACTCTATTTACACGAGCCCCAGTCTATGCCAGTCTGCATGCACTGGACTATGGCACTCTATTCACACCAGCCCCAGGCTACGCCAGTCTGCATGCACTGAGCTATGGCACTCTATTCACACCAGCCCCAGGCTATGCCAGTCTGCATGCACTGAGCTATGGCAGTCTATTCACACGAACCTCAGACTATGTCAGTCTGCATGCACTGGGCTGTGGCACTGTATTCACTCCAGTCCTAGGCTATGCCAGTCTGCATGCACTGGACTATGGAACTCTATTGACACGAGCCCCAGGCTATGCCAGACTGCATGCACTGGACTATGGCACTCTATTTACACGAGCCCCAGTCTATGCCAGTCTGCATGCACTGGACTATGGCACTCTATTCACACCAGCCCCAGGCTAAGCCAGTCTGCATACCATGGGCTATGGCACTGTATTCACTCCAGTCCTAGGCTATGCCAGTATGCATGCACTGGACTTTGGAACTCTATTGACACGAGCCCCAGGCTATGCCAGACTGCATGCACTGGACTATGGCACTCTATTTACACGAGCCCCAGTCTATGCCAGTCTGCAATCACTGGTCTATGGCACTCTATTCACACCAGCCCCAGGCTACGCCAGTCTGTATGCACTGGGCTATGGCACTCTATTCACACCAGCCCCAGGCTATGCCAGTCTGCATGCACTGGGCTGTGGCACTTTATTCACACAAGCCCCAAGCTATGCCAGTCTGCATGCACTGGGCTGTGGCACTCTATTCACACAAGCCCCAGGATATGCCAGTCTGCATGCACTGGGCTGTGGCAATATATTCACACGAGCCGTAGGTTATGCCAGTATGCATGCACTGGGCTATGGCACTCCATTCACACGAGCCCCAGGCTATGCCAGTCTGCATGCGCTGGGCCTACAGCAATCTATTCACATGAGCCCCAGGCTATGCCAGTCTGTATGCACTGGGCTATGGCAGTCTATTCACACAAGCCCCAGGCTATGCCAGTCTGCATGCACTGGGCTATGGGAGTCTATTCACACAAGCCCCAGACTATGCCAGTCTACACGCACTATGGCACTCTATTCACACCAGTCCCAGGCTATGCTACTCTGCATGCACTGGGCTATGGCAGTCTATTCACACGAGCCCCAGACTATGCCAGTCTGCACGCACTATGGCACTCTATTCACACGAGCCGCAGACTATGCCAGTCTGCACGCACTATGGCATGCTACTCACACCAGCGCCATGCCATGCCAGACTGCATGCACTGGGGTGTGGCACTCTATGCATGCCAGCCCCAGGCTATGCCCGTCTGCATGCACTGGGCTATGGCACTATATTCACACTAGCCCCAGGCTATGCCAGTCTGCACGCACTGGGCTGTGGCACTCTAGTCACACAAGCCCCAGGCTATGCTAGTCTGCATGCACTGGGCTGTGGCACTCCATTCACACGATCCCCAGGCTATGCCAGTCTGCATGCACTGGATTGTGGCGCTCGTTTCACACAAGCCCCAGGCTATGCCAGTCTGCATGCACTGGGCTACGGCACTCTATTCACACCAGCCCCAGGAAATGCCAGTCTGCATGCACTGGGCTATGGCACTCTATTCACACGAGCCACAGGCTATGCCAGTCTGCATGCACTGGACTATGGCACTCTATTCACACAAGCAGCAGGCTATGCCATTCTGCGTGTACTGAGCTATGGCACTCTATTCACACAAGCCTCAGGCTACGCCAGTCTGCATGCACTGGGCTATGGCAGTCTATTCACACGAGCCCCAGACTATGCCAGTCTGCACGCACTATGGCACTCTATTCACACGAGCCGCAGACTATGCCAGTCTGCACGCACTATGGCATGCTACTCACACCAGCGCCATGCCATGCCAGACTGCATGCACTGGGGTGTGGCACTCTATGCATGCCAGCCCCAGGCTATGCCCGTCTGCATGCACTGGGCTATGGCACTATATTCACACTAGCCCCAGGCTATGCCAGTCTGCACGCACTGGGCTGTGGCACTCTAGTCACACGAGCCCCAGGCTATGCTAGTCTGCATGCACTGGGCTGTGGCACTCCATTCACACGATCCCCAGGCTATGCCAGTCTGCATGCACTGGATTGTGGCGCTCGTTTCACACAAGCCCCAGGCTATGCCAGTCTGCATGCACTGGGCTACGGCACTCTATTCACACCAGCCCCAGGAAATGCCAGTCTGCATGCACTGGGCTATGGCACTCTATTCACACGAGCCACAGGCTATGCCAGTCTGCATGCACTGGACTATGGCACTCTATTCACACAAGCAGCAGGCTATGCCATTCTGCGTGTACTGAGCTATGGCACTCTATTCACATGATCCCAAGGCTAAGCCAGTCTACATGCCCTGGGCTATGGTACTCTATTCACACCAGTCCCATGCTATGCCAGTCTGCATGCACTGGACTTTGGAACTCTATTCACACGAGCCCCAGGCTATGCCAGACTGCATGCACTGGACTATGGCACTCTATTTACACGAGCCCAAGGCTATGCCAGTCTGCATGCACTGGGCTATGGCACTCTATTCACAGGAGACCCAGGCTTCGTTAGTCCACATGCACTAGGCTATGGCACTCTATTGACACAAGGGCAGACTACGCCCGTCTGCATGTTGTGGGCTATGGCAGTCTATTCACACCAGTCCCAGGGTATGACAGTCTGCATGCACTGGGCTATGGCATTCTATTCACACAAGCCCAGACTATACCAGTCTGCACGCACTATGGCACTCTATTCACACCCGCCCCAGGCTATGCCAGTCTGCATGCACTTGGCTATGGCAGTCTATTCACACGAGCCCCAGACTATGCCAGTCTGCACGCACTATGGCACTCTATTCACACCAGCCCCAGGCTATGCCAGTCTGCATGCACTGGGCTGTGGCACTCTATTCACACGATCCCCTGGCTATGCCAGTCTGCATGCACTGGGCTGTGGTGCTCGTTTCACACGAGCCCCAGGCTATGCCAGTCTGCATGCACTGGACTATGGCACTCTATTCACACAAGCCCCAGGCTACGCCAGTCTGCATGCACTGAGCTATGGCACTCTATTCACACCAGCCCCAGGCTATGCCAGTCTGCATGCACTGAGCTATGGCAGTCTATTCACACGAACCTCAGACTATGTCAGTCTGCATGCACTGGGCTGTGGCACTGTATTCACTCCAGTCCTAGGCTATGCCAGTCTGCATGCACTGGACTATGGAACTCTATTGACACGAGCCCCAGGCTATGCCAGACTGCATGCACTGGACTATGGCACTCTATTTACACGAGCCCCAGTCTATGCCAGTCTGCATGCACTGGACTATGGCACTCTATTCACACCAGCCCCAGGCTACGCCAGTCTGCATGCACTGAGCTATGGCACTCTATTCACACCAGCCCCAGGCTATGCCAGTCTGCATGCACTGAGCTATGGCAGTCTATTCACACGAACCTCAGACTATGTCAGTCTGCATGCACTGGGCTGTGGCACTGTATTCACTCCAGTCCTAGGCTATGCCAGTCTGCATGCACTGGACTATGGAACTCTATTGACACGAGCCCCAGGCTATGCCAGACTGCATGCACTGGACTATGGCACTCTATTTACACGAGCCCCAGTCTATGCCAGTCTGCATGCACTGGACTATGGCACTCTATTCACACCAGCCCCAGGCTAAGCCAGTCTGCATACCATGGGCTATGGCACTGTATTCACTCCAGTCCTAGGCTATGCCAGTATGCATGCACTGGACTTTGGAACTCTATTGACACGAGCCCCAGGCTATGCCAGACTGCATGCACTGGACTATGGCACTCTATTTACACGAGCCCCAGTCTATGCCAGTCTGCAATCACTGGTCTATGGCACTCTATTCACACCAGCCCCAGGCTACGCCAGTCTGTATGCACTGGGCTATGGCACTCTATTCACACCAGCCCCAGGCTATGCCAGTCTGCATGCACTGGGCTGTGGCACTTTATTCACACAAGCCCCAAGCTATGCCAGTCTGCATGCACTGGGCTGTGGCACTCTATTCACACAAGCCCCAGGATATGCCAGTCTGCATGCACTGGGCTGTGGCAATATATTCACACGAGCCGTAGGTTATGCCAGTATGCATGCACTGGGCTATGGCACTCCATTCACACGAGCCCCAGGCTATGCCAGTCTGCATGCGCTGGGCCTACAGCAATCTATTCACATGAGCCCCAGGCTATGCCAGTCTGTATGCACTGGGCTATGGCAGTCTATTCACACAAGCCCCAGGCTATGCCAGTCTGCATGCACTGGGCTATGGGAGTCTATTCACACAAGCCCCAGACTATGCCAGTCTACACGCACTATGGCACTCTATTCACACCAGCCCCAGGCTATGCTACTCTGCATGCACTGGGCTATGGCAGTCTATTCACACGAGCCCCAGACTATGCCAGTCTGCACGCACTATGGCACTCTATTCACACGAGCCGCAGACTATGCCAGTCTGCACGCACTATGGCATGCTACTCACACCAGCGCCATGCCATGCCAGACTGCATGCACTGGGGTGTGGCACTCTATGCATGCCAGCCCCAGGCTATGCCCGTCTGCATGCACTGGGCTATGGCACTATATTCACACTAGCCCCAGGCTATGCCAGTCTGCACGCACTGGGCTGTGGCACTCTAGTCACACAAGCCCCAGGCTATGCTAGTCTGCATGCACTGGGCTGTGGCACTCCATTCACACGATCCCCAGGCTATGCCAGTCTGCATGCACTGGATTGTGGCGCTCGTTTCACACAAGCCCCAGGCTATGCCAGTCTGCATGCACTGGGCTACGGCACTCTATTCACACCAGCCCCAGGAAATGCCAGTCTGCATGCACTGGGCTATGGCACTCTATTCACACGAGCCACAGGCTATGCCAGTCTGCATGCACTGGACTATGGCACTCTATTCACACAAGCAGCAGGCTATGCCATTCTGCGTGTACTGAGCTATGGCACTCTATTCACACAAGCCTCAGGCTACGCCAGTCTGCATGCACTGGGCTATGGCAGTCTATTCACACGAGCCCCAGACTATGCCAGTCTGCACGCACTATGGCACTCTATTCACACGAGCCGCAGACTATGCCAGTCTGCACGCACTATGGCATGCTACTCACACCAGCGCCATGCCATGCCAGACTGCATGCACTGGGGTGTGGCACTCTATGCATGCCAGCCCCAGGCTATGCCCGTCTGCATGCACTGGGCTATGGCACTATATTCACACTAGCCCCAGGCTATGCCAGTCTGCACGCACTGGGCTGTGGCACTCTAGTCACACGAGCCCCAGGCTATGCTAGTCTGCATGCACTGGGCTGTGGCACTCCATTCACACGATCCCCAGGCTATGCCAGTCTGCATGCACTGGATTGTGGCGCTCGTTTCACACAAGCCCCAGGCTATGCCAGTCTGCATGCACTGGGCTACGGCACTCTATTCACACCAGCCCCAGGAAATGCCAGTCTGCATGCACTGGGCTATGGCACTCTATTCACACGAGCCACAGGCTATGCCAGTCTGCATGCACTGGACTATGGCACTCTATTCACACAAGCAGCAGGCTATGCCATTCTGCGTGTACTGAGCTATGGCACTCTATTCACATGATCCCAAGGCTAAGCCAGTCTACATGCCCTGGGCTATGGTACTCTATTCACACCAGTCCCATGCTATGCCAGTCTGCATGCACTGGACTTTGGAACTCTATTCACACGAGCCCCAGGCTATGCCAGACTGCATGCACTGGACTATGGCACTCTATTTACACGAGCCCAAGGCTATGCCAGTCTGCATGCACTGGGCTATGGCACTCTATTCACAGGAGACCCAGGCTTCGTTAGTCCACATGCACTAGGCTATGGCACTCTATTGACACAAGGGCAGACTACGCCCGTCTGCATGTTGTGGGCTATGGCAGTCTATTCACACCAGTCCCAGGGTATGACAGTCTGCATACACTGTGCTATGGCAGTCTATTCACACCAGCCCCAGGCTATGCCAGTCTGCATGCACTGGGCTATGGCATTTTATTCACACAAGCCCAGACTATACCAGTCTGCACGCACTATGGCACTCTATTCAAACCCGCCCCAGGCTATGCCAGTCTGCATGCACTTGGCTATGGCAGTCTATTCACACGAGCCCCAGACTATGCCAGTCTGCACGCATTATGGCACTCTATTCACACCAGCCCCAGACTATGCCAGTCTGCACGCACTATGGCATGCTAGTCACACCAGCCCCAGGCCATGCCAGTCTGCATGCACTGGGCTATGGCACTCTATTCACACGAGCCACAGGCTATGCCCGTCTGCATGCACTGGGCTATGGCACTATATTCCCACGCACCCCAGTCTATGCCAGTCTGCATGCACTGGACTATGGCACTATATTACACGCACCCCAGTCTATGCCAGTCTGCATGCACTGGACTATGGCACTCTATTCACACCAGCCCCAGGCTCTGCCAGTCTGCATGCACTGGGCTATGGCACTCTTTTCACACCAGCCCCAGGCTATGCCAGTCTGCATGCACTGGGCTGTGGCACTTTATTCACACGAGCCCCAAGCTATGCCAGTCTGCATGCACTGGGCTGTGGCAATATATTCACAAGAGCCGCAGGCTATGCCAGTATGCATGCACTGGGCTGTGGGAATATATTCACACCAGCCCCAGACTATGCCAGTCTGCACGCACTATGGCACGCTATTCACACCAGCCCCAGGCCATGCCAGACTGCATGCACTGGGCTGTGGCACTCTATGCACACCAGCCCAAGGCTATGCCAGTCTGCATGCACTGTGCTATGGCACTCTATTCACACCAGCCCCAGGCTAAGCAAGTCTGCATACCTTGGGCTATGGCACTGTATTCACTCCAGTCCTAGGCTATGCCAGTCTGCATGCACTGGACTATGGAACTCTATTCACATGAGCCACAGGCTATGCCAGTCTGCATGCACTCGACTATGGCACTCTATTCACACGAGCCGCAGGCTATGCCATTCTGCATGTACTGAGCTATGGCACTCTATTCACACAAGCCCCAGGCTACACCAGTCTGCATGCACTGAGCTATGGCACTCTATTCACACCAGCCCCAGGCTATGACAGTCTGCATGCACTGAGCTATGGCAGTCTATTCACATGAACCTCAGACTATGTCAGTCTGCACGCACTATGGCACTCTATTCACACCAGCCCCAGGCTAAGCCAGTCTGCATACCCTGGGCTATGGCACTGTATTCACTCCAGTCCTAGGGTATGCCAGTCTGCATGCACTGGACTATGGAACTCTATTCACACGAACCCCAGGCTATGCCAGACTGCATGCACTGGACTATGGCACTCTATTCACACCAGCCCCAGGCTATGCCAGTCTGCATGCACTGGGATGTGGCAATATATTCACACGAGCCGCAGGCTATGCCAGTATGCATGCACTGGGCTATGGCACTCTATTCACATGAGCCCCAGGCTATGCCAGTCTGCATGCACTGGGCTATGGCAGTCTATTCACACCATCCCCAGGCTATGCCAGTCTGCATGCGCTGGGCCTATAGCACTCTATTCACACGAGCCCCAGGCCATGCCAGTCTGCATGCACTGGGCTATGGCAGTCTATTCACACCAGCCCCAGGCTATGCCAGTCTGCATGTGCTGGGCTATAGCACTCTATTCACGCGAGCCCCAGGGTATGCCAGTCTGCATGCACTGGCCTATGGCAGTCTATTCACACCAGCCCCAGGCTATGCCAGTCTGCATGCACTGGGCTATGGCAGTCTATTCACACGAGCCCCAGACTATGCCAGTCTGCACGCACTATCGCACTCTATTCACACCAGTCCCAGACTATGCCAGTCTGCACGCACTATGGCACGCTATTCACACCAGCCCCAGGCCATGCCAGACTGCATGCACTGGGCTGTGGCACTCAATGCACACCAGCCCAAGGCTATGCCAGTCTGCATGCACTGTGCTATGGCACTCTATTCACATGAGCCCCAGGCTATGCCCGTCTGCATTCACTGGGCTATGGCACTCTATTCACACGCACCCCAGTCTATGCCAGTTTGCATGCACTGGACTATGGCACTCTATTCACACCAGCCCCAGGCTATGCCAGTCTGCACGCACTGGGCTGTGGCACTCTATTCACACGAGCCCCAGGATATGCCAGTCTGCATGCACTGGGCTGTGGCACTCTATTCACACGATCCCCAGGCTATGCCAGTCTGCATGCACTGGGCTGTGGCGCTCGTTTCACACGAGGCCCAGGCTATGCCAGCCTGCATGCACTGGACTGTGGCACTCTATTTACACGTGCCCCAGGCTATGCCAGTCTGCATGCATTGGTCTATGGCACTCTATTCACACACACCCCAGGCTATGCCAGTCTGCATGCACTGGGCTACGGAACTCTATTCACACCAGCCCCAGGATATGCCAGTCTGCATGCACTGGGCTATGGCAGTCTATTCACACGAGCCCCAGACTATGCCAGTCTGCATGCACTGGACTATGGCACTCTATTCACACAAGCCCCAGGCTAAGCCAGTCTGCATGCCCTGGGCTATGGTACTCTATTCACACCAGTCCCATGCTATGCCAGTCTGCATGCACTGGATTTTGGAACTCTATTCACACGAGCCCCAGGCTATGCCAGACTGCATGCACTGGACTATGGCACTCTATTTACACGAGCCCAAGGCTATGCCAGTCTGCATGCACTGGGCTATGGCACTCTATTCACAGGAGACCCAGGCTTCGTTAGTCCACATGCACTAGGCTATGGCACTCTATTGACACAAGGGCAGACTACGCCCGTCTGCATGTAGTGGGCTATGGCAGTCTATTCAGACCAGCCCCAGGCTATGCCAGTCTGCATGCACTGTGCTATGGCAGTCTATTCACACCAGCCCCAGGCTATGCCAGTCTGCATGCACTGGGCTATGGCATTCTATTCACACAAGCCCAGACTATACCAGTCTGCACGCACTATGGCACTCTATTCACACGAGCCCCAGGCTATGCCAGTCTGCATGCACTTGGCTATGGCAGTCTTTTCACACGAGCCCCAGACTATGCCAGTCTGCACGCACTATGGCACTCTATTCACACCAGCCCCAGACTATGCCAGTCTGCACGCACTATGGCATGCTAGTCACACCAGCCCCAGGCCATGCCAGTCTGCATGCACTGGGCTATGGCACTCTATTCACACGAGCCACAGGCTATGCCCGTCTGCATGCACTGGGCTATGGCACTATATTCCCACGCACCCCAGTCTATGCCAGTCTGCATGCACTGGACTATGGCACTATATTCCACGCACCCCAGTCTATGCCAGTCTGCATGCACTGGACTATGGCACTCTATTCACACCAGCCCCAGGCTCTGCCAGTCTGCATGCACTGGGCTATGGCACTCTTTTCACACCAGCCCCAGGCTATTCCAGTCTGCATGCACTGGGCTGTGGCACTTTATTCACACGAGCCCCAAGCTATGCCAGTCTGCATGCACTGGGCTGTGGCAATATATTCACACGAGCCGCAGGCTATGCCAGTATGCATGCACTGGGCTGTGGGAATATATTCACACCAGCCCCAGACTATGCCAGTCTGCATGCACTATGCCACGCTATTCACACCAGACCCAGGCCATGCCAGACTGCATGCACTGGGCTGTGGCACTCTATGCACACCAGCCCAAGGCTATGCCAGTCTGCATGCACTGTGCTATGGCACTCTATTCACACCAGCCCCAGGCTAAGCCAGTCTGCATACCCTGGGCTATGGCACTGTATTCACTCCAGTCCTAGGCTATGCCAGTCTGCATGCACTGGACTATGGAACTCTATTCACATGAGCCACAGGCTATGCCAGTCTGCATGCACTCGACTATGGCACTCTATTCACACGAAACGCAGGCTATGCCATTCTGCATGTACTGAGCTATGGCACTCTATTCACACAAGCCCCAGGCTACACCAGTCTGCATGCACTGAGCTATGGCACTCTATTCACACCAGCCCCAGGCTATGACAGTCTGCATGCACTGAGCTATGGCAGTCTATTCACACGAACCTCAGACTATGTCAGTCTGCACGCACTATGGCACTCTATTCACACCAGCCCCAGGCTAAGCCAGTCTGCATACCCTGGGCTATGGCACTGTATTCACTCCAGTCCTAGGGTATGCCAGTCTGCATGCACTGGACTATGGCACTCTATTCACACCAGCCCCAGGCTATGCCAGTCTGCATGCACTGGGATGTGGCAATATATTCACACGAGCCGCAGGCTATGCCAGTATGCATGCACTGAGCTATGGCACACTATTCACATGAGCCCCAGGCTATGCCAGTCTGCATGCACTGGGCTATGGCAGTCTATTCACACCAGCCCCAGGCTATGCCAGTCTGCATGCGCTGGGCCTATAGCACTCTATTCACACGAGCCCCAGGCTATGCCAGTCTGCATGCACTGGGCTATGGCAGTCTATTCACACCAGCCCCAGGCTATGCCAGTCTGCATGTGCTGGGCTATAGCACTCTATTCACGCGAGCCCCAGGGTATGCCAGTCTGCATGCACTGGCCTATGGCAGTCTATTCACACCAGCCCCAGGCTATGCCAGTCTGCATGCACTGGGCTATTGCAGTCTATTCACACGAGCCCCAGACTATGCCAGTCTGCACGCACTATTGCACTCTATTCACACCAGTCCCAGACTATGCCAGTCTGCACGCACTATGGCACGCTATTCACACCAGCCCCAGGCCATGCCAGACTGCATGCACTGGGCTGTGGCACTCAATGCACACCAGCCCAAGGCTATGCCAGTCTGCATGCACTGTGCTATGGCACTCTATTCACATGAGCCCCAGGCTATGCCCGTCTGCATTCACTGGGCTATGGCACTCTATTCACACGCACCCCAGTCTATGCCAGTTTGCATGCACTGGACTATGGCACTCTATTCACACCAGCCCCAGGCTATGCCAGTCTGCACGCACTGGGCTGTGGCACTCTATTCACACGAGCCCCAGGATATGCCAGTCTGCATGCACTGGGCTGTGGCACTCTATTCACACGATCCCCAGGCTATGCCAGTCTGCATGCACTGGGCTGTGGCGCTCGTTTCACATGAGCCCCAGGCTATGCCAGCCTGCATGCACTGGACTGTGGCACTCTATTTACACGTGCCCCAGGCTATGCCAGTCTGCATGCATTGGTCTATGGCACTCTATTCACACACACTCCAGGCTATGCCAGTCTGCATGCACTGGGCTACGGCACTCTATTCACACCAGCCCCAGGATATGCCAGTCTGCATGCACTGGGCTATGGCAGTCTATTCACACGAGCCCCAGACTATGCCAGTCTGCATGCACTGGACTATGTCACTCTATTCACACAAGCCCCAGGCTACGCCAGTCTGCATGCACTGAGCTATGGCACTCTATTCACACCAGCCCCAGGCTATGCCAGTCTGCATGCACTGAGCTATGGCAGTCTATTCACACGAACCTCAGACTATGTCAGTCTGCATGCACTGGGCTGTGGCACTGTATTCACTCCAGTCCTAGGCTATGCCAGTCTGCATGCACTGGACTATGGAACTCTATTGACACAAGCCCCAGGCTATGCCAGACTGCATGCACTGGAATATGGCACTCTATTTACACGAGCCCCAGTCTATGCCAGTCTGCATGCACTGGGCTATGGCACTATATTCACACCAGCCCCAGGCTAAGCCAGTCTGCATACCCTGGGCTATGGCACTGTATTCACTCCAGTCCTAGGTTATGCCAGTCTGCATGCACTGGACTATGGAACTCTATTGACACGAGCCCCAGGCTATGCCAGACTGCATGCACTGGACTATGGCACTCTATTTACACGAGCACCAGTCTATGCCAGTCTGCAATCACTGGACTATGGCACTCTATTCACACCAGCCCCAGGCTACGCCAGTCTGTATGCACTGGGCTATGGCACTCTATTCACACCAGCCCCAGGCTATGCCAGTCTGCATGCACTGGGCTGTGGCACTTTATTCACACCAGCCCCAAGCTATGCCAGTCTGCATGTACTGGGCTGTGGCACTCTATTCACACAAGCCCCAGGATATGCCAGTCTGCATGCGCTGGGCCTATAGCAATCTATTCACATGAGCCCCAGGCTATGCCAGTCTGTATGCACTGGGCTATGGCAGTCTATTCACACAAGCCCCAGGCTATGCCAGTCTGCATGCACTGGGCTATGGCAGTCTATTCACACAAGCCCCAGACTATGCCAGTCTACACGCACTATGGCACTCTATTCACACCAGCCCCAGGCTATACCACTCTGCATGCACTGGGCTATGGCTGTCTATTCACACGAGTCCCAGACTATGCCAGTCTGCACGCACTATGGCACTCTATTCACACGAGCCACAGACTATGCCAGTCTGCACGCACTATGGCATGCTACTCACACCAGCGCCATGCCATGCCAGACTGCATGCACTGGGGTGTGGCACTCTATGCATGCCAGCCCCAGGCTATGCCGGTCTGCATGCACTGGGCTATGGCACTAAATTCACACTAGCCCCAGGCTATGCCAGTCTGCACGCACTGGGCTGTGGCACTCTATTCACACGAGCCCCAGGCTATGCTAGTCTGCATGCACTGGGCTGTGGCACTCCATTCACACGATCCCCAGGCTATGCCAGTCTGCATGCACTGGATTGTGGCGCTCGTTTCACACGAGCCCCAGGCTATGCCAGTCTGCATGCACTGGGCTACGGCACTCTATTCACACCAGCCCCAGGAAATGCCAGTCTGCATGCACTGGGCTATGGCACTCTATTCACATGAGCCACAGGCTATGCCAGTCTGCATGCACTGGACTATGGCACTCTATTCACACAAGCCTCAGGCTACGCCAGTCTGCATGGACTGAGCTATGGCACTCTATTCACACCAGCCCCAGGCTATGCCAGTCTGCATGCACTAGGCTATGGCACTCTATTCACATGATCCCAAGACTAAGCCAGTCTGCATGCCCTGGGCTATGGTACTCTATTCACACCAGTCCCATGCTATGCCAGTCTGCATGCACTGGACTATGGAACTCTATTCACACGAGCCCCAGGCTATGCCAGACTGCATGCACTGGACTATGGCACTCTATTTACACGAGCCCAAGGCTATGCCAGTCTGCATGCACTGGGCTATGGCACTCTATTCACAGGAGACCCAGGCTTTGTTAGTCCACATGCACTAGGCTATGGCACTCTATTGACACAAGGGCAGACTACGCCCGTCTGCATGTAGTGGGCTATGGCAGTCTATTCACACCAGCCCCAGGCTATGCCAGTCTGCATGCACTGTGCTATGGCAGTCTATTCACACCAGCCCCAGGCTATGCCAGTCTGCATGCACTGGGCTATGGCATTCTATTCACACAAGCCCAGACTATACCAGTCTGCAAGCACTATGGCACTCTATTCACACCCGCCCCAGGCTATGCCAGTCTGCATGCACTTGGCTATGGCAGTCTATTCACACGAGCCCCAGACTATGCCAGTCTGCACGCACTATGGCACTCTATTCACACGAGCCCCAGACTATGCCAGTCTGCACGCTCTATGGCATGCTAGTCACACCAGCCCCAGGCCATGCCAGTCTGCATGCACTGGGCTATGGCACTCTATTCACACGAGCCACAGGCTATGCCCGTCTGCATGCACTGGGCTATGGCACTATATTCCCACGCACCCCAGTCTATGCCAGTCTGCATGCACTGGACTATGGCACTATATTCCACGCACCCCAGTCTATGCCAGTCTGCATGCACTGGACTATGGCACTCTATTCACACCAGCCCCAGGCTCTGCCAGTATGCATGCACTGGGCTATGGCACTCTATCCACACCAGCCCCAGGCTATGCCAGTCTGCATGCACTGGGCTGTGGCACTTTATTCACACGAGCCCCAAGCTATGCCAGTCTGCATGCACTGGGCTGTGGCAATATATTCACACGAGTCGCAGGCTATGCCAGTATGCATGCACTGGGCTATGGCACTCTATTCACATGAGCCCCAGGCTATGCCAGTCTGCATGCACTGGGCTATGGCAGTCTATTCACAGCAGCCCCAGGCTATGCCAGTCTGCATGGGCTGGGCCTATAGCACTCTATTCACACGAGCCCCAGGCTATGCCAGTCTGCATGCACTGGGCTATGGCAGTCTATTCACACCAGCCCCAGGCTGTGCCAGTCTGCATGTGCTGGGCTATAGCACTCTATTCACGCAAGCCCCAGGGTATGCCAGTCTGCATGCACTGGCCTATGGCAGTTAATTCACACCAACCCCAGGCTATGCCAGTCTGCATGCACTGAGCTATGGCAGTCTATTCACAAGAGCCCCAGACTATGCCAGTCTGCACGCACTATGGCACTCTATTCACACGAGCCCCAGGCTATGCCAGTCTGCATGCACTGGGCTATGGCAGTCTATTCACACAAGCCCCAGACTATGCCAGTCTGCCCGCACTATCGCACTCCATTCACACCAGCCCCAGACTATGCCAGTCTGCACGCACTATGGCACGCTATTCACACCAGCCCCAGGCCATGCCACACTGCATGCACTGGGCTGTGGCACTCTATGCACACCAGCCCAAGGCTATGCCAGTCTGCATGCACTGTGCTATGGCACTCTATTCACATGAGCCCCAGGCTATGCCCGTCTGCATTCACTGGGCTATGGCACTCTATTCACACGCACCCCAGTCTATGCCAGTTTGCATGCACTGGACTATGGCACTCTATTCACACCAGCCCCAGGCTATGCCAGTCTGCACGCACTGGGCTGTGGCACTCTATTCACACGAGCCCCAGGCTATGCCAGTCTGCATGCACTGGGCTGTGGCACTCGATTCACACGATCCCCAGGCTATGCCAGTCTGCATGCACTGGGCTGTGGCGCTCGTTTCACACGAGCCCCAGGGTATGCCAGCCTGCATGCACTGGACTGTGGCACTCTATTCACACGTGCCCCAGGCTATGCCAGTCTGCATGCATTGGTCTATGGCACTCTATTCACACACACCCCAGGCTATGCAAGTCTGCATGCACTGGGCTACGGCACTCTATTCACACGAGCCACAGGCTATGACAGTCTGCATGCACTCGACTATGGCACTCTATTCACACGAGCCGCAGGCTATGCCATTCTGCATGTACTGAGCTATGGCACTCTATTCACACAAGCCCCAGGCTACGCCAGTCTGCATGCACTGAGCTATGGCACTCTATTCACACCAGCCCCAGGCTATGACAGTCTGCATGCACTGAGCTATGGCAGTCTATTCACACGAACCTCAGACTATGTCAGTCTGCACGTACTATGGCACTCTATTCACACCAGCCCCAGGCTAAGCCAGTCTGCATACTCTGGGCTATGGCACTGTATTCACTCCAGTCCTAGGCTATGCCAGTCTGCATGCACTGGACTATGGAACTCTATTCACACGAGCCACAGGCTATGCCAGTCTGCATGCACTCGACTATGGCACTCTATTCACACGAGCCGCAGGCTATGCCATTCTGCATGTACTGAGCTATGGCACTCTATTAACACAAGCCCCAGGCTACGCCAGTCTGCATGCACTGAGCTATGGCACTCTATTCACACCAGCCCCAGGCTATGACAGTCTGCATGCACTGAGCTATGGCAGTCTATTCACACGAACCTCAGACTATGTCAGTCTGCACGCACTATGGCACTCTATTCACACCAGCCCCAGGCTAAGCCAGTCTGCATACCCTGGGCTATGGCACTGTATTCACTCCAGTCCTAGGGTATGCCAGTCTGCATGCACTGGACTATGGCACTCTATTCACACCAGCCCCAGGCTATGCCAGTCTGCATGCACTGGGATGTGGCAATATATTCACACGAGCCGCAGGCTATGCCAGTATGCATGCACTGAGCTATGGCACACTATTCACATGAGCCCCAGGCTATGCCAGTCTGCATGCACTGGGCTATGGCAGTCTATTCACACCAGCCCCAGGCTATGCCAGTCTGCATGCGCTGGGCCTATAGCACTCTATTCACACGAGCCCCAGGCTATGCCAGTCTGCATGCACTGGGCTATGGCAGTCTATTCACACCAGCCCCAGGCTATGCCAGTCTGCATGTGCTGGGCTATAGCACTCTATTCACGCGAGCCCCAGGGTATGCCAGTCTGCATGCACTGGCCTATGGCAGTCTATTCACACCAGCCCCAGGCTATGCCAGTCTGCATGCACTGGGCTATTGCAGTCTATTCACACGAGCCCCAGACTATGCCAGTCTGCACGCACTATTGCACTCTATTCACACCAGTCCCAGACTATGCCAGTCTGCACGCACTATGGCACGCTATTCACACCAACCCCAGGCCATGCCAGACTGCATGCACTGGGCTGTGGCACTCAATGCACACCAGCCCAAGGCTATGCCAGTCTGCATGCACTGTGCTATGGCACTCTATTCACATGAGCCCCAGGCTATGCCCGTCTGCATTCACTGGGCTATGGCACTCTATTCACACGCACCCCAGTCTATGCCAGTTTGCATGCACTGGACTATGGCACTCTATTCACACCAGCCCCAGGCTATGCCAGTCTGCACGCACTGGGCTGTGGCACTCTATTCACACGAGCCCCAGGATATGCCAGTCTGCATGCACTGGGCTGTGGCACTCTATTCACACGATCCCCAGGCTATGCCAGTCTGCATGCACTGGGCTGTGGCGCTCGTTTCACATGAGCCCCAGGCTATGCCAGCCTGCATGCACTGGACTGTGGCACTCTATTTACACGTGCCCCAGGCTATGCCAGTCTGCATGCATTGGTCTATGGCACTCTATTCACACACACTCCAGGCTATGCCAGTCTGCATGCACTGGGCTACGGCACTCTATTCACACCAGCCCCAGGATATGCCAGTCTGCATGCACTGGGCTATGGCAGTCTATTCACACAAGCCCCAGACTATGCCAGTCTGCATGCACTGGACTATGTCACTCTATTCACACAAGCCCCAGGCTACGCCAGTCTGCATGCACTGAGCTATGGCACTCTATTCACACCAGCCCCAGGCTATGCCAGTCTGCATGCACTGAGCTATGGCAGTCTATTCACACGAACCTCAGACTATGTCAGTCTGCATGCACTGGGCTGTGGCACTGTATTCACTCCAGTCCTAGGCTATGCCAGTCTGCATGCACTGGACTATGGAACTCTATTGACACGAGCCCCAGGCTATGCCAGACTGCATGCACTGGACTATGGCACTCTATTTACACGAGCCCCAGTCTATGCCAGTCTGCATGCACTGGGCTATGGCACTATATTCACACCAGCCCCAGGCTAAGCCAGTCTGCATACCCTGGGCTATGGCACTGTATTCACTCCAGTCCTAGGTTATGCCAGTCTGCATGCACTGGACTATGGAACTCTATTGACACGAGCCCCAGGCTATGCCAGACTGCATGCACTGGACTATGGCACTCTATTTACACGAGCACCAGTCTATGCCAGTCTGCAATCACTGGACTATGGCACTCTATTCACACCAGCCCCAGGCTACGCCAGTCTGTATGCACTGGGCTATGGCACTCTATTCACACCAGCCCCAGGCTATGCCAGTCTGCATGCACTGGGCTGTGGCACTTTATTCACACCAGCCCCAAGCTATGCCAGTCTGCATGTACTGGGCTGTGGCACTCTATTCACACAAGCCCCAGGATATGCCAGTCTGCATGCGCTGGGCCTATAGCAATCTATTCACATGAGCCCCAGGCAATGCCAGTCTGTATGCACTGGGCTATGGCAGTCTATTCACACAAGCCCCAGGCTATGCCAGTCTGCATGCACTGGGCTATGGCAGTCTATTCACACAAGCCCCAGACTATGCCAGTCTACACGCACTATGGCACTCTATTCACACCAGCCCCAGGCTATACCACTCTGCATGCACTGGGCTATGGCTGTCTATTCACACGAGTCCCAGACTATGCCAGTCTGCACGCACTATGGCACTCTATTCACACGAGCCACAGACTATGCCAGTCTGCACGCACTATGGCATGCTACTCACACCAGCGCCATGCCATGCCAGACTGCATGCACTGGGGTGTGGCACTCTATGCATGCCAGCCCCAGGCTATGCCGGTCTGCATGCACTGGGCTATGGCACTAAATTCACACTAGCCCCAGGCTATGCCAGTCTGCACGCACTGGGCTGTGGCACTCTATTCACACGAGCCCCAGGCTATGCTAGTCTGCATGCACTGGGCTGTGGCACTCCATTCACACGATCCCCAGGCTATGCCAGTCTGCATGCACTGGATTGTGGCGCTCGTTTCACACGAGCCCCAGGCTATGCCAGTCTGCATGCACTGGGCTACGGCACTCTATTCACACCAGCCCCAGGAAATGCCAGTCTGCATGCACTGGGCTATGGCACTCTATTCACATGAGCCACAGGCTATGCCAGTCTGCATGCACTGGACTATGGCACTCTATTCACACAAGCCTCAGGCTACGCCAGTCTGCATGGACTGAGCTATGGCACTCTATTCACACCAGCCCCAGGCTATGCCAGTCTGCATGCACTAGGCTATGGCACTCTATTCACATGATCCCAAGACTAAGCCAGTCTGCATGCCCTGGGCTATGGTACTCTATTCACACCAGTCCCATGCTATGCCAGTCTGCATGCACTGGACTATGGAACTCTATTCACACGAGCCCCAGGCTATGCCAGACTGCATGCACTGGACTATGGCACTCTATTTACACGAGCCCAAGGCTATGCCAGTCTGCATGCACTGGGCTATGGCACTCTATTCACAGGAGACCCAGGCTTCGTTAGTCCACATGCACTAGGCTATGGCACTCTATTGACACAAGGGCAGACTACGCCCGTCTGCATGTAGTGGGCTATGGCAGTCTATTCACACCAGCCCCAGGCTATGCCAGTCTGCATGCACTGTGCTATGGCAGTCTATTCACACCAGCCCCAGGCTATGCCAGTCTGCATGCACTGGGCTATGGCATTCTATTCACACAAGCCCAGACTATACCAGTCTGCACGCACTATGGCACTCTATTCACACCCGCCCCAGGCTATGCCAGTCTGCATGCACTTGGCTATGGCAGTCTATTCACACGAGCCCCAGACTATGCCAGTCTGCACGCACTATGGCACTCTATTCACACGAGCCCCAGACTATGCCAGTCTGCACGCTCTATGGCATGCTAGTCACACCAGCCCCAGGCCATGCCAGTCTGCATGCACTGGGCTATGGCACTCTATTCACACGAGCCACAGGCTATGCCCGTCTGCATGCACTGGGCTATGGCACTATATTCCCACGCACCCCAGTCTATGCCAGTCTGCATGCACTGGACTATGGCACTATATTCCACGCACCCCAGTCTATGCCAGTCTGCATGCACTGGACTATGGCACTCTATTCACACCAGCCCCAGGCTCTGCCAGTATGCATGCACTGGGCTATGGCACTCTATCCACACCAGCCCCAGGCTATGCCAGTCTGCATGCACTGGGCTGTGGCACTTTATTCACACGAGCCCCAAGCTATGCCAGTCTGCATGCACTGGGCTGTGGCAATATATTCACACGAGTCGCAGGCTATGCCAGTATGCATGCACTGGGCTATGGCACTCTATTCACATGAGCCCCAGGCTATGCCAGTCTGCATGCACTGGGCTATGGCAGTCTATTCACAGCAGCCCCAGGCTATGCCAGTCTGCATGGGCTGGGCCTATAGCACTCTATTCACACGAGCCCCAGGCTATGCCAGTCTGCATGCACTGGGCTATGGCAGTCTATTCACACCAGCCCCAGGCTGTGCCAGTCTGCATGTGCTGGGCTATAGCACTCTATTCACGCAAGCCCCAGGGTATGCCAGTCTGCATGCACTGGCCTATGGCAGTTAATTCACACCAACCCCAGGCTATGCCAGTCTGCATGCACTGAGCTATGGCAGTCTATTCACACGAGCCCCAGACTATGCCAGTCTGCACGCACTATGGCACTCTATTCACACGAGCCCCAGGCTATGCCAGTCTGCATGCACTGGGCTATGGCAGTCTATTCACACAAGCCCCAGACTATGCCAGTCTGCCCGCACTATCGCACTCCATTCACACCAGCCCCAGACTATGCCAGTCTGCACGCACTATGGCACGCTATTCACACCAGCCCCAGGCCATGCCACACTGCATGCACTGGGCTGTGGCACTCTATGCACACCAGCCCAAGGCTATGCCAGTCTGCATGCACTGTGCTATGGCACTCTATTCACATGAGCCCCAGGCTATGCCCGTCTGCATTCACTGGGCTATGGCACTCTATTCACACGCACCCCAGTCTATGCCAGTTTGCATGCACTGGACTATGGCACTCTATTCACACCAGCCCCAGGCTATGCCAGTCTGCACGCACTGGGCTGTGGCACTCTATTCACACGAGCCCCAGGCTATGCCAGTCTGCATGCACTGGGCTGTGGCACTCGATTCACACGATCCCCAGGCTATGCCAGTCTGCATGCACTGGGCTGTGGCGCTCGTTTCACACGAGCCCCAGGGTATGCCAGCCTGCATGCACTGGACTGTGGCACTCTATTCACACGTGCCCCAGGCTATGCCAGTCTGCATGCATTGGTCTATGGCACTCTATTCACACACACCCCAGGCTATGCAAGTCTGCATGCACTGGGCTACGGCACTCTATTCACACGAGCCACAGGCTATGCCAGTCTGCATGCACTCGACTATGGCACTCTATTCACACGAGCCGCAGGCTATGCCATTCTGCATGTACTGAGCTATGGCACTCTATTCACACAAGCCCCAGGCTACGCCAGTCTGCATGCACTGAGCTATGGCACTCTATTCACACCAGCCCCAGGCTATGACAGTCTGCATGCACTGAGCTATGGCAGTCTATTCACACGAACCTCAGACTATGTCAGTCTGCACGTACTATGGCACTCTATTCACACCAGCCCCAGGCTAAGCCAGTCTGCATACTCTGGGCTATGGCACTGTATTCACTCCAGTCCTAGGCTATGCCAGTCTGCATGCACTGGACTATGGAACTCTATTCACACGAGCCACAGGCTATGCCAGTCTGCATGCACTCGACTATGGCACTCTATTCACACGAGCCGCAGGCTATGCCATTCTGCATGTACTGAGCTATGGCACTCTATTAACACAAGCCCCAGGCTACGCCAGTCTGCATGCACTGAGCTATGGCACTCTATTCACACCAGCCCCAGGCTATGACAGTCTGCATGCACTGAGCTATGGCAGTCTATTCACACGAACCTCAGACTATGTCAGTCTGCACGTACTATGGCACTCTATTCACACCAGCCCCAGGCTAAGCCAGTCTGCATACTCTGGGCTATGGCACCGTATTCACTCCAGTCCTAGGCTATGCCAGTCTGCATGCACTGGACTATGGCACTCTATTCACACCAGCCCCAGGCTATGCCAGTCTGCATGCACTGGGCTGTGGCACTTTATTCACACCAGCCCCAAGCTATGCCAGTCTGCATGTACTGGGCTGTGGCACTCTATTCACACACGCCCCAGGATATGCCAGTCTGCATGCGCTGGGCCTATAGCAATCTATTCACATGAGCCCCAGGCTATGCCAGTCTGTATGCACTGGGCTATGGCAGTCTATTCACACAAGCCCCAGGCTATGCCAGTCTGCATGCACTGGGCTATGGCAGTCTATTCACACAAGCCCCAGACTATGCCAGTCTACACGCACTATGGCACTCTATTCACACCAGCCCCAGGCTATACCACTCTGCATGCACTGGGCTATGGCTGTCTATTCACACGAGTCCCAGACTATGCCAGTCTGCACGCACTATGGCACTCTATTCACACGAGCCACAGACTATGCCAGTCTGCACGCACTATGGCATGCTACTCACACCAGCGCCATGCCAGACTGCATGCACTGGGGTGTGGCACTCTATGCATGCCAGCCCCAGGCTATGCCGGTCTGCATGCACTGGGCTATGGCACTAAATTCACACTAGCCCCAGGCTATGCCAGTCTGCATGCACTGGGCTGTGGCACTCTATTCACACGAGCCCCAGGCTATGCTAGTCTGCATGCACTGGGCTGTGGCACTCCATTCACACGATCCCCAGGCTATGCCAGTCTGCATGCACTGGATTGTGGCGCTCGTTTCACACGAGCCCCAGGCTATGCCAGTCTGCATGCACTGGGCTACGGCACTCTATTCACACCAGCCCCAGGAAATGCCAGTCTGCATGCACTGGGCTATGGCACTCTATTCACATGAGCCACAGGCTATGCCAGTCTGCATGCACTGGACTATGGCACTCTATTCACACAAGCCTCAGGCTACGCCAGTCTGCATGGACTGAGCTATGGCACTCTATTCACACCAGCCCCAGGCTATGCCAGTCTGCATGCACTAGGCTATGGCACTCTATTCACATGATCCCAAGACTAAGCCAGTCTGCATGCCCTGGGCTATGGTACTCTATTCACACCAGTCCCATGCTATGCCTGTCTGCATGCACTGGACTATGGAACTCTATTCACACGAGCCCCAGGCTATGCCAGACTGCATGCACTGGACTATGACACTCTATTTACACGAGCCCAAGGCTATGCCAGCCTGCATGCACTGGGCTATGGCACTCTATTCACAGGAGACCCAGGCTTCGATAGTCCACATGCACTAGGCTATGGCACTCTATTTACACAAGGGCAGACTACGCCCGTCTGCACGCACTATGGCACTCTATTCACACCCGCCCCAGGCTATGCCAGTCTGCATGCACTTGGCTATGGCAGTCTATTCACACGAGCCCCAGGCTATGCCAGTCTGCATGCACTGGGCTGTGGCACTTTATTCACACCAGCCCCAAGCTATGCCAGTCTGCATGTACTGGGCTGTGGCACTCTATTCACACACGCCCCAGGATATGCCAGTCTGCATGCGCTGGGCCTATAGCAATCTATTCACATGAGCCCCAGGCTATGCCAGTCTGCATGCACTGGGCTGTGGCAATATATTCACACGAGCTGCAGGCTATGCCAGTATTCATGCACTGGGCTATGGCACTCTATTCACATGAGCCCCAGGCTATGCCAGTCTGCATGCACTGGGCTGTGGCAGTCTATTCACACCAGCCCCAGGCTATGCCAGTCTGCATGTGCTGGGCCTATAGCACTCTATTCACACGAGCCCCAGGCTATGCCAGTCTGCATGCACTGGGCTATGGCAGTCTATTCACACCAGCTCCAGGCTATGCCATTCTGCATGTGCTGGGCTATAGCACTCTATTCACGCGAGCCCCAGGGTATGCCAGTCTGCATGCACTGGCCTATGGCAGTCTATTCACACCAACCCCAGGCTATGCCAGTCTGCACGCACTATGGCACTCTATTCACACCCGCCCCAGGCTATGCCAGTCTGCATGCACTTGGCTATGGCAGTCTATTCACACGAGCCCCAGACTATGCCAGTCTGCACGCACTATGGCACTCTATTCACACGAGCCCCAGACTATGCCAGTCTGCACGCTCTATGGCATGCTAGTCACAACAGCCCCAGGCCATGCCAGTCTGCATGCACTGGGCTATGGCACTCTATTCACACGAGCCACAGGCTATGCCCGTCTGCATGCACTGGGCTATGGCACTATATTCCCACGCACCCCAGTCTATGCCAGTCTGCATGCACTGGACTATGGCACTATATTCCACGCACCCCAGTCTATGCCAGTCTGCATGCACTGGACTATGGCACTCTATTCACACCAGCCCCAGGCTCTGCCAGTATGCATGCACTGGGCTATGGCACTCTATCCACACCAGCCCCAGGCTATGCCAGTCTGCATGCACTGGGCTATGGCACTTTATTCACACGAGCCCCAAGCTATGCCAGTCTGCATGCACTGGGCTGTGGCAATATATTCACACGAGTCGCAGGCTATGCCAGTATGCATGCACTGGGCTATGGCACTCTATTCACATGAGCCCCAGGCTATGCCAGTCTGCATGCACTGGGCTATGGCAGTCTATTCACAGCAGCCCCAGGCTATGCCAGTCTGCATGGGCTGGGCCTATAGCACTCTATTCACACGAGCCCCAGGCTATGCCAGTCTGGATGCACTGGGCTATGGCAGTCTATTCACACCAGCCCCAGGCTGTGCCAGTCTGCATGTGCTGGGCTATAGCACTCTATTCACGCAAGCCCCAGGGTATGCCAGTCTGCATGCACTGGCCTATGGCAGTTAATTCATACCAACCCCAGGCTATGCCAGTCTGCATGCACTGAGCTATGGCAGTCTATTCACACGAGCCCCAGACTATGCCAGTCTGCACGCACTATGGCACTCTATTCACACGAGCCCCAGGCTATGCCAGCCTGCATGCACTGGGCTATGGCAGTCTATTCACACAAGCCCCAGACTATGCCAGTCTGCCCGCACTATCGCACTCCATTCACACCAGCCCCAGACTATGCCAGTCTGCACGCACTATGGCACGCTATTCACACCAGCCCCAGGCCATGCCACACTGCATGCACTGGGCTGTGGCACTCTATGCACACCAGCCCAAGGCTATGCCAGTCTGCATGCACTGTGCTATGGCACTCTATTCACATGAGCCCCAGGCTATGCCCGTCTGCATTCACTGGGCTATGGCACTCTATTCACACGCACCCCAGTCTATGCCAGTTTGCATGCACTGGACTATGGCACTCTATTCACACCAGCCCCAGGCTATGCCAGTCTGCACGCACTGGGCTGTGGCACTCTATTCACACGAGCCCCAGGCTATGCCAGTCTGCATGCACTGGGCTGTGGCACTCTATTCACACGATCCCCAGGCTATGCCAGTCTGCATGCACTGGGCTGTGGCGCTCGTTTTACACGAGCCCCAGGGTATGCCAGCCTGCATGCACTGGACTGTGGCACTCTATTCACACGTGCCCCAGGCTATGCCAGTCTGCATGCATTGGTCTATGGCACTCTATTCACACACACCCCAGGCTATGCAAGTCTGCATGCACTGGGCTACGGCACTCTATTCACACGAGCCACAGACTATGCCAGTCTGCATGCACTCGACTATGGCACTCTATTCACACGAGCCGCAGGCTATGCCATTCTGCATGTACTGAGCTATGGCACTCTATTCACACAAGCCCCAGGCTACGCCAGTCTGCATGCACTGAGCTATGGCACTCTATTCACACCAGCCCCAGGCTATGACAGTCTGCATGCACTGAGCTATGGCAGTCTATTCACACGAACCTCAGACTATGTCAGTCTGCACGTACTATGGCACTCTATTCACACCAGCCCCAGGCTAAGCCAGTCTGCATACTCTGGGCTATGGCACTGTATTCACTCCAGTCCTAGGCTATGCCAGTCTGCATGCACTGGACTATGGAACTCTATTCACACGAGCCACAGGCTATGCCAGTCTGCATGCACTCGACTATGGCACTCTATTCACACGAGCCGCAGGCTATGCCATTCTGCATGTACTGAGCTATGGCACTCTATTCACACAAGCCCCAGGCTACGCCAGTCTGCATGCACTGAGCTATGGCACTCTATTCACACCAGCCCCAGGCTATGACAGTCTGCATGCACTGAGCTATGGCAGTCTATTCACACGAACCTCAGACTATGTCAGTCTGCACGTACTATGGCACTCTATTCACACCAGCCCCAGGCTAAGCCAGTCTGCATACTCTGGGCTATGGCACCGTATTCACTCCAGTCCTAGGCTATGCCAGTCTGCATGCACTGGACTATGGAACTCTATTCACACGAGCCACAGGCTATGCCAGTCTGCATGCACTCGACTATGGCACTCTATTCACACGAGCCGCAGGCTATGCCATTCTGCATGTACTGAGCTATGGCACTCTATTCACACAAGCCCCAGGCTACGCCAGTCTGCATGCACTGAGCTATGGCACTCTATTCACACCAGCCCCAGGCTATGACAGTCTGCATGCACTGAGCTATGGCAGTCTATTTACACGAACCTCAGACTATGTCAGTCTGCACGCACTATGGCACTCTATTCACACCAGCCCCAGGCTATGCCAGTCTGCATACCCTGGGCTATGGCACTGTATTCACTCCAGTCCTAGGCTATACCAGTCTGCATGCACTGGACTATGGAACTCTATTCGCACGAGCCCCAGGCTATGCCAGACTGCATGCACTGGACTATGGCACTCTATTCACACCAGCCCCAGGCTATGCCAGTCTGCATGCACTGGGCTGTAGCAATATATTCACACGAGCCGCAGGCTATGCCAGTATGCATGCACTGGGCTATGGCACTCTATTCACATGAGCCCCAGGCTATGCCTGTCTGCATGCACTGGGCTATGGCAGTCTATTCACACCAGCCCCAGGCTATGCCAGTCTGCATATGCTGGGCCTATAGCACTCTATTCACACGAGCCCCAGGCTATGCCAATCTGCATGCACTGGGCTATGGCAGTCTATTCACACCAGCCCCAGGCTATGCCAGTCTGCATGTGCTGGGCTATAGCACTCTATTCACGCGAGCCCCAGGGTATGCCAGTCTGCATGCACTGGCCTATGGCAGTCTATTCACACGAGCCCCAGACTATGCCAGTCTGCATGCACTGGGCTATGGCAGTCTATTCACACGAGCCCCAGACTATGCCAGTCTGCACGCACTATCGCACTCTATTCACACCAGCCCCAGACTATGCCAGTCTGCACGCACTATGGCACGCTATTCACACCAGCCCCAGGCCATGCCAGACTGCATGCACTGGGCTGTGGCACTCTATGCACACCAGCCCAAGGCTATGCCAGTCTGCATGCACTGTGCTATGGCACTCTATTCACATGAGCCCCAGGCTATGCCCGTCTGCATTCACTGGGCTATGGCACTCTATTCACACGCACCCCAGTCTATGCCAGTTTGCATGCACTGGCCTATGGCACTCTATTCACACCAGCCACAGGCTATGCCAGTCTGCACGCACTGGGCTGTGGCACTCTATTCACACGAGCCCCAGGATATGCCAGTCTGCATGCACTGGGCTGTGGCACTCTATTCACATGAGCCCCAGACTATGCCAGTGTGCACGCACTATGGCACTCTATTCACACCAGCCCCAGACTATGCCAGTCTGCACGCTCTATGGCATGCTAGTCACACCAGCCCCAGGCCATGCCAGTCTGCATGCACTGGGCTATGGCACTCTATTCACACGAGCCACAGGCTATGCCCGTCTGCATGCACTGGGCTATGGCACTATATTCCCACGCACCCCAGTCTATGCCAGTCTGCATGCACTGGACTATGGCACTATATTCCGCGCACCCCAGTCTATGCCAGTCTGCATGCACTGGACTATGGCACTCTATTCACACCAGCCCCAGGCTCTGCCAGTCTGCATGCACTGGGCTATGGCACTCTATCCACACCAGCCCCAGGCTATGCCAGTCTGCATGCACTGGGCTGTGGCACTTTATTCACACGAGCCCCAAGCTATGCCAGTCTGCATGCACTGGGCTGTGGCAATATATTCACACGAGTCGCAGGCTATGCCAGTATGCATGCACTGGGCTATGGCACTCTATTCACATGAGCCCCAGGCTATGCCAGTCTGCATGCACTGGGCTATGGCAGTCTATTCACAGCAGCCCCAGGCTATGCCAGTCTGCATGGGCTGGGCCTATAGCACTCTATTCACACGAGCCCCAGGCTATGCCAGTCTGCATGCACTGGGCTATGGCAGTCTATTCACACCAGCCCCAGGCTGTGCCAGTCTGCATGTGCTGGGCTATAGCACTCTATTCACGCAAGCCCCAGGGTATGCCAGTCTGCATGCACTGGCCTAGGGCAGTTAATTCACACCAACCCCAGGCTATGCCAGTCTGCATGCACTGAGCTATGGCAGTCTATTCACACGAGCCCCAGACTATGCCAGTCTGCACGCACTATGGCACTCTATTCACACGAGCCCCAGGCTATGCCAGTCTGCATGCACTGGGCTATGGCAGTCTATTCACACAAGCCCCAGACTATGCCAGTCTGCCCGCACTATCGCACTCCATTCACACCAGCCCCAGACTATGCCAGTCTGCACGCACTATGGCACGCTATTCACACCAGCCCCAGGCCATGCCACACTGCATGCACTGGGCTGTGGCACTCTATGCACACCAGCCCAAGGCTATGCCAGTCTGCATGCACTGTGCTATGGCACTCTATTCACATGAGCCCCAGGCTATGCCCGTCTGCATTCACTGGGCTATGGCACTCTATTCACACGCACCCCAGTCTATGCCAGTTTGCATGCACTGGACTATGGCACTCTATTCACACCAGCCCCAGGCTATGCCAGTCTGCACGCACTGGGCTGTGGCACTCTATTCACACGAGCCCCAGGCTATGCCAGTCTGCATGCACTGGGCTGTGGCACTCTATTCACACGATCCCCAGGCTATGCCAGTCTGCATGCACTGGGCTGTGGCGCTCGTTTCACACGAGCCCCAGGGTATGCCAGCCTGCATGCACTGGACTGTGGCACTCTATTCACACGTGCCCCAGGCTATGCCAGTCTGCATGCATTGGTCTATGGCACTCTATTCACACACACCCCAGGCTATGCAAGTCTGCATGCACTGGGCTACGGCACTCTATTCACACGAGCCACAGGCTATGCCAGTCTGCATGCACTCGACTATGGCACTCTATTCACAGGAGCCGCAGGCTATGCCATTCTGCATGTACTGAGCTATGGCACTCTATTCACACAAGCCCCAGGCTACGCCAGTCTGCATGCACTGAGCTATGGCACTCTATTCACACCAGCCCCAGGCTATGACAGTCTGCATGCACTGAGCTATGGCAGTCTATTCACACGAACCTCAGACTATGTCAGTCTGCACGTACTATGGCCCTCTATTCACACCAGCCTCAGGCTAAGCCAGTCTGCATACTCTGGGCTATGGCACTGTATTCACTCCAGTCCTAGGCTATGCCAGTCTGCATGCACTGGACTATGGAACTCTATTCACACGAGCCACAGGCTATGCCAGTCTGCATGCACTCGACTATGGCACTCTATTCACACGAGCCGCAGGCTATGCCATTCTGCATGTACTGAGCTATGGCACTCTATTCACACAAGCCCCAGGCTACGCCAGTCTGCATGCACTGAGCTATGGCACTCTATTCACACCAGCCCCTGACTATGACAGTCTGCATGCACTGAGCTATGGCAGTCTATTCACACGAACCTCAGACTATGTCAGTCTGCACGTACTATGGCACTCTATTCACACCAGCCCCAGGCTAAGCCAGTCTGCATACCCTGGGCTATGGCACTGTATTCACTCCAGTCCTAGGCTATACCAGTCTGCATGCACTGGACTATGGAACTCTATTCGCACGAGCCCCAGGCTATGCCAGACTGCATGCACTGGACTATGGCACTCTATTCACACCAGCCCCAGGCTATGCCAGTCTGCATGCACTGGGCTGTGGCAATATATTCACACGAGCCGCAGGCTATGCCAGTATGCATGCACTGGGCTATGGCACTCTATTCACATGAGCCCCAGGCTATGCCTGTCTGCATGCACTGGGCTATGGCAGTCTATTCACACCAGCCCCAGGCTATGCCAGTCTGCATGTGCTGGGCCTATAGCCTCTATTCACACGAGCCCCAGGCTATGCCAGTCTGCATGCACTGGGCTATGGCAGTCTATTCACACCAGCCCCAGGCTATGCCAGTCTGCATGTGCTGGGCTATAGCACTCTATTCACGCGAGCCCCAGGGTATGCCAGTCTGCATGCACTGGCCTATGGCAGTCTATTCACACCAGCCCTAGGCTATGCCAGTCTGCATGCACTGGGCTATGGCAGTCTATTCACACGAGCCCCAGACTATGCCAGTCTGCACGCACTATCGCACTCTATTCACACCAGCCCCAGACTATGCCAGTCTGCACGCACTATGGCACGCTATTCACACCAGCCCCAGGCCATGCCAGACTGCATGCACTGGGCTGTGGCACTCTATGCACACCAGCCCAAGGCTATGCCAGTCTGCATGCACTGTGCTATGGCACTCTATTCACATGAGCCCCAGGCTATGCCCGTCTGCATTCACTGGGCTATGGCACTCTATTCACACGCACCCCAGTCTATGCCAGTTTGCATGCACTGGACTATGGCACTCTATTCACACCAGCCACAGGCTATGCCAGTCTGCACGCACTGGGCTGTGGCACTCTATTCACACGAGCCCCAGGATATGCCAGTCTGCATGCACTGGGCTGTGGCACTCTATTCACACGATCCCCAGGCTATGCCAGTCTGCATGCACTGGGCTGTGGCGCTCGTTTCACACGAACCCCAGGCTATGCCAGCCTGCATGCACTGGACTGTGGCACTCTATTCACACGTGCCCCAGGCTATGCCAGTCTGCATGCATTGGTCTATGGCACTCTATTCACACACACCCCAGGCTATGCCAGTCTGCATGCACTGGGCTACGGCACTCTATTCACACCAGCCCCAGGATATGCCAGTCTGCATGCACTGGGCTATGGTACTCTATTCACACGAGCCACAGGCTATGCCAGTCTGCATGCACTGGACTATGGCACTCCATTCACACAAGCCCCAGGCTACGCCAGTCTGCATGCACTGAGCTATGGCACTCTATTTACACGAGCCCCAGTCTATGCCAGTCTGCATGCACTGGACTATGGCACTCTATTCACACCAGCCCCAGGCTAAGCCAGTCTGCATACCGTGGGCTATGTCACTGTATTCACTCCAGTCTTAGGCTATGCCAGTCTGCATGCACTGGACTATGGAACTCTATTGACACGAGCCCCAGGCTATGCCAGACTGCATGCACTGGACAATGGCACTCTATATACACGAGCCCCAGTCTATGCCAGTCTGCATGCACTGGACTATGGCACTCTATTCACACCAGCCCCAGGCTACGCCAGTCTGTATGCACTGGGCTATGGCACTCTATTCACACCAGCCCCAGGCTATGCCAGTCTGCATGCACTGGGCTGCGGCAATTTATTCACACAAGCCCCAAGCTATGCCAGTCTGCATGCACTGGGCTGTGGCACTCTATTCACACAAGCCCCAGGATATGCCAGTCTGCATGCACTGGGCTATGGCACTCCATTCACACGAGCCCCAGGCTATGCCAGTCTGCATGCGCTGGGCCTATAGCAATCTATTCACATGAGCCCCAGGCTATGCCAGTCTGTATGCACTGGGCTATGGCAGTCTATTCACACAAGCCCCAGGCTATGCCAGTCTGCATGCACTGGGCTATGGCAGTCTATTCACACAAGCCCCAGCCTATGCCAGTCTACACACACTATGGCACTCTATTCACACCAGCCCCAGGCTATGCCACTCTGCATGCACTGGGCTATGGCAGTCTATTCACACGAGCCCCAGACTATGCCAGTCTGCACGCACTATGGCACTCTATTCACACGAGCCGCAAACTATGCGAGTCTGCACGCACTATGGCATGCTACTCACACCAGCGCCATGCCATGCCGGACTGCATGCACTGGGGTGTGGCACTCTATGCATGCCAGCCCCAGGCTATGCCAGTCTGCATGCACTGGGCTATGGCAGTCTATTCACATGAGCCCCAGGCTAGGCCTGTCTGCATTCACTGGGCTATGGCACTCTATTCACACGCACCCCAGTCTATGCCAGTTTGCATGCACTGGACTATGGCACTCTATTCACACCAGCCCCAAGCTTTCCAGTCTGCATGTACTGGGCTATAGCACTCTATTCAAACCAGCCCCAGGCTATGCCAGTCTGCATGCACTGGGCTGTGGCACTCTATTCACATGAGCCCCAGGCAATGCCAGTCTGGATGCACTGGGCTATGGCAATCTATTCACACAATCCCCAGGCTATGCCAGTCTGAATGCACTGGACTGTGGTGCTCGTTTCACATGAGCCCCAGGATATGCCCGTCTGCATGCACTGGACTGTGGCACTCTATTCACACATGCCCCAGGTTATGCCAGTCTGCATGTATTGGGATATGGCACTCTATTCACACATACCCCAAGCTATGCCAGTCTGCATGCACTGGGCTATGGCACTCTATTCACATGAGCCACAGGCTATGCCAGTCTGTATGCACTGGACTATGGCACTCTATTCACATGAGCCGCATGTTATGCCATTCTGCATGTACTGAGCTATGGCACTCTATTCACACAAGCCCCAGGCTACGCCAGTCTGCATGCACTAGGCTATGGCACTCTATTCACATGATCCCAAGGCTAAGCCAGTCTGCATGCCCTGGGCTATGGAACTCTATTCTCACCAGTCCAGGATATGCCCGCCTGCATGCACTGGACTATGGAACTCTATCACACGAGCCCCAGGCTATGCCACTCTGCATGCACTGGGCTATGGCACTCTATTCACAGGAGACCCAGGCTATGCCACTCCACATGCACTAGGCTATGGCACTCTAGTGACACAAGGGCAGGCTACGCCCGTCTGCATGCAGTGGGCTATGGCAGTCTATTCACACCAGCCCCAGGCTATGCCAGTCTGCATGCACTGTGCTATGGCAGTCTTTTCCCCAGCCCCCGGCTATGCCAGTCTGCATGCACTTGGCTATGGCATTCTATTCACACAAGCGACAGACTATGCCAGTCTGCATGCACTATAACACTCTATTCACACCCGCCTCAGTCTATGCCAATCTGCATGCACTTGGCTATGGCAGTGTATTCACATGAGCCCCAGACTATGCCAGTCTGCACGCACTATGGCAGTCCATTCACACCAGCCCCAGACTATGCCAGTCTGCACGCACTATGGCACGCTAGTCACACCAGCCCCAGGCCATGCCAGTCTGCATGCACTGGGCTATGGCACTCTATTCACACGAGCCCCAGGCTATGCCCGTCGGCATGCACTGGGCTATGACACTATATTCTCACGCACCCCAGTCTATGCCAGTCTGCATGCACTGAACTATGGCACTCTATTCACACCAGCCCCAGGCTATGCCAGTATGTATGCACTGGGCGATGGCACTCTATTCACACCAGCCCCAGGCTATGCCAGTCTCCATGCACTGGGCTGTGGCACTTTATTCACACGAGCCCCAAGCTATGCCAGTCTGCGTGCACTGGGCTGTGGCACTCTATTCACACAAGCCCCAGGATATGCCAGTCTGCATGCACTGGGCTGTGGCAATATATTCACACGAGCCGCAAGCTATGCCAGTATGCATGCACTGGGCTATGGCACTCTATTCACACCAGCCCCAGGCTATGCCAGTCTGCATGTGCTGGGCCTATAGCACTCTATCCACACGAGCCCCAGGCTATGCCAGTCTGTAGGCACTGGGATATGGGAGTCTATTCACACCAGCCCCATGCTATGCCAGTCTGCATGCATTGGGCTATGGCAGTCTATTCACACGAGCCCCAGACTATGCCATTCTGCATGCACTATGGCACTCTATTCACACCAGCCCCAGGCTATGCCAGTCTGCATGCCCTGGGCTATGGCAGTCTATTCACAAGAGCCCCAGACTATGTCAGTCTGCACGCACTATGGCACTCTATTCACACGAGCCCCAGACTATGACAGTCTGCACGCACTATGGCATGCTACTCACACCCGCCCAAGGCCATGCCAGACTGCATGCACTGGGCTATGGCAGTCTATTCACATGAGCCCCAGGCTAGACCCGTCTGCATTCAGTGGGCTGTGGCACTCTATTCACACGCACCCCAGTCTATGCCAGTTTGCATGCACTGGACTATGGCACTCTATTCAAACCAGCCCCAGGCTATGCCAGTCTGCATGCACTGGGCTGTGGCACTCTATTCACACGAGCCCCAGGCTATGCCAGTCTGCATGCACTGGGCTGTGGCACTCTATTCACACGATCCCCAGGCTATGCCAGTGTGCATGCACTGGGATGTGGCGCTCGTTTCACATGAGCCCAGGATATGCCAGTCTGCATGCACTGGACTGTGGCACTCTATTCACACATGCCCCAGGTTATGCCAGTCTGCATGCATTGGGCTATGGCACTCTATTCACACACACCCCAGACTATGCCAGTCTGCATGCACTGGGCTATGGCACTCTATTCACACCAGCCCCAGGATATGCCAGTCTGCATGCACTGGGCTATGACACTCTATTCACATGAGCCGCAGGCTATGCCAGTCTGCATGCACTGGACTATTGCACTCTATTCACACAAACCCCAGGCTACACCAGTCTGCATGCACTGAGCTATGGCACTCTATTCACACCAGTCCCAGGCTAGGACAGTCTGCATGCACTAGGCTATGGCACTCTATTCACATGATCCCAAGGCTAAGCAAGTCTGTATGCCCTGGGCTATGGCACTCTATTCACACCAGTCCCAGGCTATGCCAGCCTGCATGCCTGGGACTGGTGCACAGCCGCCCCAGGCTATGCCAGACTGCATGCACTGGACTATGGCCCTCTATTCACACGAGCCCCAGGCTATGCCAGTCTGCATGCACTGGGCTATGGCACTCTATTCACAGGGGCCCCAGGCTTCGTCAGTACACATGCACTAGGCTATGGCACTCTATTGACACAAGGGCAGGCTACGCCCGTCTGCATGCAGTGGGCTATGGCAGTCTATTCACACCAGCCCCAGGCTATGCCAGTCTGCATGCACTGGGCTATGGCATTCTATTCACACAAGCCCCAGACTATGCCAGTCTGCATGCACTATGGCACTCTATTCACACCCGCCCCAGGCTATGCCAGTCTGCATGCACTGTGCTATGGCAGTCTATTCACTCCAGCCCAAGGCTATGCCATTCTGCATGCACTGGGCTATGGCATTCTATTCACATGAGCTCCAGACTATGCCAGTCTGCATGCACTATGGCACTCAATTCACACCCGCCCCAGGCTATGCCAGTCTGCATGCACTGTGCTATGGCAGTCTATTCACACCAGCCCAAGGCTATGCCAGTCTGCATGCACTGGGCTGTGGCATTCTATTCACACAAGCCCCAGACTATGCCAGTCTGCATGCACTATGGCACTCTATTCACACCCGCCCCAGGCTATGCCAGGCTGCATGCACTCGGCTATGGCAGTCTATTCACATGAGCTCCAGACTATGGCAGTCTGTACGCACTATGGCACTCTATTCACACCAGCCCCAGACTATGCCAGTCTGCATGTGCTGGGATATAGCACTCTATTCACACGAGCCCCAGGCTATGCCAGTCTGCATGCACTGGGCTATGGCAGTCTATTCACACCAGCCCCAGGCTATGCCAGTCTGCATGCACTGAGCTATGGCAGTCTATTCACACGAGCCTCAGACTATGTCAGTCTGCACGCACTATGGCACTCTATTCACATCAGCCCAAGGCTATGCCAGTCTGCATGCACTGGGCTATGGCAGTCTATTCACATGAGCCCCAGACTATGCCAATCTGCACACATTAAGGCACTCTATTCACACCAGCCCCATACTATGCCAGTCTACACGCACTATGGCACGCTATTCACACGAGCCCCAGGTCATGCCAGACTGCATGCACTGGGCTATGGCACTCTATTCACATGAGCTCCAGGCTATGCCCGTCTGCATTCACTGGGCTATGGCACTCTATTCACACGCACCCCAGTCTATGCCAGTTTGCATGCACTGGGCTATGGTACTCTATTCACACTAGCCCCAGGCTATGCCAGTCTGCACGAACTGGGCTGTGGCACTCTATTCACATGAGCCCCAGGCTATGCTAGTCTGCATGCACTGGGCTGTGGCACTCCAATCACACAATCCCCAGGCTATGCCAGTCTGCATGCACTGGATTGTGGCGCTTGTTTCACACGAGCCCCAGGCTATGCCAGTCTACATGCACTGGGCTACGGCACTCTATTCACACCAGCCCCAGGAAATGCCAGTCTGCATGCACTGGGCTATGGCACTCTATTCACACAAGCAGCAGGCTATGCCATTCTGCGTGTACTGAGCTATGGCACTCTATTCACACAAGCCTCAGGCTACGCCAGTCTGCATGCACTGAGCTATGGCACTCTATTGACACCAGCCCCAGGCTATGCCAGTCTACATGCACTAGGCTATGGCACTCTATTCACATGATCCCAAGGCTAAGCCAGTCTGCATGCCCTGGGCTATGGCACTCTATTCACACCAGTCCCACGCTATGCCAGTCTGCATGCACTGGACTATGGAACTCTATTCACACGAGCCCCAGGCTATGCGAGACTGCATGCACTGGACTATGGCACTCTATTTACACGAGCCCCAGGCTATGCCAGTCTGCATGCACTGGGCTATGGCACCCTATTCACAGGAGACCCAGGCTTCGTCAGTCCACATGCACTAGGCTATGGCACTCTATTGACACAAGGGCAGACTACCCCTGTCTGCATGTAGTGGGCTATGGCAGTCTATTCACACCAGCCCCAGGCTATGCCAGTCTGCATGCACTGTGCTATGGCAGTCTATTCACACCCACCCCAGGCTATGCCAGTCTGCATGCACTGAGCTATGGCATTCTATTTGCACAAGCCCAGACTATGCCAGTCTGCACACACTATGGCACTCTATTCACACCCGCCCCAGGCTATGCCAGTCTGCATGCACTTGGCTATGGCACTCTATTCACACCAGCCCCAGACTATGCCAGTCTGCACGCACTATGGCATGCTAGTCACACCAGCCCCAGGCCATGCCAGTCTGCATGCACTGGGCTATGGCACTCTATTCACACGAGCCCCAGGCTATGCCCGTCTACATGCACTGGGCTATGGCACTATATTCCCATGCACTCCAGTCTATGCCAGTCTGCATGCACTGGACTATGGCACTATATTCCACGCACCCCAGTCTATGCCAGTCTGCATGCACTGGGCTATGGCACTCTATTCACACGAGCCACAGGCTATGCCAGTCTGCATGCACTGGACTATGGCACTCTATTCACATGAGCCGCAGGATATGCCAGTCTGCATGCACTGAGCTATGGCACTCTATTCACACCAGCCCCAGCCTATGCCAGTCTGCATGCACTAGGCTATGGCACTCTATTCACATGATCCCAAGGCTAAGGCAGTCTGCATGCCCTGGGCTATGGCACTCTATTCACAACAGTCCCAGGCTATGCCCGCCTGCATTCACTGGACTATGGAACTCTATTCACACGAGCCCCAGGCTATGCCAGTCTGCATGCACTGGGCTATGGCACTCTATTCACACCAGCCCCAGGCTATGCCAGTCTGCATGCATTGGGATATGGCACTCTATTCACACACACCCCAAGCTATGCCAGTCTGCATGCACTGGGCTATGGCACTCTATTCACACGAGCCACAGGCTATGCCAGTCTGCATGCACTGGACTATGGCACTCTATTCACATGAGCCGCAGGATATGCCATTCTGCATGTACTGAGCTATGGGAGTCTATTCACACCAGCCCCATGCTATGCCAGTCTGCATGCACTGAGCTATGGCACTCTATTCACACCAGCCCCAGCCTGTGCCAGTCTGCATGCACTAGGCTATGGCACTCTATTCACATGATCCCAAGGCTATGCCAGTCTGCATGCCCTGGGCTATGGCACTCTATTCACAACAGTCCCAGGCTATGCCCGCCTGCATGCACTGGACTATGGAACTCTATTCACACGAGCCCAAGGCTATGCCAGTCTGCATGCACTGGGCTATGGCACTCTATTCACAGGAGACCCAGGCTTCATCACTCCACATGCACTAGGCTATGGCACTCTAGTGACACAAGGGCAGGCTAGACCCGTCTGCATGCAGTGGGCTATGCCAGTCTATTCACACCAGCCCCAGGCTATGCCAGTCTGCATGCACTGTGCTATGGCAGTCTCCTCACACCCACCCCAGGCTATGCCAGTCTGCATGCACTGGGCTATGGCATTCTATTCGCACAAGTCCAGACTATGCCAGTCTGCACGCACTATGGCACTCTATTCACACCCGCCCCAGGCTATGCCAGTCTGCATGCACTTGGCTATGGCAGTCTATTCACACGAGCCCCAGACTATGCCAGTCTGCATGCACTGGGCTATGGCACTATATTCCCACACACCCCCGTCTATGCCAGTCTGCATGCACTGGACTATGGCACTATATTCCACACACCCCAGTCTATGCCAGTCTGCATACACTGGACTATGGCACTCTATTCACACCAGCCCCAGGCTCTGCCAGTCTGCATGCACTGGGCTATGGCACTCTATTCACACCAGCCCCAGGCTATGCCAGTCTGCATGCACTGGGCTGTGGCAATATATTCACACGAGCCGCAGGCTATGCCAGTATGCATGCACTGGGCTATGGCACTCTATTCACATGAGCCCCAGGCTAAGCCAGTCTGCATGCACTGGGCTGTGGCAGTCTATTCACACCAGCCCCAGGCTATGCCAGTCTGCATGTGCTGGGCCTATAGCACTCTATTCACACGAGCCCCAGGCTATGCCAGTCTGTATGCACTGGGCTATGGCACTCTATTCACACCAGCCCCAGGCTTTGCCAGTCTGCATGCACTGGGCTGCGGCAATTTATTCACACAAGCCCCAAGCTATGCCAGTCTGCATGCACTGGGCTGTGGCACTCTATTCACACAAGACCCAGGATATGCCAGTCTGCATGCACTGGGCTATGGCACTCCATTCACACGAGCCCCAGGCTATGCCAGTCTGCATGCGCTGGGCCTATAGCAATCTATTCACATGAGCCCCAGGCTATGCCAGTCTGTATGCACTGGGCTATGGCAGTCTATTCACACAAGCCCCAGGCTATGCCAGTCTGCATGCACTGGGCTATGGCAGTCTATTCACACAAGCCCCAGACTATGCCAGTCTACACACACTATGGCACTCTATTCACACCAGCCCCAGGCTATGCCACTCTGCATGCACTGGGCTATGGCAGTCTATTCACACGAGCCCCAGACTATGCCAGTCTGCACGCACTATGACACTCTATTCACACGAGCCGCAAACTATGCGAGTCTGCACGCACTATGGCATGCTACTCACACCAGCGCCATGCCATGCCAGACTGCATGCACTGGGGTGTGGCACTCTATGCATGCCAGCCCCAGGCTATGCCAGTCTGCATGCACTGGGCTATGGCAGTCTATTCACATGCACCCCAGTCTATGCCAGTCTGCATGCACTGGACTATGGCACTATATTCCACGCACCCCAGTCTATGCCAGTCTGCATGCACTGGGCTATGGCACTCTATTCACACGAGCCACAGGCTATGCCAGTCTGCATGCACTGGACTATGGCACTCTATTCACATGAGCCGCAGGATATGCCATTCTGCATGTACTGAGCTATGGGAGTCTATTCACACCAGCCCCATGCTATGCCAGTCTGCATGCACTGAGCTATGGCACTCTATTCACACCAGCCCCAGCCTATGCCAGTCTGCATGCACTAGGCTATGGCACTCTATTCACATGATCCCAAGGCTAAGGCAGTCTGCATGCCCTGGGCTATGGCACTCTATTCACAACAGTCCCAGGCTATGCCCGCCTGCATTCACTGGACTATGGAACTCTATTCACACGAGCCCCAGGCTATGCCAGTCTGCATGCACTGGGCTATGGCACTCTATTCACACCAGCCCCAGGCTATGCCAGTCTGCATGCATTGGGATATGGCACTCTATTCACACACACCCCAAGCTATGCCAGTCTGCATGCACTGGGCTATGGCACTCTATTCACACGAGCCACAGGCTATGCCAGTCTGCATGCACTGGACTATGGCACTCTATTCACATGAGCCGCAGGATATGCCATTCTGCATGTACTGAGCTATGGGAGTCTATTCACACCAGCCCCATGCTATGCCAGTCTGCATGCACTGAGCTATGGCACTCTATTCACACCAGCCCCAGCCTGTGCCAGTCTGCATGCACTAGGCTATGGCACTCTATTCACATGATCCCAAGGCTATGCCAGTCTGCATGCCCTGGGCTATGGCACTCTATTCACAACAGTCCCAGGCTATGCCCGCCTGCATGCACTGGACTATGGAACTCTATTCACACGAGCCCAAGGCTATGCCAGTCTGCATGCACTGGGCTATGGCACTCTATTCACAGGAGACCCAGGCTTCATCACTCCACATGCACTAGGCTATGGCACTCTAGTGACACAAGGGCAGGCTAGACCCGTCTGCATGCAGTGGGCTATGCCAGTCTATTCACACCAGCCCCAGGCTATGCCAGTCTGCATGCACTGTGCTATGGCAGTCTCCTCACACCCACCCCAGGCTATGCCAGTCTGCATGCACTGGGCTATGGCATTCTATTCGCACAAGTCCAGACTATGCCAGTCTGCACGCACTATGGCACTCTATTCACACCCGCCCCAGGCTATGCCAGTCTGCATGCACTTGGCTATGGCAGTCTATTCACACGAGCCCCAGACTATGCCAGTCTGCATGCACTGGGCTATGGCACTATATTCCCACACACCCCCGTCTATGCCAGTCTGCATGCACTGGACTATGGCACTATATTCCACACACCCCAGTCTATGCCAGTCTGCATACACTGGACTATGGCACTCTATTCACACCAGCCCCAGGCTCTGCCAGTCTGCATGCACTGGGCTATGGCACTCTATTCACACCAGCCCCAGGCTATGCCAGTCTGCATGCACTGGGCTGTGGCAATATATTCACACGAGCCGCAGGCTATGCCAGTATGCATGCACTGGGCTATGGCACTCTATTCACATGAGCCCCAGGCTAAGCCAGTCTGCATGCACTGGGCTGTGGCAGTCTATTCACACCAGCCCCAGGCTATGCCAGTCTGCATGTGCTGGGCCTATAGCACTCTATTCACACGAGCCCCAGGCTATGCCAGTCTGTATGCACTGGGCTATGGCACTCTATTCACACCAGCCCCAGGCTTTGCCAGTCTGCATGCACTGGGCTGCGGCAATTTATTCACACAAGCCCCAAGCTATGCCAGTCTGCATGCACTGGGCTGTGGCACTCTATTCACACAAGCCCCAGGATATGCCAGTCTGCATGCACTGGGCTATGGCACTCCATTCACACGAGCCCCAGGCTATGCCAGTCTGCATGCGCTGGGCCTATAGCAATCTATTCACATGAGCCCCAGGCTATGCCAGTCTGTATGCACTGGGCTATGGCAGTCTATTCACACAAGCCCCAGGCTATGCCAGTCTGCATGCACTGGGCTATGGCAGTCTATTCACACAAGCCCCAGACTATGCCAGTCTACACACACTATGGCACTCTATTCACACCAGCCCCAGGCTATGCCACTCTGCATGCACTGGGCTATGGCAGTCTATTCACACGAGCCCCAGACTATGCCAGTCTGCACGCACTATGACACTCTATTCACACGAGCCGCAAACTATGCGAGTCTGCACGCACTATGGCATGCTACTCACACCAGCGCCATGCCATGCCAGACTGCATGCACTGGGGTGTGGCACTCTATGCATGCCAGCCCCAGGCTATGCCAGTCTGCATGCACTGGGCTATGGCAGTCTATTCACATGAGCCCCAGGCTAGGCCTGTCTGCATTCACTGGGCTATGGCACTCTATTCACACGCACCCCAGTCTATGCCAGTTTGCATGCACTGGACTATGGCACTCTATTCACACCAGCCCCAAGCTATTCCAGTCTGCATGTACTGGGCTATAGCACTCTATTCAAACCAGCCCCAGGCTATGCCAGTCTGCATGCACTGGGCTGTGGCACTCTATTCACATGAGCCCCAGGCAATGCCAGTCTGGATGCACTGGGCTATGGCAATCTATTCACACAATTCCCAGGCTATGCCAGTCTGAATGCACTGGACTGTGGTGCTCGTTTCACATGAGCCCCAGGATATGCCCGTCTGCATGCACTGGGCTATGGCACTCTATTCACACCAGCCCCAGGCTTTGCCAGTCTGCATGCACTGGGCTGCGGCAATTTATTCACACAAGCCCCAAGCTATGCCAGTCTGCATGCACTGGGCTGTGGCACTCTATTCACACAAGCCCCAGGATATGCCAGTCTGCATGCACTGGGCTATGGCACTCCATTCACACGAGCCCCAGGCTATGCCAGTCTGCATGCGCTGGGCCTATAGCAATCTATTCACATGAGCCCCAGGCTATGCCAGTCTGTATGCACTGGGCTATGGCAGTCTATTCACACAAGCCCCAGGCTATGCCAGTCTGCATGCACTGGGCTATGGCAGTCTATTCACACAAGCCCCAGACTATGCCAGTCTACACACACTATGGCACTCTATTCACACCAGCCCCAGGCTATGCCACTCTGCATGCACTGGGCTATGGCAGTCTATTCACACGAGCCCCAGACTATGCCAGTCTGCACGCACTATGACACTCTATTCACACGAGCCGCAAACTATGCGAGTCTGCACGCACTATGGCATGCTACTCACACCAGCGCCATGCCATGCCAGACTGCATGCACTGGGGTGTGGCACTCTATGCATGCCAGCCCCAGGCTATGCCAGTCTGCATGCACTGGGCTATGGCAGTCTATTCGCATGAGCCCCAGGCTAGGCCTGTCTGCATTCACTGGGCTATGGCACTCTATTCACACGCACCCCAGTCTATGCCAGTTTGCATGCACTGGACTATGGCACTCTATTCACACCAGCCCCAAGCTATTCCAGTCTGCATGTACTGGGCTATAGCACTCTATTCAAACCAGCCCCAGGCTATGCCAGTCTGCATGCACTGGGCTGTGGCACTCTATTCACATGAGCCCCAGGCAATGCCAGTCTGGATGCACTGGGCTATGGCAATCTATTCACACAATTCCCAGGCTATGCCAGTCTGAATGCACTGGACTGTGGTGCTCGTTTCATATGAGCCCCAGGATATGCCCGTCTGCATGCACTGGACTGTGGCACTCTATTCACACATGCCCGAGGTTATGCCAGTCTGCATGTATTGGGATATGGCACTCTATTCACACACACCCCAAGCTATGCCAGTCTGCATGCACTGGGCTATGGCACTCTATTCACATGAGCCACAGGCTATGCCAGTCTGTATGCACTGGACTATGGCACTCTATTCACATGAGCCGCATGTTATGCCATTCTGCATGTACTGAGCTATGGCACTCTATTCACACAAGCCCCAGGCTACGCCAGTCTGCATGCACTAGGCTATGGCACTCTATTCACATGATCCCAAGGCTAAGCCAGTCTGCATGCCCTGGGCTATGGAACTCTATTCTCACCAGTCCAGGATATGCCCGCCTGCATGCACTGGACTATGGAACTCTTTCACACGAGCCCCAGGCTATGCCACTCTGCATGCACTGGGCTATGGCACTCTATTCACAGGAGACCCAGGCTATGCCACTCCACATGCACTAGGCTATGGCACTCTAGTGACACAAGGGCAGGCTACGCCCGTCTGCATGCAGTGGGCTATGGCAGTCTATACACACCAGCCCCAGGCTATGCCAGTCTGCATGCACTGTGCTATGGTAGTCTTTTCCCCAGCCCCCGGCTATGCCAGTCTGCATGCACTCGGCTATGGCATTCTATTCACACAAGCGACAGACTATGCCAGTCTGCATGCACTATAACACTCTATTCATACCCGCCTCAGTCTATGCCAATCTGCATGCACTTGGCTATGGCAGTGTATTCACACGAGCCCCAGACTATGCCAGTCTGCACGCACTATGGCACTCCATTCACACCAGCCCCAGACTATGCCAGTCTGCACGCACTATGGCACGCTAGTCACACCAGCCCCAGGCCATGCCAGTCTGCATGCACTGGGCTATGGCACTCTATTCACACGAGCCCCAGGCTATGCCCGTCGGCATGCACTGGGCTATGACACTATATTCTCACGCACCCCAGTCTATGCCAGTCTGCATGCACTGAACTATGGCACTCTATTCACACCAGCCCCAGGCTATGCCAGTATGTATGCACTGGGCGATGGCACTCTATTCACACCAGCCCCAGGCTATGCCAGTCTCCATGCACTGGGCTGTGGCACTTTATTCACACGAGCCCCAAGCTATGCCAGTCTGCGTGCACTGGGCTGTGGCACTCTATTCACACAAGCCCCAGGATATGCCAGTCTGCATGCACTGGGCTGTGGCAATATATTCACACGAGCCGCAAGCTATGCCAGTATGCATGCGCTGGGCTATGGCACTCTATTCACACCAGCCCCAGGCTATGCCAGTCTGCATGTGCTGGGCCTATAGCACTCTATCCACACGAGCCCCAGGCTATGCCAGTCTGTAGGCACTGGGATATGGGAGTCTATTCACACCAGCCCCATGCTATGCCAGTCTGCATGCACTGGGCTATGGCAGTCTATTCACACGAGCCCCAGACTATGCCACTCTGCACGCACTATGGCACTCTATTCACACCAGCCCCAGGCTATGCCAGTCTGCATGCCCTGGGCTATGGCAGTCTATTCACAAGAGCCCCAGACTATGTCAGTCTGCACGCACTATGGCACTCTATTCACACGAGCCCCAGACTATGACAGTCTGCACGCACTATGGCATGCTACTCACACCCGCCCAAGGCCCTGCCAGACTGCATGCACTGGGCTATGGCAGTCTATTCACATGAGCCCCAGGCTAGACCCGTCTGCATTCACTGGGCTGTGGCACTCTATTCACACGCACCCCAGTCTATGCCAGTTTGCATGCACTGGACTATGGCACTCTATTCAAACCAGCCCCAGGCTATGCCAGTCTGCATGCACTGGGCTGTGGCACTCTATTCACACGAGCCCCAGGCTATGCCAGTCTGCATGCACTGGGCTGTGGCACTCTATTCACACGATCCCCAGGCTATGCCAGTGTGCATGCACTGGGATGTGGCTCTCGTTTCACATGAGCCCAGGATATGCCAGTCTGCATGCACTGGACTGTGGCACTCTATTCACACATGCCCCAGGTTATGCCAGTCTGCATGCATTGGGCTATGGCACTCTATTCACACACACCCCAGACTATGCCCGTCTGCATGCACTGGGCTCTGGCACTCTATTCACACCAGCCCCAGGATATGCCAGTCTGCATGCACTGGGCTATGACACTCTATTCACATGAGCCGCAGGCTATGACAGTCTGCATGCACTGGACTATGGCACTCTATTCACACAAACCCCAGGCTACGCCAGTCTGCATGCACTGAGCTATGGCACTCTATTCACACCAGTCCCAGGCTAGGACAGTCTGCATGCACTAGGCTATGGCACTCTATTCACATGATCCCAAGGCTAAGCAAGTCTGTATGCCCTGGGCTATGGCACTCTATTCACACCAGTCCCAGGCTATGCCAGCCTGCATGCCTGGGACTGGTGCACTGGGCTGTGCACACAAGCCGCAGGCTATGCCAGACTGCATGCACTGGACTATGGCCCTCTATTCACACGAGACCCAGGCTATGCCAGTCTGCATGCACTGGGCTATGGCACTCTATTCACAGGGGCCCCAGGCTTCGTCAGTACACATGCACTAGGCTATGGCACTCTATTGACACAAGGGCAGGCTACGCCCGTCTGCATGCAGTGGGCTATGGCAGTCTATTCACACCAGCCCCAGGCTATGCCAGTCTGCATGCACTGGGCTATGGCATTCTATTCACACAAGCCCCAGACTATGCCAGTCTGCATGCACTATGGCACTCTATTCACACCCGCCCCAGGCTATGCCAGTCTGCATGCACTGTGCTATGGCAGTCTATTCACTCCAGCCCAAGGCTATGCCAGTCTGCATGCACTGGGCTATGGCATTCTATTCACATGAGCTCCAGACTATGCCAGTCTGCATGCACTATGGCACTCAATTCACACCCGCCCCAGGCTATGCCAGTCTGCATGCACTGTGCTATGGCAGTCTATTCACACCAGTCCAAGGCTATGCCAGTCTGCATGCACTGGGCTGTGGCATTCTATTCACACAAGCCCCAGACTATGCCAGTCTGCATGCACTATGGCACTCTATTCACACCCGCCCCAGACTATGCCAGTCTGCATGCACTCGGCTATGGCAGTCTATTCACATGAGCTCCAGACTATGCAAGTCTGTACGCACTATGGCACTCTATTCACACCAGCCCCAGACTATGCCAGTCTGCATGTGCTGGGATATAGCACTCTATTCACACGAGCCCCAGGCTATGCCAGTCTGCATGCACTGGGCTATGGCAGTCTATTCACACCAGCCCAAGGCTATGCCAGTCTGCATGCACTGAGCTATGGCAGTCTATTCACACGAGCCTCAGACTATGTCAGTCTGCACGCACTATGGCACTCTATTCACATCAGCCCAAGGCTATGCCAGTCTGCATGCACTGGGCTATGGCAGTCTATTCACATGAGCCCCAGACTATGCCAATCTGCACACATTAAGGCACTCTATTCACACCAGCCCCAGACTATGCCAGTCTACACGCACTATGGCACGCTATTCACACGAGCCCCAGGTCATGCCAGACTGCATGCACTGGGCTATGGCACTCTATTCACATGAGCTCCAGGCTATGCCCGTCTGCATTCACTGGGCTATGGCACTCTATTCACACGCACCCCAGTCTATGCCAGTTTGCATGCACTGGGCTATGGTACTCTATTCACACTAGCCCCAGGCTATGCCAGTCTGCACGCACTGGGCTGTGGCACTCTATTCACACGAGCCGCAGGCTATGCTAGTCTGCATGCACTGGGCTGTGGCACTCCAATCACACAATCCCCAGGCTATGGCAGTCTGCACTCTCTGGATTGTGGCGCTTGTTTCACACGAGCCCCAGGCTATGCCAGTCTACATGCACTGGGCTACGGCACTCTATTCACACCACCCCCAGGAAATGCCAGTCTGCATGCACTGGGCTATGGCACTCTATTCACACAAGCAGCAGGCTATGCCATTCTGCGTGTACTGAGCTATGGCACTCTATTCACACAAGCCTCAGGCTACGCCAGTCTGCATGCACTGAGCTATGGCACTCTATTGACACCAGCCTCAGGCTATGCCAGTCTGCATGCACTAGGCTATGGCACTCTATTCACATGATCCCAAGGCTAAGCCAGTCTGCATGCCCTGGGCTATGGCACTCTATTCACACGAGCCCCAGGCTATGCGAGACTGCATGCACTGGACTATGGCACTCTATTTACACGAGCCCCAGGCTATGCCAGTCTGCATGCACTGGGCTATGGCACCCTATTCACAGGAGACCCAGGCTTCATCAGTCCACATGCACTAGGCTATGGCACTCTATTGACACAAGGGCAGACTACCCCTGTCTGTATGTAGTGGGCTATGGCAGTCTATTCACACCAGCCCCAGGCTATGCCAGTCTGCATGCACTGTGCTATGGCAGTCTATTCACACCCACCCCAGGCTATGCCAGTCTGCATGCACTGAGCTATGGCATTCTATTTGCACAAGCCCAGACTATGCCAGTCTGCACACACTATGGCACTCTATTCACACCCGCCCCAGGCTATGCCAGTCTGCATGCACTTGGCTATGGCACTCTATTCACACCAGTCCCAGACTATGCCAGTCTGCACGCACTGTGGCATGCAAGTCACACCAGCCCCAGGCCATGCCAGTCTGCATGCACTGGGCTATGGCACTCTATTCACACGAGCCCCAGGCTATGCCCGTCTACATGCACTGGGCTATGGCACTATATTCCCATGCACCCCAGTCTATGCCAGTCTGCATGCACTGGACTATGGCACTATATTCCACGCACCCCAGTCTATGCCAGTCTGCATGCACTGGGCTATGGCACTCTATTCACACGAGCCACAGGCTATGCCAGTCTGCATGCACTGGACTATGGCACTCTATTCACATGAGCCGCAGGATATGCCATTCTGCATGTACTGAGCTATGGGAGTCTATTCACACCAGCCCCATGCTATGCCAGTCTGCATGCACTGAGCCATGGCACTCTATTCACACCAGCCCCAGCCTATGCCAGTCTGCATGCACTAGGCTATGGCACTCTATTCACATGATCCCAAGGCTAAGGCAGTCTGCATGCCCTGGGCTATGGCACTCTATTCACAACAGTCCCAGGCTATGCCCGCCTGCATTCACTGGACTATGGAACTCTATTCACACGAGCCCCAGGCTTTGCCAGTCTGCATGCACTGGGCTATGGCACTCTATTCACACCAGCCCCAGGCTATGCCAGTCTGCATGCATTGGGATATGGCACTCTATTCACACACACCCCAAGCTATGCCAGTCTGCATGCACTGGGCTATGGCACTCTATTCACACGAGCCACAGGCTATGCCAGTCTGCATGCACTGGACTATGGCACTCTATTCACATGAGCCGCAGGATATGCCATTCTGCATGTACTGAGCTATGGGAGTCTATTCACACCAGCCCCATGCTATGCCAGTCTGCATACACTGAGCTATGGCACTCTATTCACACCAGCCCCAGCCTGTGCCAGTCTGCATGCACTAGGCTATGGCACTCTATTCACATGATCCCAAGGCTAAGCCAGTCTGCATGCCCTGGGCTATGGCACTCTATTCACAACAGTCCCAGGCTATGCCCGCCTGCATGCACTGGACTATGGAACTCTATTCACACGAGCCCAAGGCTATGCCAGTCTGCATGCACTGGGCTATGGCACTCTATTCACAGGAGACCCAGGCTTCATCACTCCACATGCACTAGGCTATGGCACTCTAGTGACACAAGGGCAGGCTAGACCCGTCTGCATGCAGTGGGCTATGCCAGTCTATTCACACCAGCCCCAGGCTATGCCAGTCTGCATGCACTGTGCTATGGCAGTCTATTCACACCCACCCCAGGCTATGCCAGTCTGCATGCACTGGGCTATGGCATTCTATTCGCACAAGTCCAGAGTATGCCAGTCTGCACGCACTATGGCACTCTATTCACACCCGCCCCAGGCTATCCCAGTCTGCATGCACTTGGCTATGGCAGTCTATTCACACGAGCCCCAGACTATGCCAGTCTGCATGCACTGGGCTATGGCACTATATTCCCACACACCCCCGTCTATGCCAGTCTGCATGCACTCGACTATGGCACTATATTCCACACACCCCAGTCTATGCCAGTCTGCATACACTGGACTATGGCACTCTATTCACACCAGCCCCAGGCTCTGCCAGTCTGCATGCACTGGGCTATGGCACTCTATTCACACCAGCCCCAGGCTATGCCAGTCTGCATGCACTGGGCTGTGGCAATATATTCACACGAGCCGCAGGCTATGCAAGTATGCATGCACTGGGCTATGGCACTCTATTCACATGAGCCCCAGGCTATGCCAGTCTGCATGCACTGGGCTGTGGCAGTCTATTCACACCAGCCCCAGGCTATGCCAGTCTGCATGTGCTGGGCCTATAGCACTCTATTCACACGAGCCCCAGGCTATGCCAGTCTGCATGCACTGGGCTATGGCAGTCTATTCACACCAGCTCCAGGCTATGCCATTCTGCATGTGCTGGGCTATAGCACTCTATTCACGCGAGCCCCAGGGTATGCCAGTCTGCATGCACTGGCCTATGGCAGTCCATTCACACCAACCCCAGGCTATGCCAGTCTGCACGCACTATGGCACTCTATTCACACCAGCCCCAGGCTATGCCAGTCTGCATGCACTGGGCTATGTCAGTCTATTCACACAAGTCCCAGACTATGCCAGTCTGCACGCACTATCGAACTCTATTCACAACAGCCCCAGACTATGCCAGTCTGCACGCACTATGGCATGCTATTCACACCAGCCCCAGGCCATGCCAGACTGCATGCACTGGGCTGTGGCACTATATGCACACCAGCCCCAGGCTATGCCAGTCTGCATGCACTGTGCTATGGCAGTCTCCTCACACCCACCCCAGGCTATGCCAGTCTGCATGCACTGGGCTATGGCATTCTATTCGCACAAGTCCAGACTATGCCAGTCTGCACGCACTATGGCACTCTATTCACACCCGCCCCAGGCTATGCCAGTCTGCATGCACTTGGCTATGGCAGTCTATTCACACGAGCCCCAGACTATGCCAGTCTGCATGCACTGGGCTATGGCACTATATTCCCACACACCCCCGTCTATGCCAGTCTGCATGCACTGGACTATGGCACTATATTCCACACACCCCAGTCTATGCCAGTCTGCATACACTGGACTATGGCACTCTATTCACACCAGCCCCAGGCTCTGCCAGTCTGCATGCACTGGGCTATGGCACTCTATTCACACCAGCCCCAGGCTATGCCAGTCTGCATGCACTGGGCTGTGGCAATATATTCACACGAGCCGCAGGCTATGCCAGTATGCATGCACTGGGCTATGGCACTCTATTCACATGAGCCCCAGGCTAAGCCAGTCTGCATGCACTGGGCTGTGGCAGTCTATTCACACCAGCCCCAGGCTATGCCAGTCTGCATGTGCTGGGCCTATAGCACTCTATTCACACGAGCCCCAGGCTATGCCAGTCTGTATGCACTGGGCTATGGCACTCTATTCACACCAGCCCCAGGCTTTGCCAGTCTGCATGCACTGGGCTGCGGCAATTTATTCACACAAGCCCCAAGCTATGCCAGTCTGCATGCACTGGGCTGTGGCACTCTATTCACACAAGCCCCAGGATATGCCAGTCTGCATGCACTGGGCTATGGCACTCCATTCACACGAGCCCCAGGCTATGCCAGTCTGCATGCGCTGGGCCTATAGCAATCTATTCACATGAGCCCCAGGCTATGCCAGTCTGTATGCACTGGGCTATGGCAGTCTATTCACACAAGCCCCAGGCTATGCCAGTCTGCATGCACTGGGCTATGGCAGTCTATTCACACAAGCCCCAGACTATGCCAGTCTACACACACTATGGCACTCTATTCACACCAGCCCCAGGCTATGCCACTCTGCATGCACTGGGCTATGGCAGTCTATTCACACGAGCCCCAGACTATGCCAGTCTGCACGCACTATGACACTCTATTCACACGAGCCGCAAACTATGCGAGTCTGCACGCACTATGGCATGCTACTCACACCAGCGCCATGCCATGCCAGACTGCATGCACTGGGGTGTGGCACTCTATGCATGCCAGCCCCAGGCTATGCCAGTCTGCATGCACTGGGCTATGGCAGTCTATTCACATGAGCCCCAGGCTAGGCCTGTCTGCATTCACTGGGCTATGGCACTCTATTCACACGCACCCCAGTCTATGCCAGTTTGCATGCACTGGACTATGGCACTCTATTCACACCAGCCCCAAGCTATTCCAGTCTGCATGTACTGGGCTATAGCACTCTATTCAAACCAGCCCCAGGCTATGCCAGTCTGCATGCACTGGGCTGTGGCACTCTATTCACATGAGCCCCAGGCAATGCCAGTCTGGATGCACTGGGCTATGGCAATCTATTCACACAATTCCCAGGCTATGCCAGTCTGAATGCACTGGACTGTGGTGCTCGTTTCACATGAGCCCCAGGATATGCCCGTCTGCATGCACTGGGCTATGGCACTCTATTCACACCAGCCCCAGGCTTTGCCAGTCTGCATGCACTGGGCTGCGGCAATTTATTCACACAAGCCCCAAGCTATGCCAGTCTGCATGCACTGGGCTGTGGCACTCTATTCACACAAGCCCCAGGATATGCCAGTCTGCATGCACTGGGCTATGGCACTCCATTCACACGAGCCCCAGGCTATGCCAGTCTGCATGCGCTGGGCCTATAGCAATCTATTCACATGAGCCCCAGGCTATGCCAGTCTGTATGCACTGGGCTATGGCAGTCTATTCACACAAGCCCCAGGCTATGCCAGTCTGCATGCACTGGGCTATGGCAGTCTATTCACACAAGCCCCAGACTATGCCAGTCTACACACACTATGGCACTCTATTCACACCAGCCCCAGGCTATGCCACTCTGCATGCACTGGGCTATGGCAGTCTATTCACACGAGCCCCAGACTATGCCAGTCTGCACGCACTATGACACTCTATTCACACGAGCCGCAAACTATGCGAGTCTGCACGCACTATGGCATGCTACTCACACCAGCGCCATGCCATGCCAGACTGCATGCACTGGGGTGTGGCACTCTATGCATGCCAGCCCCAGGCTATGCCAGTCTGCATGCACTGGGCTATGGCAGTCTATTCGCATGAGCCCCAGGCTAGGCCTGTCTGCATTCACTGGGCTATGGCACTCTATTCACACGCACCCCAGTCTATGCCAGTTTGCATGCACTGGACTATGGCACTCTATTCACACCAGCCCCAAGCTATTCCAGTCTGCATGTACTGGGCTATAGCACTCTATTCAAACCAGCCCCAGGCTATGCCAGTCTGCATGCACTGGGCTGTGGCACTCTATTCACATGAGCCCCAGGCAATGCCAGTCTGGATGCACTGGGCTATGGCAATCTATTCACACAATTCCCAGGCTATGCCAGTCTGAATGCACTGGACTGTGGTGCTCGTTTCATATGAGCCCCAGGATATGCCCGTCTGCATGCACTGGACTGTGGCACTCTATTCACACATGCCCGAGGTTATGCCAGTCTGCATGTATTGGGATATGGCACTCTATTCACACACACCCCAAGCTATGCCAGTCTGCATGCACTGGGCTATGGCACTCTATTCACATGAGCCACAGGCTATGCCAGTCTGTATGCACTGGACTATGGCACTCTATTCACATGAGCCGCATGTTATGCCATTCTGCATGTACTGAGCTATGGCACTCTATTCACACAAGCCCCAGGCTACGCCAGTCTGCATGCACTAGGCTATGGCACTCTATTCACATGATCCCAAGGCTAAGCCAGTCTGCATGCCCTGGGCTATGGAACTCTATTCTCACCAGTCCAGGATATGCCCGCCTGCATGCACTGGACTATGGAACTCTATCACACGAGCCCCAGGCTATGCCACTCTGCATGCACTGGGCTATGGCACTCTATTCACAGGAGACCCAGGCTATGCCACTCCACATGCACTAGGCTATGGCACTCTAGTGACACAAGGGCAGGCTACGCCCGTCTGCATGCAGTGGGCTATGGCAGTCTATACACACCAGCCCCAGGCTATGCCAGTCTGCATGCACTGTGCTATGGTAGTCTTTTCCCCAGCCCCCGGCTATGCCAGTCTGCATGCACTCGGCTATGGCATTCTATTCACACAAGCGACAGACTATGCCAGTCTGCATGCACTATAACACTCTATTCATACCCGCCTCAGTCTATGCCAATCTGCATGCACTTGGCTATGGCAGTGTATTCACACGAGCCCCAGACTATGCCAGTCTGCACGCACTATGGCACTCCATTCACACCAGCCCCAGACTATGCCAGTCTGCACGCACTATGGCACGCTAGTCACACCAGCCCCAGGCCATGCCAGTCTGCATGCACTGGGCTATGGCACTCTATTCACACGAGCCCCAGGCTATGCCCGTCGGCATGCACTGGGCTATGACACTATATTCTCACGCACCCCAGTCTATGCCAGTCTGCATGCACTGAACTATGGCACTCTATTCACACCAGCCCCAGGCTATGCCAGTATGTATGCACTGGGCGATGGCACTCTATTCACACCAGCCCCAGGCTATGCCAGTCTCCATGCACTGGGCTGTGGCACTTTATTCACACGAGCCCCAAGCTATGCCAGTCTGCGTGCACTGGGCTGTGGCACTCTATTCACACAAGCCCCAGGATATGCCAGTCTGCATGCACTGGGCTGTGGCAATATATTCACACGAGCCGCAAGCTATGCCAGTATGCATGCGCTGGGCTATGGCACTCTATTCACACCAGCCCCAGGCTATGCCAGTCTGCATGTGCTGGGCCTATAGCACTCTATCCACACGAGCCCCAGGCTATGCCAGTCTGTAGGCACTGGGATATGGGAGTCTATTCACACCAGCCCCATGCTATGCCAGTCTGCATGCACTGGGCTATGGCAGTCTATTCACACGAGCCCCAGACTATGCCACTCTGCACGCACTATGGCACTCTATTCACACCAGCCCCAGGCTATGCCAGTCTGCATGCCCTGGGCTATGGCAGTCTATTCACAAGAGCCCCAGACTATGTCAGTCTGCACGCACTATGGCACTCTATTCACACGAGCCCCAGACTATGACAGTCTGCACGCACTATGGCATGCTACTCACACCCGCCCAAGGCCCTGCCAGACTGCATGCACTGGGCTATGGCAGTCTATTCACATGAGCCCCAGGCTAGACCCGTCTGCATTCACTGGGCTGTGGCACTCTATTCACACGCACCCCAGTCTATGCCAGTTTGCATGCACTGGACTATGGCACTCTATTCAAACCAGCCCCAGGCTATGCCAGTCTGCATGCACTGGGCTGTGGCACTCTATTCACACGAGCCCCAGGCTATGCCAGTCTGCATGCACTGGGCTGTGGCACTCTATTCACACGATCCCCAGGCTATGCCAGTGTGCATGCACTGGGATGTGGCTCTCGTTTCACATGAGCCCAGGATATGCCAGTCTGCATGCACTGGACTGTGGCACTCTATTCACACATGCCCCAGGTTATGCCAGTCTGCATGCATTGGGCTATGGCACTCTATTCACACACACCCCAGACTATGCCCGTCTGCATGCACTGGGCTCTGGCACTCTATTCACACCAGCCCCAGGATATGCCAGTCTGCATGCACTGGGCTATGACACTCTATTCACATGAGCCGCAGGCTATGACAGTCTGCATGCACTGGACTATGGCACTCTATTCACACAAACCCCAGGCTACGCCAGTCTGCATGCACTGAGCTATGGCACTCTATTCACACCAGTCCCAGGCTAGGACAGTCTGCATGCACTAGGCTATGGCACTCTATTCACATGATCCCAAGGCTAAGCAAGTCTGTATGCCCTGGGCTATGGCACTCTATTCACACCAGTCCCAGGCTATGCCAGCCTGCATGCCTGGGACTGGTGCACTGGGCTGTGCACACAAGCCGCAGGCTATGCCAGACTGCATGCACTGGACTATGGCCCTCTATTCACACGAGACCCAGGCTATGCCAGTCTGCATGCACTGGGCTATGGCACTCTATTCACAGGGGCCCCAGGCTTCGTCAGTACACATGCACTAGGCTATGGCACTCTATTGACACAAGGGCAGGCTACGCCCGTCTGCATGCAGTGGGCTATGGCAGTCTATTCACACCAGCCCCAGGCTATGCCAGTCTGCATGCACTGGGCTATGGCATTCTATTCACACAAGCCCCAGACTATGCCAGTCTGCATGCACTATGGCACTCTATTCACACCCGCCCCAGGCTATGCCAGTCTGCATGCACTGTGCTATGGCAGTCTATTCACTCCAGCCCAAGGCTATGCCAGTCTGCATGCACTGGGCTATGGCATTCTATTCACATGAGCTCCAGACTATGCCAGTCTGCATGCACTATGGCACTCAATTCACACCCGCCCCAGGCTATGCCAGTCTGCATGCACTGTGCTATGGCAGTCTATTCACACCAGTCCAAGGCTATGCCAGTCTGCATGCACTGGGCTGTGGCATTCTATTCACACAAGCCCCAGACTATGCCAGTCTGCATGCACTATGGCACTCTATTCACACCCGCCCCAGACTATGCCAGTCTGCATGCACTCGGCTATGGCAGTCTATTCACATGAGCTCCAGACTATGCAAGTCTGTACGCACTATGGCACTCTATTCACACCAGCCCCAGACTATGCCAGTCTGCATGTGCTGGGATATAGCACTCTATTCACACGAGCCCCAGGCTATGCCAGTCTGCATGCACTGGGCTATGGCAGTCTATTCACACCAGCCCAAGGCTATGCCAGTCTGCATGCACTGAGCTATGGCAGTCTATTCACACGAGCCTCAGACTATGTCAGTCTGCACGCACTATGGCACTCTATTCACATCAGCCCAAGGCTATGCCAGTCTGCATGCACTGGGCTATGGCAGTCTATTCACATGAGCCCCAGACTATGCCAATCTGCACACATTAAGGCACTCTATTCACACCAGCCCCAGACTATGCCAGTCTACACGCACTATGGCACGCTATTCACACGAGCCCCAGGTCATGCCAGACTGCATGCACTGGGCTATGGCACTCTATTCACATGAGCTCCAGGCTATGCCCGTCTGCATTCACTGGGCTATGGCACTCTATTCACACGCACCCCAGTCTATGCCAGTTTGCATGCACTGGGCTATGGTACTCTATTCACACTAGCCCCAGGCTATGCCAGTCTGCACGCACTGGGCTGTGGCACTCTATTCACACGAGCCGCAGGCTATGCTAGTCTGCATGCACTGGGCTGTGGCACTCCAATCACACAATCCCCAGGCTATGGCAGTCTGCACTCTCTGGATTGTGGCGCTTGTTTCACACGAGCCCCAGGCTATGCCAGTCTACATGCACTGGGCTACGGCACTCTATTCACACCACCCCCAGGAAATGCCAGTCTGCATGCACTGGGCTATGGCACTCTATTCACACAAGCAGCAGGCTATGCCATTCTGCGTGTACTGAGCTATGGCACTCTATTCACACAAGCCTCAGGCTACGCCAGTCTGCATGCACTGAGCTATGGCACTCTATTGACACCAGCCTCAGGCTATGCCAGTCTGCATGCACTAGGCTATGGCACTCTATTCACATGATCCCAAGGCTAAGCCAGTCTGCATGCCCTGGGCTATGGCACTCTATTCACACGAGCCCCAGGCTATGCGAGACTGCATGCACTGGACTATGGCACTCTATTTACACGAGCCCCAGGCTATGCCAGTCTGCATGCACTGGGCTATGGCACCCTATTCACAGGAGACCCAGGCTTCATCAGTCCACATGCACTAGGCTATGGCACTCTATTGACACAAGGGCAGACTACCCCTGTCTGTATGTAGTGGGCTATGGCAGTCTATTCACACCAGCCCCAGGCTATGCCAGTCTGCATGCACTGTGCTATGGCAGTCTATTCACACCCACCCCAGGCTATGCCAGTCTGCATGCACTGAGCTATGGCATTCTATTTGCACAAGCCCAGACTATGCCAGTCTGCACACACTATGGCACTCTATTCACACCCGCCCCAGGCTATGCCAGTCTGCATGCACTTGGCTATGGCACTCTATTCACACCAGTCCCAGACTATGCCAGTCTGCACGCACTGTGGCATGCAAGTCACACCAGCCCCAGGCCATGCCAGTCTGCATGCACTGGGCTATGGCACTCTATTCACACGAGCCCCAGGCTATGCCCGTCTACATGCACTGGGCTATGGCACTATATTCCCATGCACCCCAGTCTATGCCAGTCTGCATGCACTGGACTATGGCACTATATTCCACGCACCCCAGTCTATGCCAGTCTGCATGCACTGGGCTATGGCACTCTATTCACACGAGCCACAGGCTATGCCAGTCTGCATGCACTGGACTATGGCACTCTATTCACATGAGCCGCAGGATATGCCATTCTGCATGTACTGAGCTATGGGAGTCTATTCACACCAGCCCCATGCTATGCCAGTCTGCATGCACTGAGCCATGGCACTCTATTCACACCAGCCCCAGCCTATGCCAGTCTGCATGCACTAGGCTATGGCACTCTATTCACATGATCCCAAGGCTAAGGCAGTCTGCATGCCCTGGGCTATGGCACTCTATTCACAACAGTCCCAGGCTATGCCCGCCTGCATTCACTGGACTATGGAACTCTATTCACACGAGCCCCAGGCTTTGCCAGTCTGCATGCACTGGGCTATGGCACTCTATTCACACCAGCCCCAGGCTATGCCAGTCTGCATGCATTGGGATATGGCACTCTATTCACACACACCCCAAGCTATGCCAGTCTGCATGCACTGGGCTATGGCACTCTATTCACACGAGCCACAGGCTATGCCAGTCTGCATGCACTGGACTATGGCACTCTATTCACATGAGCCGCAGGATATGCCATTCTGCATGTACTGAGCTATGGGAGTCTATTCACACCAGCCCCATGCTATGCCAGTCTGCATACACTGAGCTATGGCACTCTATTCACACCAGCCCCAGCCTGTGCCAGTCTGCATGCACTAGGCTATGGCACTCTATTCACATGATCCCAAGGCTAAGCCAGTCTGCATGCCCTGGGCTATGGCACTCTATTCACAACAGTCCCAGGCTATGCCCGCCTGCATGCACTGGACTATGGAACTCTATTCACACGAGCCCAAGGCTATGCCAGTCTGCATGCACTGGGCTATGGCACTCTATTCACAGGAGACCCAGGCTTCATCACTCCACATGCACTAGGCTATGGCACTCTAGTGACACAAGGGCAGGCTAGACCCGTCTGCATGCAGTGGGCTATGCCAGTCTATTCACACCAGCCCCAGGCTATGCCAGTCTGCATGCACTGTGCTATGGCAGTCTATTCACACCCACCCCAGGCTATGCCAGTCTGCATGCACTGGGCTATGGCATTCTATTCGCACAAGTCCAGACTATGCCAGTCTGCACGCACTATGGCACTCTATTCACACCCGCCCCAGGCTATCCCAGTCTGCATGCACTTGGCTATGGCAGTCTATTCACACGAGCCCCAGACTATGCCAGTCTGCATGCACTGGGCTATGGCACTATATTCCCACACACCCCCGTCTATGCCAGTCTGCATGCACTCGACTATGGCACTATATTCCACACACCCCAGTCTATGCCAGTCTGCATACACTGGACTATGGCACTCTATTCACACCAGCCCCAGGCTCTGCCAGTCTGCATGCACTGGGCTATGGCACTCTATTCACACCAGCCCCAGGCTATGCCAGTCTGCATGCACTGGGCTGTGGCAATATATTCACACGAGCCGCAGGCTATGCAAGTATGCATGCACTGGGCTATGGCACTCTATTCACATGAGCCCCAGGCTATGCCAGTCTGCATGCACTGGGCTGTGGCAGTCTATTCACACCAGCCCCAGGCTATGCCAGTCTGCATGTGCTGGGCCTATAGCACTCTATTCACACGAGCCCCAGGCTATGCCAGTCTGCATGCACTGGGCTATGGCAGTCTATTCACACCAGCTCCAGGCTATGCCATTCTGCATGTGCTGGGCTATAGCACTCTATTCACGCGAGCCCCAGGGTATGCCAGTCTGCATGCACTGGCCTATGGCAGTCCATTCACACCAACCCCAGGCTATGCCAGTCTGCACGCACTATGGCACTCTATTCACACCAGCCCCAGGCTATGCCAGTCTGCATGCACTGGGCTATGTCAGTCTATTCACACAAGTCCCAGACTATGCCAGTCTGCACGCACTATCGAACTCTATTCACAACAGCCCCAGACTATGCCAGTCTGCACGCACTATGGCATGCTATTCACACCAGCCCCAGGCCATGCCAGACTGCATGCACTGGGCTGTGGCACTATATGCACACCGGCCCAAGGCTATGCCAGTCTGCATGCACTGTGCTATGGCACTCTATTCACATGAGCCCCAGGCTATGCCCGTCTGCATTCACTGGGCTATGGCACTCTATTCACACGCACCCCAGTCTGCCAGTTTGCATGCACTGGACTATGGCACTGTATTCACACCAGCCCCAGGCTATGCCAGTCTGCATGCACTGTGCTGTGGCACTCTATTCACACGACCCCCAGGCTATGCCAGTCTGCATGCACTGGGCTGTGGCACTCTATTCACACGATCCCGGGCTATGCCAGTCTGCATGCACTGGGCTGTGGTGCTCGTTTCACATGAGCCCCAGGCTATGCCAGCCTGCATGCACTGGACTGTGGCACTCTATTCACACGTGCCCCAGGCTATGCCAGTCTGCATGCATTGGTCTATGGCACTCTATTCACACACACCCCAGGCTACGCCAGTCTGCATTCACTGGGCTACGGCACTCTATTCACACCAGCGCCAGGATATGCCAGTCTGCATGCACTGGGCTATGGCACTCTATTCACACGAGCCACAGGCTATGCCAGTCTGCATGCACTGAGCTATGGCACTCTATTCACACCAGCCCCAGGCTATGACAGTCTGCATACACTGAGCTATGGCAGTCTATTCACACGAACCTCAGACTATGTCAGTCTGCAGGCACTATGGCACTCTATTCACACCACCCCCAGGCTAAACCAGTCTGCATACCCTGGGCTATGGCACTGTATTCACTCCAGTCCTAGGCTGTGCCAGTCTGCATGCACTGGACTATGGAACTCTATTCACACGAGCCCCAGGCTATGCCAGACTGCATGCACTGGACTATGGCACTCTTTTTACACGAGCCCCAGTCTATGCCAGTCTGCATGCACTGGACTATGGCACTCTATTCACACAAGCCCCAGGCTATGCCAGTCTGTATGCACTGGGCTATGGCACTCTATTCACACCAGCCCCAGGCTATGCCAGTCTGCATGCACTGGGCTGTGGCACTTTATTCACACGAGCCCCAGACTATGCCAGTCTGCATGCACTGGACTATGGCACTCTATTCACACAAGCCCCAGGCTACGCCAGTCTGCATGCACTGAGCTATGGCACTCTATTCACACCAGCCCCAGGCTATGCCAGTCTGCATGCACTGAGCTATGGCAGTCTATTCACAATAACCTCAGACTATGTCAGTCTGCATGCACTGGGCTGTGGCACTGTATTCACTCCAGTCCTAGGCTATGCCAGTCTGCATGCACTGGACTATGGAACTCTATTGACACGAGCCCCAGGCTATGCCAGACTGCATGCACTGGACTATGGCACTCTATTTACACGAGCCCCAGTCTATGCCAGTCTGCATGCACTGGGCTATGGCACTCTATTCACACCAGCCCCAGGCTAAGCCAGTCTGCATACCCTGGGCTATGGCACTGTATTCACTCCAGTCCTAGGTTATGCCAGTCTGCATGCACTGGACTATGGAACTCTATTGACACGAGCCCCAGGCTATTCCAGACTGCATGCACTGGACTATGGCACTCTATTTACACGAGCCACAGTCTATGCCAGTCTGCAATCACTGGACTATGGCACTCTATTCACACCAGCCCCAGGCTACGCCAGTCTGCATGCACTGGGCTATGGCACTCTATTCACACCAGCCCCAGGCTATGCCAGTCTGCATGCACTGGGCTGTGGCACTTTATTCACACGAGCCCCAAGCTATGCCAGTCTGCATGCACTGGGCTGTGGCACTCTATTCACACAAGCCCCAGGATATGCCAGTCTGCATGCGCTGGGCCTATAGCAATCTATTCACATGAGCCCCAGGCTATGCCAGTCTGTATGCACTGGGCTATGGCAGTCTATTCACACAAGCCCCAGGCTATGCCAGTCTGCATGCACTGGGCTATGGCAGTCTATTCACACAAGCCCCAGACTATGCCAGTCTACACGCACTATGGCACTCTATTCACACCAGCCCCAGGCTACGCCAGTCTGTATGCACTGGGCTATGGCACTCTATTCACACCAGCCCCAGGCTATGCCAGTCTGCATGCACTGGGCTGTGGCACTTTATTCACACGAGCCCCAAGCTATGCCAGTCTGCATGCACTGGGCTGTGGCACTCTATTCACACAAGCCCCAGGATATGCCAGTCTGCATGCGCTGGGCCTATAGCAATCTATTCACATGAGCCCCAGGCTATGCCAGTCTGTATGCACTGGTCTATGGCACTCTATTCACACACACCCCAGGCTACGCCAGTCTGCATTCACTGGGCTACGGCACTCTATTCACACCAGCCCCAGGATATGCCAGTCTGCATGCACTGGGCTATGGCACTCTATTCACACGAGCCACAGGCTATGCCAGTCTGCATGCACTGAGCTATGGCACTCTATTCACACCAGCCCCAGGCTATGACAGTCTGCATACACTGAGCTATGGCAGTCTATTCACACGAACCTCAGACTATGTCAGTCTGCAGGCACTATGGCACTCTATTCACACCACCCCCAGGCTAAACCAGTCTGCATACCCTGGGCTATGGCACTGTATTCACTCCAGTCCTAGGCTGTGCCAGTCTGCATGCACTGGACTATGGAACTCTATTCACACGAGCCCCAGGCTATGCCAGACTGCATGCACTGGACTATGGCACTCTATTTACACGAGCCCCAGTCTATGCCAGTCTGCATGCACTGGACTATGGCACTCTATTCACACAAGCCCCAGGCTATGCCAGTCTGTATGCACTGGGCTATGGCACTCTATTCACACCAGCCCCAGGCTATGCCAGTCTGCATGCACTGGGCTGTGGCACTTTATTCACACGAGCCCCAGACTATGCCAGTCTGCATGCACTGGACTATGGCACTCTATTCACACAAGCCCCAGGCTACGCCAGTCTGCATGCACTGAGCTATGGCACTCTATTCACACCAGCCCCAGGCTACGCCAGTCTGCATGCACTGAGCTATGGCAGTCTATTCACACGAACCTCAGACTATGTCAGTCTGCATGCACTGGGCTGTGGCACTGTATTCACTCCAGTCCTAGGCTATGCCAGTCTGCATGCACTGGACTATGGAACTCTATTGACACGAGCCCCAGGCTATGCCAGACTGCATGCACTGGACTATGGCACTCTATTTACACGAGCCCCAGTCTATGCCAGTCTGCATGCACTGGGCTATGGCACTCTATTCACACCAGCCCCAGGCTAAGCCAGTCTGCATACCCTGGGCTATGGCACTGTATTCACTCCAGTCCTAGGTTATGCCAGTCTGCATGCACTGGACTATGGAACTCTATTGACACGAGCCCCAGGCTATGCCAGACTGCATGCACTGGACTATGGCACTCTATTTACACGAGCCACAGTCTATGCCAGTCTGCAATCACTGGACTATGGCACTCTATTCACACCAGCCCCAAGCTACGCCAGTCTGTATGCACTGGGCTATGGCACTCTATTCACACCAGCCCCAGGCTATGCCAGTCTGCATGCACTGGGCTGTGGCACTTTATTCACACGAGCCCCAAGCTATGCCAGTCTGCATGCACTGGGCTGTGGCACTCTATTCACACAAGCCCCAGGATATGCCAGTCTGCATGCGCTGGGCCTATAGCAATCTATTCACATGAGCCCCAGGCTATGCCAGTCTGTATGCACTGGGCTATGGCAGTCTATTCACACAAGCCCCAGGCTATGCCAGTCTGCATGCACTGGGCTATGGCAGTCTATTCACACAAGCCCCAGACTATGCCAGTCTACACGCACTATGGCACTCTATTCACACCAGCCCCAGGCTATACCACTCTGCATGCACTGGGCTATGGCTGTCTATTCACACGAGTCCCAGACTATGCCAGTCTGCACGCACTATGGCACTCTATTCACACGAGCCACAGACTATGCCAGTCTGCACGCACTATGGCATGCTACTCACACCAGCGCCATGCCATGCCAGACTGCATGCACTGGGGTGTGGCACTCTATGCATGCCAGCCCCAGGCTATGCCCGTCTGCATGCACTGGGCTATGGCACTAAATTCACACTAGCCCCAGGCTATGCCAGTCTGTACGCACTGGGCTGTGGCACTCTATTCACACGAGCCCCAGGCTATGCTAGTCTGCATGCACTGGGCTGTGGCACTCCATTCACACGATCCCCAGGCTATGCCAGTCTGCATGCACTGGATTGTGGCGCTCGTTTCACACGAGCCCCAGGCTATGCCAGTCTGCATGCACTGGGCTACGGCACTCTATTCACACCAGCCCCAGGAAATGCCAGTCTGCATGCACTGGGCTATGGCACTCTATTCACATGAGCCACAGGCTATGCCAGTCTGCATGCACTGGACTATGGCACTCTATTCACACAAGCCTCAGGCTACGCCAGTCTGCATGCACTGAGCTATGGCACTCTATTCACACCAGCCCCAGGCTATGCCAGTCTGCATGCACTAGGCTATGGCACTCTATTCACATGATCCCAAGGCTAAGCCAGTCTGCATGCCCTGGGCTATGGTACTCTATTCACACCAGTCCCATGCTATGCCAGTCTGCATGCACTGGACTATGGAACTCTATTCACACGAGCCCCAGGCTATGCCAGACTGCATGCACTGGACTATGGCACTCTATTTACACGAGCCCAAGGCTATGCCAGTCTGCATGCACTGGGCTATGGCACTCTATTCACAGGAGACCCAGGCTTCGTTAGTCCACATGCACTAGGCTAAGGCACTCTATTGACACAAGGGCAGACTACGCCCGTCTGCATTTAGTGGGCTATGGCAGTCTATTCACACCAGCCCCAGGATATGCCAGTCTGCATGCACTGTGCTATGGCAGTCTATTCACACCAGCCCCAGGCTATGCCAGTCTGCATGCACTGGGCTATGGCATTCTATTCACACAAGCCCAGACTATACCAGTCTGCACGCACTATGGCACTCTATTCACACCCGCCCCAGGCTATGCCAGTCTGCATGCACTTGGCTATGGCAGTCTATTCACACGAGCCCCAGACTATGCCAGTCTGCACGCACTATGGCACTCTATTCACACCAGCCCCAGACTATGCCAGTCTGCACGCTCTATGGCATGCTAGTCACACCAGCCCCAGGCCATGCCAGTCTGCATGCACTGGGCTATGGCACTCTATTCACACGAGCCACAGGCTATGCCCGTCTGCATGCACTGGGCTATGGCACTATATTCCCACGCACCCCAGTCTATGCCAATCTGCATGCACTGGACTATGGGACTATATTCCACGCACCCCAGTCTATGCCAGTCTGCATGCACTGGACTATGGCACTCTATTCACACCAGCCCCAGGCTCCGCCAGTCTGCATGCACTGGGCTATGGCACTCTATCCACACCAGCCCCAGGCTATGCCAGTCTGCATGCACTGGGCTGTGGCACTTTATTCACACGAGCCCCAAGCTTTGCCAGTCTGCATGCACTGGGCTGTGGCAATATATTCACACGAGTCGCAGGCTATGCCAGTATGCATGCACTGGGCTATGGCACTCTATTCACATGAGCCCCAGGCTATGCCAGTCTGCATGCACTGGGCTATGGCAGTCTATTCACAGCAGCCCCAGGCTATGCCAGTCTACATGGGCTGGGCCTATAGCACTCTATTTACACGAGCCCCAGGCTATGCCAGTCTGCATGCACTGGGCTATGGCAGTCTATTCACACCAGCCCCAGGCTGTGCCAGTCTGCATGTGCTGGGCTATAGCACTCTATTCACGCAAGCCCCAGGGTATGCCAGTCTGCATGCACTGGCCTATGGCAGTTAATTCACACCAACCCCAGGCTATGCCAGTCTGCATGCACTGAGCTATGGCAGTCTATTCACACGAGCCCCAGACTATGCCAGTCTGCACGCACTATGGCACTCTATTCACACGAGCCCCAGGCTATGCCAGTCTGCATGCACTGGGCTATGGCAGTCTATTCACACAAGCCCCAGACTATGCCAGTCTGCCCGCACTATCGCACTCCATTCACACCAGCCCCAGACTATGCCAGTCTGCACGCACTATGGCACGCTATTCACACCAGCCCCAGGCCATGCCACACTGCATGCACTGGGCTGTGGCACTCTATGCACACCATCCCAAGGCTATGCCAGTCTGCATGCACTGTGCTATGGCACTCTATTCACATGAGCCCCAGGCTATGCCCGTCTGCATTCACTGGGCTATGGCACTCTATTCACACGCACCCCAGTCTATGCCAGTTTGCATGCACTGGACTATGGCACTCTATTCACACCAGCCCCAGGCTATGCCAGTCTGCATGCACTGGGCTGTGGCACTCTATTCACACGAGCCCCAGGCTATGCCAGTCTGCATGCACTGGGATGTGGCACTCTATTCACACGATCCCCAGGCTATGCCAGTCTGCATGCACTGGGCTGTGGCGCTCGTTTCACACGAGCCCCAGGGCATGCCAGCCTGCATGCACAGGACTGTGGCACTCTATTCACACGTGCCCCAGGCTATGCCAGCCTGCATGCACTGAGCTATGGCACTCTATTCACACCAGCCCCAGGCTATGACAGTCTGCATGCACTGAGCTATGGCAGTCTATTCACACGAACCTCAGACTATGTCAGTCTGCACGTACTATGGCACTCTATTCACACCAGCCCCAGGCTAAGCCAGTCTGCATACTCTGGGCTATGGCACTGTATTCACTCCAGTCCTAGGCTATGCCAGTCTGCATGCACTCGACTATGGCACTCTATTCACACGAGCCGCAGGCTATGCCATTCTGCATGTACTGAGCTATGGCACTCTATTCACACAAGCCCCAGGCTACGCCAGTCTGCATGCACTGAGCTATGGTACTCTATTCACACCAGCCCCAGGCTATGACAGTCTGCATGCACTGAGCTATGGCAGTCTATTCACACGAACCTCAGACTATGTCAGTCTGCACGCACTATGGCACTCTATTCACACCAGCCCCAGGCTATGCCAGTCTGCATACCCTGGGCTATGGCACTGTATTCACTCCAGTCCTAGGCTATGCCAGTCTGCATGCACTGGGCTATGGCAGTCTATTCACATCAGCCCCAGGCTATGCCAGTCTGCATGCACTGGGCTGTGGCAATATATTCACACGAGCCGCAGGCTATGCCAGTATGCATGCACTGGGCTATGGCACTCTATTCAGATGAGCCCCAGGCTATGCCAGTCTGCATGCACTGGGCTATGGCAGTCTATTCACACCAGCCCCAGGCTATGCCAGTCTGCATGTGCTGGGCCTATAGCACTCTATTCACACGAGCCCCAGGCTATGCCAGTCTGCATGCACTGGGCTATGGCAGTCTATTCACACCAGCCCCAGGCTATGCCAGTCTGCATGTGCTGGGCTATAGCACTCTATTCATGCGAGCCCCAGGGTATGCCAGTCTGCATGCACTGGCCTATGGCAGTCTATTCACACCAGCCCCAGGCTATGCCAGTCTGCATGCACTGGGCTATGGCAGTCTATTCACAAGAGCCCCAGACTATGCCAGTCTGCACGCACTATGGCACTCTATTCACACCAGCCCCAGACTATGCCAGTCTGCACGCACTATGGCACGCTATTCACACCAGCCCCAGGCCATGCCAGACTGCATGCACTGGGCTGTGGCACTCTATGCACACCAGCCCAAGGCTATGCCAGTCTGCATGCACTGTGCTATGGCACTCTATTCACATGAGCCCCAGGCTATGCCCGTCTGCATTCACTGGGCTATGGCACTCTATTCACACGCACCCCAGTCTATGCCAGTTTGCATGCACTGGACTATGGCACTCTATTCACACCAGCCACAGGCTATGCCAGTCTGCACGCACTGGGCTGTGGCACTCTATTCACACGAGCCCCAGGATATGCCAGTCTGCATGCACTGGGCTGTGGCACCCTATTCACACGATCCCCAGGCTATGCCAGTCTGCATGCACTGGGCTGTGGCGCTCGTTTCACACGAGCCCCAGGCTATGCCAGCCTGCATGCACTGGACTGTGGCACTCTATTCACACGTGCCCCAGGCTATGCCAGTCTGCATGCATTGGTCTATGGCACTCTATTCACACACACCCCAGGCTATGCCAGTCTGCACGCACTGGGCTACGGCACTCTATTCACACCAGCCCCAGGATATGCCAGTCTGCATGCACTGGGCTATGGTACTCTATTCACACGAGCCACAGGCTATGCCAGTCTGCATGCACTGGACTATGGCACTCCATTCACACAAGCCCCATCCTACGCCAGTCTGCATGCACTGAGCTATGGCACTCTATTTACACGAGCCCCAGTCTATGCCAGTCTGCATGCACTGGTCTATGGCACTCTATTCACACCAGCCCCAGGCTAAGCCAGTCTGCATACCCTGGGCTATGTCACTCTATTCACTCCAGTCTTAGGCTATGCCAGTCTGCATGCACTGGACTATGGAACTCTATTGACACGAGCCCCAGGCTATGCCAGACTGCATGCACTGGACAATGGCACTCTATATACACGAGCCCCAGTCTATGCCAGTCTGCATGCACTGGACTATGGCACTCTATTCACACCAGCCCCAGGCTACGCCAGTCTGTATGCACTGGGCTATGGCACTCTATTCACACCAGCCCCAGGCTATGCCAGTCTGCATGCACTGGGCTGCGGCAATTTATTCACCCAAGCCCCAAGCTATGCCAGTCTGCATGCACTGGGCTGTGGCACTCTATTCACACAAGCCCCAGGATATGCCAGTCTGCATGCACTGGGCTATGGCACTCCATTCACACGAGCCCCAGGCTATGCCAGTCTGCATGCGCTGGGCCTATAGCAATCTATTCACATGAGCCCCAGGCTATGCCAGTCTGTATGCACTGGGCTATGGCAGTCTATTCACACAAGCCCCAGGCTATGCCAGTCTGCATGCACTGGGCTATGGCAGTCTATTCACACAAGCCCCAGACTATGCCAGTCTACACACACTATGGCACTCTATTCACACCAGCCCCAGGCTATGCCACTCTGCATGCACTGGGCTATGGCAGTCTATTCACACGAGCCCCAGACTATGCCAGTCTGCACGCACTATGGCACTCTATTCACACGAGCCGCAAACTATGCCAGTCTGCACGCACTATGGCATGCTACTCACACCAGCGCCATGCCATGCCAGACTGCATGCACTGGGCTATGGCAGTCTATTCACATGAGCCCCAGGCTAGGCCTGTCTGCATTCACTGGGCTATGGCACTCTATTCACACGCACCCCAGTCTATGCCAGTTTGCATGCACTGGACTATGGCACTCTATTCACACCAGCCCAAGCTAAGCCAGTCTGCATGTACTGGGCTATAGCACTCTATTCAAACCAGCCCCAGGCTATGCCAGTCTGCATGCACTGGGCTGTGGCACTCTATTCACATGAGCCCCAGGCAATGCCAGTCTGGATGCACTGGGCTATGGCAATCTATTCACACAATCCCCAGGCTATGCCAGTCTGAATGCACTGGACTGTGGTGCTCGTTTCACATGAGCCCCAGGATATGCCAGTCTGCATGCACTGGACTGTGGCACTCTATTCACACATGCCCCAGGTTATGCCAGTCTGCATGTATTGGGATATGGCACTCTATTCACACGCACCCCAAGCTATGCCAGTCTGCATGCACTGGGCTATGGCACTCTATTCACATGAGCCACAGGCTATGCCAGTCTGTATGCACTGGACTATGGCACTCTATTCACATGAGCCGCATGTTATGCCATTCTGCATGTACTGAGCTATGGCACTCTATTCACACAAGCCCCAGGCTACGCCAGTCTGCATGCACTAGGCTATGGCACTCTATTCACATGATCCCAAGGCTAAGCCAGTCTGCATGCCCTGGGCTATGGAACTCTATTCTCACCAGTCCAGGCTATGCCCGCCTGCATGCACTGGACTATGGAACTCTATCACACGAGCCCCAGGCTATGCCACTCTGCATGCACTGGGCTATGGCACTCTATTCACAGGAGACCCAGGCTATGCCACTCCACATGCACTAGGCTATGGCACTCTAGTGACACAAGGACAGGCTGCGCCCGTCTGCATGCAGTGGGCTATGGCAGTCTATTCACACCCGCCCCAGGCTATGCCAGTCTGCATGCACTGTGCTATGGCAGTCTATTCACATGAGCCCCAGGCTAGGCCTGTCTGCATTCACTGGGCTATGGCACTCTATTCACACGCACCCCAGTCTATGCCAGTTTGCATGCACTGGACTATGGCACTCTATTCACACCAGCCCCAAGCTATGCCAGTCTGCATGTACTGGGCTATAGCACTCTATTCAAACCAGCCCCAGGCTATGCCAGTCTGCATGCACTGGGCTGTGGCACTCTATTCATATGAGCCCCAGGCAATGCCAGTCTGGATGCACTGGGCTATGGCAATCTATTCACACAATCCCCAGGCTATGCCAGTCTGAATGCACTGGACTGTGGTGCTCGTTTCACATGAGCCCCAGGATATGCCAGTCTGCATGCACTGGACTGTGGCACTCTATTCACACATGCCCCAGGTTATGCCAGTCTGCATGTATTGGGATATGGCACTCTATTCACACACACCCCAAGCTATGCCAGTCTGCATGCACTGGGCTATGGCACTCTATTCACATGAGCCACAGGCTATGCCAGTCTGTATGCACTGGACTATGGCACTCTATTCACATGAGCCGCATGTTATGCCATTCTGCATGTACTGAGCTATGGCACTCTATTCACACAAGCCCCAGGCTACGCCAGTCTGCATGCACTAGGCTATGGCACTCTATTCACATGATCCCAAGGCTAAGCCAGTCTGCATGCCCTGGGCTATGGAACTCTATTCTCACCAGTCCAGGCTATGCCCGCCTGCATGCACTGGACTATGGAACTCTATCACACGAGCCCCAGGCTATGCCACTCTGCATGCACTGGGCTATGGCACTCTATTCACAGGAGACCCAGGCTATGCCACTCCACATGCACTAGGCTATGGCACTCTAGTGACACAAGGGCAGGCTACGCCCGTCTGCATGCAGTGGGCTATGGCAGTCTATTCACACCAGCCCCAGGCTATGCCAGTCTGCATGCACTGTGCTATGGCAGTCTTTTCCCCAGCACCCGGCTATGCCAGTCTGCATGCACTCGGCTATGGCATTCTATTCACACAAGCGACAGACTATGCCAGTCTGCATGCACTATAACACTCTATTCACACCCGCCTCAGTCTATGCCAATCTGCATGCACTTGGCTATGGCAGTGTATTCACACGAGCCCCAGACTATGCCAGTCTGCACGCACTATGGCACTCCATTCACACCAGCCCCAGACTATGCCAGTCTGCACGCACTATGGCACGCTAGTCACACCAGCCCCAGGCCATGCCAGTCTGCATGCACTGGGCTATGGCACTCTATTCACACGAGCCCCAGGCTATGCCCGTCGGCATGCACTGGGCTATGACACTATATTCTCAGACACCCCAGTCTATGCCAGTCTGCATGCACTGAACTATGGCGCTCTATTCACACCAGCCCCAGGCTATGCCAGTATGTATGCGCTGGGCGATGGCACTCTATTCACACCAGCCCCAGGCTATGCCAGTCTCCATGCACTGGGCTGTGGCACTTTATTCACACGAGCCCCAAGCTATGCCAGTCTGCGTGCACTGAACTATGGCACTCTATTCACACCAGCCCCAGGCTATGCCAGTATGTATGCACTGGGCTATGGTACTCTATTCACACTAGCCCCAGGCTATGCCAGTCTGCACGCACTGGGCTGTGGCACTCTATTCACACGAGCCCCAGGCTATTCTAGTCTGCATGCACTGGGGTGTGGCACTCCATTCACACAATCCCCAGGCTATGCCAGTCTGCATGCACTGGGTTGTGGAGCTTGTTTCACACGAGCCCCAGGCTATGCCAGTCTACATGCACTGGGCTACGGCACTCTATTCACACCAGCCCCAGGAAATGCCAGTCTGCATGCACTGGGCTATGGCACTCTATTCACACAAGCAGCAGGCTATGCCATTCTGCGTGTACTGAGCTATGGCACTCTATTCACACAAGCCTCAGGCTACGCCAGTCTGCATGCACTGAGCTATGGCACTCTATTCACACCAGCCCCAGGCTATGCCAGTCTGCATGCACTAGGCTATGGCACTCTATTCACATGAGCCGCAGGATATGCCATTCTGCATGTACTGAGCTATGGGAGTCTATTCACACCAGCCCCATGCTATGCCAGTCTGCATGCACTGAGCTATGGCACTCTATTCACACCAGCCCCAGGCTATGCCAGTCTGCATGCACTTGGCTATGGCAGTCTATTCACACGAGCCCCAGACTATGCCAGTCTGCACGCACTATGGCACTCTATTCACACCCGCCCCAGGCTATGCCAGTCTGCATGCACTTGGCTATGGCAGCCTATTCACATGAGCCCCAGACTATGCCAGTCTGCACGCACTATGGCACTCTATTCACACCAGCCCCAGACTATGCCAGCCTGCACGCTCTATGGCATGTTAGTCACACCAGCCCCAGGCCATGCCAGTCTGCATGCACTGGACTATGGCACTATATTCCACGCACCCCAGTCTATGCCAGTCTGCATGCACTGGACTATGGCACTCTATTCACACCAGCCCCAGGCTCTGCCAGTCTGCATGCACTGGGCTATGGCACTCTATCCACACCAGCCCCAGGCTATGCCAGTCTGCATGCACTGGGCTGTGGCACTTTATTCACACGAGCCCCAAGCTATGCCAGTCTGCATGCACTGGGCTGTGGCAATATATTCACACGAGTCGCAGGCTATGCCAGTATGCATGCACTGGGCTATGGCACTCTATTCACATGAGCCCCAGGCTATGCCAGTCTGCATGCACTGGGCTATGGCAGTCTATTCACAGCAGCCCGAGGCTATGCCAGTCTTCATGGGCTGGGCCTATAGCACTCTATTCACACGAGCCCCAGGCTATGCCAGTCTGCATGCACTGGGCTATGGCAGTCTATTCACACCAGCCCCAGGCTGTGCCAGTCTGCATGTGCTGGGCTATAGCACTCTATTCACGCAAGCCCCAGGGTATGCCAGTCTGCATGCACTGGCCTATGGCAGTTAATTCACACCAACCCCAGGCTATGCCAGTCTGCATGCACTGAGCTATGGCAGTCTATTCACACGAGCCCCAGACTATGCCAGTCTGCACGCACTATGGCACTCTATTCACACGAGCCCCAGGCTATGCCAGTCTGCATGCACTGGGCTATGGCAGTCTATTCACACAAGCCCCAGACTATGCCAGTCTGCCCGCACTATCGCACTCCATTCACACCAGCCCCAGACTATGCCAGTCTGCACGCACTATGGCACGCTATTCACACCAGCCCCAGGCCATGCCACACTGCATGCACTGGGCTTTGGCACTCTATGCACACCAGCACAAGGCTATGCCAGTCTGCATGCACTGTGCTATGGCACTCTATTCACATGAGCCCCAGGCTATGCCCGTCTGCATTCACTGGGCTATGGCACTCTATTCACACGCACCCCAGTCTATGCCAGTTTGCATGCCCTGGACTATGGCACTCTATTCACACCAGCCCCAGGCTATGCCAGTCTGCACGCACTGGGCTGTGGCACTCTATTCACACGAGCCCCAGGCTATGCCAGTCTGCATGCAGTGGTGCTCTGGCACTCTATTCACACGATCCCCAGGCTATGCCAGTCTGCATGCACTGGGCTGTGGCGCTCGTTTCACACGAGCCCCAGGGTATGCCAGCCTGCATGCACTGGACTGTGGCACTCTATTCACACGTGCCCCAGGCTATGCCAGTCTGCATGCATTGGTCTAAGGCACTCTATTCACACACACCCCAGGCTATGCAAGTCTGCATGCACTGGGCTACGGCACTCTATTCACACGAGCCACAGGCTATGCCAGTCTGCATGCACTCGACTATGGCACTCTATTCACACGAGCCGCAGGCTATGCCATTCTGCATGTACTGAGCTATGGCGCTCTATTCACACAAGCCCCAGGCTACGCCAGTCTGCATGCACTGAGCTATGGAACTCTATTCACACCAGCCCCAGGCTATGACAGTCTGCATGCACTGAGCTATGGCAGTCTATTCACACGAACCTCAGACTATGTCAGTCTGCACGTACTATGGCACTCTATTCACACCAGCCCCAGGCTAAGCCAGTCTGCATACTCTGGGCTATGGCACTGTATTCACTCCAGTCCTAGGCTATGCCAGTCTGCATGCACTGGACTATGGAACTCTATTCACACGAGCCACAGGCTATGCCAGTCTGCATGCACTCGACTATGGCACTCTATTCACACGAGCCGCAGGCTATTTCATTCTGCATGTACTGAGCTATGGCACTCTATTCACACAAGCCCCAGGCTACGCCAGTCTGCATGCACTGAGCTATGGCACTCTATTCACACCAGCCCCAGGCTATGACAGTCTGCATGCACTGAGCTATGGCAGTCTATTCACACGAACCTCAGACTATGTCAGTCTGCACGCACTATGGCACTCTATTCACACCAGCCCCAGGCTATGCCAGTCTGCATACCCTGGGCTATGGCACTGTATTCACTCCAGTCCTAGGCTATGCCAGTCTGCATGCACTGGACTATGGAACTCTATTCGCACGAGCCCCAGGCTATGCCAGACTGCATGCACTGGGCTATGGCAGTCTATTCACACCAGCCCCAGGCTATGCCAGTCTGCATGCACTGGGCTGTGGCAATATATTCACACGAGCCGCAGGCTATGCCAGTATGCATGCACTGGGCTATGGCACTCTATTCAAATGAGCCCCAGGCTATGCCAGTCTGCATGCACTGGGGTATGGCAGTCTATTCACACCAGCCCCAGGCTATGCCAGTCTGCATGTGCTGGGCCTATAGCACTCTATTCACACGAGCCCCAGGCTATGCCAGTCTGCATGCACTGGGCTATGGCAGTCTATTCACACCAGCCCCAGGCTATGCCAGTCTGCATGTGCTGGGCTATAGCACTCTATTCACGTGAGCCCCAGGGTATGCCAGTCTGCATGCACTGGCCTATGGCAGTCTATTCACACCAGCCCCAGGCTATGCCAGTCTGCATGCACTGGGTTATGGCAGTCTATTCACACGAGCCCCAGACTATGCCAGTCTGCACGCACTATCGCACTCTATTCACACCAGCCCCAGACTATGCCAGTCTGCACGCACTATGGCACGCTATTCACACCAGCCCCAGGCCATGCCAGACTGCAAGCACTGGGCTGTGGCACTCTATGCACACCAGCCCAAGGCTATGCCAGTCTGCATGCACTGTGCTATGGCACTCTATTCACATGAGCCCCAGGCTATGCCCGTCTGCATTCACTGGGCTATGGCACTCTATTCACACGCACCCCAGTCTATGCCAGTTTGCATGCACTGGACTATGGCACTCTATTCACACCAGCCACAGGCTATGCCAGTCTGCACGCACTGGGCTGTGGCACTCTATTCACACGAGCCCCAGGATATGCCAGTCTGCATGCACTGGGCTGTGGCACTCTATTCACACGATCCCCAGGCTATGCCAGTCTGCATGCACTGGGCTGTGGCGCTCGTTTCACACGAGCCCCTGGCTATGCCAGCCTGCATGCACTGGACTGTGGCACTCTATTCACACGTGCCCCAGGCTATGCCAGTCTGCATGCAATGGTCTATGGCACTCTATTCACACACACCCCAGGCTATGCCAGTCTGCACGCACTGGGCTACGGCACTCTATTCACACCAGCCCCAGGATATGCCAGTCTGCATGCACTGGGCTATGGTACTCTATTCACACGAGCCACAGGCTATGCCAGTCTGCATGCACTGGACTATGGCACTCCATTCACACAAGCCCCATCCTACGCCAGTCTGCATGCACTGAGCTATGGCACTCTATTTACACGAGCCCCAGTCTATGCCAGTCTGCATGCACTGGACTATGGCACTCTATTCACACCAGCCCCAGGCTAAGCCAGTCTGCATACCCTGGGCTATGTCACTGTATTCACTCCAGTCTTAGGCTATGCCAGTCTGCATGCACTGGACTATGGAACTCTATTGACACGAGCCCCAGGCTATGCCAGACTGCATGCACTGGACAATGGCACTCTATATACACGAGCCCCAGTCTATGCCAGTCTGCATGCACTGGACTATGGCACTCTATTCACACCAGCCCCAGGCTACGCCAGTCTGTATGCACTGGGCTATGGCACTCTATTCACACCAGCCCCAGGCTATGCCAGTCTGCATGCACTGGGCTGCGGCAATTTATTCACACAAGCCCCAAGCTATGCCAGTCTGCATGCACTGGGCTGTGGCACTCTATTCACACAAGCCCCAGGATATGCCAGTCTGCATGCACTGGGCTATGGCACTCCATTCACACGAGCCCCAGGCTATGCCAGTCTGCATGCGCTAAGCCTATAGCAATCTATTCACATGAGCCCCAGGCTATGCCAGTCTGTATGCACTGGGCTATGGCAGTCTATTCACACAAGCCCCAGGCTATGCCAGTCTGCATGCACTGGGCTATGGCAGTCTATTCACACAAGCCCCAGACTATGCCAGTCTACACACACTATGGCACTCTATTCACACCAGCCCCAGGCTATGCCACTCTGCATGCACTGGGCTATGGCAGTCTATTCACACGAGCCCCAGACTATGCCAGTCTGCACGCACTATGGCACTCTATTCACACGAGCCGCAAACTATGCCAGTCTGCACGCACTATGGCATGCTACTCACACCAGCGCCATGCCATGCCAGACTGCATGCACTGGGGTGTGGCACTCTATGCATGCCAGCCCCAGGCTATGCCAGTCTGCATGCACTGGGCTATGGCAGTCTATTCACATGAGCCCCAGGCTAGGCCTGTCTGCATTCACTGGGCTATGGCACTCTATTCACACGAGCCACAGGCTATGCCAGTCTGCATGCACTGGACTATGGCACTCCATTCACACAAGCCCCATCCTACGCCAGTCTGCATGCACTGAGCTATGGCACTCTATTTACACGAGCCCCAGTCTATGCCAGTCTGCATGCACTGGACTATGGCACTCTATTCACACCAGCCCCAGGCTAAGCCAGTCTGCATACCCTGGGCTATGTCACTGTATTCACTCCAGTCTTAGGCTATGCCAGTCTGCATGCACTGGACTATGGAACTCTATTGACACGAGCCGCAGGCTATGCCAGACTGCATGCACTGGACAATGGCACTCTATATACACGAGCCCCAGTCTATGCCAGTCTGCATGCACTGGACTATGGCACTCTATTCACACCAGCCCCAGGCTACGCCAGTCTGTATGCACTGGGCTATGGCACTCTATTCACACCAGCCCCAGGCTATGCCAGTCTGCATGCACTGGGCTGCGGCAATTTATTCACACAAGCCCCAAGCTATGCCAGTCTGCATGCACTGGGCTGTGGCACTCTATTCACACAAGCCCCAGGATATGCCAGTCTGCATGCACTGGGCTATGGCACTCCATTCACACGAGCCCCAGGCTATGCCAGTCTGCATGCGCTGGGCCTATAGCAATCTATTCACATGAGCCCCAGGCTATGCCAGTCTGTATGCACTGGGCTATGGCAGTCTATTCACACAAGCCTCAGGCTATGCCAGTCTGCATGCACTGGGCTATGGCAGTCTATTCACACAAGCCCCAGACTATGCCAGTCTACACACACTATGGCACTCTATTCACACCAGCCCCAGGCTATCCCACTCTGCATGCACTGGGCTATGGCAGTCTATTCACACGAGCCCCAGACTATGCCAGTCTGCACGCACTATGGCACTCTATTCACACGAGCCGCAAACTATGCCAGTCTGCACGCACTATGGCATGCTACTCACACCAGCGCCATGCCATGCCAGACTGCATGCACTGGGGTGTGGCACTCTATGCATGCCAGCCCCAGGCTATGCCAGTCTGCATGCACTGGGCTATGGCAGTCTATTCACATGAGCCCCAGGCTAGGCCTGTCTGCATTCACTGGGCTATGGTACTCTATTCACACGCACCCCAGTCTATGCCAGTTTGCATGCACTGGACTATGGCACTCTATTCACACCAGCCCCAAGCTATGCCAGTCTGCATGTACTGGGCTATAGCACTCTATTCAAACCAGCCCCAGGCTATGCCAGTCTGCATGCACTGGGCTGTGGCACTCTATTCACATGAGCCCCAGGCAATGCCAGTCTGGATGCACTGGGCTATGGCAATTTATTCACACAATCCCCAGGCTATGCCAGTCTGAATGCACTGGACTGTGGTGCTCGTTTCACATGAGCCCCAGGATATGCCAGTCTGCATGCACTGGACTGTGGCACTCTATTCACACATGCCCCAGGTTATGCCAGTCTGCATGTATTGGGATATGGCACTCTATTCGCACACACCCCAAGCTATGCCAGTCTGCATGCACTGGGCTATGGCACTCTATTCACATGAGCCACAGGCTATGCCAGTCTGTATGCACTGGACTATGGCACTCTATTCACATGAGCCGCATGTTATGCCATTCTGCATGCACTAGGCTATGGCACTCTATTCACATGATCCCAAGGCTAAGCCAGTCTGCATGCCCTGGGCTATGGAACTCTATTCTCACCAGTCCAGGCTATGCCCGCCTGCATGCACTGGACTATGGAACTCTATCACACGAGCCCCAGGCTATGCCACTCTGCATTCAGTGGGCTATGGCACTCTATTCACAGGAGACCCAGGCTATGCCACTCCACATGCACTAGGCTATGGCACTCTAGTGACACAAGGGCAGGCTACGCCCGTCTGCATGCAATGGGCTATGGCAGTCTATTCACACCAGCCCCAGGCTATGCCAGTCTGCATGCACTGTGCTATGGCAGTCTTTTCCCCAGCCCCCGGCTATGCCAGTCTGCATGCACTCGGCTATGGCATTCTATTCACACAAGCGACAGACTATGCCAGTCTGCATGCACTATAACACTCTATTCACACCCGCCTCAGTCTATGCCAATCTGCATGCACTTGGCTATGGCAGTGTATTCACACGAGCCCCAGACTATGCCAGTCTGCACGCACTATGGCACTCCATTCACACCAGCCCCAGACTATGCCAGTCTGCACGCACTATGGCACGCTAGTCACACCAGCCCCAGGCCATGCCAGTCTGCATGCACTGGGCTATGGCACTCTATTCACACGAGCCCCAGGCTATGCCCGTCGGCATGCACTGGGCTATGACACTATATTCTCACGCACCCCAGTCTATGCCAGTCTGCATGCACTGAACTATGGCACTCTATTCACACCAGCCCCAGGCTATGCCAGTATGTATGCACTGGGCGATGGCAGTCTATTCACACTAGCCCCAGGCTATGCCAGTCTCCATGCACTGGGCTGTGGCACTTTATTCACACGAGCCCCAAGCTATGCCAGTCTGCGTGCACTGAACTATGGCACTCTATTCACACCAGCCCCAGGCTATGCCAGTATGTATGCACTGGGCTATGGTACTCTATTCACACTAGCCCCAGGCTATGCCAGTCTGCACGCACTGGGCTGTGGCACTCTATTCACACGAGCCCCAGGCTATGCTAGTCTGCATGCACTGGGCTGTGGCACTCCATTCACACAATCCCCAGGCTATGCCAGTCTGCATGCACTGGATTGTGGCGCTTGTTTCACACGACATGCACTGGGCTATGACACTATATTCTCACGCACCCCAGTCTATGCCAGTCTGCATGCACTGAACTATGGCACTCTATTCACACCAGCCCCAGGCTATGCCAGTATGTATGCACTGGGCGATGGCAGTCTATTCACACTAGCCCCAGGCTATGCCAGTCTCCATGCACTGGGCTGTGGCACTTTATTCACACGAGCCCCAAGCTATGCCAGTCTGCGTGCACTGAACTATGGCACTCTATTCACACCAGCCCCAGGCTATGCCAGTATGTATGCACTGGGCTATGGTACTCTATTCACACTAGCCCCAGGCTATGCCAGTCTGCACGCACTGGGCTGTGGCACTCTATTCACACGAGCCCCAGGCTATGCTAGTCTGCATGCACTGGGCTGTGGCACTCCATTCACACAATCCCCAGGCTATGCCAGTCTGCATGCACTGGATTGTGGCGCTTGTTTCACACGAGCCCCAGGCTATGCCAGTCTACATGCACTGGGCTACGGCACTCTATTCATACCAGCCCCAGGAAATGCCAGTCTGCATGCACTGGGCTATGGCACTCTATTCACACAAGCAGCAGGCTATGCCATTCTGCGTGTACTGAGCTATGGCACTCTATTCACACAAGCCTCAGGCTACGCCAGTCTGCATGCACTGAGCTATGGCACTCTATTCACACCAGCCCCAGGCTATGCCAGTCTGCATGCACTAGGCTATGGCACTCTATTCACATGATCCCAAGGCTAAGCCAGTCTGCATGCCCTGGGCTATGGCACTCTATTCACACCAGTCCCACGCTATGCCAGTCTGCATGCACTGGACTATGGAACTCTATTCACACGAGCCCCAGGCTATGCGAGACTGCATGCACTGGACTATGGCACTCTATTTACACGAGCCCCAGGCTATGCCAGTCTGCATGCACTGGGCTATGGCACTCTATTCACAGGAGACCCAGGCTTCGTCAGTCCACATGCACTAGGCTATGGCACTCTATTGACACAAGGGCAGACTACCCCCGTCTGCATGTAGTGGGCTATGGCAGTCTATTCACACCAGCCCCAGGCTATGCCAGTCTGCATGCACTGTGCTATGGCAGTCTATTCACACCCACCCCAGGCTATGCCAGTCTGCATGCACTGAGCTATGGCATTCTATTTGCACAAGCCCAGACTATGCCAGTCTGCACACACTATGGCACTCTATTCACACCCACCCCAGGCTATGCCAGACTGCATGCACTTGGCTATGGCACTCTATTCACACCAGCCCCAGACTATGCCAGTCTGCACGCACTATGGCATGCTAGTCACACCAGCCCCAGGCCATGCCAGTCTGCATGCACTGGGCTATGGCACTCTATTCACACGAGCCCCAGGCTATGCCCGTCTACATGCACTGGGCTATGGCACTATATTCCCATGCACCCCAGTCTATGCCAGTCTGCATGCACTGGACTATGGCACTATATTCCACGCACCCCAGTCTATGCCAGTCTGCATGCACTGGGCTATGGCACTCTATTCACACGAGCCACAGGCTATGCCAGTCTGCATGCACTGGACTGTGGCACTCTATTCACATGAGCCGCAGGATATGCCATTCTGCATGTACTGAGCTATGGGAGTCTATTCACACCAGCCCCATGCTATGCCAGTCTGCATGCACTGAGCTATGGCACTCTATTCACACCAGCTGCAGCCTATGCCAGTCTGAATGCACTAGGCTATGGCACTCTATTCACATGATCCCAAGGCTAAGCCAGTCTGCATGCCCTGGGCTATGGCACTCTATTCACAACAGTCCCAGGCTATGCCCGCCTGCATGCACTGGACTATGGAACTCTATTCACACTAGCCCCAGGCTATGCCAGTCTGCATGCACTGGGCTATGGCACTCTATTCACACCAGCCCCAGGCTATGCCAGTCTGCATGCATTGGGATATGGCACTCTATTCACACACACCCCAAGCTATGCCAGTCTGCATGCACTGGGCTATGGCACTCTATTCACACGAGCCACAGGCTATGCCAGTCTGCATGCACTGGACTATGGCACTCTATTCACATGAGCCGCAGGATATGCCATTCTGCATGTACTGAGCTATGGGAGTCTATTCACACCAGCCCCATGCTATGCCAGTCTGCATGCACTGAGCTATGGCACTCTATTCACACCATCTCCAGCCTATGCCAGTCTGCATGCACTAGGCTATGGCACTCTATTCACATGATCCCAAGGCTAAGCCAGTCTGCATGCCCTGGGCTATGGCACTCTATTCACAACAGTCCCAGGCTATGCCCACCTGCATGCACTGGACTATGGAACTCTATTCACACGAGCCCCAGGCTATGCCAGTCTGCATGCACTGGGCTATGGCACTCTATTCACAGGAGACCCAGGCTTCATCACTCCACATGCACTAGGCTATGGCACTCTAGTGACACAAGGGCAGGCTACACCCGTCTGCATGCAGTGGGCTATGCCAGTCTATTCACACCAGCCCCAGGCTATGCCAGTCTGCATGCCCTGGGCTGTGGCACTTTATTCACACGAGCCCCAAGCTATGCCAGTCTGCATGCACTGGGCTGTGGCAATATATTCACACGAGCCGCAGGCTATGCCAGTATTCATGCACTGTGCTATGGCAGTCTATTCACACCCACCCCAGGCTATGCCAGTCTGCATGCACTGGGCTATGGCATTCTATTCGCACAAGTCCAGACTATGCCAGTCTGCACGCACTATGGCACTCTATTCACACCCGCCCCAGGCTATGCCAGTCTGCATGCACTTGGCTATGGCAGTCCATTCACACGAGCCCCAGACTATGCCAGTCTGCATGCACTGGGCTATGGCACTATATTCCCACACACCCCCGTCTATGCCAGTCTGCATGCACTGGACTATGGCACTATATTCCACGCACCCCAGTCTATGCCAGTCTGCATACACTGGACTATGGCACTCTATTCACACCAGCCCCAGGCTCTGCCAGTCTGCATGCACTGGGCTATGGCACTCTATTCACACCAGCCCCAGGCTATGCCAGTCTGCATGCCCTGGGCTGTGGCACTTTATTCACACGAGCCCCAAGCTATGCCAGTCTGCATGCACTGGGCTGTGGCAATATATTCACACGAGCTGCAGGCTATGCCAGTATTCATGCACTGGGCTATGGCACTCTATTCACATGAGCCCCAGGCTATGCCAGTCTGCATGCACTGGGCTGTGGCAGTCTATTCACACCAGCCCCAGGCTATGCCAGTCTGCATGTGCTGGGCCTATAGCACTCTATTCACACGAGCCCCAGGCTATGCCAGTCTGCATGCACTGGGCTATGGCAGTCTATTCACACCAGCTCCAGGCTATGCCATTCTGCATGTGCTGGGCTATAGCACTCTATTCACGCGAGCCCCAGGGTATGCCAGTCTGCATGCACTGGCCTATGGCAGTCTATTCACACCAACCCCAGGCTATGCCAGTCTGCACGCACTATGGCACTCTATTCACACCAGCCCCAGGCTATGCCAGTCTGCATGCACTGGGCTATGTCAGTCTATTCACACAAGTCCAAGACTATGCCAGTCTGCACGCACAATCGAACTCTATTCACAACAGCCCCAGACTATGCCAGTCTGCACGCACTATGGCATGCTATTCACACCAGCCCCAGGCCATGCCAGACTGCATGCACTGGGCTGTGGCACTCTATGCACACTGGCCCAAGGCTATGCCAGTCTGCATGCACTGTGCTATGGCACTCTATTCACATGAGCCCCAGGCTATGCCCGTCTGCATTCACTGGGCTATGGCACTCTATTCACACGCACCCCAGTCTGCCAGTTTGCATGCACTGGACTATGGCACTCTATTCACACCAGCCCCAGGCTATGCCAGTCTGCATGCACTGTGCTGTGGCACTCTATTCACACGAGCCCCAGGCTATGCCAGTCTGCATGCACTGGGCTGTGGCACACTATTCACACGATCCCCAGGCTATGCCAGTCTGCATGCACTGGGCTGAGGCGCTCGTTTCACACGAGCCCCAGGCTATGCCAGCCTGCATGCACTGGACTGTGGCACTCTATTCACACGTGCCCCAGGCTATGCCAGTCTGCATGCATTGGTCTATGGCACTCTATTCACACACACCCCAGGCTACGCCAGTCTGCATTCACTGGGCTACGGCACTCTATTCACACCAGCCCCAGGATATGCCAGTCTGCATGCACTGGGCTATGGCACTCTATTCACACGAGCCACAGGCTATGCCAGTCTGCATGCACTGAGCTATGGCACTCTATTCACACCAGACCCAGGCTATGACAGTCTGCATGCACTGAGCTATGGCAGTCTATTCACACGAACCTCAGACTATGTCAGTCTGCAGGCACTATGGCACTCTATTCACACCACCCCCAGGCTAAACCAGTCTGCATACCCTGGGCTATGGCACTGTATTCACTCCAGTCCTAGGCTGTGCCAGTCTGCATGCACTGGACTATGGAACTCTATTCACACGAGCCCCAGGCTATGCCAGACTGCATGCACTGGACTATGGCACTCTATTTACACGAGCCCCAGTCTATGCCAGTCTGCATGCACTGGACTATGGCACTCTATTCACACCAGCCCCAGGCTATGCCAGTCTGTATGCACTGGGCTATGGCACTCTATTCACACCAGCCCCAGGCTATGCCAGTCTGCATGCACTGGGCTGTGGCACTTTATTCACACGAGCCCCAGACTATGCCAGTCTGCATGCACTGGACTATGGCACTCTATTCACACAAGCCCCAGGCTACACCAGTCTGCATGCACTGAGCTATGGCACTCTATTCACACCAGCCCCAGGCTATGCCAGTCTGCATGCACTGAGCTATGGCAGTCTATTCACACGAACCTCAGACTATGTCAGTCTGCATGCACTGGGCTGTGGCACTGTATTCACTCCAGTCCTAGGCTATGCCAGTCTTCATGCACTGGACTATGGAACTCTATTGACACGAGCCCCAGGCTATGCCAGACTGCATGCACTGGACTATGGCACTCTATTTACACGAGCCCCAGTCTATGCCAGTCTGCATGCACTGGGCTATGGCACTCTATTCACACCAGCCCCAGGCTAAGCCAGTCTGCATACCCTGGGCTATGGCACTGTATTCACTCCAGTCCTAGGTTATGCCAGTCTGCATGCACTGGACTATGGAACTCTATTGACACGAGCCCCAGGCTATGCCAGACTGCATGCACTGGACTATGGCACTCTATTTACACGAGCCCCAGTCTATGCCAGTCTGAATGCACTGGGCTATGGCACTCTATTCACACCAGCCCCAGGCTAAGCCAGTCTGCATACCCTGGGCTATGGCACTGTATTCACTCCAGTCCTAGGTTATGCCAGTCTGCATGCACTGGACTATGGCACTCCATTTACACGAGCCCCAGTCTATGCCAGTCTGCAATCACTGGACTATGGCACTCTATTCACACCAGCCCCAGGCTACGCAAGTCTGTATGCACTGGGCTATGGCACTCTATTCACACCAGCCCCAGGCTATGCCAGTCTGCATGCACTGGGCTGTGGCACTTTATTCACACGAGCCCCAAGCTATGCCAGTCTGCATGCACTGGGCTGTGGCACTCTATTCACACAAGCCCCAGGATATGCCAGTCTGCATGCGCTGGGCCTATAGCAATCTATTCACATGAGCCCCAGGCTATGCCAGTCTGTATGCACTGGGCTATGGCAGTCTATTCACACAAGCCCCAGGCTATGCCAGTCTGCATGCACTGGGCTATGGCAGTCTATTCACACAAGCCCCAGACTATGCCAGTCTACACACACTATGGCACTCTATTCACACCAGCCCCAGGCTATACCACTCTGCATGCACTGGGCTATGGCTGTCTATTCACACGAGTCCCAGACTATGCCAGTCTGCACGCACTATGGCACTCTATTCACACGAGCCACAGACTATGCCAGTCTGCACGCACTATGGCATGCTACTCACACCAGCGCCATGCCATGCCAGACTACATGCACTGGGGTGTGGCACTCTATGTATGCCAGCCCCAGGCTATGCCCGTCTGCATGCACTGGGCTATGGCACTAAATTCACACTAGCCCCAGGCTATGCCAGTCTGCACGCACTGGGCTGTGGCACTCTATTCACACGAGCCCCAGGCTATGCTAGTCTGCATGCACTGGGCTGTGGCACTCCATTCACACGATCCCCAGGCTATGCCAGTCTGCATGCACTGGATTGTGGTGCTCGTTTCACACGAGCCCCAGGCTATGCCAGTCTGCATGCACTGGGCTACGGCACTCTATTCACACCAGCCCCAGGAAATGCCAGTCTGCATGCACTGGGCTATGGCACTCTATTCACATGAGCCACAGGCTATGCCAGTTTGCATGCACTGGACTATGGCACTCTATTCACACAAGCCTCAGGCTACGCCAGTCTGCATGCACTGAGCTATGGCACTCTATTCACACCAGCCCCAGGCTATGCCAGTCTGCATGCACTAGGCTATGGCACTCTATTCACATGATCCCAAGGCTAAGCCAGTCTGCATGCCCTGGGCTATGGTACTCTATTCACACCAGTCCCATGCTATGCCAGTCTGCATGCACTGGACTATGGAACTCTATTCACACGAGCCCCAGGCTATGCCAGACTGCATGCACTGGACTATGGCACTCTATTTACACGAGCCCAAGGCTATGCCAGTCTGCATGCACTGGGCTATGGCACTCTATTCACAGGAGACCCAGGCTTCGTTAGTCCACATGCACTAGGCTATGGCACTCTATTGACACAAGGGCAGACTACGCCCGTCTGCATGTAGTGAGCTATGGCAGTCTATTCACACCAGCCCCAGGCTATGCCAGTCTGCATGCACTGTGCTATGGCAGTCTATTCACACCAGCCCCAGGCTATGCCAGTCTGCATGCACTGGGCTATGGCATTCTATTCACACAAGCCCAGACTATACCAGTCTGCACGCACTATGGCACTCTATTCACACCCGCCCCAGGCTATGCCAGTCTGCATGCACTTGGCTATGGCAGTCTATTCACACGAGCCCCAGACTATGCCAGTCTGCACGCACTATGGCACTCTATTCACACCAGCCCCAGACTATGCCAGTCTGCACGCTCTATGGCATGCTAGTCACACCAGCCCCAGGCCATGCCAGTCTGCATGCACTGGGCTATGGCACTCTATTCACACGAGCCACAGGCTATGCCCGTCTGCATGCACTGGGCTATGGCACTATATTCCCACGCACCCCAGTCTATGCCAGTCTGCATGCACTGGACTATGGCACTATATTCCACGCACCCCAGTCTATGCCAGTCTGCATGCACTGGACTATGGCACTCTATTCACACCAGCCCCAGGCTCTGCCAGTCTGCATGCACTGGGCTATGGCACTCTATCCACACCAGCCCCAGGCTATGCCAGTCTGCATGCACTGGGCTGTGGCACTTTATTCACACGAGCCCCAAGCTATGCCAGTCTGCATGCACTGGGCTGTGGCAATATATTCACACGAGTCGCAGGCTATGCCAGTATGCATGCACTGGGCTACGGCACTCTATTCACATGAGCAGCAGGCTATGCCAGTCCTCATGCACTGGGCTATGGCAGTCTATTCACAGCAGCCCCAGGCTATGCCAGTCTACATGGGCTGGGCCTATAGCACTCTATTCACACGAGCCCCAGGCTATGCCAGTCTGCATGCACTGGGCTATGGCAGTCTATTCACACCAGCCCCAGGCTGTGCCAGTCTGCATGTGCTGGGCTATAGCACTCTATTCACGCAAGCCCCATGCACTGGCCTATGGCAGTTAATTCACACCAACCCCAGGCTATGCCAGTCTGCATGCACTGAGCTATGGCAGTCTATTCACACGAGCCCCAGACTATGCCAGTCTGCATGCACTATGGCACTCTATTCACACGAGCCCCAGGCTATGCCAGTCTGCATGCACTGGGCTATGGCACTCTATTCACAACAGTCCCAGGCTATGCCCGCCTGCATGCACTGGACTATGGAACTCTATTCACACGAGCCCCAGGCTATGCCAGTCTGCATGCACTGGGCTATGGCACTCTATTCACAGGAGACCCAGGCTTCATCACTCCACATGCACTAGGCTATGGCACTCTAGTGACACAAGGGCAGGCTACACCCGTCTGCATGCAGTGGGCTATGCCAGTCTATTCACACCAGCCCCAGGCTATGCCAGTCTGCATGCACTGTGCTATGGCAGTCTATTCACACCCACCCCAGGCTATGCCAGTCTGCATGCACTGGGCTATGGCATTCTATTCGCACATGTCCAGACTATGCCAGTCTGCACGCACTATGGCACTCTATTCACACCCGCCCCAGGCTATGCCAGTCTGCATGCACTTGGCTATGGCAGTCTATTCACACGAGCCCTCGACTATGCCAGTCTGCATGCACTGGGCTATGGCACTATATTCCCACACACCCCCGTCTATGCCAGTCTGCATGCACTGGACTATGGCACTATATTCCACGCACCCCAGTCTATGCCAGTCTGCATGCACTGGGCTGTGGCAGTCTATTCACACCAGCCCCAGGCTATGCCAGTCTGCATGTGCTGGGCCTATAGCACTCTATTCACACGAGCCCCAGGCTATGCCAGTCTGCATGCACTGTGCTATGGCAGTCTATTCACACCCACCCCAGGCTATGCCAGTCTGCATGCACTGGGCTATGGCATTCTATTCGCACAAGTCCAGACTATGCCAGTCTGCACGCACTATGGCACTCTATTCACACCAGCCCCAGGCTATGCCAGTCTGCATGCCCTGGGCTGTGGCACTTTATTCACACGAGCCCCAAGCTATGCCAGTCTGCATGCACTGGGCTGTGGCAATATATTCACACGAGCCGCAGGCTATGCCAGTATGCATGCACTGGGCTATGGCACTCTATTCACATGAGCCCCAGGCTATGCCAGTCTGCATGCACTGGGCTGTGGCAGTCTATTCACACCAGCCCCAGGCTATGCCAGTCTGCATGTGCTGGGCCTATAGCACTCTATTCACACGAGCCCCAGGCTATGCCAGTCTGCATGCACTGGGCTATGGCAGTCTATTCACACCAGCTCCAGGCTATGCCATTCTGCATGTGCTGGGCTATAGCACTCTATTCACGCGAGCCCCAGGGTATGCCAGTCTGCATGCACTGGCCTATGGCAGTCTATTCATACCAACCCCAGGCTATGCCAGTCTGCACGCACTATGGCACTCTATTCACACCAGCCCCAGGCTATGCCAGTCTGCATGCACTGGGCTATGTCAGTCTATTCACACAAGTCCCAGACTATGCCAGTCTGCACGCACTATCGAACTCTATTCACAACAGCCCCAGACTATGCCAGTCTGCACGCACTATGGCATGCTATTCACACCAGCCCCAGGCCATGCCAGACTGCATGCACTGGGCTGTGGCACTCTATGCACACTGGCCCAAGGGCCCAAGGCTATGCCGGTCTGCATGCACTGTGCTATGGCACTCTATTCACATGAGCCCCAGGCTATGCCCGTCTGCATTCACTGGGCTATGGCACTCTATTCACACGCACCCCAGTCTGCCAGTTTGCATGCACTGGACTATGGCACTCTATTCACACCAGCCCCAGGCTATGCCAGTCTGCATGCACTGTGCTGTGGCACTCTATTCACATGAGCCCCAGGCTATGCCAGTCTGCATGCACTGGGCTGTGGCACTCTATTCACACGATCCCCAGGCTATGCCAGTCTGCATGCACTGGGCTGTGGCGCTCGTTTCACACGAGCCCCAGGCTATGCCAGCCTGCATGCACTGGACTGTGGCACTCTATTCACACGTGCCCCAGGCTATGCCAGTCTGCATGCATTGGTCTATGGCACTCTATTCACACACACCCCAGGCTACGCCAGTCTGCATTCACTGGGCTACGGCACTCTATTCACACCAGCCCCAGGATATGCCAGTCTGCATGCACTGGGCTATGGCACTCTATTCACACGAGCCACAGGCTATGCCAGTCTGCATGCACTGAGCTATGGCACTCTATTCACACCAGACCCAGGCTATGACAGTCTGCATGCACTGAGCTATGGCAGTCTATTCACACGAACCTCAGACTATGTCAGTCTGCAGGCACTATGGCACTCTATTCACACCACCCCCAGGCTAAACCAGTCTGCATACCCTGGGCTATGGCACTGTATTCACTCCAGTCCTAGGCTGTGCCAGTCTGCATGCACTGGACTATGGAACTCTATTCACACGAGCCCCAGGCTATGCCAGACTGCATGCACTGGACTATGGCACTCTATTTACACGAGCCCCAGTCTATGCCAGTCTGCATGCACTGGACTATGGCACTCTATTCACACCAGCTCCAGGCTATGCCAGTCTGTATGCACTGGGCTATGGCACTCTATTCACACCAGCCCCAGGCTATGCCAGTCTGCATGCACTGGGCTGTGGCACTTTATTCACACGAGCCCCAGACTATGCCAGTCTGCATGCACTGGACTATGGCACTCTATTCACACAAGCCCCAGGCTACGCCAGTCTGCATGCACTGAGATATGGCACTCTATTCACACCAGCCCCAGGCTATGCCAGTCTGCATGCACTGAGCTATGGCAGTCTATTCACACGAACCTCAGACTATGTCAGTCTGCATGCACTGGGCTGTGGCACTGTATTCACTCCAGTCCTAGGCTATGCCAGTCTGCATGCACTGGACTATGGAACTCTATTGACACGAGCCCCAGGCTATGCCAGACTGCATGCACTGGACTATGGCACTCTATTTACACGAGCCCCAGTCTATGCCAGTCTGCATGCACTGGGCTATGGCACTCTATTCACACCAGCCCCAGGCTAAGCCAGTCTGCATACCCTGGGCTATGGCACTGTATTCACTCCAGTCCTAGGTTATGCCAGTCTGCATGCACTGGACTATGTAACTCTATTGACACGAGCCCCAGGCTATGCCAGACTGCATGCACTGGACTATGGCACTCTATTTACACGAGCCCCAGTCTATGCCAGTCTGCAATCACTGGACTATGGCACTCTATTCACACCAGCCCCAGGCTACGCAAGTCTGTATGCACTGGGCTATGGCACTCTATTCACACCAGCCCCAGGCTATGCCAGTCTGCATGCACTGGGCTGTGGCACTTTATTCACATGAGCCCCAAGCTATGCCAGTCTGCATGCACTGGGCTGTGGCACTCTATTCACACAAGCCCCAGGATATGCCAGTCTGCATGCGCTGGGCCTATAGCAATCTATTCACATGAGCCCCAGGCTATGCCAGTCTGTATGCACTGGGCTATGGCAGTCTATTCACACAAGCCCCAGGCTATGCCAGTCTGCATGCACTGGGCTATGGCAGTCTATTCACACAAGCCCCAGACTATGCCAGTCTACACACACTATGGCACTCTATTCACACCAGCCCCCGGCTATACCACTCTGCATGCACTGGGCTATGGCTGTCTATTCACACGAGTCCCAGACTATGCCAGTCTGCACGCACTATGGCACTCTATTCACACGAGCCACAGACTATGCCAGTCTGCACGCACTATGGCATGCTACTCACACCAGCGCCATACCATGCCAGACTGCATGCACTGGGGTGTGGCACTCTATGCATGCCAGCCCCAGGCTATGCCCGTCTGCATGCACTGGGCTATGGCACTAAATTCACACTAGCCCCAGGCTATGCCAGTCTGCACGCACTGGGCTGTGGCACTCTATTCACACGAGCCCCAGGCTATGCTAGTCTGCATGCACTGGGCTGTGGCACTCCATTCACAGGATCCCCAGGCTATGCCAGTCTGCATGCACTGGATTGTGGCGCTCGTTTCACACGAGCCCCAGGCTATGCCAGTCTGCATGCACTGGGCTACGGCACTCTATTCACACCAGCCCCAGGAAATGCCAGTCTGCATGCACTGGGCTATGGCACTCTATTCACATGAGCCACAGGCTATGCCAGTCTGCATGCACTGGACTATGGCACTCTATTCACACAAGCCTCAGGCTACGCCAGTCTGCATGCACTGAGCTATGGCACTCTATTCACACCAGCCCCAAGCTATGCCAGTCTGCATGCACTAGGCTATGGCACTCTATTCACATGATCCCAAGGCTAAGCCAGTCTTCATGCCCTGGGCTATGGTACTCTATTCACACCAGTCCCATGCTATGCCAGTCTGCATGCACTGGACTATGGAACTCTATTCACACGAGCCCCAGGCTATGCCAGACTGCATGCACTGGACTATGGCACTCTATTTACACGAGCCCAAGGCTATGCCAGTCTGCATGCACTGGGCTATGGCACTCTATTCACAGGAGACCCAGGCTTCGTTAGTCCACATGCACTAGGCTATGGCACTCTATTGACACAAGGGCAGACTACGCCCGTCTGCATGTAGTGGGCTATGGCAGTCTATTCACACCAGCCCCAGGCTATGCCAGTCTGCATGCACTGTGCTATGGCAGTCTATTCACACCAGCCCCAGGCTATGCCAGTCTGCATGCACTGGGCTATGGCATTCTATTCACACAAGCCCAGACTATACCAGTGTGCACGCACTATGGCACTCTATTCACACCCGCCCCAGGCTATGCCAGTCTGCATGCACTTGGCTATGGCAGTCTATTCACACGAGCCCCAGACTATGCCAGTCTGCACGCACTATGGCACTCTATTCACACCAGCCCCAGACTATGCCAGTCTGCACGCTCTATGGCATGCTAGTCACACCAGCCCCAGGCCATGTCAGTCTGCATGCACTGGGCTATGGCACTCTATTCACACGAGCCACAGGCTATGCCCGTCTGCATGCACTGGGCTATGGCACTATATTCCCACGCACCCCAGTCTATGCCAGTCTGCATGCACTGGACTATGGCACTATATTCCACGCACCCCAGTCTATGCCAGTCTGCATGCACTGGACTATGGCACTCTATTCACACCAGCCCCAGGCTCTGCCAGTCTGCATGCACTGGGCTATGGCACTCTATCCACACCAGCCCCAGGCTATGCCAGTCTGCATGCACTGGGGTGTGCTACTTTATTCACACGAGCCCCAAGCTATGCCAGTCTGCATGCACTGGGCTGTGGCAATATATTCACACGAGTCGCAGGCTATGCCAGTATGCATGCACTGGGCTACGGCACTCTATTCACATGTGCACCAGGCTATGCCAGTCCTCATGCACTGGGCTATGGCAGTCTATTCACAGCAGCCCCAGGCTATGCCAGTCTACATGGGCTGGGCCTATAGCACTCTATTCACACGAGCCCCAGGCTATGCCAGTCTGCATGCACTGGGCTATGGCAGTCTATTCACACCAGCCCCAGGCTGTGCCAGTCTGCATGTGCTGGGCTATAGCACTCTATTCACGCAAGCCCCAGGGTATGCCAGTCTGCATGCACTGGCCTAGGGCAGTTAATTCACACCAACCCCAGGCTATGCCAGTCTGCATGCACTGAGCTATGGCAGTCTATTCACACGAGCCCCAGACTATGCCAGTCTGCACGCACTATGGCACTCTATTCACACGAGCCCCAGGCTATGCCAGTCTGCATGCACTGGGCTATGGCAGTCTATTCACACAAGCCCCAGACTATGCCAGTCTGCCCGCACTATCGCACTCCATTCACACCAGCCCCAGACTATGCCAGTCTGCACGCACTATGGCACGCTATTCACACCAGCCCCAGGCCATGCCACACTGCATGCACTGGGCTGTGGCACTCTATGCACACCAGCCCAAGGCTATGCCAGTCTGCATGCACTGTGCTATGGCACTCTATTCACATGAGCCCCAGGCTATGCCCGTCTGCATTCACTGGGCTATGGCACTCTATTCACACGCACCCCAGTCTATGCCAGTTTGCATGCACTGGACTATGGCACTCTATTCACACCAGCCCCAGGCTATGCCAGTCTGCACGCACTGGGCTGTGGCACTCTATTCACACGAGCCCCAGGCTATGCCAGTCTGCATGCACTGGGCTGTGGCACTCTATTCACACTATCCCCAGGCTATGCCAGTCTGCATGCACTGGGCTGTGGCCCTCGTTTCACACGAGCCACAGGGTATGCCAGCCTGCATGCACTGGACTGTGGCACTCTATTCACACGTGCCTAAGGCTATGCCAGTCTGCATGCATTGGTCTATGGCACTCTATTCACACACACCCCAGGCTATGCAAGTCTGCATGCACTGGGCTACGGCACTCTATTCACACGAGCCACAGGCTATGCCAGTCTGCATGCACTCGACTATGGCACTCTATTCACACGAGCCGCAGGCTATGCCATTCTGCATGTACTGAGCTATGGCACTCTATTCACACAAGCCCCAGGCTACGCCAGTCTGCATGCACTGAGCTATGGCACTCTATTCACACCAGCCCCAGGCTATGACAGTCTGCATGCACTGAGCTATGGCAGTCTATTCACACGAACCTCAGACTATGTCAGTCTGCACGTACTATGGCACTCTATTCACACCAGCCCCAGGCTAAGCCAGTCTGCATACTCTGGGCTATGGCACTGTATTCACTCCAGTCCTAGGCTATGCCAGTCTGCATGCACTGGACTATGGAACTCTATTCACACGAGCCACAGGCTATGCCAGTCTGCATGCACTCGACTATGGCACTCTATTCACACGAGCCGCAGGCTATGCCATTCTGCATGTACTGAGCTATGGCACTCTATTCACACAAGCCCCAGGCTACGCCAGTCTGCATGCACTGAGCTATGGCACTCTATTCACACCAGCCCCAGGCTATGACAGTCTGCATGCACTGAGCTATGGCAGTCTATTCACACGAACCTCAGACTATGTCAGTCTGCACGCACTATGGCACTCTATTCACACCAGCCCCAGGCTATGCCAGTCTGCATACCCTGGGCTATGGCACTGTATTCACTCCAGTCCTAGGCTATGCCAGTCTGCATGCACTGGACTATGGAACTCTATTCGCACGAGCCCCAGGCTATGCCAGACTGCATGCACTGGACTATGGCACTCTATTCACACCAGCCCCAGGCTATGCCAGTCTGCATGCACTGGGCTGTGGCAATATATTCACACGAGCCGCAGGCTATGCCAGTATGCATGCACTGGGCTATGGCACTCTATTCAGATGAGCCCCAGGCTATGCCAGTCTGCATGCACTGGGCTATGGCAGTCTATTCACACCAGCCCCAGGCTATGCCAGTCTGCATGTGCTGGGCCTATAGCACTCTATTCACACGAGCCCCAGGCTATGCCAGTCTGCATGCACTGGGCTATGGCAGTCTATTCACACCAGCCCCAGGCTATGCCAGTCTGCATGTGCTGGGCTATAGCACTCTATTCACGCGAGCCCCAGGGTATGCCAGTCTGCATGCACTGGCCTATGGCAGTCTATTCACACCAGCCCCAGGCTATGCCAGTCTGCATGCACTGGGCTATGGCAGTCTATTCACACGAGCCCCAGACTATGCCAGTCTGCACACACTATCGCACTCTATTCACACCAGCCCCAGACTATGCCAGTCTGCACGCACTATGGCATGCTATTCACACCAGCCCCAGGCCATGCCAGACTGCATGCACTGGGCTGTGGCACTCTATGCACACCAGCCCAAGGCTATGCCAGTCTGCATGCACTGTGCTATGGCACTCTATTCACATGAGCCCCAGGCTATGCCCGTCTGCATTCACTGGGCTATGGCACTCTATTCACACGCACCCCAGTCTATGCCAGTTTGCATGCACTGGACTATGGCACTCTATTCACACCAGCCACAGGCTATGCCAGTCTGCACGCACTGGGCTGTGGCACTCTATTCACACGAGCCCCAGGATATGCCAGTCTGCATGCACTGGGCTGTGGCACTCTATTCACACGATCCACAGGCTATGCCAGTCTGCATGCACTGGGCTGTGGTGCTCGTTTCACACGAACCCCAGGCTATGCCAGCCTGCATGCACTGGACTGTGGCACTCTATTCACACGTGCCCCAGGCTATGCCAGTCTGCATGCATTGGTCTATGGCACTCTATTCACACACACCCCAGGCTATGCCAGTCTGCACGCACTGGGCTACGGCATTCTATTCACACCAGCCCCAGGATATGCCAGTCTGCATGCACTGGGCTATGGTACTCTATTCACACGAGCCACAGGCTATGCCAGTCTGCATGCACTGGACTATGGCACTCCATTCACACAAGCCCCATCCTACGCCAGTCTGCATGCACTGAGTTATGGCACTCTATTTACACGAGCCCCAGTCTATGCCAGTCTGCATGCACTGGACTATGGCACTCTATTCACACCAGCCCCAGGCTAAGCCAGTCTGCATACCCTGGGCTATGTCACTCTATTCACTCCAGTCTTAGGCTATGCCAGTCTGCATGCACTGGACTATGGAACTCTATTGACACGAGCCCCAGGCTATGCCAGACTGCATGCACTGGACAATGGCACTCTATATACACGAGCCCCAGTCTATGCCAGTCTGCATGCACTGGACTATGGCACTCTATTCACACCAGCCCCAGGCTACGCCAGTCTGTATGCACTGGGCTATGGCACTCTATTCACACCAGCCCCAGGCTATGCCAGTCTGCATGCACTGGGCTGCGGCAATTTATTCACACAAGCCCCAAGCTATGCCAGTCTGCATGCACTGGGCGGTGGCACTCTATTCACACAAGCCCCAGGATATGCCAGTCTGCATGCACTGGGCTATGGCACTCCATTCACACGAGCCCCAGGCTATGCCAGTCTGCATGCGCTGGGCCTATAGCAATCTATTCACATGAGCCCCAGGCTATGCCAGTCTGTATGCACTGGGCTATGGCAGTCTATTCACACAATCCCCAGGCTATGCCAATCTGCATGCACTGGGCTATGGCAGTCTATTCACACAAGCCCCAGACTATGCCAGTCTACACACACTATGGCACTCTATTCACACCAGCCCCAGGCTATGCCACTCTGCATGCACTGGGCTATGGCAGTCTATTCACACGAGCCCCAGACTATGCCTGTCTGCACGCACTATGGCACTCTATTCACACGAGCCGCAAACTATGCCAGTCTGCACGCACTATGGCATGCTACTCACACCAGCGCCATGCCATGCCAGACTGCATGCACTGGGGTGTGGCACTCTATGCATGCCAGCCCCAGGCTATGCCAGTCTGCATGCACTGGGCTATGGCAGTCTATTCACATGAGCCCCAGGCTAGGCCTGTCTGCATTCACTGGGCTATGGCACTCTATTCACACGCACCCCAGTCTATGCCAGTTTGCATGCACTGGACTATGGCACTCTATTCACACCAGCCCCAAGCTATGCCAGTCTGCATGTACTGGGCTATAGCACTCTATTCAAACCAGCCCCAGGCTATGCCAGTCTGCATGCACTGGGCTGTGGCACTCTATTCACATGAGCCCCAGGCAATGCCAGTCTGGATGCACTGGGCTATGGCAATCTATTCACACAATCCCCAGGCTATGCCAGTCTGAATGCACTGGACTGTGGTGCTCGTTTCACATGAGCCCCAGGATATGCCAGTCTGCATGCACTGGACTGTGGCACTCTATTCACACATGCCCCAGGTTATGCCAGTCTGCATGTATTGGGATATGGCACTCTATTCACACACACCCCAAGCTATGCCAGTCTGCATGCACTGGGCTATGGCACTCTATTCACATGAGCCACAGGCTATGCCAGTCTGTATGCACTGGACTATGGCACTCTATTCACATGAGCCGCATGTTATGCCATTCTGCATGTACTGAGCTATGGCACTCTATTCACACAAGCCCCAGGCTACGCCAGTCTGCATGCACTAGGCTATGGCACTCTATTCACATGATCCCAAGGCTAAGCCAGTCTGCATGCCCTGGGCTATGGAACTCCATTCTCACCAGTCCAGGCTATGCCCGCCTGCATGCACTGGACTATGGAACTCTATCACACGAGCCCCAGGCTATGCCACTCTGCATGCACTGGGCTATGGCACTCTATTCAGAGGAGACCCAGGCTATGCCACTCCACATGCACTAGGCTATGGCACTCTAGTGACACAAGGGCCGGCTACGCCCGTCTGTATGCAGTGGGCTATGGCAGTCTATTCACACCAGCCCCAGGCTATGCCAGTCTGCATGCACTGCGCTATGGCAGTCTTTTCCCCAGCCCCCGGCTATGCCAGTCTGCATGCAATCGGCTATGGCATTCTATTCACACAAGCGAAAGACTATGACAGTCTGTATGTACTATAACACTCTATTCACACCCGCCTCAGTCTATGCCAATCTGCATGCACTTGGCTATGGCAGTATATTCACACGAGCCCCAGACTATGCCAGTCTGCATGCACTATGGCACTCCATTCACACCAGCCCCAGACTATGCCAGTCTGCACGCACTATGGCACGCTAGTCACACCAGCCCCAGGCCATGCCAGTCTGCATGCACTGGGCTATGGCACTCTATTCACACGAACCCCAGGCTATGCCCGTCGGCATGCACTGGGCTATGACACTATATTCTCACGCACCCCAGTCTATGCCAGTCTGCATGCACTGAACTATGGCACTCTATTCACACCAGCCCCAGGCTATGCCAGTATGTATGCACTGGGCGATGGCACTCTATTCACACCAGCCCCAGGCTATGCCAGTCTCCATGCACTGGGCTATGGCACTTTATTCACACGAGCCCCAAGCTATGCCAGTCTGCGTGCACTGGGCTGTGGCACTCTATTCACACAAGCCCCAGGCTATGCCAGTCTGCATGCGCTGGGCTATGGCACTCTATTCACACCAGCCCCAGGCTATGCCAGTCTGCATGTGCTGGGCCTATAGCACTCTATTCACACGAGCCCCAGGCTATGCCAGTCTGTAGGCACTGGGCTATGGGAGTCTATTCACACCAGCCCCATGCTATGCCAGTCTGCATGCACTAGGCTATGGCAGTCTATTCACACGAGCCCCAGACTATGCCAGTCTGCACACACTATGGCACTCTATTCACACCAGCCCCAGGCTATGCCAGTCTGCATGCACTAGGCTATGGCAGTCTATTCACACGAGCCCCAGACTATGCCAGTCTGCACACACTATGGCACTCTATTCACACCAGCCCCAGGCTATGCCAGTCTGCATGCCCTGGGCTATGGCAGTCTATTCACAGGAGCCCCAGACTATGCCAGTCTGCACGCACTATGGCACTCTATTCACACGAGCCCCAGACTATGACAGTCTGCACGCACTATGGCATGTTACTCACACCCGCCGGAGGCCATGCCAGACTGCATGCACTGGGCTGTAGCACTCTATGCACGCCAGCCCCAGGCTATGCCAGTCTGCATGCACTGGGCTATGGCAGTCTATTCACATGAGCCCCAGGCTATGCCATTCTGCGTGTACTGAGCTATGGCACTCTATTCACACAAGCCTCAGGCTACGCCAGTCTGCATGCACTGAGCTATGGCACTCTATTCACACCAGCCCCAGGCTATGCCTGTCTGCATGCACTGTGCTATGGCAGTCTATTCACACCAGCCCCATGCTATGCCAGTCTGCATGCACTGGGCTATGGCATTCTATTCGCACAAGCCCAGACTATGCCAGTCTTCACGCACTATGGCACTCTATTCACACCCGCCCCAGGCTATGCCAGTCTGAATGCACTTGGCTATGGCAGTCTATTCACACGAGCCCCAGACTATGCCAGTCTGCATGCACTATGGCACTCTATTCACACCAGCCCCAGACTATGCCAGTCTGCATGCACTATGGCATGCTAGTCACACCAGCCCCAGGCCATGCCAGTCTGCATGCACTGGGCTATGGCACTCTATTCACACGAGCCCCAGGCTCGGCCCGTCTGCATGCAGTGGGCTATGGCACTATATTCCCACGCACCCCAGTCTATGCCAGTCTGCATGCACTGGACTATGGCACTCTATTCACACCAGCCCCAGGCTCTGCCAGTCTGCATGCACTGGGCGATGGCACTCTATTCACACCAGCCCCAGGCTATGCCAGTCTGCATGCACTGGGCTGTGGCACTTTATTCACACGAGCCCCAAGCTATGCCAGTCTGCATGCACTGGGCTGTGGCAATATATTCACACGAGCCGCAGGCTATGCCAGTATACATGCACTGGGCTATGGCACTCTATTCACATGAGCCCCAGGCTATGCCAGTCTGCATGCACTGGGATATGGCAGTATATTCACACCAGCCCCAGGCTATGCCAGTCTGCATGTGCTGGGCCTATAGCACTCTATTCACATGAGCCCCAGGCTATGCCAGTCTGCATGCACTGGGCTATGGCAGTCTATTCACACCAGCCCCAGGCTATGCCAGTCTGCATGTGCTGGGCTATAGCACTCTATTCACGCGAGCCCCAGGGTATGCCAGTCTGCATGCACTGGCCTATGGCAGTCTATTCAAACCAACCCCAGGCTATGCCAGTCTGCATGCATTGGGCTATGGCAGTCTATTCACATGAGCCCCAGACTATGCCAGTCTGCACGCACTATGGCACTCTATTCACACCAGACCCAGGCTTTGCCAGTCTGCATGCACTGGGCTATGTCAGTCTATTCACACAAGCCCCAGACTATGCCAGTCTGCACGCACTATCGCACTCTATTCACAACAGCCCCAGACTATGCCAGTCTGCACGCACTATGGCATGCTATTCACACCAGCCCCAGGCCATGCCAGACTGCATGCACTGGGCAGTGGCACTCTATGCACACCAGCCCAAGGCTATGCCAGTCTGCATGCACTGTGCTATGGCACTCTATTCCCCAGCCCCCCGCTATGCCAGTGTGCATGCACGCGGCTATGGCATTCTATTCACACAAGCCCCAGGCTATGCCAGTCTGCATGCACTGAGCTATGGCAGTCTATTCACACGAGCCCCAGACTATGCCAGTCTGCACGCACTATGGCACTCTATTCACACGAGCCCCAGGCTATGCCAGTCTGCATGCACTGGGCTGTGGCAGTCTATTCACACAAGCCCCAGACTATGCCAGTCTGCCCGCACTATCGCACTCCATTCACACCAGCCCCAGACTATGCCAGTCTGCACGCACTATGGCACGCTATTCACACCAGCCCCAGGCCATGCCACACTGCATGCACTGGGCTGTGGCACTCTATGCACACCAGCCCAAGGCTATGCCAGTCTGCATGCACTGTGCTATGGCACTCTATTCACATGAGCCCCAGGCTATGCCCGTCTGCATTCACTGGGCTATGGCACTCTATTCACACGCACCCCAGTCTATGCCAGTTTGCATGCCCTGGACTATGGCACTCTATTCACACCAGCCCCAGGCTATGCCAGTCTGCACGCACTGGGCTGTGGCACTCTATTCACACGAGCCCCAGGCTATGCCAGTCTGCATGCAGTGGTGCTCTGGCACTCTATTCACACGATCCCCAGGCTATGCCAGTCTGCATGCACTGGGCTGTGGCGCTCGTTTCACACGAGCCCCAGGGTATGCCAGCCTGCATGCACTGGACTGTGGCACTCTATTCACACGTGCCCCAGGCTATGCCAGTCTGCATGCATTGGTCTAAGGCACTCTATTCACACACACCCCAGGCTATGCAAGTCTGCATGCACTGGGCTACGGCACTCTATTCACACGAGCCACAGGCTATGCCAGTCTGCATGCACTCGACTATGGCACTCTATTCACACGAGCCGCAGGCTATGCCATTCTGCATGTACTGAGCTATGGCACTCTATTCACACAAGCCCCAGGCTACGCCAGTCTGCATGCACTGAGCTATGGCACTCTATTCACACCAGCCCCAGGCTATGACAGTCTGCATGCACGGAGCTATGGCAGTCTATTCACACGAACCTCAGACTATGTCAGTCTGCACGTACTATGGCACTCTATTCACACCAGCCCCAGGCTAAGCCAGTCTGCATACTCTGGGCTATGGCACTGTATTCACTCCAGTCCTAGGCTATGCCAGTCTGCATGCACTGGACTATGGAACTCTATTCACACGAACCACAGGCTATGCCAGTCTGCATGCACTCGACTATGGCACTCTATTCACACGAGCCGCAGGCTATTTCATTCTGCATGTACTGAGATATGGCACTCTATTCACACAAGCCCGAGGCTACGCCAGTCTGCATGCACTGAGCTATGGCACTCTATTCACACCAGCCCCAGGCTATGACAGTCTGCATGCACTGAGCTATGGCAGTCTATTCACACGAACCTCAGACTATGTCAGTCTGCACGCACTATGGCACTCTATTCACACCAGCCCCAGGCTATGCCAGTCTGCATACCCTGGGCTATGGCACTGTATTCACTCCAGTCCTAGGCTATGCCAGTCTGCATGCACTGGACTATGGAACTCTATTCGCACGAGCCCCAGGCTATGCCAGACTGCATGCACTGGGCTATGGCAGTCTATTCACACCAGCCCCAGGCTATGCCAGTCTGCATGCACTGGGCTGTGGCAATATATTCACACGAGCCGCAGGCTATGCCAGTATGCATGCACTGGGCTATGGCACTCTATTCAAATGAGCCCCAGGCTATGCCAGTCTGCATGCACTGGGGTATGGCAGTCTATTCACACCAGCCCCAGGCTATGCCAGTCTGCATGTGCTGGGCCTATAGCACTCTATTCACACGAGCCCCAGGCTATGCCAGTCTGCATGCACTGGGCTATGGCAGTCTATTCACACCAGCCCCAGGCTATGCCAGTCTGCATGTGCTGGGCTATAGCACTCTATTCACGTGAGCCCCAGGGTATGCCAGTCTGCATGCACTGGCCTATGGCAGTCTATTCACACCAGCCCCAGGCTATGCCAGTCTGCATGCACTGGGTTATGGCAGTCTATTCACACGAGCCCCAGACTATGCCAGTCTGCACGCACTATCGCACTCTATTCACACCAGCCCCAGACTATGCCAGTCTGCACGCACTATGGCACGCTATTCACACCAGCCCCAGGCCATGCCAGACTGCAAGCACTGGGCTGTGGCACTCTATGCACACCAGCCCAAGGCTATGCCAGTCTGCATGCACTGTGCTATGGCACTCTATTCACATGAGCCCCAGGCTATGCCCGTCTGCATTCACTGGGCTTTGGCACTCTATTCACACGCACCCCAGTCTATGCCAGTTTGCATGCACTGGACTATGGCACTCTATTCACACCAGCCACAGGCTATGCCAGTCTGCACGCACTGGGCTGTGGCACTCTATTCACACGAGCCCCAGGATATGCCAGTCTGCATGCACTGGGCTGTGGCACTCTATTCACACGATCCCCAGGCTATGCCAGTCTGCATGCACTGGGCTGTGGCGCTCGTTTCACACGAGCCCCTGGCTATGCCAGCCTGCATGCACTGGACTGTGGCACTCTATTCACACGTGCCCCAGGCTATGCCAGTCTGCATGCAATGGTCTATGGCACTCTATTCACACACACCCCAGGCTATGCCAGTCTGCACGCACTGGGCTACGGCACTCTATTCACACCAGCCCCAGGATATGCCAGTCTGCATGCACTGGGCTATGGTACTCTATTCACACGAGCCACAGGCTATGCCAGTCTGCATGCACTGGACTATGGCACTCCATTCACACAAGCCCCATCCTACGCCAGTCTGCATGCACTGAGCTATGGCACTCTATTTACACGAGCCCCAGTCTATGCCAGTCTGCATGCACTGGACTATGGCACTCTATTCACACCAGCCCCAGGCTAAGCCAGTCTGCATACCCTGGGCTATGTCACTGTATTCACTCCAGTCTTAGGCTATGCCAGTCTGCATGCACTGGACTATGGAACTCTATTGACACGAGCCCCAGGCTATGCCAGACTGCATGCACTGGACAATGGCACTCTATTCACACCAGCCCCAGGCTACGCCAGTCTGTATGCACTGGGCTATGGCACTCTATTCACACCAGCCCCAGGCTATGCCAGTCTGCATGCACTGGGCTGCGGCAATTTATTCACACAAGCCCCAAGCTATGCCAGTCTGCATGCACTGGGCTGTGGCACTCTATTCACACAAGCCCCAGGATATGCCAGTCTGCATGCACTGGGCTATGGCACTCCATTCACACGAGCCCCAGGCTATGCCAGTCTGCATGCGCTGAGCCTATAGCAATCTATTCACATGAGCCCCAGGCTATGCCAGTCTGTATGCACTGGGCTATGGCAGTCTATTCACACAAGCCCCAGGCTATGCCAGTCTGCATGCACTGGGCTATGGCAGTCTATTCACACAAGCCCCAGACTATGCCAGTCTACACACACTATGGCACTCTATTCACACCAGCCCCAGGCTATGCCACTCTGCATGCACTGGGCTATGGCAGTCTATTCACACGAGCCCCAGACTATGCCAGTCTGCACGCACTATGGCACTCTATTCACACGAGCCGCAAACTATGCCAGTCTGCACGCACTATGGCATGCTACTCACACCAGCGCCATGCCATGCCAGACTGCATGCACTGGGGTGTGGCACTCTATGCATGCCAGCCCCAGGCTATGCCAGTCTGCATGCACTGGGCTATGGCAGTCTATTCACATGAGCCCCAGGCTAGGCCTGTCTGCATTCACTGGGCTATGGCACTCTATTCACACGAGCCACAGGCTATGCCAGTCTGCATGCACTGGACTATGGCACTCCATTCACACAAGCCCCATCCTACGCCAGTCTGCATGCACTGAGCTATGGCACTCTATTTACACGAGCCCCAGTCTATGCCAGTCTGCATGCACTGGACTATGGCACTCTATTCACACCAGCCCCAGGCTAAGCCAGTCTGCATACCCTGGGCTATGTCACTGTATTCACTCCAGTCTTAGGCTATGCCAGTCTGCATGCACTGGACTATGGAACTCTATTGACACGAGCCGCAGGCTATGCCAGACTGCATGCACTGGAAATGGCACTCTATATACACGAGCCCCAGTCTATGCCAGTCTGCATGCACTGGACTATGGCACTCTATTCACACCAGCCCCAGGCTACGCCAGTCTGTATGCACTGGGCTATGGCACTCTATTCACACCAGCCCCAGGCTATGCCAGTCTGCATGCACTGGGCTGCGGCAATTTATTCACACAAGCCCCAAGCTATGCCAGTCTGCATGCACTGGGCTGTGGCACTCTATTCACACAAGCCCCAGGATATGCCAGTCTGCATGCACTGGGCTATGGCACTCCATTCACACGAGCCCCAGGCTATGCCAGTCTGCATGCGCTGGGCCTATAGCAATCTATTCACATGAGCCCCAGGCTATGCCAGTCTGTATGCACTGGGCTATGGCAGTCTATTCACACAAGCCTCAGGCTATGCCAGTCTGCATGCACTGGGCTATGGCAGTCTATTCACACAAGCCCCAGACTATGCCAGTCTACACACACTATGGCACTCTATTCACACCAGCCCCAGGCTATCCCACTCTGCATGCACTGGGCTATGGCAGTCTATTCACACGAGCCCCAGACTATGCCAGTCTGCACGCACTATGGCACTCTATTCACACGAGCCGCAAACTATGCCAGTCTGCACGCACTATGGCATGCTACTCACACCAGCGCCATGCCATGCCAGACTGCATGCACTGGGGTGTGGCACTCTATGCATGCCAGCCCCAGGCTATGCCAGTCTGCATGCACTGGGCTATGGCAGTCTATTCACATGAGCCCCAGGCTAGGCCTGTCTGCATTCACTGGGCTATGGCACTCTATTCACACGCACCCCAGTCTATGCCAGTTTGCATGCACTGGACTATGGCACTCTATTCACACCAGCCCCAAGCTATGCCAGTCTGCATGTACTGGGCTATAGCACTCTATTCAAACCAGCCCCAGGCTATGCCAGTCTGCATGCACTGGGCTGTGGCACTCTATTCACATGAGCCCCAGGCAATGCCAGTCTGGATGCACTGGGCTATGGCAATTTATTCACACAATCCCCAGGCTATGCCAGTCTGAATGCACTGGACTGTGGTGCTCGTTTCACATGAGCCCCAGGATATGCCAGTCTGCATGCACTGGACTGTGGCACTCTATTCACACATGCCCCAGGTTATGCCAGTCTGCATGTATTGGGATATGGCACTCTATTCGCACACACCCCAAGCTATGCCAGTCTGCATGCACTGGGCTATGGCACTCTATTCACATGAGCCACAGGCTATGCCAGTCTGTATGCACTGGACTATGGCACTCTATTCACATGAGCCGCATGTTATGCCATTCTGCATGCACTAGGCTATGGCACTCTATTCACATGATCCCAAGGCTAAGCCAGTCTGCATGCCCTGGGCTATGGAACTCTATTCTCACCAGTCCAGGCTATGCCCGCCTGCATGCACTGGACTATGGAACTCTATCACACGAGCCCCAGGCTATGCCTCTCTGCATTCAGTGGGCTATGGCACTCTATTCACAGGAGACCCAGGCTATGCCACTCCACATGCACTAGGCTATGGCACTCTAGTGACACAAGGGCAGGCTACGCCCGTCTGCATGCAATGGACTATGGCAGTCTATTCACACCAGCCCCAGGCTATGCCAGTCTGCATGCACTGTGCTATGGCAGTCTTTTCCCCAGCCCCCGGCTATGCCAGTCTGCATGCACTCGGCTATGGCATTCTATTCACACAAGCGACAGACTATGCCAGTCTGCATGCACTATAACACTCTATTCACACCCGCCTCAGTCTATGCCAATCTGCATGCACTTGGCTATGGCAGTGTATTCACACGAGCCCCAGACTATGCCAGTCTGCACGCACTATGGCACTCCATTCACACCAGCCCCAGACTATGCCAGTCTGCACGCACTATGGCACGCTAGTCACACCAGCCCCAGGCCATGCCAGTCTGCATGCACTGGGCTATGGCACTCTATTCACACGAGCCCCAGGCTATGCCCGTCGGCATGCACTGGGCTATGACACTATATTCTCACGCACCCCAGTCTATGCCAGTCTGCATGCACTGAACTATGGCACTCTATTCACACCAGCCCCAGGCTATGCCAGTATGTATGCACTGGGCGATGGCAGTCTATTCACACTAGCCCCAGGCTATGCCAGTCTCCATGCACTGGGCTGTGGCACTTTTTTCACACGAGCCCCAAGCTATGCCAGTCTGCGTGCACTGAACTATGGCACTCTATTCACACCAGGCCCAGGCTATGCCAGTATGTATGCACTAGGCTATGGTACTCTATTCACACTAGCCCCAGGCTATGCCAGTCTGCACGCACTGGGCTGTGGCACTCTATTCACACGAGCCCCAGGCTATGCTAGTCTGCATGCACTGGGCTGTGGCACTCCATTCACACAATCCCCAGGCTATGCCAGTCTGCATGCACTGGATTGTGGCGCTTGTTTCACACGAGCCCCAGGCTATGCCAGTCTACATGCACTGGGCTACGGCACTCTATTCATACCAGCCCCAGGAAATGCCAGTCTGCATGCACTGGGCTATGGCACTCTATTCACACAAGCAGCAGGCTATGCCATTCTGCGTGTACTGAGCTATGGCACTCTATTCACACAAGCCTCAGGCTACGCCAGTCTGCATGCACTGAGCTATGGCACTCTATTCACACCAGCCCCAGGCTATGCCAGTCTGCATGCACTAGGCTATGGCACTCTATTCACATGATCCCAAGGCTAAGCCAGTCTGCATGCCCTGGGCTATGGCACTCTATTCACACCAGTCCCACGCTATGCCAGTCTGCATGCACTGGACTATGGAACTCTATTCACACGAGCCCCAGGCTATGCGAGACTGCATGCACTGGACTATGGCACTCTATTTACACGAGCCCCAGGCTATGCCAGTCTGCATGCACTGGGCTATGGCACTCTATTCACAGGAGACCCAGGCTTCGTCAGTCCACATGCACTAGGCTATGGCACTCTATTGACACAAGGGCAGACTACCCCCGTCTGCATGTAGTGGGCTATGGCAGTCTATTCACACCAGCCCCAGGCTATGCCAGTCTGCATGCACTGTGCTATGGCAGTCTATTCACACCCACCCCAGGCTATGCCAGTCTGCATGCACTGAGCTATGGCATTCTATTTGCACAAGCCCAGACTATGCCAGTCTGCACACACTATGGCACTCTATTCACACCCACCCCAGGCTATGCCAGAGTGCATGCACTTGGCTATGGCACTCTATTCACACCAGCACCAGACTATGCCAGTCTGCACGCACTATGGCATGCTAGTCACACCAGCCCCAGGCCATGCCAGTCTGCATGCACTGGGCTATGGCACTCTATTCACACAAGCCCCAGGCTATGCCCGTCTACATGCACTGGGCTATGGCACTATATTCCCATGCACCCCAGTCTATGCCAGTCTGCATGCACTGGACTATGGCACTATATTCCACGCACCCCAGTCTATGCCAGTCTGCATGCACTGGGCTATGGCACTCTATTCACACGAGCCACAGGCTATGCCAGTCTGCATGCACTGGACTGTGGCACTCTATTCACATGAGCCGCAGGATATGCCATTCTGCATTTACTGAGCTATGGGAGTCTATTCACACCAGCCCCATGCTATGCCAGTCTGCATGCACTGAGCTATGGCACTCTATTCACACCAGCTGCAGCCTATGCCAGTCTGCATGCACTAGGCTATGGCACTCTATTCACATGATCCCAAGGCTAAGCCAGTCTGCATGCCCTGGGCTATGGCACTCTATTCACAACAGTCCCAGGCTATGCCCGCCTGCATGCACTGGACTATGGAACTCTATTCACACTAGCCCCAGGCTATGCCAGTCTGCATGCACTGGGCTATGGCACTCTATTCACACCAGCCCCAGGCTATGCCAGTCTGCATGCATTGGGATATGGCACTCTATTCACACACACCCCAAGCTATGCCAGTCTGCATGCACTGGGCTATGGCACTCTATTCACACGAGCCACAGGCTATGCCAGTCTGCATGCACTGGACTATGGCACTCTATTCACATGAGCCGCAGGATATGCCATTCTGCATGTACTGAGCTATGGGAGTCTATTCACACCAGCCCCATGCTATGCCAGTCTGCATGCACTGAGCTATGGCACTCTATTCACACCATCTCCAGCCTATGCCAGTCTGCATGCACTAGGCTATGGCACTCTATTCACATGATCCCAAGGCTAAGCCAGTCTGCATGCCCTGGGCTATGGCACTCTATTCACAACAGTCCCAGGCTATGCCCACCTGCATGCACTGGACTATGGAACTCTATTCACACGAGCCCCAGGCTATGCCAGTCTGCATGCACTGGGCTATGGCACTCTATTCACAGGAGACCCAGGCTTCATCACTCCACATGCACTAGGCTATGGCACTCTAGTGACACAAGGGCAGGCTACACCCGTCTGCATGCAGTGGGCTATGCCAGTCTATTCACACCAGCCCCAGGCTATGCCAGTCTGCATGCCCTGGGCTGTGGCACTTTATTCACACGAGCCCCAAGCTATGCCAGTCTGCATGCACTGGGCTGTGGCAATATATTCACACGAGCCGCAGGCTATGCCAGTATTCATGCACTGTGCTATGGCAGTCTATTCACACCCACCCCAGGCTATGCCAGTCTGCATGCACTGGGCTATGGCATTCTATTCGCACAAGTCCAGACTATGCCAGTCTGCACGCACTATGGCACTCTATTCACACCCGCCCCAGGCTATGCCAGTCTGCATGCACTTGGCTATGGCAGTCCATTCACACGAGCCCCAGACTATGCCAGTCTGCATGCACTGGGCTATGGCACTATATTCCCACACACCCCCGTCTATGCCAGTCTGCATGCACTGGACTATGGCACTATATTCCACGCACCCCAGTCTATGCCAGTCTGCATACACTGGACTATGGCACTCTATTCACACCAGCCCCAGGCTCTGCCAGTCTGCATGCACTGGGCTATGGCACTCTATTCACACCAGCCCCAGGCTATGCCAGTCTGCATGCCCTGGGCTGTGGCACTTTATTCACACGAGCCCCAAGCTATGCCAGTCTGCATGCACTGGGCTGTGGCAATATATTCACACGAGCCGCAGGCTATGCCAGTATTCATGCACTGGGCTATGGCACTCTATTCACATGAGCCCCAGGCTATGCCAGTCTGCATGCACTGGGCTGTGGCAGTCTATTCACACCAGCCCCAGGCTATGCCAGTCTGCATGTGCTGGGCCTATAGCACTCTATTCACACGAGCCCCAGGCTATGCCAGTCTGCATGCACTGGGCTATGGCAGTCTATTCACACCAGCTCCAGGCTATGCCATTCTGCATGTGCTGGGCTATAGCACTCTATTCACGCGAGCCCCAGGGTATGCCAGTCTGCATGCACTGGCCTATGGCAGTCTATTCACACCAACCCCAGGCTATGCCAGTCTGCACGCACTATGGCACTCTATTCACACCAGCCCCAGGCTATGCCAGTCTGCATGCACTGGGCTGTCAGTCTATTCACACAAGTCCCAGACTATGCCAGTCTGCACGCACAATCGAACTCTATTCACAACAGCCCCAGACTATGCCAGTCTGCACGCACTATGGCATGCTATTCACACCAGCCCCAGGCCATGCCAGACTGCATGCACTGGGCTGTGGCACTCTATGCACACTGGCCCAAGGCTATGCCAGTCTGCATGCACTGTGCTATGGCACTCTATTCACATGAGCACCAGGCTATGCCCGTCTGCATTCACTGGGCTATGGCACTCTATTCACACGCACCCCAGTCTGCCAGTTTGCATGCACTGGACTATGGCACTCTATTCACACCAGCCCCAGGCTATGCCAGTCTGCATGCACTGTGCTGTGGCACTCTATTCACACGAGCCCCAGGCTATGCCAGTCTGCATGCACTGGGCTGTGGCACTCTATTCACACGATCCCCAGGCTATGCCAGTCTGCATGCACTGGGCTGTGGCGCTCGTTTCACACGAGCCCCAGGCTATGCCAGCCTGCATGCACTGGATTGTGGCACTCTATTCACACGTGCCCCAGGCTATGCCAGTCTGCATGCATTGGTCTATGGCACTCTATTCACACACACCCCAGGCTACGCCAGTCTGCATTCACTGGGCTACGGCACTCTATTCACACCAGCCCCAGGATATGCCAGTCTGCATGCACTGGGCTATGGCACTCTATTCACACGAGCCACAGGCTATGCCAGTCTGCATGCACTGAGCTATGGCACTCTATTCACACCAGACCCAGGCTATGACAGTCTGCATGCACTGAGCTATGGCAGTCTATTCACACGAACCTCAGACTATGTCAGTCTGCAGGCACTATGGCACTCTATTCACACCACCCCCAGGCTAAACCAGTCTGCATACCCTGGGCTATGGCACTGTATTCACTCCAGTCCTAGGCTGTGCCAGTCTGCATGCACTGGACTATGGAACTCTATTCACACGAGCCCCAGGCTATGCCAGACTGCATGCACTGGACTATGGCACTCTATTTACACGAGCCCCAGTCTATGCCAGTCTGCATGCACTGGACTATGGCACTCTATTCACACCAGCCCCAGGCTATGCCAGTCTGTATGCACTGGGCTATGGCACTCTATTCACACCAGCCCCAGGCTATGCCAGTCTGCATGCACTGGGCTGTGGCACTTTATTCACACGAGCCCCAGACTATGCCAGTCTGCATGCACTGGACTATGGCACTCTATTCACACAAGCCCCAGGCTACACCAGTCTGCATGCACTGAGCTATGGCACTCTATTCACACCAGCCCCAGGCTATGCCAGTCTGCATGCACTGAGCTATGGCAGTCTATTCACACGAACCTCAGACTATGTCAGTCTGCATGCACTGGGCTGTGGCACTGTATTCACTCCAGTCCTAGGCTATGCCAGTCTGCATGCACTGGACTATGGAACTCTATTGACACGAGCCCCAGGCTATGCCAGACTGCATGCACTGGACTATGGCACTCTATTTACACGAGCCCCAGTCTATGCCAGTCTGCATGCACTGGGCTATGGCACTCTATTCACACCAGCCCCAGGCTAAGCCAGTCTGCATACCCTGGGCTATGGCACTGTATTCACTCCAGTCCTAGGTTATGCCAGTCTGCATGCACTGGACTATGGAACTCTATTGACACGAGCCCCAGGCTATGCCAGACTGCATGCACTGGACTATGGCACTCCATTTACACGAGCCCCAGTCTATGCCAGTCTGCAATCACTGGACTATGGCACTCTATTCACACCAGCCCCAGGCTACGCAAGTCTGTATGCACTGGGCTATGGCACTCTATTCACACCAGCCCCAGGCTATGCCAGTCTGCATGCACTGGGCTGTGGCACTTTATTCACACGAGCCCCAAGCTATGGCAGTCTGCATGCACTGGGCTGTGGCACTCTATTCACACAAGCCCCAGGATATGCCAGTCTGCATGCGCTGGGCCTATAGCAATCTATTCACATGAGCCCCAGGCTATGCCAGTCTGTATGCACTGGGCTATGGCAGTCTATTCACACAAGCCCCAGGCTATGCCAGTCTGCATGCACTGGGCTATGGCAGTCTATTCACACAAGCCCCAGACTATGCCAGTCTACACACACTATGGCACTCTATTCACACCAGCCCCAGGCTATACCACTCTGCATGCACTGGGCTATGGCTGTCTATTCACACGAGTCCCAGACTATGCCAGTCTGCACGCACTATGGCACTCTATTCACACGAGCCACAGACTATGCCAGTCTGCACGCACTATGGCATGCTACTCACACCAGCGCCATGCCATGCCAGACTACATGCACTGGGGTGTGGCACTCTATGTATGCCAGCCCCAGGCTATGCCCGTCTGCATGCACTGGGCTATGGCACTAAATTCACACTAGCCCCAGGCTATGCCAGTCTGCACGCACTGGGCTGTGGCACTCTATTCACACGAGCCCCAGGCTATGCTAGTCTGCATGCACTGGGCTGTGGCACTCCATTCACACGATCCCCAGGCTATGCCAGTCTGCATGCACTGGATTGTGGTGCTCGTTTCACACGAGCCCCAGGCTATGCCAGTCTGCATGCACTGGGCTACGGCACTCTATTCAAACCAGCCCCAGGAAATGCCAGTCTGCATGCACTGGGCTATGGCACTCTATTCACATGAGCCACAGGCTATGCCAGTTTGCATGCACTGGACTATGGCACTCTATTCACACAAGCCTCAGGCTACGCCAGTCTGCATGCACTGAGCTATGGCACTCTATTCACACCAGCCCCAGGCTATGCCAGTCTGCATGCACTAGGCTATGGCACTCTATTCACATGATCCCAAGGCTAAGCCAGTCTGCATGCCCTGGGCTATGGTACTCTATTCACACCAGTCCCATGCTATGCCAGTCTGCATGCACAGGACTATGGAACTCTATTCACACGAGCCCCAGGCTATGCCAGACTGCATGCACTGGACTATGGCACTCTATTTACACGAGCCCAAGGCTATGCCAGTCTGCATGCACTGGGCTATGGCACTCTATTCACAGGAGACCCAGGCTTCGTTAGTCCACATGCACTAGGCTATGGCACTCTATTGACACAAGGGCAGACTACGCCCGTCTGCATGTAGTGAGCTATGGCAGTCTATTCACACCAGCCCCAGGCTATGCCAGTCTGCATGCACTGTGCTATGGCAGTCTATTCACACCAGCCCCAGGCTATGCCAGTCTGCATGCACTGGGCTATGGCATTCTATTCACATGAGCCCAGACTATACCAGTCTGCACGCACTATGGCACTCTATTCACACCCGCCCCAGGCTATGCCAGTCTGCATGCACTTGGCTATGGCAGTCTATTCACACGAGCCCCAGACTATGCCAGTCTGCACGCACTATGGCACTCTATTCACACCAGCCCCAGACTATGCCAGTCTGCACGCTCTATGGCATGCTAGTCACACCAGCCCCAGGCCATGCCAGTCTGCATGCACTGGGCTATGGCACTCTATTCACACGAGCCACAGGCTATGCCCGTCTGCATGCACTGGGCTATGGCACTATATTCCCACGCACCCCAGTCTATGCCAGTCTGCATGCACTGGACTATGGCACTATATTCCACGCACCCCAGTCTATGCCAGTCTGCATGCACTGGACTATGGCACTCTATTCACACCAGCCCCAGGCTCTGCCAGTCTGCATGCACTGGGCTATGGCAATCTATCCACACCAGCCCCAGGCTATGCCAGTCTGCATGCACTGGGCTGTGGCACTTTATTCACACGAGCCCCAAGCTATGCCAGTCTGCATGCACTGGGCTGTGGCAATATATTCACACGAGTCGCAGGCTATGCCAGTATGCATGCACTGGGCTACGGCACTCTATTCACATGAGCAGCAGGCTATGCCAGTCCTCATGCACTGGGCTATGGCAGTCTATTCACAGCAGCCCCAGGCTATGCCAGTCTACATGGGCTGGGCCTATAGCACTCTATTCACACGAGCCCCAGGCTATGCCAGTCTGCATGCACTGGCCTATGGCAGTCTATTCACACCAACCCCAGGCTATGCCAGTCTGCACGCACTATGGCACTCTATTCACACCAGCCCCAGGCTATGCCAGTCTGCATGCACTGGGCTATGTCAGTCTATTCACACAAGTCCCAGACTATGCCAGTCTGCACGCACTATCGAACTCTATTCACAACAGCCCCAGGCTATGCCAGTCCTCATGCACTGGGCTATGGCAGTCTATTCACAGCAGCCCCAGGCTATGCCAGTCTACATGGGCTGGGCCTATAGCACTCTATTCACACGAGCCCCAGGCTATGCCAGTCTGCATGCACTGGCCTATGGCAGTCTATTCACACCAACCCCAGGCTATGCCAGTCTGCACGCACTATGGCACTCTATTCACACCAGCCCCAGGCTATGCCAGTCTGCATTCACTGGGCTACGGCACTCTATTCACACCAGCCCCAGGATATGCCAGTCTGCATGCACTGGGCTATGGCACTCTATTCACACGAGCCACAGGCTATGCCAGTCTGCATGCACTGAGCTATGGCACTCTATTCACACCAGACCCAGGCTATGACAGTCTGCATGCACTGAGCTATGGCAGTCTATTCACACGAACCTCAGACTATGTCAGTCTGCAGGCACTATGGCACTCTATTCACACCACCCCCAGGCTAAACCAGTCTGCATACCCTGGGCTATGGCACTGTATTCACTCCAGTCCTAGGCTGTGCCAGTCTGCATGCACTGGACTATGGAACTCTATTCACACGAGCCCCAGGCTATGCCAGACTGCATGCACTGGACTATGGCACTCTATTTACACGAGCCCCAGTCTATGCCAGTCTGCATGCACTGGACTATGGCACTCTATTCACACCAGCCCCAGGCTATGCCAGTCTGTATGCACTGGGCTATGGCACTCTATTCACACCAGCCCCAGGCTATGCCAGTCTGCATGCACTGGGCTGTGGCACTTTATTCACACGAGCCCCAGACTATGCCAGTCTGCATGCACTGGACTATGGCACTCTATTCACACAAGCCCCAGGCTACACCAGTCTGCATGCACTGAGCTATGGCACTCTATTCACACCAGCCCCAGGCTATGCCAGTCTGCATGCACTGAGCTATGGCAGTCTATTCACACGAACCTCAGACTATGTCAGTCTGCATGCACTGGGCTGTGGCACTGTATTCACTCCAGTCCTAGGCTATGCCAGTCTGCATGCACTGGACTATGGAACTCTATTGACACGAGCCCCAGGCTATGCCAGACTGCATGCACTGGACTATGGCACTCTATTTACACGAGCCCCAGTCTATGCCAGTCTGCATGCACTGGGCTATGGCACTCTATTCACACCAGCCCCAGGCTAAGCCAGTCTGCATACCCTGGGCTATGGCACTGTATTCACTCCAGTCCTAGGTTATGCCAGTCTGCATGCACTGGACTATGGAACTCTATTGACACGAGCCCCAGGCTATGCCAGACTGCATGCACTGGACTATGGCACTCCATTTACACGAGCCCCAGTCTATGCCAGTCTGCAATCACTGGACTATGGCACTCTATTCACACCAGCCCCAGGCTACGCAAGTCTGTATGCACTGGGCTATGGCACTCTATTCACACCAGCCCCAGGCTATGCCAGTCTGCATGCACTGGGCTGTGGCACTTTATTCACACGAGCCCCAAGCTATGGCAGTCTGCATGCACTGGGCTGTGGCACTCTATTCACACAAGCCCCAGGATATGCCAGTCTGCATGCGCTGGGCCTATAGCAATCTATTCACATGAGCCCCAGGCTATGCCAGTCTGTATGCACTGGGCTATGGCAGTCTATTCACACAAGCCCCAGGCTATGCCAGTCTGCATGCACTGGGCTATGGCAGTCTATTCACACAAGCCCCAGACTATGCCAGTCTACACACACTATGGCACTCTATTCACACCAGCCCCAGGCTATACCACTCTGCATGCACTGGGCTATGGCTGTCTATTCACACGAGTCCCAGACTATGCCAGTCTGCACGCACTATGGCACTCTATTCACACGAGCCACAGACTATGCCAGTCTGCACGCACTATGGCATGCTACTCACACCAGCGCCATGCCATGCCAGACTACATGCACTGGGGTGTGGCACTCTATGTATGCCAGCCCCAGGCTATGCCCGTCTGCATGCACTGGGCTATGGCATTAAATTCACACTAGCCCCAGGCTATGCCAGTCTGCACGCACTGGGCTGTGGCACTCTATTCACACGAGCCCCAGGCTATGCTAGTCTGCATGCACTGGGCTGTGGCACTCCATTCACACGATCCCCAGGCTATGCCAGTCTGCATGCACTGGATTGTGGTGCTCGTTTCACACGAGCCCCAGGCTATGCCAGTCTGCATGCACTGGGCTACGGCACTCTATTCAAACCAGCCCCAGGAAATGCCAGTCTGCATGCACTGGGCTATGGCACTCTATTCACATGAGCCACAGGCTATGCCAGTTTGCATGCACTGGACTATGGCACTCTATTCACACAAGCCTCAGGCTACGCCAGTCTGCATGCACTGAGCTATGGCACTCTATTCACACCAGCCCCAGGCTATGCCAGTCTGCATGCACTAGGCTATGGCACTCTATTCACATGATCCCAAGGCTAAGCCAGTCTGCATGCCCTGGGCTATGGTACTCTATTCACACCAGTCCCATGCTATGCCAGTCTGCATGCACAGGACTATGGAACTCTATTCACACGAGCCCCAGGCTATGCCAGACTGCATGCACTGGACTATGGCACTCTATTTACACGAGCCCAAGGCTATGCCAGTCTGCATGCACTGGGCTATGGCACTCTATTCACAGGAGACCCAGGCTTCGTTAGTCCACATGCACTAGGCTATGGCACTCTATTGACACAAGGGCAGACTACGCCCGTCTGCATGTAGTGAGCTATGGCAGTCTATTCACACCAGCCCCAGGCTATGCCAGTCTGCATGCACTGTGCTATGGCAGTCTATTCACACCAGCCCCAGGCTATGCCAGTCTGCATGCACTGGGCTATGGCATTCTATTCACATGAGCCCAGACTATACCAGTCTGCACGCACTATGGCACTCTATTCACACCCGCCCCAGGCTATGCCAGTCTGCATGCACTTGGCTATGGCAGTCTATTCACACGAGCCCCAGACTATGCCAGTCTGCACGCACTATGGCACTCTATTCACACCAGCCCCAGACTATGCCAGTCTGCACGCTCTATGGCATGCTAGTCACACCAGCCCCAGGCCATGCCAGTCTGCATGCACTGGGCTATGGCACTCTATTCACACGAGCCACAGGCTATGCCCGTCTGCATGCACTGGGCTATGGCACTATATTCCCACGCACCCCAGTCTATGCCAGTCTGCATGCACTGGACTATGGCACTATATTCCACGCACCCCAGTCTATGCCAGTCTGCATGCACTGGACTATGGCACTCTATTCACACCAGCCCCAGGCTCTGCCAGTCTGCATGCACTGGGCTATGGCACTCTATCCACACCAGCCCCAGGCTATGCCAGTCTGCATGCACTGGGCTGTGGCACTTTATTCACACGAGCCCCAAGCTATGCCAGTCTGCATGCACTGGGCTGTGGCAATATATTCACACGAGTCGCAGGCTATGCCAGTATGCATGCACTGGGCTACGGCACTCTATTCACATGAGCAGCAGGCTATGCCAGTCCTCATGCACTGGGCTATGGCAGTATATTCACAGCAGCCCCAGGCTATGCCAGTCTACATGGGCTGGGCCTATAGCACTCTATTCACACGAGCCCCAGGCTATGCCAGTCTGCATGCACTGGCCTATGGCAGTCTATTCACACCAACCCCAGGCTATGCCAGTCTGCACGCACTATGGCACTCTATTCACACCAGCCCCAGGCTATGCCAGTCTGCATGCACTGGGCTATGTCAGTCTATTCACACAAGTCCCAGACTATGCCAGTCTGCACGCACTATCGAACTCTATTCACAACAGCCCCAGACTATGCCAGTCTGCACGCACTATGGCATGCTATTCACACCAGCCCCAGGCCATGCCAGACTGCATGCACTGGGCTGTGGCACTCTATGCACACTGGCCCAAGGGCCCAAGGCTATGCCGGTCTGCATGCACTGTGTTATGGCACTCTATTCACATGAGCCCCAGGCTATGCCCGTCTGCATTCACTGGGCTATGGCACTCTATTCACACGCACCCCAGTCTGCCAGTTTGCATGCACTGGACTATGGCACTCTATTCACACCAGCCCCAGGCTATGCCAGTCTGCATGCACTGTGCTGTGGCACTCTATTCACACGAGCCCCAGGCTATGCCAGTCTGCATGCACTGGGCTGTGGCACTCTATTCACACGATCCCCAGGCTATGCCAGTCTGCATGCACTGGGCTGTGGCGCTCGTTTCACACGAGCCCCAGGCTATGCCAGCCTGCATGCACTGGACTGTGGCACTCTATTCACACGTGCCCCAGGCTATGCCAGTCTGCATGCATTGGTCTATGGCATTCTATTCACACACACCCCAGGCTACGCCAGTCTGCATTCACTGGGCTACGGCACTCTATTCACACCAGCCCCAGGATATGCCAGTCTGCATGCACTGGGCTATGGCACTCTATTCACACGAGCCACAGGCTATGCCAGTCTGCATGCACTGAGCTATGGCACTCTATTCACACCAGACCCAGGCTATGACAGTCTGCATGCACTGAGCTATGGCAGTCTATTCACACGAACCTCAGACTATGTCAGTCTGCAGGCACTATGGCACTCTATTCACACCACCCCCAGGCTAAACCAGTCTGCATACCCTGGGCTATGGCACTGTATTCACTCCAGTCCTAGACTGTGCCAGTCTGCATGCACTGGACTATGGAACTCTATTCACACGAGCCCCAGGCTATGCCAGACTGCATGCACTGGACTATGGCACTCTATTTACACGAGCCCCAGTCTATGCCAGTCTGCATGCACTGGACTATGGCACTCTATTCACACCAGCCCCAGGCTATGCCAGTCTGTATGCACTGGGCTATGGCACTCTATTCACACCAGCCCCAGGCTATGCCAGTCTGCATGCACTGGGCTGTGGCACTTTATTCACACGAGCCCCAGACTATGCCAGTCTGCATGCACTGGACTATGGCACTCTATTCACACAAGCCCCAGGCTACGCCAGTCTGCATGCACTGAGCTATGGCACTCTATTCACACCAGCCCCAGGCTATGCCAGTCTGCATGCACTGAGCTATGGCAGTCTATTCACACGAACCTCAGACTATGTCAGTCTGCATGCACTGGGCTGTGGCACTGTATTCACTCCAGTCCTAGGCTATGCCAGTCTGCATGCACTGGACTATGGAACTCTATTGACACGAGCCCCAGGCTATGCCAGACTGCATGCACTGGACTATGGCACTCTATTTACACGAGCCCCAGTCTATGCCAGTCTGCATGCACTGGGCTATGGCACTCTATTCACACCAGCCCCAGGCTAAGCCAGTCTGCATACCCTGGGCTATGGCACTGTATTCACTCCAGTCCTAGGTTATGCCAGTCTGCATGCACTGGACTATGGAACTCTATTGACACGAGCCCCAGGCTATGCCAGACTGCATGCACTGGACTATGGCACTCCATTTACACGAGCCCCAGTCTATGCCAGTCTGCAATCACTGGACTATGGCACTCTATTCACACCAGCCCCAGGCTACGCAGGTCTGTATGCACTGGGCTATGGCACTCTATTCACACCAGCCCCAGGCTATGCCAGTCTGCATGCACTGGGCTGTGGCACTTTATTCACACGAGCCCCAAGCTATGGCAGTCTGCATGCACTGGGCTGTGGCACTCTATTCACACAAGCCCCAGGATATGCCAGTCTGCATGCGCTGGGCCTATAGCAATCTATTCACATGAGCCCCAGGCTATGCCAGTCTGTATGCACTGGGCTATGGCAGTCTATTCACACAAGCCCCAGGCTATGCCAGTCTGCATGCACTGGGCTATGGCAGTCTATTCACACAAGCCCCAGACTATGCCAGTCTACACACACTATGGCACTCTATTCACACCAGCCCCAGGCTATACCACTCTGCATGCACTGGGCTATGGCTGTCTATTCACACGAGTCCCAGACTATGCCAGTCTGCACGCACTATGGCACTCTATTCACACGAGCCACAGACTATGCCAGTCTGCACGCACTATGGCATGCTACTCACACCAGCGCCATGCCATGCCAGACTACATGCACTGGGGTGTGGCACTCTATGTATGCCAGCCCCAGGCTATGCCCGTCTGCATGCACTGGGCTATGGCATTAAATTCACACTAGCCCCAGGCTATGCCAGTCTGCACGCACTGGGCTGTGGCACTCTATTCACACGAGCCCCAGGCTATGCTAGTCTGCATGCACTGGGCTGTGGCACTCCATTCACACGATCCCCAGGCTATGCCAGTCTGCATGCACTGGATTGTGGTGCTCGTTTCACACGAGCCCCAGGCTATGCCAGTCTGCATGCACTGGGCTACGGCACTCTATTCAAACCAGCCCCAGGAAATGCCAGTCTGCATGCACTGGGCTATGGCACTCTATTCACATGAGCCACAGGCTATGCCAGTTTGCATGCACTGGACTATGGCACTCTATTCACACAAGCCTCAGGCTACGCCAGTCTGCATGCACTGAGCTATGGCACTCTATTCACACCAGCCCCAGGCTATGCCAGTCTGCATGCACTAGGCTATGGCACTCTATTCACATGATCCCAAGGCTAAGCCAGTCTGCATGCCCTGGGCTATGGTACTCTATTCACACCAGTCCCATGCTATGCCAGTCTGCATGCACAGGACTATGGAACTCTATTCACACGAGCCCCAGGCTATGCCAGACTGCATGCACTGGACTATGGCACTCTATTTACACGAGCCCAAGGCTATGCCAGTCTGCATGCACTGGGCTATGGCACTCTATTCACAGGAGACCCAGGCTTCGTTAGTCCACATGCACTAGGCTATGGCACTCTATTGACACAAGGGCAGACTACGCCCGTCTGCATGTAGTGAGCTATGGCAGTCTATTCACACCAGCCCCAGGCTATGCCAGTCTGCATGCACTGTGCTATGGCAGTCTATTCACACCAGCCCCAGGCTATGCCAGTCTGCATGCACTGGGCTATGGCATTCTATTCACATGAGCCCAGACTATACCAGTCTGCACGCACTATGGCACTCTATTCACACCCGCCCCAGGCTATGCCAGTCTGCATGCACTTGGCTATGGCAGTCTATTCACACGAGCCCCAGACTATGCCAGTCTGCACGCACTATGGCACTCTATTCACACCAGCCCCAGACTATGCCAGTCTGCACGCTCTATGGCATGCTAGTCACACCAGCCCCAGGCCATGCCAGTCTGCATGCACTGGGCTATGGCACTCTATTCACACGAGCCACAGGCTATGCCCGTCTGCATGCACTGGGCTATGGCACTATATTCCCACGCACCCCAGTCTATGCCAGTCTGCATGCACTGGACTATGGCACTATATTCCACGCACCCCAGTCTATGCCAGTCTGCATGCACTGGACTATGGCACTCTATTCACACCAGCCCCAGGCTCTGCCAGTCTGCATGCACTGGGCTATGGCACTCTATCCACACCAGCCCCAGGCTATGCCAGTCTGCATGCACTGGGCTGTGGCACTTTATTCACACGAGCCCCAAGCTATGCCAGTCTGCATGCACTGGGCTGTGGCAATATATTCACACGAGTCGCAGGCTATGCCAGTATGCATGCACTGGGCTACGGCACTCTATTCACATGAGCAGCAGGCTATGCCAGTCCTCATGCACTGGGCTATGGCAGTCTATTCACAGCAGCCCCAGGCTATGCCAGTCTACATGGGCTGGGCCTATAGCACTCTATTCACACGAGCCCCAGGCTATGCCAGTCTGCATGCACTGGCCTATGGCAGTCTATTCACACCAACCCCAGGCTATGCCAGTCTGCACGCACTATGGCACTCTATTCACACCAGCCCCAGGCTATGCCAGTCTGCATGCACTGGGCTATGTCAGTCTATTCACACAAGTCCCAGACTATGCCAGTCTGCACGCACTATCGAACTCTATTCACAACAGCCCCAGACTATGCCAGTCTGCACGCACTATGGCATGCTATTCACACCAGCCCCAGGCCATGCCAGACTGCATGCACTGGGCTGTGGCACTCTATGCACACTGGCCCAAGGGCCCAAGGCTATGCCGGTCTGCATGCACTGTGTTATGGCACTCTATTCACATGAGCCCCAGGCTATGCCCGTCTGCATTCACTGGGCTATGGCACTCTATTCACACGCACCCCAGTCTGCCAGTTTGCATGCACTGGACTATGGCACTCTATTCACACCAGCCCCAGGCTATGCCAGTCTGCATGCACTGTGCTGTGGCACTCTATTCACACGAGCCCCAGGCTATGCCAGTCTGCATGCACTGGGCTGTGGCACTCTATTCACACGATCCCCAGGCTATGCCAGTCTGCATGCACTGGGCTGTGGCGCTCGTTTCACACGAGCCCCAGGCTATGCCAGCCTGCATGCACTGGACTGTGGCACTCTATTCACACGTGCCCCAGGCTATGCCAGTCTGCATGCATTGGTCTATGGCATTCTATTCACACACACCCCAGGCTACGCCAGTCTGCATTCACTGGGCTACGGCACTCTATTCACACCAGCCCCAGGATATGCCAGTCTGCATGCACTGGGCTATGGCACTCTATTCACACGAGCCACAGGCTATGCCAGTCTGCATGCACTGAGCTATGGCACTCTATTCACACCAGACCCAGGCTATGACAGTCTGCATGCACTGAGCTATGGCAGTCTATTCACACGAACCTCAGACTATGTCAGTCTGCAGGCACTATGGCACTCTATTCACACCACCCCCAGGCTAAACCAGTCTGCATACCCTGGGCTATGGCACTGTATTCACTCCAGTCCTAGACTGTGCCAGTCTGCATGCACTGGACTATGGAACTCTATTCACACGAGCCCCAGGCTATGCCAGACTGCATGCACTGGACTATGGCACTCTATTTACACGAGCCCCAGTCTATGCCAGTCTGCATGCACTGGACTATGGCACTCTATTCACACCAGCCCCAGGCTATGCCAGTCTGTATGCACTGGGCTATGGCACTCTATTCACACCAGCCCCAGGCTATGCCAGTCTGCATGCACTGGGCTGTGGCACTTTATTCACACGAGCCCCAGACTATGCCAGTCTGCATGCACTGGACTATGGCACTCTATTCACACAAGCCCCAGGCTACGCCAGTCTGCATGCACTGAGCTATGGCACTCTATTCACACCAGCCCCAGGCTATGCCAGTCTGCATGCACTGAGCTATGGCAGTCTATTCACACGAACCTCAGACTATGTCAGTCTGCATGCACTGGGCTGTGGCACTGTATTCACTCCAGTCCTAGGCTATGCCAGTCTGCATGCACTGGACTATGGAACTCTATTGACACGAGCCCCAGGCTATGCCAGACTGCATGCACTGGACTATGGCACTCTATTTACACGAGCCCCAGTCTATGCCAGTCTGCATGCACTGGGCTATGGCACTCTATTCACACCAGCCCCAGGCTAAGCCAGTCTGCATACCCTGGGCTATGGCACTGTATTCACTCCAGTCCTAGGTTATGCCAGTCTGCATGCACTGGACTATGGAACTCTATTGACACGAGCCCCAGGCTATGCCAGACTGCATGCACTGGACTATGGCACTCTATTTACACGAGCCCCAGTCTATGCCAGTCTGCAATCACTGGACTATGGCACTCTATTCACACCAGCCCCAGGCTACGCAAGTCTGTATGCACTGGGCTATGGCACTCTATTCACACCAGCCCCAGGCTATGCCAGTCTGCATGCACTGGGCTGTGGCACTTTATTCACATGAGCCCCAAGCTATGCCAGTCTGCATGCACTGGGCTGTGGCACTCTATTCACACAAGCCCCAGGATATGCCAGTCTGCATGCGCTGGGCCTATAGCAATCTATTCACATGAGCCCCAGGCTATGCCAGTCTGTATGCACTGGGCTATGGCAGTCTATTCACACAAGCCCCAGGCTATGCCAGTCTGCATGCACTGGGCTATGGCAGTCTATTCACACAAGCCCCAGACTATGCCAGTCTACACACACTATGGCACTCTATTCACACCAGCCCCCGGCTATACCACTCTGCATGCACTGGGCTATGGCTGTCTATTCACACGAGTCTCAGACTATGCCAGTCTGCACGCACTATGGCACTCTATTCACACGAGCCACAGACTATGCCAGTCTGCACGCACTATGGCATGCTACTCACACCAGCGCCATACCATGCCAGACTGCATGCACTGGGGTGTGGCACTCTATGCATGCCAGCCCCAGGCTATGCCCGTCTGCATGCACTGGGCTATGGCACTAAATTCACACTAGCCCCAGGCTATGCCAGTCTGCACGCACTGGGCTGTGGCACTCTATTCACACGAGCCCCAGGCTATGCTAGGCTGCATGCACTGGGCTGTGGCACTCCATTCACACGATCCCCAGGCTATGCCAGTCTGCATGCACTGGATTGTGGCGCTCGTTTCACACGAGCCCCAGGCTATGCCAGTCTGCATGCACTGGGCTACGGCACTCTATTCACACCAGCCCCAGGAAATGCCAGTCTGCATGCACTGGGCTATGGCACTCTATTCACATGAGCCACAGGCTATGCCAGTCTGCATGCACTGGACTATGGCACTCTATTCACACAAGCCTCAGGCTACGCCAGTCTGCATGCACTGAGCTATGGCACTCTATTCACACCAGCCCCAAGCTATGCCAGTCTGCATGCACTAGGCTATGGCACTCTATTCACATGATCCCAAGGCTAAGCCAGTCTGCATGCCCTGGGCTATGGTACTCTATTCACACCAGTCCCATGCTATGCCAGTCTGCATGCACTGGACTATGGAACTCTATTCACACGAGCCCCAGGCTATGCCAGACTGCATGCACTGGACTATGGCACTCTATTTACACGAGCCCAAGGCTATGCCAGTCTGCATGCACTGGGCTATGGCACTCTATTCACAGGAGACCCAGGCTTCGTTAGTCCACATGCACTAGGCTATGGCACTCTATTGACACAAGGGCAGACTACGCCCGTCTGCATGTAGTGGGCTATGGCAGTCTATTCACACCAGCCCCAGGCTATGCCAGTCTGCATGCACTGTGCTATGGCAGTCTATTCACACGAGCCCCAGGCTATGCCAGTCTGCATGCACTGGGCTATGGCAGTCTATTCACACCAGCCCCAGGCTGTGCCAGTCTGCATGTGCTGGGCTATAGCACTCTATTCACGCAAGCCCCAGGGTATGCCAGTCTGCATGCACTGGCCTATGGCAGTTAATTCACACCAACCCCAGGCTATGCCAGTCTGCATGCACTGAGCTATGGCAGTCTATTCACACGAGCCCCAGACTATGCCAGTCTGCACGCACTATGGCACTCTATTCACACGAGCCCCAGGCTATGCCAGTCTGCATGCACTGGGCTATGGCAGTCTATTCACACAAGCCCCAGACTATGCCAGTCTGCCCGCACTATCGCACTCCATTCACACCAGCCCCAGACTATGCCAGTCTGCACGCACTATGGCACGCTATTCACACCAGCCCCAGGCCATGCCACACTGCATGCACTGGGCTGTGGCACTCTATGCACACCAGCCCAAGGCTATGCCAGTCTGCATGCACTGTGCTATGGCACTCTATTCACATGAGCCCCAGGCTATGCCCGTCTGCATTCACTGGGCTATGGCACTCTATTCACACGCACCCCAGTCTATGCCAGTTTGCATGCACTGGACTATGGCACTCTATTCACACCAGCCCCAGGCTATGCCAGTCTGCACGCACTGGGCTGTGGCACTCTATTCACACGAGCCCCAGGCTATGCCAGTCTGCATGCACTGGGCTGTGGCACTCTATTCACACTATCCCCAGGCTATGCCAGTCTGCATGCACTGGGCTGTGGCCCTCGTTTCACACGAGCCCCAGGGTATGCCAGCCTGCATGCACTGGACTGTGGCACTCTATTCACACGTGCCTAAGGCTATGCCAGTCTGCATGCATTGGTCTATGGCACTCTATTCACACACACCCCAGGCTATGCAAGTCTGCATGCACTGGGCTACGGCACTCTATTCACACGAGCCACAGGCTATGCCAGTCTGCATGCACTCGACTATGGCACTCTATTCACACGAGCCGCAGGCTATGCCATTCTGCATGTACTGAGCTATGGCACTCTATTCACACAAGCCCCAGGCTACGCCAGTCTGCATGCACTGAGCTATGGCACTCTATTCACACCAGCCCCAGGCTATGACAGTCTGCATGCACTGAGCTATGGCAGTCTATTCACACGAACCTCAGACTATGTCAGTCTGCACGTACTATGGCACTCTATTCACACCAGCCCCAGGCTAAGCCAGTCTGCATACTCTGGGCTATGGCACTGTATTCACTCCAGTCCTAGGCTATGCCAGTCTGCATGCACTGGACTATGGAACTCTATTCACACGAGCCACAGGCTATGCCAGTCTGCATGCACTCGACTATGGCACTCTATTCACACGAGCCGCAGGCTATGCCATTCTGCATGTACTGAGCTATGGCACTCTATTCACACAAGCCCCAGGCTACGCCAGTCTGCATGCACTGAGCTATGGCACTCTATTCACACCAGCCCCAGGCTATGACAGTCTGCATGCACTGAGCTATGGCAGTCTATTCACACGAACCTCAGACTATGTCAGTCTGCACGCACTATGGCACTCTATTCACACCAGCCCCAGGCTATGCCAGTCTGCATACCCTGGGCTATGGCACTGTATTCACTCCAGTCCTAGGCTATGCCAGTCTGCATGCACTGGACTATGGAACTCTATTCGCACGAGCCCCAGGCTATGCCAGACTGCATGCACTGGACTATGGCACTCTATTCACACCAGCCCCAGGCTATGCCAGTCTGCATGCACTGGGCTGTGGCAATATATTCACACGAGCCGCAGGCTATGCCAGTATGCATGCACTGGGCTATGGCACTCTATTCAGATGAGCCCCAGGCTATGCCAGTCTGCATGCACTGGGCTATGGCAGTCTATTCACACCAGCCCCAGGCTATGCCAGTCTGCATGTGCTGGGCCTATAGCACTCTATTCACACGAGCCCCAGGCTATGCCAGTCTGCATGCACTGGGCTATGGCAGTCTATTCACACCAGCCCCAGGCTATGCCAGTCTGCATGTGCTGGGCTATAGCACTCTATTCACGCGAGCCCCAGGGTATGCCAGTCTGCATGCACTGGCCTATGGCAGTCTATTCACACCAGCCCCAGGCTATGCCAGTCTGCATGCACTGGGCTATGGCAGTCTATTCACACGAGCCCCAGACTATGCCAGTCTGCACGCACTATCGCACTCTATTCACACCAGCCCCAGACTATGCCAGTCTGCACGCACTATGGCACGCTATTCACACCAGCCCCAGGCCATGCCAGACTGCATGCACTGGGCTGTGGCACTCTATGCACACCAGCCCAAGGCTATGCCAGTCTGCATGCACTGTGCTATGGCACTCTATTCACATGAGCCCCAGGCTATGCCAGTCTGCATTCACTGGGCTATGGCACTCTATTCACACGCACCCCAGTCTATGCCAGTTTGCATGCACTGGACTATGGCACTCTATTCACACCAGCCACAGGCTATGCCAGTCTGCACGCACTGGGCTGTGGCACTCTATTCACACGAGCCCCAGGATATGCCAGTCTGCATGCACTGGGCTGTGGCACTCTATTCACACGATCCACAGGCTATGCCAGTCTGCATGCACTGGGCTGTGGCGCTCGTTTCACACGAACCCCAGGCTATGCCAGCCTGCATGCACTGGACTGTGGCACTCTATTCACACGTGCCCCAGGCTATGCCAGTCTGCATGCATTGGTCTATGGCACTCTATTCACACACACCCCAGGCTATGCCAGTCTGCACGCACTGGGCTACGGCACTCTATTCACACCAGCCCCAGGATATGCCAGTCTGCATGCACTGGGCTATGGTACTCTATTCACACGAGCCACAGGCTATGCCAGTCTGCATGCACTGGACTATGGCACTCCATTCACACAAGCCCCATCCTACGCCAGTCTGCATGCACTGAGCTATGGCACTCTATTTACACGAGCCCCAGTCTATGCCAGTCTGCATGCACTGGACTATGGCACTCTATTCACACCAGCCCCAGGCTAAGCCAGTCTGCATACCCTGGGCTATGTCACTCTATTCACTCCAGTCTTAGGCTATGCCAGTCTGCATGCACTGGACTATGGAACTCTATTGACACGAGCCCCAGGCTATGCCAGACTGCATGCACTGGACAATGGCACTCTATATACACGAGCCCCAGTCTATGCCAGTCTGCATGCACTGGACTATGGCACTCTATTCACACCAGCCCCAGGCTACGCCAGTCTGTATGCACTGGGCTATGGCACTCTATTCACACCAGCCCCAGGCTATGCCAGTCTGCATGCACTGGGCTGCGGCAATTTATTCACACAAGCCCCAAGCTATGCCAGTCTGCATGCACTGGGCGGTGGCACTCTATTCACACAAGCCCCAGGATATGCCAGTCTGCATGCACTGGGCTATGGCACTCCATTCACACGAGCCCCAGGCTATGCCAGTCTGCATGCGCTGGGCCTATAGCAATCTATTCACATGAGCCCCAGGCTTTGCCAGTCTGTATGCACTGGGCTATGGCAGTCTATTCACACAAGCCCCAGGCTATGCCAATCTGCATGCACTGGGCTATGGCAGTCTATTCACACAAGCCCCAGACTATGCCAGTCTACACACACTATGGCACTCTATTCACACCAGCCCCAGGCTATGCCACTCTGCATGCACTGGGCTATGGCAGTCTATTCACACGAGCCCCAGACTATGCCAGTCTGCACGCACTATGGCACTCTATTCACACGAGCCGCAAACTATGCCAGTCTGCACGCACTATGGCATGCTACTCACACCAGCGCCATGCCATGCCAGACTGCATGCACTGGGGTGTGGCACTCTATGCATGCCAGCCCCAGGCTATGCCAGTCTGCATGCACTGGGCTATGGCAGTCTATTCACATGAGCCCCAGGCTAGGCCTGTCTGCATTCACTGGGCTATGGCACTCTATTCACACGCACCCCAGTCTATGCCAGTTTGCATGCACTGGACTATGGCACTCTATTCACACCAGCCCCAAGCTATGCCAGTCTGCATGTACTGGGCTATAGCACTCTATTCAAACCAGCCCCAGGCTATGCCAGTCTGCATGCACTGGGCTGTGGCACTCTATTCACATGAGCCCCAGGCAATGCCAGTCTGGATGCACTGGGCTATGGCAATCTATTCACACAATCCCCAGGCTATGCCAGTCTGAATGCACTGGACTGTGGTGCTCGTTTCACATGAGCCCCAGGATATGCCAGTCTGCATGCACTGGACTGTGGCACTCTATTCACACATGCCCCAGGTTATGCCAGTCTGCATGTATTGGGATATGGCACTCTATTCACACACACCCCAAGCTATGCCAGTCTGCATGCACTGGGCTATGGCACTCTATTCACATGAGCCACAGGCTATGCCAGTCTGTATGCACTGGACTATGGCACTCTATTCACATGAGCCGCATGTTATGCCATTCTGCATGTACTGAGCTATGGCACTCTATTCACACAAGCCCCAGGCTACGCCAGTCTGCATGCACTAGGCTATGGCACTCTATTCACATGATCCCAAGGCTAAGCCAGTCTGCATGCCCTGGGCTATGGAACTCCATTCTCACCAGTCCAGGCTATGCCCGCCTGCATGCACTGGACTATGGAACTCTATCACACGAGCCCCAGGCTATGCCACTCTGCATGCACTGGGCTATGGCACTCTATTCACAGGAGACCCAGGCTATGCCACTCCACATGCACTAGGCTATGGCACTCTAGTGACACAAGGGCCGGCTACGCCCGTCTGTATGCAGTGGGCTATGGCAGTCTATTCACACCAGCCCCAGGCTATGCCAGTCTGCATGCACTGCGCTATGGCAGTCTTTTCCCCAGCCCCCGGCTATGCCAGTCTGCATGCAATCGGCTATGGCATTCTATTCACACAAGCGAAAGACTATGACAGTCTGTATGTACTATAACACTCTATTCACACCCGCCTCAGTCTATGCCAATCTGCATGCACTTGGCTATGGCAGTGTATTCACACGAGCCCCAGACTATGCCAGTCTGCATGCACTATGGCACTCCATTCACACCAGCCCCAGACTATGCCAGTCTGCACGCACTATGGCACGCTAGTCACACCAGCCCCAGGCCATGCCAGTCTGCATGCACTGGGCTATGGCACTCTATTCACACGAGCCCCAGGCTATGCCCGTCGGCATGCACTGGGCTATGACACTATATTCTCACGCACCCCAGTCTATGCCAGTCTGCATGCACTGAACTATGGCACTCTATTCACACCAGCCCCAGGCTATGCCAGTATGTATGCACTGGGCGATGGCACTCTATTCACACCAGCCCCAGGCTATGCCAGTCTCCATGCACTGGGCTATGGCACTTTATTCACACGAGCCCCAAGCTATGCCAGTCTGCGTGCACTGGGCTGTGGCACTCTATTCACACAAGCCCTAGGCTATGCCAGTCTGCATGCGCTGGGCTATGGCACTCTATTCACACCAGCCCCAGGCTATGCCAGTCTGCATGTGCTGGGCCTATAGCACTCTATTCACACGAGCCCCAGGCTATGCCAGTCTGTAGGCACTGGGCTATGGGAGTCTATTCACACCAGCCCCATGCTATGCCAGTCTGCATGCACTAGGCTATGGCAGTCTATTCACACGAGCCCCAGACTATGCCAGTCTGCACACACTATGGCACTCTATTCACACCAGCCCCAGGCTATGCCAGTCTGCATGCCCTGGGCTATGGCAGTCTATTCACAGGAGCCCCAGACTATGCCAGTCTGCACGCACTATGGCACTCTATTCACACGAGCCCCAGACTATGACAGTCTGCACGCACTATGGCATGTTACTCACACCCGCCGGAGGCCATGCCAGACTGCATGCACTGGGCTGTAGCACTCTATGCACGCCAGCCCCAGGCTATGCCAGTCTGCATGCACTGGGCTATGGCAGTCTATTCACATGAGCCCCAGGCTATGCCATTCTGCGTGTACTGAGCTATGGCACTCTATTCACACAAGCCTCAGGCTACGCCAGTCTGCATGCACTGAGCTATGGCACTCTATTCACACCAGCCCCAGGCTATGCCTGTCTGCATGCACTGTGCTATGGCAGTCTATTCACACCAGCCCCAGGCTATGCCAGTCTGCATGCACTGGGCTATGGCATTCTATTCGCACAAGCCCAGACTATGCCAGTCTACACGCACTATGGCACTCTATTCACACCCGCCCCAGGCTATGCCAGTCTGAATGCACTTGGCTATGGCAGTCTATTCACACGAGCTCCAGACTATGCCAGTCTGCATGCACTATGGCACTCTATTCACACCAGCCCCAGACTATGCCAGTCTGCATGCACTATGGCATGCTAGTCACACCAGCCCCAGGCCATGCCAGTCTGCATGCACTGGGCTATGGCACTCTATTCACACGAGCCCCAGGCTCAGCCCGTCTGCATGCAGTGGGCTATGGCACTATATTCCCACGCACCCCAGTCTATGCCAGTCTGCATGCACTGGACTATGGCACTCTATTCACACCAGCCCCAGGCTCTTCCAGTCTGCATGCACTGGGCGATGGCACTCTATTCACACCAGCCCCAGGCTATGCCAGTCTGCATGCACTGGGCTGTGGCACTTTATTCACACGAGCCCCAAGCTATGCCAGTCTGCATGCACTGGGCTGTGGCAATATATTCACACGAGCCGCAGGCTATGCCAGTATACATGCACTGGGCTATGGCACTCTATTCACATGAGCCCCAGGCTATGCCAGTCTGCATGCACTGGGCTATGGCAGTATATTCACACCAGCCCCAGGCTATGCCAGTCTGCATGTGCTGGGCCTATAGCACTCTATTCACATGAGCCCCAGGCTATGCCAGTCTGCATGCACTGGGCTATGGCAGTCTATTCACACCAGCCCCAGGCTATGCCAGTCTGCATGTGCTGGGCTATAGCACTCTATTCACGCGAGCCCCAGGGTATGCCAGTCTGCATGCACTGGCCTATGGCAGTCTATTCAAACCAACCCCAGGCTATGCCAGTCTGCATGCACTGGGCTATGGCAGTCTATTCACATGAGCCCCAGACTATGCCAGTCTGCACGCACTATGGCACTCTATTCACACCAGACCCAGGCTTTGCCAGTCTGCATGCACTGGGCTATGTCAGTCTATTCACACAAGCCCCAGACTATGCCAGTCTGCACTCACTATCGCACTCTATTCACAACAGCCCCAGACTATGCCAGTCTGCACGCACTATGGCATGCTATTCACACCAGCCCCAGGCCATGCCAGACTGCATGCACTGGGCAGTGGCACTCTATGCACACCAGCCCAAGGCTATGCCAGTCTGCATGCACTGTGCTATGGCACTCTATTCCCCAGCCCCCGGCTATGCCAGTGTGCATGCACTCGGCTATGGCATTCTATTCACACAAGCCCCAGGCTATGCCAGTCTGCATGCACTGAGCTATGGCAGTCTATTCACACGAGCCCCAGACTATGCCAGTCTGCACGCACTATGGCACTCTATTCACACGAGCCCCAGGCTATGCCAGTCTGCATGCACTGGGCTATGGCAGTCTATTCACACAAGCCCCAGACTATGCCAGTCTGCCCGCACTATCGCACTCCATTCACACCAGCCCCAGACTATGCCAGTCTGCACGCACTATGGCACGCTATTCACACCAGCCCCAGGCCATGCCACACTGCATGCACTGGGCTGTGGCACTCTATGCACACCAGCCCAAGGCTATGCCAGTCTGCATGCACTGTGCTATGGCACTCTATTCACATGAGCCCCAGGCTATGCCCGTCTGCATTCACTGGGCTATGGCACTCTATTCACACGCACCCCAGTCTATGCCAGTTTGCATGCCCTGGACTATGGCACTCTATTCACACCAGCCCCAGGCTATGCCAGTCTGCACGCACTGGGCTGTGGCACTCTATTCACACGAGCCCCAGGCTATGCCAGTCTGCATGCAGTGGTGCTCTGGCACTCTATTCACACGATCCCCAGGCTATGCCAGTCTGCATGCACTGGGCTGTGGCGCTCGTTTCACACGAGCCCCAGGGTATGCCAGCCTGCATGCACTGGACTGTGGCACTCTATTCACACGTGCCCCAGGCTATGCCAGTCTGCATGCATTGGTCTAAGGCACTCTATTCACACACACCCCAGGCTATGCAAGTCTGCATGCACTGGGCTACGGCACTCTATTCACACGAGCCACAGGCTATGCCAGTCTGCATGCACTCGACTATGGCATTCTATTCACACGAGCCGCAGGCTATGCCATTCTGCATGTACTGAGCTATGGCACTCTATTCACACAAGCCCCAGGCTACGCCAGTCTGCATGCACTGAGCTATGGCACTCTATTCACACCAGCCCCAGGCTATGACAGTCTGCATGCACGGAGCTATGGCAGTCTATTCACACGAACCTCAGACTATGTCAGTCTGCACGTACTATGGCACTCTATTCACACCAGCCCCAGGCTAAGCCAGTCTGCATACTCTGGGCTATGGCACTGTATTCACTCCAGTCCTAGGCTATGCCAGTCTGCATGCACTGGACTATGGAACTCTATTCACACGAGCCACAGGCTATGCCAGTCTGCATGCACTCGACTATGGCACTCTATTCACACGAGCCGCAGGCTATTTCATTCTGCATGTACTGAGCTATGGCACTCTATTCACACAAGCCCCAGGCTACGCCAGTCTGCATGCACTGAGCTATGGCACTCTATTCACACCAGCCCCAGGCTATGACAGTCTGCATGCACTGAGCTATGGCAGTCTATCCACACGAACCTCAGACTATGTCAGTCTGCACGCACTATGGCACTCTATTCACACCAGCCCCAGGCTATGCCAGTCTGCATACCCTGGGCTATGGCACTGTATTCACTCCAGTCCTAGGCTATGCCAGTCTGCATGCACTGGACTATGGAACTCTATTCGCACGAGCCCCAGGCTATGCCAGACTGCATGCACTGGGCTATGGCAGTCTATTCACACCAGCCCCAGGCTATGCCAGTCTGCATGCACTGGGCTGTGGCAATATATTCACACGAGCCGCAGGCTATGCCAGTATGCATGCACTGGGCTATGGCACTCTATTCAAATGAACCCCAGGCTATGCCAGTCTGCATGCACTGGGGTATGGCAGTCTATTCACACCAGCCCCAGGCTATGCCAGTCTGCATGTGCTGGGCCTATAGCACTCTATTCACACGAGCCCCAGGCTATGCCAGTCTGCATGCACTGGGCTATGGCAGTCTATTCACACCAGCCCCAGGCTATGCCAGTCTGCATGTGCTGGGCTATAGCACTCTATTCACGTGAGCCCCAGGGTATGCCAGTCTGCATGCACTGGCCTATGGCAGTCTATTCACACCAGCCCCAGGCTATGCCAGTCTGCATGCACTGGGTTATGGCAGTCTATTCACACGAGCCCCAGACTATGCCAGTCTGCACGCACTATCGCACTCTATTCACACCAGCCCCAGACTATGCCAGTCTGCACGCACTATGGCACGCTATTCACACCAGCCCCAGGCCATGCCAGACTGCAAGCACTGGGCTGTGGCACTCTATGCACACCAGCCCAAGGCTATGCCAGTCTGCATGCACTGTGCTATGGCACTCTATTCACATGAGCCCCAGGCTATGCCCGTCTGCATTCACTGGGCTATGGCACTCTATTCACACGCACCCCAGTCTATGCCAGTTTGCATGCACTGGACTATGGCACTCTATTCACACCAGCCACAGGCTATGCCAGTCTGCACGCACTGGGCTGTGGCACTCTATTCACACGAGCCCCAGGATATGCCAGTCTGCATGCACTGGGCTGTGGCACTCTATTCACACGATCCCCAGGCTATGCCAGTCTGCATGCACTGGGCTGTGGCGCTCGTTTCACACGAGCCCCTGGCTATGCCAGCCTGCATGCACTGGACTGTGGCACTCTATTCACACGTGCCCCAGGCTATGTCAGTCTGCATGCAATGGTCTATGGCACTCTATTCACACACACCCCAGGCTATGCCAGTCTGCACGCACTGGGCTACGGCACTCTATTCACACCAGCCCCAGGATATGCCAGTCTGCATGCACTGGGCTATGGTACTCTATTCACACGAGCCACAGGCTATGCCAGTCTGCATGCACTGGGCTATGGCAGTCTATTCACACAAGCCCCAGACTATGCCAGTCTACACACACTATGGCACTCTATTCACACCAGCCCCAGGCTATGCCACTCTGCATGCACTGGGCTATGGCAGTCTATTCACACGAGCCCCAGACTATGCCAGTCTGCACGCACTATGGCACTCTATTCACACGAGCCCCAGTCTATGCCAGTCTGCATGCACTGGACTATGGCACTCTATTCACACCAGCCCCAGGCTAAGCCAGTCTGCATACCCTGGGCTATGTCACTGTATTCACTCCAGTCTTAGGCTATGCCAGTCTGCATGCACTGGACTATGGAACTCTATTGACACGAGCCCCAGGCTATGCCAGACTGCATGCACTGGACAATGGCACTCTATATACACGAGCCCCAGTCTATGCCAGTCTGCATGCACTGGACTATGGCACTCTATTCACACCAGCCCCAGGCTACGCCAGTCTGTATGCACTGGGCTATGGCACTCTATTCACACCAGCCCCAGGCTATGCCAGTCTGCATGCACTGGGCTGCGGCAATTTATTCACACAAGCCCCAAGCTATGCCAGTCTGCATGCACTGGGCTGTGGCACTCTATTCACACAAGCCCCAGGATATGCCAGTCTGCATGCACTGGGCTATGGCACTCCATTCACACGAGCCCCAGGCTATGCCAGTCTGCATGCGCTAAGCCTATAGCAATCTATTCACATGAGCCCCAGGCTATGCCAGTCTGTATGCACTGGGCTATGGCAGTCTATTCACACAAGCCCCAGGCTATGCCAGTCTGCATGCACTGGGCTATGGCAGTCTATTCACACAAGCCCCAGACTATGCCAGTCTACACACACTATGGCACTCTATTCACACCAGCCCCAGGCTATGCCACTCTGCATGCACTGGGCTATGGCAGTCTATTCACACGAGCCCCAGACTATGCCAGTCTGCACGCACTATGGCACTCTATTCACACGAGCCGCAAACTATGCCAGTCTGCACGCACTATGGCATGCTACTCACACCAGCGCCATGCCATGCCAGACTGCATGCACTGGGGTGTGGCACTCTATGCATGCCAGCCCCAGGCTATGCCAGTCTGCATGCACTGGGCTATGGCAGTCTATTCACATGAGCCCCAGGCTAGGCCTGTCTGCATTCACTGGGCTATGGCACTCTATTCACACGAGCCACAGGCTATGCCAGTCTGCATGCACTGGACTATGGCACTCCATTCACACAAGCCCCATCCTACGCCAGTCTGCATGCACTGAGCTATGGCACTCTATTTACACGAGCCCCAGTCTATGCCAGTCTGCATGCACTGGACTATGGCACTCTATTCACACCAGCCCCAGGCTAAGCCAGTCTGCATACCCTGGGCTATGTCACTGTATTCACTCCAGTCTTAGGCTATGCCAGTCTGCATGCACTGGACTATGGAACTCTATTGACACGAGCCGCAGGCTATGCCAGACTGCATGCACTGGACAATGGCACTCTATATACACGAGCCCCAGTCTATGCCAGTCTGCATGCACTGGACTATGGCACTCTATTCACACCAGCCCTAGGCTACGCCAGTCTGTATGCACTGGGCTATGGCACTCTATTCACACCAGCCCCAGGCTATGCCAGTCTGCATGCACTGGGCTGCGGCAATTTATTCACACAAGCCCCAAGCTATGCCAGTCTGCATGCACTGGGCTGTGGCACTCTATTCACACAAGCCCCAGGATATGCCAGTCTGCATGCACTGGGCTATGGCACTCCATTCACACGAGCCCCAGGCTATGCCAGTCTGCATGCGCTGGGCCTATAGCAATCTATTCACATGAGCCCCAGGCTATGCCAGTCTGTATGCACTGGGCTATGGCAGTCTATTCACACAAGCCTCAGGCTATGCCAGTCTGCATGCACTGGGCTATGGCAGTCTATTCACACAAGCCCCAGACTATGCCAGTCTACACACACTATGGCACTCTATTCACACCAGCCCGAGGCTATCCCACTCTGCATGCACTGGGCTATGGCAGTCTATTCACACGAGCCCCAGACTATGCCAGTCTGCACGCACTATGGCACTCTATTCACACGAGCCGCAAACTATGCCAGTCTGCACGCACTATGGCATGCTACTCACACCAGCGCCATGCCATGCCAGACTGCATGCACTGGGGTGTGGCAGTCTATTCACATGAGCCCCAGGCTAGGCCTGTCTGCATTCACTGGGCTATGGCACTCTATTCACACGCACCCCAGTCTATGCCAGTTTGCATGCACTGGACTATGGCACTCTATTCACACCAGCCCCAAGCTATGCCAGTCTGCATGTACTGGGCTATAGCACTCTATTCAAACCAGCCCCAGGCTATGCCAGTCTGCATGCACTGGGCTGTGGCACTCTATTCACATGAGCCCCAGGCAATGCCAGTCTGGATGCACTGGGCTATGGCAATTTATTCACACAATCCCCAGGCTATGCCAGTCTGAATGCACTGGACTGTGGTGCTCGTTTCACATGAGCCCCAGGATATGCCAGTCTGCATGCACTGGACTGTGGCACTCTATTCACACATGCCCCAGGTTATGCCAGTCTGCATGTATTGGGATATGGCACTCTATTCGCACACACCCCAAGCTATGCCAGTCTGCATGCACTGGGCTATGGCACTCTATTCACATGAGCCACAGGCTATGCCAGTCTGTATGCACTGGACTATGGCACTCTATTCACATGAGCCGCATGTTATGCCATTCTGCATGCACTAGGCTATGGCACTCTATTCACATGATCCCAAGGCTAAGCCAGTCTGCATGCCCTGGGCTATGGAACTCTATTCTCACCAGTCCAGGCTATGCCCGCCTGCATGCACTGGACTATGGAACTCTATCACACGAGCCCCAGGCTATGCCACTCTGCATTCAGTGGGCTATGGCACTCTATTCACAGGAGACCCAGGCTATGCCACTCCACATGCACTAGGCTATGGCACTCTAGTGACACAAGGGCAGGCTACGCCCGTCTGCATGCAATGGACTATGGCAGTCTATTCACACCAGCCCCAGGCTATGCCAGTCTGCATGCACTGTGCTATGGCAGTCTTTTCCCCAGCCCCCGGCTATGCCAGTCTGCATGCACTCGGCTATGGCATTCTATTCACACAAGCGACAGACTATGCCAGTCTGCATGCACTATAACACTCTATTCACACCCGCCTCAGTCTATGCCAATCTGCATGCACTTGGCTATGGCAGTGTATTCACACGAGCCCCAGACTATGCCAGTCTGCACGCACTATGGCACTCCATTCACACCAGCCCCAGACTATGCCAGTCTGCACGCACTATGGCACGCTAGTCACACCAGCCCCAGGCCATGCCAGTCTGCATGCACTGGGCTATGGCACTCTATTCACACGAGCCCCAGGCTATGCCCGTCGGCATGCACTGGGCTATGACACTATATTCTCACGCACCCCAGTCTATGCCAGTCTGCATGCACTGAACTATGGCACTCTATTCACACCAGCCCCAGGCTATGCCAGTATGTATGCACTGGGCGATGGCAGTCTATTCACACTAGCCCCAGGCTATGCCAGTCTCCATGCACTGGGCTGTGGCACTTTATTCACACGAGCCCCAAGCTATGCCAGTCTGCGTGCACTGAACTATGGCACTCTATTCACACCAGCCCCAGGCTATGCCAGTATGTATGCACTGGGCTATGGTACTCTATTCACACTAGCCCCAGGCTATGCCAGTCTGCACGCACTGGGCTGTGGCACTCTATTCACACGAGCCCCAGGCTATGCTAGTCTGCATGCACTGGGCTGTGGCACTCCATTCACACAATCCCCAGGCTATGCCAGTCTGCATGCACTGGATTGTGGCGCTTGTTTCACACGAGCCCCAGGCTATGCCAGTCTACATGCACTGGGCTACGGCACTCTATTCATACCAGCCCCAGGAAATGCCAGTCTGCATGCACTGGGCTATGGCACTCTATTCACACAAGCAGCAGGCTATGCCATTCTGCGTGTACTGAGCTATGGCACTCTATTCACACAAGCCTCAGGCTACGCCAGTCTGCATGCACTGAGCTATGGCACTCTATTCACACCAGCCCCAGGCTATGCCAGTCTGCATGCACTAGGCTATGGCACTCTATTCACATGATCCCAAGGCTAAGCCAGTCTGCATGCCCTGGGCTATGGCACTCTATTCACACCAGTCCCACGCTATGCCAGTCTGCATGCACTGGACTATGGAACTCTATTCACACGAGCCCCAGGCTATGCGAGACTGCATGCACTGGACTATGGCACTCTATTTACACGAGCCCCAGGCTATGCCAGTCTGCATGCACTGGGCTATGGCACTCTATTCACAGGAGACCCAGACTTCGTCAGTCCACATGCACTAGGCTATGGCACTCTATTGACACAAGGGCAGACTACCCCCGTCTGCATGTAGTGGGCTATGGCAGTCTATTCACACCAGCCCCAGGCTATGCCAGTCTGCATGCACTGTGCTATGGCAGTCTATTCACACCCACCCCAGGCTATGCCAGTCTGCATGCACTGAGCTATGGCATTCTATTTGCACAAGCCCAGACTATGCCAGTCTGCACACACTATGGCACTCTATTCACACCCACCCCAGGCTATGCCAGACTGCATGCACTTGGCTATGGCACTCTATTCACACCAGCCCCAGACTATGCCAGTCTGCACGCACTATGGCATGCTAGTCACACCAGCCCCAGGCCATGCCAGTCTGCATGCACTGGGCTATGGCACTCTATTCACACGAGCCCCAGGCTATGCCCGTCTACATGCACTGGGCTATGGCACTATATTCCCATGCACCCCAGTCTATGCCAGTCTGCATGCACTGGACTATGGCACTATATTCCACGCACCCCAGTCTATGCCAGTCTGCATGCACTGGGCTATGGCACTCTATTCACACGAGCCACAGGCTATGCCAGTCTGCATGCACTGGACTGTGGCACTCTATTCACATGAGCCGCAGGATATGCCATTCTGCATGTACTGAGCTATGGGAGTCTATTCACACCAGCCCCATGCTATGCCAGTCTGCATGCACTGAGCTATGGCACTCTATTCACACCAGCCGCAGCCTATGCCAGTCTGCATGCACTAGGCTATGGCACTCTATTCACATGATCCCAAGGCTAAGCCAGTCTGCATGCCCTGGGCTATGGCACTCTATTCACAACAGTCCCAGGCTATGCCCGCCTGCATGCACTGGACTATGGAACTCTATTCACACTAGCCCCAGGCTATGCCAGTCTGCATGCACTGGGCTATGGCACTCTATTCACACCAGCCCCAGGCTATGCCAGTCTGCATGCATTGGGATATGGCACTCTATTCACACACACCCCAAGCTATGCCAGTCTGCATGCACTGGGCTATGGCACTCTATTCACACGAGCCACAGGCTATGCCAGTCTGCATGCACTGGACTATGGCACTCTATTCACATGAGCCGCAGGATATGCCATTCTGCATGTACTGAGCTATGGGAGTCTATTCACACCAGCCCCATGCTATGCCAGTCTGCATGCACTGAGCTATGGCACTCTATTCACACCATCTCCAGCCTATGCCAGTCTGCATGCACTAGGCTATGGCACTCTATTCACATGATCCCAAGGCTAAGCCAGTCTGCATGCCCTGGGCTATGGCACTCTATTCACAACAGTCCCAGGCTATGCCCACCTGCATGCACTGGACTATGGAACTCTATTCACACGAGCCCCAGGCTATGCCAGTCTGCATGCACTGGGCTATGGCACTCTATTCACAGGAGACCCAGGCTTCATCACTCCACATGCACTAGGCTATGGCACTCTAGTGACACAAGGGCAGGCTACACCCGTCTGCATGCAGTGGGCTATGCCAGTCTATTCACACCAGCCCCAGGCTATGCCAGTCTGCATGCCCTGGGCTGTGGCACTTTATTCACACGAGCCCCAAGCTATGCCAGTCTGCATGCACTGGGCTGTGGCAATATATTCACACGAGCCGCAGGCTATGCCAGTATTCATGCACTGTGCTATGGCAGTCTATTCACACCCACCCCAGGCTATGCCAGTCTGCATGCACTGGGCTATGGCATTCTATTCGCACAAGTCCAGACTATGCCAGTCTGCACGCACTATGGCACTCTATTCACACCCGCCCCAGGCTATGCCAGTCTGCATGCACTTGGCTATGGCAGTCCATTCACACGAGCCCCAGACTATGCCAGTCTGCATGCACTGGGCTATGGCACTATATTCCCACACACCCCCGTCTATGCCAGTCTGCATGCACTGGACTATGGCACTATATTCCACGCACCCCAGTCTATGCCAGTCTGCATACACTGGACTATGGCACTCTATTCACACCAGCCCCAGGCTCTGCCAGTCTGCATGCACTGGGCTATGGCACTCTATTCACACCAGCCCCAGGCTATGCCAGTCTGCATGCCCTGGGCTGTGGCACTTTATTCACACGAGCCCCAAGCTATGCCAGTCTGCATGCACTGGGCTGTGGCAATATATTCACACGAGCCGCAGGCTATGCCAGTATTCATGCACTGGGCTATGGCACTCTATTCACATGAGCCCCAGGCTATACCAGTCTGCATGCACTGGGCTGTGGCAGTCTATTCACACCAGCCCCAGGCTATGCCAGTCTGCATGTGCTGGGCCTATAGCACTCTATTCACACGAGCCCCAGGCTATGCCAGTCTGCATGCACTGGGCTATGGCAGTCTATTCACACCAGCTCCAGGCTATGCCATTCTGCATGTGCTGGGCTATAGCACTCTATTCACGCGAGCCCCAGGGTATGCCAGTCTGCATGCACTGGCCTATGGCAGTCTATTCACACCAACCCCAGGCTATGCCAGTCTGCACGCACTATGGCACTCTATTCACACCAGCCCCAGGCTATGCCAATCTGCATGCACTGGGCTATGTCAGTCTATTCACACATGTCCCAGACTATGCCAGTCTGCACGCACAATCGAACTCTATTCACAACAGCCCCAGACTATGCCAGTCTGCACGCACTATGGCATGCTATTCACACCAGCCCCAGGCCATGCCAGACTGCATGCACTGGGCTGTGGCACTCTATGCACACTGGCCCAAGGCTATGCCAGTCTGCATGCACTGTGCTATGGCACTCTATTCACATGAGCTCCAGGCTATGCCCGTCTGCATTCACTGGGCTATGGCACTCTATTCACACGCACCCCAGTCTGCCAGTTTGCATGCACTGGACTATGGCACTCTATTCACACCAGCCCCAGGCTATGCCAGTCTGCATGCACTGTGCTGTGGCACTCTATTCACACGAGCCCCAGGCTATGCCAGTCTGCATGCACTGGGCTGTGGCACTCTATTCACACGATCCCCAGGCTATGCCAGTCTGCATGCACTGGGCTGTGGCGCTCGTTTCACACGAGCCCCAGGCTATGCCAGCCTGCATGCACTGGACTGTGGCACTCTATTCACACACACCCCAGGCTACGCCAGTCTGCATTCACTGGGCTACGGCACTCTATTCACACCAGCCCCAGGATATGCCAGTCTGCATGCACTGGGCTATGGCACTCTATTCACACGAGCCACAGGCTATGCCAGTCTGCATGCACTGAGCTATGGCACTCTATTCACACCAGACCCAGGCTATGACAGTCTGCATGCACTGAGCTATGGCAGTCTATTCACACGAACCTCAGACTATGTCAGTCTGCAGGCACTATGGCACTCTATTCACACCACCCCCAGGCTAAACCAGTCTGCATACCCTGGGCTATGGCACTGTATTCATTCCAGTCCTAGGCTGTGCCAGTCTGCATGCACTGGACTATGGAACTCTATTCACACGAGCCCCAGGCTATGCCAGACTGCATGCACTGGACTATGGCACTCTATTTACACGAGCCCCAGTCTATGCCAGTCTGCATGCACTGGACTATGGCACTCTATTCACACCAGTCCCAGGCTATGCCAGTCTGTATGCACTGGGCTATGGCACTCTATTCACACCAGCCCCAGGCTATGCCAGTCTGCATGCACTGGGCTGTGGCACTTTATTCACACGAGCCCCAGACTATGCCAGTCTGCATGCACTGGACTATGGCACTCTATTCACACAAGCCCCAGGCTACACCAGTCTGCATGCACTGAGCTATGGCACTCTATTCACACCAGCCCCAGGCTATGCCAGTCTGCATGCACTGAGCTATGGCAGTCTATTCACACGAACCTCAGACTATGTCAGTCTGCATGCACTGGGCTGTGGCACTGTATTCACTCCAGTCCTAGGCTATGCCAGTCTGCATGCACTGGACTATGGAACTCTATTGACACGAGCCCCAGGCTATGCCAGACTGCATGCACTGGACTATGGCACTCTATTTACACGAGCCCCAGTCTATGCCAGTCTGCATGCACTGGGCTATGGCACTCTATTCACACCAGCCCCAGGCTAAGCCAGTCTGCATACCCTGGGCTATGGCACTGTATTCACTCCAGTCCTAGGTTATGCCAGTCTGCATGCACTGGACTATGGAACTCTATTGACACGAGCCCCAGGCTATGCCAGACTGCATGCACTGGACTATGGCACTCCATTTACACGAGCCCCAGTCTATGCCAGTCTGCAATCACTGGACTATGGCACTCTATTCACACCAGCCCCAGGCTACGCAAGTCTGTATGCACTGGGCTATGGCACTCTATTCACACCAGCCCCAGGCTATGCCAGTCTGCATGCACTGGGCTGTGGCACTTTATTCACACGAGCCCCAAGCTATGCCAGTCTGCATGCACTGGGCTGTGGCACTCTATTCACACAAGCCCCAGGATATGCCAGTCTGCATGCGCTGGGCCTATAGCAATCTATTCACATGAGCCCCAGGCTATGCCAGTCTGTATGCACTGGGCTATGGCAGTCTATTCACACAAGCCCCAGGCTATGCCAGTCTGCATGCACTGGGCTATGGCAGTCTATTCACACAAGCCCCAGACTATGCCAGTCTACACACACTATGGCACTCTATTCACACCAGCCCCAGGCTATACCACTCTGCATGCACTGGGCTATGGCTGTCTATTCACACGAGTCCCAGACTATGCCAGTCTGCACGCACTATGGCACTCTATTCACACGAGCCACAGACTATGCCAGTCTGCACGCACTATGGCATGCTACTCACACCAGCGCCATGCCATGCCAGACTACATGCACTGGGGTGTGGCACTCTATGTATGCCAGCCCCAGGCTATGCCCGTCTGCATGCACTGGGCTATGGCACTAAATTCACACTAGCCCCAGGCTATGCCAGTCTGCACGCACTGGGCTGTGGCACTCTATTCACACGAGCCCCAGGCTATGCTAGTCTGCATGCACTGGGCTGTGGCACTCCATTCACACGATCCCCAGGCTATGCCAGTCTGCATGCACTGGATTGTGGTGCTCGTTTCACACGAGCCCCAGGCTATGCCAGTCTGCATGCACTGGGCTACGGCACTCTATTCACACCAGCCCCAGGAAATGCCAGTCTGCATGCACTGGGCTATGGCACTCTATTCACATGAGCCACAGGCTATGCCAGTTTGCATGCACTGGACTATGGCACTCTATTCACACAAGCCTCAGGCTACGCCAGTCTGCATGCACTGAGCTATGGCACTCTATTCACACCAGCCCCAGGCTATGCCAGTCTGCATGCACTAGGCTATGGCACTCTATTCACATGATCCCAAGGCTAAGCCAGTCTGCATGCCCTGGGCTATGGTACTCTATTCACACCAGTCCCATGCTATGCCAGTCTGCATGCACTGGACTATGGAACTCTATTCACACGAGCCCCAGGCTATGCCAGACTGCATGCACTGGACTATGGCACTCTATTTACTCGAGCCCAAGGCTATGCCAGTCTGCATGCACTGGGCTATGGCACTCTATTCACAGGAGACCCAGGCTTCGTTAGTCCACATGCACTAGGCTATGGCACTCTATTGACACAAGGGCAGACTACGCCCGTCTGCATGTAGTGAGCTATGGCAGTCTATTCACACCAGCCCCAGGCTATGCCAGTCTGCATGCACTGTGCTATGGCAGTCTATTCACACCAGCCCCAGGCTATGCCAGTCTGCATGCACTGGGCTATGGCATTCTATTCACACAAGCCCAGACTATACCAGTCTGCACGCACTATGGCACTCTATTCACACCCGCCCCAGGCTATGCCAGTCTGCATGCACTTGGCTATGGCAGTCTATTCACACGAGCCCCAGACTATGCCAGTCTGCACGCACTATGGCACTATATTCACACCAGCCCCAGACTATGCCAGTCTGCACGCTCTATGGCATGCTAGTCACACCAGCCCCAGGCCATGCCAGTCTGCATGCACTGGGCTATGGCACTCTATTCACACGAGCCACAGGCTATGCCCGTCTGCATGCACTGGGCTATGGCACTATATTCCCACGCACCCCAGTCTATGCCAGTCTGCATGCACTGGACTATGGCACTATATTCCACGCACCCCAGTCTATGCCAGTCTGCATGCACTGGACTATGGCACTCTATTCACACCAGCCCCAGGCTCTGCCAGTCTGCATGCACTGGGCTATGGCACTCTATCCACACCAGCCCCAGGCTATGCCAGTCTGCATGCACTGGGCTGTGGCACTTTATTCACACGAGCCCCAAGCTATGCCAGTCTGCATGCACTGGGCTGTGGCAATATATTCACACGAGTCGCAGGCTATGCCAGTATGCATGCACTGGGCTACGGCACTCTATTCACATGAGCAGCAGGCTATGCCAGTCCTCATGCACTGGGCTATGGCAGTCTATTCACAGCAGCCCCAGGCTATGCCAGTCTACATGGGCTGGGCCTATAGCACTCTATTCACACGAGCCCCAGGCTATGCCAGTCTGCATGCACTGGGCTATGGCAGTCTATTCACACCAGCCCCAGACTGTGCCAGTCTGCATGTGCTGGGCTATAGCACTCTATTCACGCAAGCCCCATGCACTGGCCTATGGCAGTTAATTCACACCAACCCCAGGCTATGCCAGTCTGCATGCACTGAGCTATGGCAGTCTATTCACACGAGCCCCAGACTATGCCAGTCTGCACGCACTATGGCACTCTATTCACACGAGCCCCAGGCTATGCCAGTCTGCATGCACTGGGCTATGGCACTCTATTCACAACAGTCCCAGGCTATGCCCGCCAGCATGCACTGGACTATGGAACTCTATTCACACGAGCCCCAGGCTATGCCAGTCTGCATGCACTGGGCTATGGCACTCTATTCACAGGAGACCCAGGCTTCATCACTCCACATGCACTAGGCTATGGCACTCTAGTGACACAAGGGCAGGCTACACCCGTCTGCATGCAGTGGGCTATGCCAGTCTATTCACACCAGCCCCAGGCTATGCCAGTCTGCATGCACTGTGCTATGGCACTCTATTCACAGGAGACCCAGGCTTCATCACTCCACATGCACTAGGCTATGGCACTCTAGTGACACAAGGGCAGGCTACACCCGTCTGCATGCAGTGGGCTATGCCAGTCTATTCACACCAGCCCCAGGCTATGCCAGTCTGCATGCCCTGGGCTGTGGCACTTTATTCACACGAGCCCCAAGCTATGCCAGTCTGCATGCACTGGGCTGTGGCAATATATTCACACGAGCCGCAGGCTATGCCAGTATTCATGCACTGTGCTATGGCAGTCTATTCACACCCACCCCAGGCTATGCCAGTCTGCATGCACTGGGCTATGGCATTCTATTCGCACAAGTCCAGACTATGCCAGTCTGCACGCACTATGGCACTCTATTCACACCCGCCCCAGGCTATGCCAGTCTGCATGCACTTGGCTATGGCAGTCCATTCACACGAGCCCCAGACTATGCCAGTCTGCATGCACTGGGCTATGGCACTATATTCCCACACACCCCCGTCTATGCCAGTCTGCATGCACTGGACTATGGCACTATATTCCACGCACCCCAGTCTATGCCAGTCTGCATACACTGGACTATGGCACTCTATTCACACCAGCCCCAGGCTCTGCCAGTCTGCATGCACTGGGCTATGGCACTCTATTCACACCAGCCCCAGGCTATGCCAGTCTGCATGCCCTGGGCTGTGGCACTTTATTCACACGAGCCCCAAGCTATGCCAGTCTGCATGCACTGGGCTGTGGCAATATATTCACACGAGCCGCAGGCTATGCCAGTATTCATGCACTGGGCTATGGCACTCTATTCACATGAGCCCCAGGCTATACCAGTCTGCATGCACTGGGCTGTGGCAGTCTATTCACACCAGCCCCAGGCTATGCCAGTCTGCATGTGCTGGGCCTATAGCACTCTATTCACACGAGCCCCAGGCTATGCCAGTCTGCATGCACTGGGCTATGGCAGTCTATTCACACCAGCTCCAGGCTATGCCATTCTGCATGTGCTGGGCTATAGCACTCTATTCACGCGAGCCCCAGGGTATGCCAGTCTGCATGCACTGGCCTATGGCAGTCTATTCACACCAACCCCAGGCTATGCCAGTCTGCACGCACTATGGCACTCTATTCACACCAGCCCCAGGCTATGCCAGTCTGCATGCACTGGGCTATGTCAGTCTATTCACACATGTCCCAGACTATGCCAGTCTGCACGCACAATCGAACTCTATTCACAACGGCCCCAGACTATGCCAGTCTGCACGCACTATGGCATGCTATTCACACCAGCCCCAGGCCATGCCAGACTGCATGCACTGGGCTGTGGCACTCTATGCACACTGGCCCAAGGCTATGCCAGTCTGCATGCACTGTGCTATGGCACTCTATTCACATGAGCTCCAGGCTATGCCCGTCTGCATTCACTGGGCTATGGCACTCTATTCACACGCACCCCAGTCTGCCAGTTTGCATGCACTGGACTATGGCACTCTATTCACACCAGCCCCAGGCTATGCCAGTCTGCATGCACTGTGCTGTGGCACTCTATTCACACGAGCCCCAGGCTATGCCAGTCTGCATGCACTGGGCTGTGGCACTCTATTCACACGATCCCCAGGCTATGCCAGTCTGCATGCACTGGGCTGTGGCGCTCGTTTCACACGAGCCCCAGGCTATGCCAGCCTGCATGCACTGGACTGTGGCACTCTATTCACACGTGCCCCAGGCTATGCCAGTCTGCATGCATTGGTCTATGGCACTCTATTCACACACACCCCAGGCTACGCCAGTCTGCATTCACTGGGCTACGGCACTCTATTCACACCAGCCCCAGGATATGCCAGTCTGCATGCACTGGGCTATGGCACTCTATTCACACGAGCCACAGGCTATGCCAGTCTGCATGCACTGAGCTATGGCACTCTATTCACACCAGACCCAGGCTATGACAGTCTGCATGCACTGAGCTATGGCAGTCTATTCACACGAACCTCAGACTATGTCAGTCTGCAGGCACTATGGCACTCTATTCACACCACCCCCAGGCTAAACCAGTCTGCATACCCTGGGCTATGGCACTGTATTCACTCCAGTCCTAGGCTGTGCCAGTCTGCATGCACTGGACTATGGAACTCTATTCACACGAGCCCCAGGCTATGCCAGACTGCATGCACTGGACTATGGCACTCTATTTACACGAGCTCCAGTCTATGCCAGTCTGCATGCACTGGACTATGGCACTCTATTCACACCAGTCCCAGGCTATGCCAGTCTGTATGCACTGGGCTATGGCACTCTATTCACACCAGCCCCAGGCTATGCCAGTCTGCATGCACTGGGCTGTGGCACTTTATTCACACGAGCCCCAGACTATGCCAGTCTGCATGCACTGGACTATGGCACTCTATTCACACAAGCCCCAGGCTACACCAGTCTGCATGCACTGAGCTATGGCACTCTATTCACACCAGCCCCAGGCTATGCCAGTCTGCATGCACTGAGCTATGGCAGTCTATTCACACGAACCTCAGACTATGTCAGTCTGCATGCACTGGGCTGTGGCACTGTATTCACTCCAGTCCTAGGCTATGCCAGTCTGCATGCACTGGACTATGGAACTCTATTGACACGAGCCCCAGGCTATGCCAGACTGCATGCACTGGACTATGGCAGTCTATTTACACGAGCCCCAGTCTATGCCAGTCTGCATGCACTGGGCTATGGCACTCTATTCACACCAGCCCCAGGCTAAGCCAGTCTGCATACCCTGGGCTATGGCACTGTATTCACTCCAGTCCTAGGTTATGCCAGTCTGCATGCACTGGACTATGGAACTCTATTGACACGAGCCCCAGGCTATGCCAGACTGCATGCACTGGACTATGGCACTCCATTTACACGAGCCCCAGTCTATGCCAGTCTGCAATCACTGGACTATGGCACTCTATTCACACCAGCCCCAGGCTACGCAAGTCTGTATGCACTGGGCTATGGCACTCTATTCACACCAGCCCCAGGCTATGCCAGTCTGCATGCACTGGGCTGTGGCACTTTATTCACACGAGCCCCAAGCTATGCCAGTCTGCATGCACTGGGCTGTGGCACTCTATTCACACAAGCCCCAGGATATGCCAGTCTGCATGCGCTGGGCCTATAGCAATCTATTCACATGAGCCCCAGGCTATGCCAGTCTGTATGCACTGGGCTATGGCAGTCTATTCACACAAGCCCCAGGCTATGCCAGTCTGCATGCACTGGGCTATGGCAGTCTATTCACACAAGCCCCAGACTATGCCAGTCTACACACACTATGGCACTCTATTCACACCAGCCCCAGGCTATACCACTCTGCATGCACTGGGCTATGGCTGTCTATTCACACGAGTCCCAGACTATGCCAGTCTGCACGCACTATGGCACTCTATTCACACGAGCCACAGACTATGCCAGTCTGCACGCACTATGGCATGCTACTCACACCAGCGCCATGCCATGCCAGACTACATGCACTGGGGTGTGGCACTCTATGTATGCCAGCCCCAGGCTATGCCCGTCTGCATGCACTGGGCTATGGCACTAAATTCACACTAGCCCCAGGCTATGCCAGTCTGCACGCACTGGGCTGTGGCACTCTATTCACACGAGCCCCAGGCTATGCTAGTCTGCATGCACTGGGCTGTGGCACTCCATTCACACGATCCCCAGGCTATGCCAGTCTGCATGCACTGGATTGTGGTGCTCGTTTCACACGAGCCCCAGGCTATGCCAGTCTGCATGCACTGGGCTACGGCACTCTATTCACACCAGCCCCAGGAAATGCCAGTCTGCATGCACTGGGCTATGGCACTCTATTCACATGAGCCACAGGCTATGCCAGTTTGCATGCACTGGACTATGGCACTCTATTCACACAAGCCTCAGGCTACGCCAGTCTGCATGCACTGAGCTATGGCACTCTATTCACACCAGCCCCAGGCTATGCCAGTCTGCATGCACTAGGCTATGGCACTCTATTTACATGATCCCAAGGCTAAGCCAGTCTGCATGCCCTGGGCTATGGTACTCTATTCACACCAGTCCCATGCTATGCCAGTCTGCATGCACTGGACTATGGAACTCTATTCACACGAGCCCCAGGCTATGCCAGACTGCATGCACTGGACTATGGCACTCTATTTACACGAGCCCAAGGCTATGCCAGTCTGCATGCACTGGGCTATGGCACTCTATTCACAGGAGACCCAGGCTTCGTTAGTCCACATGCACTAGGCTATGGCACTCTATTGACACAAGGGCAGACTACGCCCCTCTGCATGTAGTGAGCTATGGCAGTCTATTCACACCAGCCCCAGGCTATGCCAGTCTGCATGCACTGTGCTATGGCAGTCTATTCACACCAGCCCCAGGCTATGCCAGTCTGCATGCACTGGGCTATGGCATTCTATTCACACAAGCCCAGACTATACCAGTCTGCACGCACTATGGCACTCTATTCACACCCGCCCCAGGCTATGCCAGTCTGCATGCACTTGGCTATGGCAGTCTATTCACACGAGCCCCAGACTATGCCAGTCTGCACGCACTATGGCACTCTATTCACACCAGCCCCAGACTATGCCAGTCTGCACGCTCTATGGCATGCTAGTCACACCAGCCCCAGGCCATGCCAGTCTGCATGCACTGGGCTATGGCACTCTATTCACACGAGCCACAGGCTATGCCCGTCTGCATGCACTGGGCTATGGCACTATATTCCCACGCACCCCAGTCTATGCCAGTCTGCATGCACTGGACTATGGCACTATATTCCACGCACCCCAGTCTATGCCAGTCTGCATACACTGGACTATGGCACTCTATTCACACCAGCCCCAGGCTCTGCCAGTCTGCATGCACTGGGCTATGGCACTCTATCCACACCAGCCCCAGGCTATGCCAGTCTGCATGCACTGGGCTGTGGCACTTTATTCACACGAGCCCCAAGCTATGCCAGTCTGCATGCACTGGGCTGTGGCAATATATTCACACGAGTCGCAGGCTATGCCAGTATGCATGCACTGGGCTACGGCACTCTATTCACATGAGCAGCAGGCTATGCCAGTCCTCATGCACTGGGCTATGGCAGTCTATTCACAGCAGCCCCAGGCTATGCCAGTCTACATGGGCTGGGCCTATAGCACTCTATTCACACGAGCCCCAGGCTATGCCAGTCTGCATGCACTGGGCTATGGCAGTCTATTCACACCAGCCCCAGACTGTGCCAGTCTGCATGTGCTGGGCTATAGCACTCTATTCACGCAAGCCCCATGCACTGGCCTATGGCAGTTAATTCACACCAACCCCAGACTATGCCAGTCTGCACGCACTATGGCACTCTATTCACACGAGCCCCAGGCTATGCCAGTCTGCATGCACTGGGCTATGGCACTCTATTCACAACAGTCCCAGGCTATGCCCGCCTGCATGCACTGGACTATGGCAGTCTATTCACACCAGCCCCAGGCTATGCCAGTCTGCATGTGCTGGGCTATAGCACTCTATTCACGTGAGCCCCAGGGTATGCCAGTCTGCATGCACTGGCCTATGGCAGTCTATTCACACCAGCCCCAGGCTATGCCAGTCTGCATGCACTGGGTTATGGCAGTCTATTCACACGAGCCCCAGACTATGCCAGTCTGCACGCACTATCGCACTCTATTCACACCAGCCCCAGACTATGCCAGTCTGCACGCACTATGGCACGCTATTCACACCAGCCCCAGGCCATGCCAGACTGCAAGCACTGGGCTGTGGCACTCTATGCACACCAGCCCAAGGCTATGCCAGTCTGCATGCACTGTGCTATGGCACTCTATTCACATGAGCCCCAGGCTATGCCCGTCTGCATTCACTGGGCTATGGCACTCTATTCACACGCACCCCAGTCTATGCCAGTTTGCATGCACTGGACTATGGCACTCTATTCACACCAGCCACAGGCTATGCCAGTCTGCACGCACTGGGCTGTGGCACTCTATTCACACGAGCCCCAGGATATGCCAGTCTGCATGCACTGGGCTGTGGCACTCTATTCACACGATCCCCAGGCTATGCCAGTCTGCATGCACTGGGCTGTGGCGCTCGTTTCACACGAGCCCCTGGCTATGCCAGCCTGCATGCACTGGACTGTGGCACTCTATTCACACGTGCCCCAGGCTATGTCAGTCTGCATGCAATGGTCTATGGCACTCTATTCACACACACCCCAGGCTATGCCAGTCTGCACGCACTGGGCTACGGCACTCTATTCACACCAGCCCCAGGATATGCCAGTCTGCATGCACTGGGCTATGGTACTCTATTCACACGAGCCACAGGCTATGCCAGTCTGCATGCACTGGGCTATGGCAGTCTATTCACACAAGCCCCAGACTATGCCAGTCTACACACACTATGGCACTCTATTCACACCAGCCCCAGGCTATGCCACTCTGCATGCACTGGGCTATGGCAGTCTATTCACACGAGCCCCAGACTATGCCAGTCTGCACGCACTATGGCACTCTATTCACACGAGCCCCAGTCTATGCCAGTCTGCATGCACTGGACTATGGCACTCTATTCACACCAGCCCCAGGCTAAGCCAGTCTGCATACCCTGGGCTATGTCACTGTATTCACTCCAGTCTTAGGCTATGCCAGTCTGCATGCACTGGACTATGGAACTCTATTGACACGAGCCCCAGGCTATGCCAGACTGCATGCACTGGACAATGGCACTCTATATACACGAGCCCCAGTCTATGCCAGTCTGCATGCACTGGACTATGGCACTCTATTCACACCAGCCCCAGGCTACGCCAGTCTGTATGCACTGGGCTATGGCACTCTATTCACACCAGCCCCAGGCTATGCCAGTCTGCATGCACTGGGCTGCGGCAATTTATTCACACAAGCCCCAAGCTATGCCAGTCTGCATGCACTGGGCTGTGGCACTCTATTCACACAAGCCCCAGGATATGCCAGTCTGCATGCACTGGGCTATGGCACTCCATTCACACGAGCCCCAGGCTATGCCAGTCTGCATGCGCTAAGCCTATAGCAATCTATTCACATGAGCCCCAGGCTATGCCAGTCTGTATGCACTGGGCTATGGCAGTCTATTCACACAAGCCCCAGGCTATGCCAGTCTGCATGCACTGGGCTATGGCAGTCTATTCACACAAGCCCCAGACTATGCCAGTCTACACACACTATGGCACTCTATTCACACCAGCCCCAGGCTATGCCACTCTGCATGCACTGGGCTATGGCAGTCTATTCACACGAGCCCCAGACTATGCCAGTCTGCACGCACTATGGCACTCTATTCACACGAGCCGCAAACTATGCCAGTCTGCACGCACTATGGCATGCTACTCACACCAGCGCCATGCCATGCCAGACTGCATGCACTGGGGTGTGGCACTCTATGCATGCCAGCCCCAGGCTATGCCAGTCTGCATGCACTGGGCTATGGCAGTCTATTCACATGAGCCCCAGGCTAGGCCTGTCTGCATTCACTGGGCTATGGCACTCTATTCACACGAGCCACAGGCTATGCCAGTCTGCATGCACTGGACTATGGCACTCCATTCACACAAGCCCCATCCTACGCCAGTCTGCATGCACTGAGCTATGGCACTCTATTTACACGAGCCCCAGTCTATGCCAGTCTGCATGCACTGGACTATGGCACTCTATTCACACCAGCCCCAGGCTAAGCCAGTCTGCATACCCTGGGCTATGTCACTGTATTCACTCCAGTCTTAGGCTATGCCAGTCTGCATGCACTGGACTATGGAACTCTATTGACACGAGCCGCAGGCTATGCCAGACTGCATGCACTGGACAATGGCACTCTATATACACGAGCCCCAGTCTATGCCAGTCTGCATGCACTGGACTATGGCACTCTATTCACACCAGCCCTAGGCTACGCCAGTCTGTATGCACTGGGCTATGGCACTCTATTCACACCAGCCCCAGGCTATGCCAGTCTGCATGCACTGGGCTGCGGCAATTTATTCACACAAGCCCCAAGCTATGCCAGTCTGCATGCACTGGGCTGTGGCACTCTATTCACACAAGCCCCAGGATATGCCAGTCTGCATGCACTGGGCTATGGCACTCCATTCACACGAGCCCCAGGCTATGCCAGTCTGCATGCGCTGGGCCTATAGCAATCTATTCACATGAGCCCCAGGCTATGCCAGTCTGTATGCACTGGGCTATGGCAGTCTATTCACACAAGCCTCAGGCTATGCCAGTCTGCATGCACTGGGCTATGGCAGTCTATTCACACAAGCCCCAGACTATGCCAGTCTACACACACTATGGCACTCTATTCACACCAGCCCGAGGCTATCCCACTCTGCATGCACTGGGCTATGGCAGTCTATTCACACGAGCCCCAGACTATGCCAGTCTGCACGCACTATGGCACTCTATTCACACGAGCCGCAAACTATGCCAGTCTGCACGCACTATGGCATGCTACTCACACCAGCGCCATGCCATGCCAGACTGCATGCACTGGGGTGTGGCAGTCTATTCACATGAGCCCCAGGCTAGGCCTGTCTGCATTCACTGGGCTATGGCACTCTATTCACACGCACCCCAGTCTATGCCAGTTTGCATGCACTGGACTATGGCACTCTATTCACACCAGCCCCAAGCTATGCCAGTCTGCATGTACTGGGCTATAGCACTCTATTCAAACCAGCCCCAGGCTATGCCAGTCTGCATGCACTGGGCTGTGGCACTCTATTCACATGAGCCCCAGGCAATGCCAGTCTGGATGCACTGGGCTATGGCAATTTATTCACACAATCCCCAGGCTATGCCAGTCTGAATGCACTGGACTGTGGTGCTCGTTTCACATGAGCCCCAGGATATGCCAGTCTGCATGCACTGGACTGTGGCACTCTATTCACACATGCCCCAGGTTATGCCAGTCTGCATGTATTGGGATATGGCACTCTATTCGCACACACCCCAAGCTATGCCAGTCTGCATGCACTGGGCTATGGCACTCTATTCACATGAGCCACAGGCTATGCCAGTCTGTATGCACTGGACTATGGCACTCTATTCACATGAGCCGCATGTTATGCCATTCTGCATGCACTAGGCTATGGCACTCTATTCACATGATCCCAAGGCTAAGCCAGTCTGCATGCCCTGGGCTATGGAACTCTATTCTCACCAGTCCAGGCTATGCCCGCCTGCATGCACTGGACTATGGAACTCTATCACACGAGCCCCAGGCTATGCCACTCTGCATTCAGTGGGCTATGGCACTCTATTCACAGGAGACCCAGGCTATGCCACTCCACATGCACTAGGCTATGGCACTCTAGTGACACAAGGGCAGGCTACGCCCGTCTGCATGCAATGGACTATGGCAGTCTATTCACACCAGCCCCAGGCTATGCCAGTCTGCATGCACTGTGCTATGGCAGTCTTTTCCCCAGCCCCCGGCTATGCCAGTCTGCATGCACTCGGCTATGGCATTCTATTCACACAAGCGACAGACTATGCCAGTCTGCATGCACTATAACACTCTATTCACACCCGCCTCAGTCTATGCCAATCTGCATGCACTTGGCTATGGCAGTGTATTCACACGAGCCCCAGACTATGCCAGTCTGCACGCACTATGGCACTCCATTCACACCAGCCCCAGACTATGCCAGTCTGCACGCACTATGGCACGCTAGTCACACCAGCCCCAGGCCATGCCAGTCTGCATGCACTGGGCTATGGCACTCTATTCACACGAGCCCCAGGCTATGCCCGTCGGCATGCACTGGGCTATGACACTATATTCTCACGCACCCCAGTCTATGCCAGTCTGCATGCACTGAACTATGGCACTCTATTCACACCAGCCCCAGGCTATGCCAGTATGTATGCACTGGGCGATGGCAGTCTATTCACACTAGCCCCAGGCTATGCCAGTCTCCATGCACTGGGCTGTGGCACTTTATTCACACGAGCCCCAAGCTATGCCAGTCTGCGTGCACTGAACTATGGCACTCTATTCACACCAGCCCCAGGCTATGCCAGTATGTATGCACTGGGCTATGGTACTCTATTCACACTAGCCCCAGGCTATGCCAGTCTGCACGCACTGGGCTGTGGCACTCTATTCACACGAGCCCCAGGCTATGCTAGTCTGCATGCACTGGGCTGTGGCACTCCATTCACACAATCCCCAGGCTATGCCAGTCTGCATGCACTGGATTGTGGCGCTTGTTTCACACGAGCCCCAGGCTATGCCAGTCTACATGCACTGGGCTACGGCACTCTATTCATACCAGCCCCAGGAAATGCCAGTCTGCATGCACTGGGCTATGGCACTCTATTCACACAAGCAGCAGGCTATGCCATTCTGCGTGTACTGAGCTATGGCACTCTATTCACACAAGCCTCAGGCTACGCCAGTCTGCATGCACTGAGCTATGGCACTCTATTCACACCAGCCCCAGGCTATGCCAGTCTGCATGCACTAGGCTATGGCACTCTATTCACATGATCCCAAGGCTAAGCCAGTCTGCATGCCCTGGGCTATGGCACTCTATTCACACCAGTCCCACGCTATGCCAGTCTGCATGCACTGGACTATGGAACTCTATTCACACGAGCCCCAGGCTATGCGAGACTGCATGCACTGGACTATGGCACTCTATTTACACGAGCCCCAGGCTATGCCAGTCTGCATGCACTGGGCTATGGCACTCTATTCACAGGAGACCCAGACTTCGTCAGTCCACATGCACTAGGCTATGGCACTCTATTGACACAAGGGCAGACTACCCCCGTCTGCATGTAGTGGGCTATGGCAGTCTATTCACACCAGCCCCAGGCTATGCCAGTCTGCATGCACTGTGCTATGGCAGTCTATTCACACCCACCCCAGGCTATGCCAGTCTGCATGCACTGAGCTATGGCATTCTATTTGCACAAGCCCAGACTATGCCAGTCTGCACACACTATGGCACTCTATTCACACCCACCCCAGGCTATGCCAGACTGCATGCACTTGGCTATGGCACTCTATTCACACCAGCCCCAGACTATGCCAGTCTGCACGCACTATGGCATGCTAGTCACACCAGCCCCAGGCCATGCCAGTCTGCATGCACTGGGCTATGGCACTCTATTCACACGAGCCCCAGGCTATGCCCGTCTACATGCACTGGGCTATGGCACTATATTCCCATGCACCCCAGTCTATGCCAGTCTGCATGCACTGGACTATGGCACTATATTCCACGCACCCCAGTCTATGCCAGTCTGCATGCACTGGGCTATGGCACTCTATTCACACGAGCCACAGGCTATGCCAGTCTGCATGCACTGGACTGTGGCACTCTATTCACATGAGCCGCAGGATATGCCATTCTGCATGTACTGAGCTATGGGAGTCTATTCACACCAGCCCCATGCTATGCCAGTCTGCATGCACTGAGCTATGGCACTCTATTCACACCAGCCGCAGCCTATGCCAGTCTGCATGCACTAGGCTATGGCACTCTATTCACATGATCCCAAGGCTAAGCCAGTCTGCATGCCCTGGGCTATGGCACTCTATTCACAACAGTCCCAGGCTATGCCCGCCTGCATGCACTGGACTATGGAACTCTATTCACACTAGCCCCAGGCTATGCCAGTCTGCATGCACTGGGCTATGGCACTCTATTCACACCAGCCCCAGGCTATGCCAGTCTGCATGCATTGGGATATGGCACTCTATTCACACACACCCCAAGCTATGCCAGTCTGCATGCACTGGGCTATGGCACTCTATTCACACGAGCCACAGGCTATGCCAGTCTGCATGCACTGGACTATGGCACTCTATTCACATGAGCCGCAGGATATGCCATTCTGCATGTACTGAGCTATGGGAGTCTATTCACACCAGCCCCATGCTATGCCAGTCTGCATGCACTGAGCTATGGCACTCTATTCACACCATCTCCAGCCTATGCCAGTCTGCATGCACTAGGCTATGGCACTCTATTCACATGATCCCAAGGCTAAGCCAGTCTGCATGCCCTGGGCTATGGCACTCTATTCACAACAGTCCCAGGCTATGCCCACCTGCATGCACTGGACTATGGAACTCTATTCACACGAGCCCCAGGCTATGCCAGTCTGCATGCACTGGGCTATGGCACTCTATTCACAGGAGACCCAGGCTTCATCACTCCACATGCACTAGGCTATGGCACTCTAGTGACACAAGGGCAGGCTACACCCGTCTGCATGCAGTGGGCTATGCCAGTCTATTCACACCAGCCCCAGGCTATGCCAGTCTGCATGCCCTGGGCTGTGGCACTTTATTCACACGAGCCCCAAGCTATGCCAGTCTGCATGCACTGGGCTGTGGCAATATATTCACACGAGCCGCAGGCTATGCCAGTATTCATGCACTGTGCTATGGCAGTCTATTCACACCCACCCCAGGCTATGCCAGTCTGCATGCACTGGGCTATGGCATTCTATTCGCACAAGTCCAGACTATGCCAGTCTGCACGCACTATGGCACTCTATTCACACCCGCCCCAGGCTATGCCAGTCTGCATGCACTTGGCTATGGCAGTCCATTCACACGAGCCCCAGACTATGCCAGTCTGCATGCACTGGGCTATGGCACTATATTCCCACACACCCCCGTCTATGCCAGTCTGCATGCACTGGACTATGGCACTATATTCCACGCACCCCAGTCTATGCCAGTCTGCATACACTGGACTATGGCACTCTATTCACACCAGCCCCAGGCTCTGCCAGTCTGCATGCACTGGGCTATGGCACTCTATTCACACCAGCCCCAGGCTATGCCAGTCTGCATGCCCTGGGCTGTGGCACTTTATTCACACGAGCCCCAAGCTATGCCAGTCTGCATGCACTGGGCTGTGGCAATATATTCACACGAGCCGCAGGCTATGCCAGTATTCATGCACTGGGCTATGGCACTCTATTCACATGAGCCCCAGGCTATACCAGTCTGCATGCACTGGGCTGTGGCAGTCTATTCACACCAGCCCCAGGCTATGCCAGTCTGCATGTGCTGGGCCTATAGCACTCTATTCACACGAGCCCCAGGCTATGCCAGTCTGCATGCACTGGGCTATGGCAGTCTATTCACACCAGCTCCAGGCTATGCCATTCTGCATGTGCTGGGCTATAGCACTCTATTCACGCGAGCCCCAGGGTATGCCAGTCTGCATGCACTGGCCTATGGCAGTCTATTCACACCAACCCCAGGCTATGCCAGTCTGCACGCACTATGGCACTCTATTCACACCAGCCCCAGGCTATGCCAATCTGCATGCACTGGGCTATGTCAGTCTATTCACACATGTCCCAGACTATGCCAGTCTGCACGCACAATCGAACTCTATTCACAACAGCCCCAGACTATGCCAGTCTGCACGCACTATGGCATGCTATTCACACCAGCCCCAGGCCATGCCAGACTGCATGCACTGGGCTGTGGCACTCTATGCACACTGGCCCAAGGCTATGCCAGTCTGCATGCACTGTGCTATGGCACTCTATTCACATGAGCTCCAGGCTATGCCCGTCTGCATTCACTGGGCTATGGCACTCTATTCACACGCACCCCAGTCTGCCAGTTTGCATGCACTGGACTATGGCACTCTATTCACACCAGCCCCAGGCTATGCCAGTCTGCATGCACTGTGCTGTGGCACTCTATTCACACGAGCCCCAGGCTATGCCAGTCTGCATGCACTGGGCTGTGGCACTCTATTCACACGATCCCCAGGCTATGCCAGTCTGCATGCACTGGGCTGTGGCGCTCGTTTCACACGAGCCCCAGGCTATGCCAGCCTGCATGCACTGGACTGTGGCACTCTATTCACACACACCCCAGGCTACGCCAGTCTGCATTCACTGGGCTACGGCACTCTATTCACACCAGCCCCAGGATATGCCAGTCTGCATGCACTGGGCTATGGCACTCTATTCACACGAGCCACAGGCTATGCCAGTCTGCATGCACTGAGCTATGGCACTCTATTCACACCAGACCCAGGCTATGACAGTCTGCATGCACTGAGCTATGGCAGTCTATTCACACGAACCTCAGACTATGTCAGTCTGCAGGCACTATGGCACTCTATTCACACCACCCCCAGGCTAAACCAGTCTGCATACCCTGGGCTATGGCACTGTATTCATTCCAGTCCTAGGCTGTGCCAGTCTGCATGCACTGGACTATGGAACTCTATTCACACGAGCCCCAGGCTATGCCAGACTGCATGCACTGGACTATGGCACTCTATTTACACGAGCCCCAGTCTATGCCAGTCTGCATGCACTGGACTATGGCACTCTATTCACACCAGTCCCAGGCTATGCCAGTCTGTATGCACTGGGCTATGGCACTCTATTCACACCAGCCCCAGGCTATGCCAGTCTGCATGCACTGGGCTGTGGCACTTTATTCACACGAGCCCCAGACTATGCCAGTCTGCATGCACTGGACTATGGCACTCTATTCACACAAGCCCCAGGCTACACCAGTCTGCATGCACTGAGCTATGGCACTCTATTCACACCAGCCCCAGGCTATGCCAGTCTGCATGCACTGAGCTATGGCAGTCTATTCACACGAACCTCAGACTATGTCAGTCTGCATGCACTGGGCTGTGGCACTGTATTCACTCCAGTCCTAGGCTATGCCAGTCTGCATGCACTGGACTATGGAACTCTATTGACACGAGCCCCAGGCTATGCCAGACTGCATGCACTGGACTATGGCACTCTATTTACACGAGCCCCAGTCTATGCCAGTCTGCATGCACTGGGCTATGGCACTCTATTCACACCAGCCCCAGGCTAAGCCAGTCTGCATACCCTGGGCTATGGCACTGTATTCACTCCAGTCCTAGGTTATGCCAGTCTGCATGCACTGGACTATGGAACTCTATTGACACGAGCCCCAGGCTATGCCAGACTGCATGCACTGGACTATGGCACTCCATTTACACGAGCCCCAGTCTATGCCAGTCTGCAATCACTGGACTATGGCACTCTATTCACACCAGCCCCAGGCTACGCAAGTCTGTATGCACTGGGCTATGGCACTCTATTCACACCAGCCCCAGGCTATGCCAGTCTGCATGCACTGGGCTGTGGCACTTTATTCACACGAGCCCCAAGCTATGCCAGTCTGCATGCACTGGGCTGTGGCACTCTATTCACACAAGCCCCAGGATATGCCAGTCTGCATGCGCTGGGCCTATAGCAATCTATTCACATGAGCCCCAGGCTATGCCAGTCTGTATGCACTGGGCTATGGCAGTCTATTCACACAAGCCCCAGGCTATGCCAGTCTGCATGCACTGGGCTATGGCAGTCTATTCACACAAGCCCCAGACTATGCCAGTCTACACACACTATGGCACTCTATTCACACCAGCCCCAGGCTATACCACTCTGCATGCACTGGGCTATGGCTGTCTATTCACACGAGTCCCAGACTATGCCAGTCTGCACGCACTATGGCACTCTATTCACACGAGCCACAGACTATGCCAGTCTGCACGCACTATGGCATGCTACTCACACCAGCGCCATGCCATGCCAGACTACATGCACTGGGGTGTGGCACTCTATGTATGCCAGCCCCAGGCTATGCCCGTCTGCATGCACTGGGCTATGGCACTAAATTCACACTAGCCCCAGGCTATGCCAGTCTGCACGCACTGGGCTGTGGCACTCTATTCACACGAGCCCCAGGCTATGCTAGTCTGCATGCACTGGGCTGTGGCACTCCATTCACACGATCCCCAGGCTATGCCAGTCTGCATGCACTGGATTGTGGTGCTCGTTTCACACGAGCCCCAGGCTATGCCAGTCTGCATGCACTGGGCTACGGCACTCTATTCACACCAGCCCCAGGAAATGCCAGTCTGCATGCACTGGGCTATGGCACTCTATTCACATGAGCCACAGGCTATGCCAGTTTGCATGCACTGGACTATGGCACTCTATTCACACAAGCCTCAGGCTACGCCAGTCTGCATGCACTGAGCTATGGCACTCTATTCACACCAGCCCCAGGCTATGCCAGTCTGCATGCACTAGGCTATGGCACTCTATTCACATGATCCCAAGGCTAAGCCAGTCTGCATGCCCTGGGCTATGGTACTCTATTCACACCAGTCCCATGCTATGCCAGTCTGCATGCACTGGACTATGGAACTCTATTCACACGAGCCCCAGGCTATGCCAGACTGCATGCACTGGACTATGGCACTCTATTTACTCGAGCCCAAGGCTATGCCAGTCTGCATGCACTGGGCTATGGCACTCTATTCACAGGAGACCCAGGCTTCGTTAGTCCACATGCACTAGGCTATGGCACTCTATTGACACAAGGGCAGACTACGCCCGTCTGCATGTAGTGAGCTATGGCAGTCTATTCACACCAGCCCCAGGCTATGCCAGTCTGCATGCACTGTGCTATGGCAGTCTATTCACACCAGCCCCAGGCTATGCCAGTCTGCATGCACTGGGCTATGGCATTCTATTCACACAAGCCCAGACTATACCAGTCTGCACGCACTATGGCACTCTATTCACACCCGCCCCAGGCTATGCCAGTCTGCATGCACTTGGCTATGGCAGTCTATTCACACGAGCCCCAGACTATGCCAGTCTGCACGCACTATGGCACTATATTCACACCAGCCCCAGACTATGCCAGTCTGCACGCTCTATGGCATGCTAGTCACACCAGCCCCAGGCCATGCCAGTCTGCATGCACTGGGCTATGGCACTCTATTCACACGAGCCACAGGCTATGCCCGTCTGCATGCACTGGGCTATGGCACTATATTCCCACGCACCCCAGTCTATGCCAGTCTGCATGCACTGGACTATGGCACTATATTCCACGCACCCCAGTCTATGCCAGTCTGCATGCACTGGACTATGGCACTCTATTCACACCAGCCCCAGGCTCTGCCAGTCTGCATGCACTGGGCTATGGCACTCTATCCACACCAGCCCCAGGCTATGCCAGTCTGCATGCACTGGGCTGTGGCACTTTATTCACACGAGCCCCAAGCTATGCCAGTCTGCATGCACTGGGCTGTGGCAATATATTCACACGAGTCGCAGGCTATGCCAGTATGCATGCACTGGGCTACGGCACTCTATTCACATGAGCAGCAGGCTATGCCAGTCCTCATGCACTGGGCTATGGCAGTCTATTCACAGCAGCCCCAGGCTATGCCAGTCTACATGGGCTGGGCCTATAGCACTCTATTCACACGAGCCCCAGGCTATGCCAGTCTGCATGCACTGGGCTATGGCAGTCTATTCACACCAGCCCCAGACTGTGCCAGTCTGCATGTGCTGGGCTATAGCACTCTATTCACGCAAGCCCCATGCACTGGCCTATGGCAGTTAATTCACACCAACCCCAGGCTATGCCAGTCTGCATGCACTGAGCTATGGCAGTCTATTCACACGAGCCCCAGACTATGCCAGTCTGCACGCACTATGGCACTCTATTCACACGAGCCCCAGGCTATGCCAGTCTGCATGCACTGGGCTATGGCACTCTATTCACAACAGTCCCAGGCTATGCCCGCCAGCATGCACTGGACTATGGAACTCTATTCACACGAGCCCCAGGCTATGCCAGTCTGCATGCACTGGGCTATGGCACTCTATTCACAGGAGACCCAGGCTTCATCACTCCACATGCACTAGGCTATGGCACTCTAGTGACACAAGGGCAGGCTACACCCGTCTGCATGCAGTGGGCTATGCCAGTCTATTCACACCAGCCCCAGGCTATGCCAGTCTGCATGCACTGTGCTATGGCACTCTATTCACAGGAGACCCAGGCTTCATCACTCCACATGCACTAGGCTATGGCACTCTAGTGACACAAGGGCAGGCTACACCCGTCTGCATGCAGTGGGCTATGCCAGTCTATTCACACCAGCCCCAGGCTATGCCAGTCTGCATGCCCTGGGCTGTGGCACTTTATTCACACGAGCCCCAAGCTATGCCAGTCTGCATGCACTGGGCTGTGGCAATATATTCACACGAGCCGCAGGCTATGCCAGTATTCATGCACTGTGCTATGGCAGTCTATTCACACCCACCCCAGGCTATGCCAGTCTGCATGCACTGGGCTATGGCATTCTATTCGCACAAGTCCAGACTATGCCAGTCTGCACGCACTATGGCACTCTATTCACACCCGCCCCAGGCTATGCCAGTCTGCATGCACTTGGCTATGGCAGTCCATTCACACGAGCCCCAGACTATGCCAGTCTGCATGCACTGGGCTATGGCACTATATTCCCACACACCCCCGTCTATGCCAGTCTGCATGCACTGGACTATGGCACTATATTCCACGCACCCCAGTCTATGCCAGTCTGCATACACTGGACTATGGCACTCTATTCACACCAGCCCCAGGCTCTGCCAGTCTGCATGCACTGGGCTATGGCACTCTATTCACACCAGCCCCAGGCTATGCCAGTCTGCATGCCCTGGGCTGTGGCACTTTATTCACACGAGCCCCAAGCTATGCCAGTCTGCATGCACTGGGCTGTGGCAATATATTCACACGAGCCGCAGGCTATGCCAGTATTCATGCACTGGGCTATGGCACTCTATTCACATGAGCCCCAGGCTATACCAGTCTGCATGCACTGGGCTGTGGCAGTCTATTCACACCAGCCCCAGGCTATGCCAGTCTGCATGTGCTGGGCCTATAGCACTCTATTCACACGAGCCCCAGGCTATGCCAGTCTGCATGCACTGGGCTATGGCAGTCTATTCACACCAGCTCCAGGCTATGCCATTCTGCATGTGCTGGGCTATAGCACTCTATTCACGCGAGCCCCAGGGTATGCCAGTCTGCATGCACTGGCCTATGGCAGTCTATTCACACCAACCCCAGGCTATGCCAGTCTGCACGCACTATGGCACTCTATTCACACCAGCCCCAGGCTATGCCAGTCTGCATGCACTGGGCTATGTCAGTCTATTCACACATGTCCCAGACTATGCCAGTCTGCACGCACAATCGAACTCTATTCACAACGGCCCCAGACTATGCCAGTCTGCACGCACTATGGCATGCTATTCACACCAGCCCCAGGCCATGCCAGACTGCATGCACTGGGCTGTGGCACTCTATGCACACTGGCCCAAGGCTATGCCAGTCTGCATGCACTGTGCTATGGCACTCTATTCACATGAGCTCCAGGCTATGCCCGTCTGCATTCACTGGGCTATGGCACTCTATTCACACGCACCCCAGTCTGCCAGTTTGCATGCACTGGACTATGGCACTCTATTCACACCAGCCCCAGGCTATGCCAGTCTGCATGCACTGTGCTGTGGCACTCTATTCACACGAGCCCCAGGCTATGCCAGTCTGCATGCACTGGGCTGTGGCACTCTATTCACACGATCCCCAGGCTATGCCAGTCTGCATGCACTGGGCTGTGGCGCTCGTTTCACACGAGCCCCAGGCTATGCCAGCCTGCATGCACTGGACTGTGGCACTCTATTCACACGTGCCCCAGGCTATGCCAGTCTGCATGCATTGGTCTATGGCACTCTATTCACACACACCCCAGGCTACGCCAGTCTGCATTCACTGGGCTACGGCACTCTATTCACACCAGCCCCAGGATATGCCAGTCTGCATGCACTGGGCTATGGCACTCTATTCACACGAGCCACAGGCTATGCCAGTCTGCATGCACTGAGCTATGGCACTCTATTCACACCAGACCCAGGCTATGACAGTCTGCATGCACTGAGCTATGGCAGTCTATTCACACGAACCTCAGACTATGTCAGTCTGCAGGCACTATGGCACTCTATTCACACCACCCCCAGGCTAAACCAGTCTGCATACCCTGGGCTATGGCACTGTATTCACTCCAGTCCTAGGCTGTGCCAGTCTGCATGCACTGGACTATGGAACTCTATTCACACGAGCCCCAGGCTATGCCAGACTGCATGCACTGGACTATGGCACTCTATTTACACGAGCTCCAGTCTATGCCAGTCTGCATGCACTGGACTATGGCACTCTATTCACACCAGTCCCAGGCTATGCCAGTCTGTATGCACTGGGCTATGGCACTCTATTCACACCAGCCCCAGGCTATGCCAGTCTGCATGCACTGGGCTGTGGCACTTTATTCACACGAGCCCCAGACTATGCCAGTCTGCATGCACTGGACTATGGCACTCTATTCACACAAGCCCCAGGCTACACCAGTCTGCATGCACTGAGCTATGGCACTCTATTCACACCAGCCCCAGGCTATGCCAGTCTGCATGCACTGAGCTATGGCAGTCTATTCACACGAACCTCAGACTATGTCAGTCTGCATGCACTGGGCTGTGGCACTGTATTCACTCCAGTCCTAGGCTATGCCAGTCTGCATGCACTGGACTATGGAACTCTATTGACACGAGCCCCAGGCTATGCCAGACTGCATGCACTGGACTATGGCAGTCTATTTACACGAGCCCCAGTCTATGCCAGTCTGCATGCACTGGGCTATGGCACTCTATTCACACCAGCCCCAGGCTAAGCCAGTCTGCATACCCTGGGCTATGGCACTGTATTCACTCCAGTCCTAGGTTATGCCAGTCTGCATGCACTGGACTATGGAACTCTATTGACACGAGCCCCAGGCTATGCCAGACTGCATGCACTGGACTATGGCACTCCATTTACACGAGCCCCAGTCTATGCCAGTCTGCAATCACTGGACTATGGCACTCTATTCACACCAGCCCCAGGCTACGCAAGTCTGTATGCACTGGGCTATGGCACTCTATTCACACCAGCCCCAGGCTATGCCAGTCTGCATGCACTGGGCTGTGGCACTTTATTCACACGAGCCCCAAGCTATGCCAGTCTGCATGCACTGGGCTGTGGCACTCTATTCACACAAGCCCCAGGATATGCCAGTCTGCATGCGCTGGGCCTATAGCAATCTATTCACATGAGCCCCAGGCTATGCCAGTCTGTATGCACTGGGCTATGGCAGTCTATTCACACAAGCCCCAGGCTATGCCAGTCTGCATGCACTGGGCTATGGCAGTCTATTCACACAAGCCCCAGACTATGCCAGTCTACACACACTATGGCACTCTATTCACACCAGCCCCAGGCTATACCACTCTGCATGCACTGGGCTATGGCTGTCTATTCACACGAGTCCCAGACTATGCCAGTCTGCACGCACTATGGCACTCTATTCACACGAGCCACAGACTATGCCAGTCTGCACGCACTATGGCATGCTACTCACACCAGCGCCATGCCATGCCAGACTACATGCACTGGGGTGTGGCACTCTATGTATGCCAGCCCCAGGCTATGCCCGTCTGCATGCACTGGGCTATGGCACTAAATTCACACTAGCCCCAGGCTATGCCAGTCTGCACGCACTGGGCTGTGGCACTCTATTCACACGAGCCCCAGGCTATGCTAGTCTGCATGCACTGGGCTGTGGCACTCCATTCACACGATCCCCAGGCTATGCCAGTCTGCATGCACTGGATTGTGGTGCTCGTTTCACACGAGCCCCAGGCTATGCCAGTCTGCATGCACTGGGCTACGGCACTCTATTCACACCAGCCCCAGGAAATGCCAGTCTGCATGCACTGGGCTATGGCACTCTATTCACATGAGCCACAGGCTATGCCAGTTTGCATGCACTGGACTATGGCACTCTATTCACACAAGCCTCAGGCTACGCCAGTCTGCATGCACTGAGCTATGGCACTCTATTCACACCAGCCCCAGGCTATGCCAGTCTGCATGCACTAGGCTATGGCACTCTATTTACATGATCCCAAGGCTAAGCCAGTCTGCATGCCCTGGGCTATGGTACTCTATTCACACCAGTCCCATGCTATGCCAGTCTGCATGCACTGGACTATGGAACTCTATTCACACGAGCCCCAGGCTATGCCAGACTGCATGCACTGGACTATGGCACTCTATTTACACGAGCCCAAGGCTATGCCAGTCTGCATGCACTGGGCTATGGCACTCTATTCACAGGAGACCCAGGCTTCGTTAGTCCACATGCACTAGGCTATGGCACTCTATTGACACAAGGGCAGACTACGCCCCTCTGCATGTAGTGAGCTATGGCAGTCTATTCACACCAGCCCCAGGCTATGCCAGTCTGCATGCACTGTGCTATGGCAGTCTATTCACACCAGCCCCAGGCTATGCCAGTCTGCATGCACTGGGCTATGGCATTCTATTCACACAAGCCCAGACTATACCAGTCTGCACGCACTATGGCACTCTATTCACACCCGCCCCAGGCTATGCCAGTCTGCATGCACTTGGCTATGGCAGTCTATTCACACGAGCCCCAGACTATGCCAGTCTGCACGCACTATGGCACTCTATTCACACCAGCCCCAGACTATGCCAGTCTGCACGCTCTATGGCATGCTAGTCACACCAGCCCCAGGCCATGCCAGTCTGCATGCACTGGGCTATGGCACTCTATTCACACGAGCCACAGGCTATGCCCGTCTGCATGCACTGGGCTATGGCACTATATTCCCACGCACCCCAGTCTATGCCAGTCTGCATGCACTGGACTATGGCACTATATTCCACGCACCCCAGTCTATGCCAGTCTGCATACACTGGACTATGGCACTCTATTCACACCAGCCCCAGGCTCTGCCAGTCTGCATGCACTGGGCTATGGCACTCTATCCACACCAGCCCCAGGCTATGCCAGTCTGCATGCACTGGGCTGTGGCACTTTATTCACACGAGCCCCAAGCTATGCCAGTCTGCATGCACTGGGCTGTGGCAATATATTCACACGAGTCGCAGGCTATGCCAGTATGCATGCACTGGGCTACGGCACTCTATTCACATGAGCAGCAGGCTATGCCAGTCCTCATGCACTGGGCTATGGCAGTCTATTCACAGCAGCCCCAGGCTATGCCAGTCTACATGGGCTGGGCCTATAGCACTCTATTCACACGAGCCCCAGGCTATGCCAGTCTGCATGCACTGGGCTATGGCAGTCTATTCACACCAGCCCCAGACTGTGCCAGTCTGCATGTGCTGGGCTATAGCACTCTATTCACGCAAGCCCCATGCACTGGCCTATGGCAGTTAATTCACACCAACCCCAGACTATGCCAGTCTGCACGCACTATGGCACTCTATTCACACGAGCCCCAGGCTATGCCAGTCTGCATGCACTGGGCTATGGCACTCTATTCACAACAGTCCCAGGCTATGCCCGCCTGCATGCACTGGACTATGGAACTCTATTCACACGAGCCCCAGGCTATGCCAGTCTGCATGCACTGGGCTATGGCACTCTATTCACAGGAGACCCAGGCTTCATCACTCCACATGCACTAGGCTATGGCACTCTAGTGACACAAGGGCAGGCTACACCCGTCTGCATGCAGTGGGCTATGCCAGTCTATTCACACCAGCCCCAGGCTATGCCAGTCTGCATGCACTGTGCTATGGCAGTCTATTCACACCCACCCCAGGCTATGCCAGTCTGCATGCACTGGGCTATGGCATTCTATTCGCACAAGTCCAGACTATGCAAGTCTGCACGCACTATGGCACTCTATTCACACCCGCCCCAGGCTATGCCAGTCTGCATGCACTTGGCTATGGCAGTCTATTCACACGAGCCCCAGACTATGCCAGTCTGCATGCACTGGGCTATGGCACTATATTCCCACACACCCCCGTCTATGCCAGTCTGCATGCACTGGACTATGGCACTATATTCCACGCACCCCAGTCTATGCCAGTCTGCATGCACTGGGCTGTGGCAGTCTATTCACACCAGCCCCAGGCTATGCCAGTCTGCATGTGCTGGGCCTATAGCACTCTATTCACACGAGCCCCAGGCTATGCCAGTCTGCATGCACTGGGCTATGGCAGTCTATTCACACCCACCCCAGGCTATGCCAGTCTGCATGCACTGGGCTATGGCATTCTATTCGCACAAGTCCAGACTATGCCAGTCTGCACGCACTACGGCACTCTATTCACACCAGCCCCAAGCTATGCCAGTCTGCATGCCCTGGGCTGTGGCACTTTATTCACACGAGCCCCAAGCTATGCCAGTCTGCATGCACTGGGCTGTGGCAATATATTCACACGAGCCGCAGGCTATGCCAGTATGCATGCACTGGGCTATGGCACTCTATTCACATGAGCCCCAGGCTATGCCAGTCTGCATGCACTGGGCTGTGGCAGTCTATTCACACCAGCCCCAGGCTATGCCAGTCTGCATGTGCTGGGCCTATAGCACTCTATTCACACGAGCCCCAGGCTATGCCAGTCTGCATGCACTGGGCTATGGCAGTCTATTCACACCAGCTCCAGGCTATGCCATTCTGCATGTGCTGGGCTATAGCACTCTATTCACGCGAGCCCCAGGGTATGCCAGTCTGCATGCACTGGCCTATGGCAGTCTATTCACACCAACCCAGGCTATGCCAGTCTGCACGCACTATGGCACTCTATTCACACCAGCCCCAGGCTATGCCAGTCTGCATGCACTGGGCTATGTCAGTCTATTCACACAAGTCCCAGACTATGCCAGTCTGCACGCACTATCGAACTCTATTCACAACATCCCCAGACTATGCCAGTCTGCACGCACTATGGCATGCTATTCACACCAGCCCCAGGCCATGCCAGACTGCATGCACTGGGCTGTGGCACTCTATGCACACTGGCCCAAGGGCCCAAGGCTATGCCGGTCTGCATGCACTGTGCTATGGCACTCTATTCACATGAGCCCCAGGCTATGCCCGTCTGCATTCACTGGGCTATGGCACTCTATTCACACGCACCCCAGTCTGGCAGTTTGCATGCACTGGACTATGGCACTCTATTCACACCAGCCCCAGGCTATGCCAGTCTGCATGCACTGTGCTGTGGCACTCTATTCACACGAGCCCCAGGCTATGCCAGTCTGCATGCACTGGGCTGTGGCACTCTATTCACACGATCCCCAGGCTATGCCAGTCTGCATGCACTGGGCTGTGGCGCTCGTTTCACACGAGCCCCAGGCTATGCCAGCCTGCATGCACTGGACTGTGGCACTCTATTCACACGTGCCCCAGGCTATGCCAGTCTGCACGCATTGGTCTATGGCACTCTATTCACACACACCCCAGGCTACGCCAGTCTGCATTCACTGGGCTACGGCACTCTATTCACACCAGCCCCAGGATATGCCAGTCTGCTTGCACTGGGCTATGGCACTCTATTCACACGAGCCACAGGCTATGCCAGTCTGCATGCACTGAGCTATGGCACTCTATTCACACCAGACCCAGGCTATGACAGTCTGCATGCACTGAGCTATGGCAGTCTATTCACACGAACCTCAGACTATGTCAGTCTGCAGGCACTATGGCACTCTATTCACACCACCCCCAGGCTAAACCAGTCTGCATACCCTGGGCTATGGCACTGTATTCACTCCAGTCCTAGGCTGTGCCAGTCTGCATGCACTGGACTATGGAACTCTATTCACACGAGCCCCAGGCTATGCCAGACTGCATGCACTGGACTATGGCACTCTATTTACACGAGCCCCAGTCTATGCCAGTCTGCATGCACTGGACTATGGCACTCTATTCACACCAGCCCCAGGCTATGCCAGTCTGTATGCACTGGGCTATGGCACTCTATTCACACCAGCCCCAGGCTATGCCAGTCTGCATGCACTGGGCTGTGGCACTTTATTCACACGAGCCCCAGACTATGCCAGTCTGCATGCACTGGACTATGGCACTCTATTCACACAAGCCCCAGGCTACGCCAGTCTGCATGCACTGAGCTATGGCACTCTATTCACACCAGCCCCAGGCTATGCCAGTCTGCATGCACTGAGCTATGGCAGTCTATTCACACGAACCTCAGACTATGTCAGTCTGCATGCACTGGGCTGTGGCACTGTATTCACTCCAGTCCTAGGCTATGCCAGTCTGCATGCACTGGACTATGGAACTCTATTGACACGAGCCCCAGGCTATGCCAGACTGCATGCACTGGACTATGGCACTCTATTTACACGAGCCCCAGTCTATGCCAGTCTGCATGCACTGGGCTATGGCACTCTATTCACACCAGCCCCAGGCTAAGCCAGTCTGCATACCCTGGGCTATGGCACTGTATTCACTCCAGTCCTAGGTTATGCCAGTCTGCATGCACTGGACTATGGAACTCTATTGACACGAGCCCCAGGCTATGCCAGACTGCATGCACTGGACTATGGCACTCTATTTACACGAGCCCCAGTCTATGCCAGTCTGCAATCACTGGACTATGGCACTCTATTCACACCAGCCCCAGGCTACGCAAGTCTGTATGCACTGGGCTATGGCACTCTATTCACACCAGCCCCAGGCTATGCCAGTCTGCATGCACTGGGCTGTGGCACTTTATTCACATGAGCCCCAAGCTATGCCAGTCTGCATGCACTGGGCTGTGGCACTCTATTCACACAAGCCCCAGGATATGCCAGTCTGCATGCGCTGGGCCTATAGCAATCTATTCACATGAGCCCCAGGCTATGCCAGTCTGTATGCACTGGGCTATGGCAGTCTATTCACACAAGCCCCAGGCTATGCCAGTCTGCATGCACTGGGCTATGGCAGTCTATTCACACAAGCCCCAGACTATGCCAGTCTACACACACTATGGCACTCTATTCACACCAGCCCCCGGCTATACCACTCTGCATGCACTGGGCTATGGCTGTCTATTCACACGAGTCCCAGACTATGCCAGTCTGCACGCACTATGGCACTCTATTCACACGAGCCACAGACTATGCCAGTCTGCACGCACTATGGCATGCTACTCACACCAGCACCATACCATGCCAGATTGCATGCACTGGGGTGTGGCACTCTATGCATGCCAGCCCCAGGCTATGCCCGTCTGCATGCACTGGGCTATGGCACTAAATTCACACTAGCCCCAGGCTATGCCAGTCTGCATGCACTGGGCTGTGGCACTCTATTCACACGAGCCCCAGGCTATGCTAGTCTGCATGCACTGGGCTGTGGCACTCCATTCACACGATCCCCAGGCTATGCCAGTCTGCATGCACTGGATTGTGGCGCTCGTTTCACACGAGCCCCAGGCTATGCCAGTCTGCATGCACTGGGCTACGGCACTCTATTCACACCAGCCCCAGGAAATGCCAGTCTGCATGCACTGGGCTATGGCACTCTATTCACATGAGCCACAGGCTATGCCAGTCTGCATGCACTGGACTATGGCACTCTATTCACACAAGCCTCAGGCTACGCCAGTCTGCATGCACTGAGCTATGGCACTCTATTCACACCAGCCCCAAGCTATGCCAGTATGCATGCACTAGGCTATGGCACTCTATTCACATGATCCCAAGGCTAAGCCAGTCTGCATGCCCTGGGCTATGGTACTCTATTCACACCAGTCCCATGCTATGCCAGTCTGCATGCACTGGACTATGGAACTCTATTCACACGAGCCCCAGGCTATGCCAGACTGCATGCACTGGACTATGGCACTCTATTTACACGAGCCCAATCTATGCCAGTCTGCATGCACTGGGCTATGGCACTCTATTCACAGGAGACCCAGGCTTCGTTAGTCCACATGCACTAGGCTATGGCACTCTATTGACACAAGGGCAGACTACGCCCGTCTGCATGTAGTGGGCTATGGCAGTCTATTCACACCAGCCCCAGGCTATGCCAGTCTGCATGCACTGTGCTATGGCAGTCTATTCACACCAGCCCCAGGCTATGCCAGTCTGCATGCACTGGGCTATGGCATTCTATTCACACAAGCCCAGACTATACCAGTCTGCACGCACTATGGCACTCTATTCACACCCGCCCCAGGCTATGCCAGTCTGCATGCACTTGGCTATGGCAGTCTATTCACACGAGCCCCAGACTATGCCAGTCTGCACGCACTATGGCACTCTATTCACACCAGCCCCAGACTATGCCAGTCTGCACGCTCTATGGCATGCTAGTCACACCAGCCCCAGGCCATGCCAGTCTGCATGCACTGGGCTATGGCACTCTATTCACACGAGCCACAGGCTATGCCCGTCTGCATGCACTGGGCTATGGCACTATATTCCCACGCACCCCAGTCTATGCCAGTCTGCATGCACTGGACTATGGCACTATATTCCACGCACCCCAGTCTATGCCAGTCTGCATGCACTGGACTATGGCACTCTATTCACACCAGCCCCAGGCTCTGCCAGTCTGCATGCACTGGGCTATGGCACTCTATCCACACCAGCCCCAGGCTATGCCAGTCTGCATGCACTGGGGTGTGGCACTTTATTCACACGAGCCCCAAGCTATGCCAGTCTGCATGCACTGGGCTGTGGCAATATATTCACACGAGTCGCAGGCTATGCCAGTATGCATGCACTGGGCTACGGCACTCTATTCACATGAGCACCAGGCTATGCCAGTCCTCATGCACTGGGCTATGGCAGTCTATTCACAGCAGCCCCAGGCTATGCCAGTCTACATGGGCTGGGCCTATAGCACTCTATTCACACGAGCCCCAGGCTATGCCAGTCTGCATGCACTGGGCTATGGCAGTCTATTCACACCAGCCCCAGGCTATGCCAGTCTGCATGTGCTGGGCCTATAGCACTCTATTCACACGAGCCCCAGGCTATGCCAGTCTGCATGCACTGGCCTATGGCAGTCTATTCACACCAGCCCCAGGCTATGCCAGTCTGCATGCACTGGGCTATGGCAGTCTATTCACACGAGCCCCAGACTATGCCAGTCTGCACGCACTATCGCACTCTATTCACACCAGCCCCAGACTATGCCAGTCTGCACGCACTATGGCACGCTATTCACACCAGCCCCAGGCCATGCCAGACTGCATGCACTGGGCTGTGGCACTCTATGCACACCAGCCCAAGGCTATGCCAGTCTGCATGAACTGTGCTATGGCACTCTATTCACATGAGCCCCAGGCTATGCCCGTCTGCATTCACTGGGCTATGGCACTCTATTCACACGCACCCCAGTCTATGCCAGTTTGCATGCACTGGACTATGGCACTCTATTCACACCAGCCACAGGCTATGCCAGTCTGCACGCACTGGGCTGTGGCACTCTATTCACACGAGCTCCAGGATATGCCAGTCTGCATGCACTGGGCTGTGGCACTCTATTCACACGATCCACAGGCTATGCCAGTCTGCATGCACTGGGCTGTGGCGCTCGTTTCACACGAATCCCAGGCTATGCCAGCCTGCATGCACTGGACTGTGGCACTCTATTCACACGTGCCCCAGGCTATGCCAGTCTGCATGCATTGGTCTATGGCACTCTATTCACACACACCCCAGGCTATGCCAGTCTGCACGCACTGGGCTACGGCACTCTATTCACACCAGCCCCAGGATATGCCAGTCTGCATGCACTGGGCTATGGTACGCTATTCACACGAGCCACAGGCTATGCCAGTCTGCATGCACTGGACTATGGCACTCCATTCACACAAGCCCCATCCTACGCCAGTCTGCATGCACTGAGCTATGGCACTCTATTTACACGAGCCCCAGTCTATGCCAGTCTGCATGCACTGGACTATGGCACTCTATTCACACCAGCCCCAGGCTAAGCCAGTCTGCATACCCTGGGCTATGTCACTCTATTCACTCCAGTCTTAGGCTATGCCAGTCTGCATGCACTGGACTATGGAACTCTATTGACACGAGCCCCAGGCTATGCCAGACTGCATGCACTGGACAATGGCACTCTATATACACGAGCCCCAGTCTATGCCAGTCTGCATGCACTGGACTATGGCACTCTATTCACACCAGCCCCAGGCTACGCCAGTCTGTATGCACTGGGCTATGGCACTCTATTCACACCAGCCCCAGGCTATGCCAGTCTGCATGCACTGGGCTGCGGCAATTTATTCACACAAGCCCCAAGCTATGCCAGTCTGCATGCACTGGGCGGTGGCACTCTATTCACACAAGCCCCAGGATATGCCAGTCTGCATGCACTGGGCTATGGCACTCCATTCACACGAGCCCCAGGCTATGCCAGTCTGCATGCGCTGGGCCTATAGCAATCTATTCACATGAGCCCCAGGCTATGCCAGTCTGTATGCACTGGGCTATGGCAGTCTATTCACACAAGCCCCAGGCTATGCCAATCTGCATGCACTGGGCTATGGCAGTCTATTCACACAAGCCCCAGACTATGCCAGTCTACACACACTATGGCACTCTATTCACACCAGCCCCAGGCTATGCCACTCTGCATGCACTGGGCTATGGCAGTCTATTCACACGAGCCCCAGACTATGCCAGTCTGCATGCACTATGGCACTCTATTCACACGAGCCGCAAACTATGCCAGTCTGCACGCACTATGGCATGCTACTCACACCAGCGCCATGCCATGCCAGACTGCATGCACTGGGGTGTGGCACTCTATGCATGCCAGCCCCAGGCTATGCCAGTCTGCATGCACTGGGCTATGGCAGTCTATTCACATGAGCCCCAGGCTAGGCCTGTCTGCATTCACTGGGCTATGGCACTCTATTCACACGCACCCCAGTCTATGCCAGTTTGCATGCACTGGACTATGGCACTCTATTCACACCAGCCCCAAGCTATGCCAGTCTGCATGTACTGGGCTATAGCACTCTATTCAAACCAGCCCCAGGCTATGCCAGTCTGCATGCACTGGGCTGTGGCACTCTATTCACATGAGCCCCAGGCAATGCCAGTCTGGATGCACTGGGCTATGGCAATCTATTCACATAATCCCCAGGCTATGCCAGTCTGAATGCACTGGACTGTGGTGCTCGTTTCACATGAGCCCCAGGATATGCCAGTCTGCATGCACTGGACTGTGGCACTCTATTCACACATGCCCCAGGTTATGCCAGTCTGCATGTATTGGGATATGGCACTCTATTCACACACACCCCAAGCTATGCCAGTCTGCATGCACTGGTCTATGGCACTCTATTCACATGAGCCACAGGCTATGCCAGTCTGTATGCACTGGACTATGGCACTCTATTCACATGAGCCCATGTACTGAGCTATGGCACTCTATTCACACAAGCCCCAGGCTACGCCAGTCTGCATGCACTAGGCTATGGCACTCTATTCACATGATCCCAAGGCTAAGCCAGTCTGCATGCCCTGGGCTATGGAACTCCATTCTCACCAGTCCAGGCTATGCCCGCCTGCATGCACTGGACTATGGAACTCTATCACACGAGCCCCAGGCTATGCCACTCTGCATGCACTGGGCTATGGCACTCTATTCACAGGAGACCCAGGCTATGCCACTCCACATGCATTAGGCTATGGCACTCTAGTGACACAAGGGCCGGCTACGCCCGTCTGTATGCAGTGGGCTATGGCAGTCTATTCACACCAGCCCCAGGCTATGCCAGTCTGCATGCACTGCGCTATGGCAGTCTTTTCCCCAGCCCCCGGCTATGCCAGTCTGCATGCAATCGGCTATGGCATTCTATTCACACAAGCGAAAGACTATGACAGTCTGTATGTACTATAACACTCTATTCACACCCGCCTCAGTCTATGCCAATCTGCATGCACTTGGCTATGGCAGTGTATTCACACGAGCCCCAGACTATGCCAGTCTGCATGCACTATGGCACTCCATTCACACCAGCCCCAGACTATGCCAGTCTGCACGCACTATGGCACGCTAGTCACACCAGCCCCAGGCCATGCCAGTCTGCATGCACTGGGCTATGGCACTCTATTCACACGAGCCCCAGGCTATGCCCGTCGGCATGCACTGGGCTATGACACTATATTCTCACGCACCCCAGTCTATGCCAGTCTGCATGCACTGAACTATGGCACTCTATTCACACCAGCCCCAGGCTATGCCAGTATGTATGCACTGGGCGATGGCACTCTATTCACACCAGCCCCAGGCTATGCCAGTCTCCATGCACTGGGCTATGGCACTTTATTCACACGAGCTCCAAGCTATGCCAGTCTGCGTGCACTGGGCTGTGGCACTCTATTCACACAAGCTCCAGGCTATGCCAGTCTGCATGCGCTGGGCTATGGCACTCTATTCACACCAGCCCCAGGCTATGCCAGTCTGCATGCACTGGGCGATGGCACTCTATTCACACCAGCCCCAGGCTATGCCAGTCTGCATGCACTGGGCTGTGGCACTTTATTCACACGAGCCCCAAGCTATGCCAGTCTGCATGCACTGGGCTGTGGCAATATATTCACACGAGCCGCAGGCTATGCCAGTATACATGCACTGGGCTATGGCACTCTATTCACATGAGCCCCAGGCTATGCCAGTCTGCATGCACTGGGCTATGGCAGTATATTCACACCAGCCCCAGGCTATGCCAGTCTGCATGTGCTGGGCCTATAGCACTCTATTCACAAGAGCCCCAGGCTATGCCAGTCTGCATGCACTGGGCTATGGCAGTCTATTCACACCAGCCCCAGGCTATGCCAGTCTGCATGTGCTGGGCTATAGCACTCTATTCACGTGAGCCCCAGGGTATGCCAGTCTGCATGCACTGGCCTATGGCAGTCTATTCAAACCAACCCCAGGCTATGCCAGTCTGCATGCACTGGGCTATGGCAGTCTATTCACATGAGCCCCAGACTATGCCAGTCTGCACGCACTATGGCACTCTATTCACACCAGACCCAGGCTTTGCCAGTCTGCATGCACTGGGCTATGTCAGTCTATTCACACAAGCCCCAGACTATGCCAGTCTGCACGCACTATCGCACTCTATTCACAACAGCCCCAGACTATGCCAGTCTGCACGCACTATGGCATGCTATTCACACCAGCCCCAGGCCATGCCAGACTGCATGCACTGGGCAGTGGCACTCTATGCACACCAGCCCAAGGCTATGCCAGTCTGCATGCACTGTGCTATGGCACTCTATTCCCCAGCCCCCGGCTATGCCAGTGTGCATGCACTCGGCTATGGCATTCTATTCACACAAGCCCCAGACTATGCCAGTCTGCACGTACTAGAACACTCTATTCTCACGCGCCCCAGTCTATGCCAGTCTGCATGCACTGGACTATGGCACTCTATTCACACCAGCCCCAGGCTATGCCAGTATGTATGCACTGGGCGATGGCACTCTATTCACACCAACCCCAGGATATGCCAGTCTGCATGCACTGGGCTGTGGCACTTTATTCACACGAGCCCCAAGCTATGCCAGTCTGCATGCACTGGGCTGTGGCACTCTATTCACACAAGCCCCAGGATATGCCAGTCTGCATGCACTGGGCTGTGGCAATATATTCACACGAGCCGCAGGCTATGCCAGTATGCATGCGCTGGGCTATTGCACTCTATTCACACCTGCCCCAGGCTATGCCAGTCTGAATGTGCTGGGCCTATAGCACTCTATTCGCACGAGCCCCAGGCTATGCCAGTCTGTAGGCACTTGGCTACGGGAGTCTATTCACACCAGCCCCATGCTATGCCAGTCTGCATGAACTGGGCTATGGCAGTCTATTCACACGAGCCCCGGACTATGCCAGTCTGCACGCACTATGGCAGGCTATTCACACGAGCCCCAGGCTATGCCAGTCTGCATGCCCTGGGCTATGGCAGTCTATTCACACGAGCCCCAGACTATGCCAGTCTACACGCACTATGGCACTCTATTCACACGAGCCCCAGACTATGACAGTCTGCACGCACTATGGCATGCTACTCACACCCGCCCCAGGCCATGCCAGACTGCATGCACTGGGCTGTAGCACTCTATGCACGCCAGCCCCAGGCTATGCCAGTCTGCATGCACTGGGCTGTGGCGCTCGTTTCACATTAGCCCCAGGGTATGCCAGCCTGCATGCACTGGCCTGTGGCACTCTATTCACACGTGCCCCAGGCTATGCCAGTCTGCATGCATTGGTCTATGGCACTCTATTCACACACACCCCAGGCTATGCCAGTCTTCATGCACTGGGTTACGGCACTCTATTCACACCAGCCCCAAGATATGCCTGTCTGCATGCACTGGGCTGTAGCACTCTATGCACGCCAGCCACAGGCTATGCCAGTCTGCATGCACTGGGCTATGGCAGTCTATTCACATGAGCCCCAGGCTATGCCATTCTGCATGCACTGGGCTATGGCACTCTATTCACAGGAGACCCAGGCTTCGTCAGTCCACATGCACTAGGCTATGGCACTCTATTGACACAAGGGCAGACTACGCCCGTCTGCATGTATTGGGCTATGGCAGTCTATTCACACCAGCCCCAGGCTATGCCAGTCTGCATGCACTGTGCTATGGCAGTCTATTCACACCAGCCCCAGGCTATGCCAGTCTGCATGCACTGGGCTATGGCATTCTATTCACACAAGCCCAGACTATGCCAGTCTGCACGCATTATGACACTCTATTCACACCCGCCCCAGGCTATGCCACTCTGCATGCACTTGGCTATGGCAGTCTATTCACACGAGCCCCAGACTATGCCAGTCTGCATGCACTATGGCACTCTATTACCACCAGCCCCAGACTATGCCAGTCTGCACGCACTATGGCATGCTAGTCACACCAGCCCCAGGCCATGCCAGTCTGCATGCACTGGGCTATGGCACTCTATTCACAGGAGACCCAGGCTTCATCACTCCACATGCACTAGGCTATGGCACTCTAGTGACACAAGGGCAGGCTACGCCCGTCTGCATGCAGTGGGCTATGGCAGTCTATTCACACCAGCCCCAGGCTATGCCAGTCTGCATGCACTGTTCTATGGCAGTCTATTCTCCAGCCCCCGGCTATGCCAGTGTGCATGCACTCGGCTATGGCATTCTATTCACACAAGCCCCAGACTATGCCAGTTTGCACGTACTATAACACTCTATTCACACCGCCTCAGTCTATGCCAGTCTGCATGTACTTGGCTATGGCAGTCTATTCACACGAGCCCTAGACTATGCCAGTCTGCACACACTATGGCACTCTATTCACACCAGCCCCAGAATATGCCAGTCTGCAAGCACTATGGCACGCTAGTCACACCAGCCTCAGGCCATGCCAGTCTGCATGCACTGGGCTATGGCACTCTATTCACACGAGCCCCAGGCTATGCCCGTCGGCATTCACTGGGCTATGACACTATATTCTCACGCGCCCCAGTCTATGCCAGTCTGCATGCACTGGACTATGGCACTCTATTCACACCAGCCCCAGGCTATGCCAGTATGTATGCACTGGGCGATGGCACTCTATTCACACCAACCCCAGGCTATGCCAGTCTGCATGCACTGGGCTGTGGCACTTTATTCACACGAGCCCCAAGCTATGCCAGTCTGCATGCACTGGGCTGTGGCACTCTATTCACACAAGCCCCAGGATATGCCAGTCTGCATGCACTGGGCTGTGGCAATATATTCACACGAGCCGCAGGCTATGCCAGTATGCATGCGCTGGGCTATTGCACTCTATTCACACCAGCCCCAGGCTATGCCAGTCTGAATGTGCTGGGCCTATAGCACTCTATTCGCACGAGCCCCAGGCTATGCCAGTCTGTAGGCACTTGGCTACGGGAGTCTATTCACACCAGCCCCATGCTATGCCAGTCTGCATGAACTGGGCTATGGCAGTCTATTCACACGAGCCCCAGACTATGCCATTCTGCACGCACTATGGCAGGCTATTCACACGAGCCCCAGGCTATGCCAGTCTGCATGCCCTGGGCTATGGCAGTCTATTTACACGAGCCCCAGACTATGCCAGTCTACACGCACTATGGCACTCTATTCACACGAGCCGCAGACTATGAAAGTCTGCACGCACTATGGCATGCTATTCACACCCGCCCCAGGCCATGCCAGACTGCATGCACTGGGCTGTAGCACTCTATGCACGCCAGCCCCAGGCTATGCCAGTCTGCATGCACTGGGCTGTGGCGCTCGTTTCACATTAGCCCCAGGGTATGCCAGCCTGCATGCACTGGCCTGTGGCACTCTATTCACACGTGCCCCAGGCTATGCCAGTCTGCATGCATTGGACTATGGCACTCTATTCACACACACCCCAGGCTATGCCAGTCTTCATGCACTGGGCTACGGCACTCTATTCACACCAGACCCAAGATATGCCTGTCTGCATGCACTGGGCTGTAGCACTCTATGCACGCCAGCCACAGGCTATGCCAGTCTGCATGCACTGGGCTATGGCAGTCTATTCACATGAGCCCCAGGCTATGCCATTCTGCATGCACTGGGCTATGGCACTCTATTCACAGGAGACCCAGGCTTCGTCAGTCCACATGCACTAGGCTATGGCACTCTATTGACACAAGGGCAGACTACGCCCGTCTGCATGTATTGGGCTATGGCAGTCTATTCACACCAGCCCCAGGCTATGCCAGTCTGCATGCACTGTGCTATGGCAGTCTATTCACACCAGCCCCAGGCTATGCCAGTCTGCATGCACTGGGCTATGGCATTCTATTCGCACAAGCCCAGACTATGCCAGTCTGCACGCATTATGACACTCTATTCACACCCGCCCCAGGCTATGCCAGTCTGCATGCACTTGGCTATGGCAGTCTATTCACACGAGCCCCAGACTATGCCAGTCTGCATGCACTATGGCACTCTATTACCACCAGCCCCAGACTATGCCAGTCTGCACGCACTATGGCATGCTAGTCACACCAGCCCCAGGCCATGCCAGTCTGCATGCACTGGGCTATGGCACTCTATTCACACGAGCCCCAGGCTATGCCCGTCTGCATGCACTGGGCTATGGCACTATATTCCCACGCACCCCAGTCTATGCCAGTCTGCATGCACTGGACTATGGCACTATATTCCACGCACCCCAGTCTATGCCAGTCTGCATGCACTGGACTATGGCACTCTATTCACACCAGCCCCAGGCTCTGCCAGGCTGCATGCACTGGGCTATGGCACTCTATACACACCAGCCCCAGGCTATGCCAGTCTGCATGCCCTGGGCTGTGGCACTTTATTCACACGAGCCCCAAGCTATGCCAGTCTGCATGCACTGGGCTGTGGCAATATATTCACTCGAGCCGCAGGCTTTGCCAGTCTGCATGCACTGGGCTGTGGCAATATATTCACACGAGCCCCAGGCTATGCCAGTCTGCATGCACTGGGCTGTGGCACTTTATTCACACAAGCCCCAAGCTATGCCAGTCTGCATGCACTGGGCTGTGGCACTTTATTCACACCAGCCCCAAGCTATGCCAGTCTGCATGCACTGGGCTGTGGCACTCTATTCACACAAGCCCCAGGATATGCCAGTCTGCCTGCACTGGGCTGTGGCAATATATTCACACGAGCCGTAGGTTATGCCAGTATGCATGCACTGGGCTATGGCACTCCATTCACACGAGCCCCAGGCTATGCCAGTCTGCATGCGCTGGGCCTATAGCAATCTATTCACACGAGCCCCAGGCTATGCCAGTCTGTATGCACTGGGCTATGGCAGTCTATTCACACCAGCCCCAGGCTATGCCAGTCTACATGCACTGGGCTATGGCAGTCTATTCACACAAGCCCCAGACTATGCCAGTCTACACGCACTATGGCACTCTATTCACACCAGCCCCAGGCTATGCCAGTCTGCATGCACTGGGCTATGGCAGTCTATTCACACAAGACCCAGACTATGCCAGTCTGCACGCACTATGGCACTCTATTCACACGAGCCGCAGACTATGCCAGTCTGCACGCACTATGGCATGCTACTGACACCAGCACCATGCCATGCCAGACTGAATGCACTGCAGTGTGGCACCCTATGCATGCCAGCCCCAGGCTATGCCAGTCTGCATGCACTGGGCTATGGCAGTCTATTCACATGAGCCCCAGGCTAGGCCCGTCTGCATTCACTGGGCTATGGCACTCTATTCACACGCACCCCAGTCTATACCAGTTTGCATGCACTGGGCTATAGCACTCTATTCAAACCAGCCCCAGGCTATGACAGTCTGCATGCACTGGGCTGTGGCACTCTATTCACACGAGCCCTAGGCAATGCCAGTCTGCATGCACTGGGCTGTGGCACTCTATTCACACGATCCCCAGGCTATGCCAGTCTGCATGCACTGGGCAGTGGTGCTCGTTTCACATGATCCCCAGGATATGCCAGTCTGCATGCACTGGACTGTGGCACTCTATTCACACATGCCCCAGGTTATGCCAGTCTGCATGCATTGGGATATGGCACTCTATTCACACACACCCCAAGCTATGCCAGTCTGCATGCACTGGGCTATGGCACTCTATTCACATGAGCCGCAGGATATGCCATTCTGCATGTACTGAGCTATGGCACTCTATTCACACAAGCCCCAGTCTACGCCAGTCTGCATGCACTGAGCTATGGCACTCTATTCACACCAGCCCCAGGCTATGCCAGTCTGCATGCACTAGGCTATGGCACCCTATTCACATGATCCCAAGGCTAAGCCAGTCTGCTTGCCCTGGGCTATGGCACTCTAATCACACCAGTCCCAGGCTATGCCCGCCTGCATGCACTGGACTATGGACCTCTATTCACACGAGCCCCAGGCTATGCCAGTCTGCATGCACTGGGCTATGGCACTCTATTCACAGGAGACCCAGGCTTCATCACTCCACATGCACTAGGCTATGGCACTCTAGTGACACAAGGGCAGGCTACGCCCGTCTGCATGCAGTGGGCTATGGCAGTCTATTCACACCAGCCCCAGGCTATGCCAGTCTGCATGCACTGTTCTATGGCAGTCTATTGCCCAGCCCCCGGCTATGCCAGTGTGCATGCACTCGGCTATGGCATTCTATTCACACAAGCCCCAGACTATGCCAGTCTGCACGTACTATAACACTCTATTCACACCGCCTCAGTCTATGCCAGTCTGCATGCACTTGGCTATGGCAGTCTATTCACACGAGCCCTAGACTATGCCAGTCTGCACACACTATGGCACTCTATTCACACCAGCCCCAGAATATGCCAGTCTGCAAGCACTATGGCACGCTAGTCACACCAGCCTCAGGCCATGCCAGTCTGCATGCACTGGGCTATGGCACTCTATTCACACGAGCCCCAGGCTATGCCCGTCAGCATTCACTGGGCTATGACACTATATTCTCACGCGCCCCAGTCTATGCCAGTCTGCATGCACTGGACTATGGCACTCTATTCACACCAGCCCCAGGCTATGCCAGTATGTATGCACTGGGCGATGGCACTCTATTCACACCAACCCCAGGATATGCCAGTCTGCATGCACTGGGCTGTGGCACTTTATTCACACGAGCCCCAAGCTATGCCAGTCTGCATGCACTGGGCTGTGGCACTCTATTCACACAAGCCCCAGGATATGCCAGTCTGCATGCGCTGGGCTATTGCACTCTATTCACACCAGCCCCAGGCTATGCCAGTCTGAATGTGCTGGGCCTATAGCACTCTATTCGCACGAGCCCCAGGCTATGCCAGTCTGTAGGCACTTGGCTACGGGAGTCTATTCACACCAGCCCCATGCTATGCCAGTCTGCATGAACTGGGCTATGGCAGTCTATTCACACGAGCCCCAGACTATGCCAGTCTGCACGCACTATGGCAGGCTATTCACACGAGCCCCAGGCTATGCCAGTCTGCATGCCCTGGGCTATGGCAGTCTATTCACACGAGCCCCAGACTATGCCAGTCTACACGCACTATGGCACTCTATTCACACGAGCCCCAGACTATGACAGTCTGCACGCACTATGGCATGCTACTCACACCCGCCCCAGGCCATGCCAGACTGCATGCACTGGGCTGTAGCACTCTATGCACGCCAGCCCCAGGCTATGCCAGTCTGCATGCACTGGGCTGTGGCGCTCGTTTCACATTAGCCCCAGGGTATGCCAGCCTGCATGCACTGGCCTGTGGCACTCTATTCACACGTGCCCCAGGCTATGCCAGTCTGCATGCATTGGTCTATGGCACTCTATTCACACACACCCCAGGCTATGCCAGTCTTCATGCACTGGGCTACGGCACTCTATTCACACCAGCCCCAAGATATGCCTGTCTGCATGCACTGGGTTGTAGCACTCTATGCACGCCAGCCACAGGCTATGCCAGTCTGCATGCACTGGGCTATGGCAGTCTATTCACATGAGCCCCAGGCTATGCCATTCTGCATGCACTGGGCTATGGCACTCTATTCACAGTAGACCCAGGCTTCGTCAGTCCACATGCACTAGGCTATGGCACTCTATTGACACAAGGGCAGACTACGCCCGTCTGCATGTATTGGGCTATGGCAGTCTATTCACAACAGCCCCAGGCTATGCCAGTCTGCATGCACTGTGCTATGGCAGTCTATTCACACCAGCCCCAGGCTATGCCAGTCTGCATGCACTATGGCACTCTATTACCACCAGCCCCAGACTATGCCAGTCTGCACGCACTATGGCATGCTAGTCACACCAGCCCCAGGCCATGCCAGTCTGCATGCACTTGGCTATGGCAGTCTATTCACACAAGCCCAGACTATGCCAGTCTGCACGCATTATGACACTCTATTCACACCCGCCCCAGGCTATGCCAGTCTGCATGCACTTGGCTATGGCAGTCTATTCACACGAGCCCCAGACTATGCCAGTCTGCATGCACTATGGCACTCTATTACCACCAGCCCCAGACTATGCCAGTCTGCACGCACTATGGCATGCTAGTCACACCAGCCCCAGGCCATGCCAGTCTGCATGCACTGGGCTATGGCACTCTATTCACAGGAGACCCAGGCTTCATCACTCCACATGCACTAGGCTATGGCACTCTAGTGACACAAGGGCAGGCTACGCCCGTCTGTATGCAGTGGGCTATGGCAGTCTATTCACACCAGCCCCAGGCTATGCCAGTCTGCATGCACTGTTCTATGGCAGTCTATTCTCCAGCCCCCGGCTATGCCAGTGTGCATGCACTCGGCTATGGCATTCTATTCACACAAGCCCCAGACTATGCCAGTCTGCACGTACTATAACACTCTATTCACACCGCCTCAGTCTATGCCAGTCTGCATGCACTTGGCTATGGCAGTCTATTCACACGAGCCCTAGACTATGCCAGTCTGCACACACTATGGCACTCTATTCACACCAGCCCCAGAATATGCCAGTCTGCAAGCACTATGGCACGCTAGTCACACCAGCCTCAGGCCATGCCAGTCTGCATGCACTGGGCTATGGCACTCTATTCACACGAGCCCCAGGCTATGCCCGTCGGCATTCACTGGGCTATGACACTATATTCTCACGCGCCCCAGTCTATGCCAGTCTGCATGCACTGGACTATGGCACTCTATTCACACCAGCCCCAGGTTATGCCAGTATGTATGCACTGGGCGATGGACCTCTATTCACACCAACCCCAGGCTATGCCAGTCTGCATGCACTGGGCTGTGGCACTTTATTCACACGAGCCCCAAGCTATGCCAGTCTGCATGCACTGGGCTGTGGCACTCTATTCACACAAGCCCCAGGATATGCCAGTCTGCATGCACTGGGCTGTGGCAATATATTCACACGAGCCGCAGGCTATGCCAGTATGCATGCGCTGGGCTATTGCACTCTATTCACACCAGCCCCAGGCTATGCCAGTCTGAATGTGCTGGGCCTATAGCACTCTATTTGCACGAGCCCCAGGCTATGCCAGTCTGTAGGCACTTGGCTACGGGAGTCTATTCACACCAGCCCCATGCTATGCCAGTCTGCATGAACTGGGCTATGGCAGTCTATTCACACGAGCCCCAGACTATGCCAGTCTGCACGCACTATGGCAGGCTATTCACACGAGCCCTTGGCTATGCCAGTCTGCATGCCCTGGGCTATGGCAGTCTATTCACTCGAGCCCCAGACTATGCCAGTCTACACGCACTATGGCACTCTATTCACACGAGCCCAGACTATGACAGTCTGCACGCACTATGGCAGGCTACTCACACCCGCCCCAGGCCATGCCAGACTGCATGCACTGGGCTGTAGCACTCTATGCATGCCAGCCCCAGGCTATGCCAGTCTGCATGCACTGGGCTGTGGCGCTCGTTTCACATTAGCCCCAGGGTATGCCAGCCTGCATGCACTGGCCTGTGGCACTCTATTCACACGTGCCCCAGGCTATGCCAGTCTGCATGCATTGGTCTATGGCACTCTATTCACACACACCCCAGGCTATGCCAGTCTTCATGCACTGGGCTACGGCACTCTATTCACACCAGGCCCAAGATATGCCTGTCTGCATGCACTGGGCTGTAGCACTCTATGCACGCCAGCCACAGGCTATGCCAGTCTGCATGCACTGGGCTATGGCAGTCTATTCACATGAGCCCCAGGCTATGCCATTCTGCATGCACTGGGCTATGGCACTCTATTCACAGGAGACCCAGGCTTCGTCAGTCCACATGCACTAGGCTATGTATGGCACTCTATTGACACAAGGGCAGACTACGCCCGTCTGCATGTATTGGGCTATGGCAGTCTATTCACACCAGCCCCAGGCTATGCCAGTCTGCATGCACTGTGCTATGGCAGTCTATTCACACCAGCCCCAGGCTATGCCAGTCTGCATGCACTGGGCTATGGCATTCTATTCGCACAAGCCCAGACTATGCCAGTCTGCACGCATTATGACACTCTATTCACACCCGCCCCAGGCTATGCCAGTCTGCATGCACTTGGCTATGGCAGTCTATTCACACGAGCCCCAGACTATGCCAGTCTGCATGCACTGGGCTATGTCACTCTATTCACACCAGCCCCAGGCTATGCCAGTCTGCATGCACTGGGCTGGGGCACTTTATTCACACGAGCCCCAAGCTATGCCAGTCTGCATGCACTGGGCTGTGGCACTCTATTCACACAAGCCCCAGGATATGCCAGTCTGCATGCACTGGGCTGTGGCAATATATTCACACGAGCCGTAGGTTATGCCAGTATGCATGCACTGGGCTATGACACTCCATTCACACGAGCCCCAGGCTATGCCAGTCTGCATGCGCTGGGCCTATAGCAATCTATTCACACGAGCCCCAGGCTATGCCAGTCTGTATGCACTGGGCTATGGCAGTCTATTCACACCAGCCCCAGGCTATGCCAGTCTACATGCACTATGGCACTCTATTCACACGAGCCGCAGACTATGCCAGTCTGCACGCACTATGGCATGCTACTCACACCAGCGCCATGCCATGCCAGACTGAATGCACTGCGGTGTGGCACCCTATGTATGCCAGCCCTAGGCTATGCCAGTCTGCATGCACTGGGCTATGGCAGTCTATTCACACAAGCCCCAGACTATGCCAGTCTACACGCACTATGGCACTCTATTCACACCAGCCCCAGGCTATGCCAGTCTGCATGCACTGGGCTATGGCAGTCTATTCACACAAGACCCAGACTATGCCAGTCTGCACGCACTATGGCACTCTATTCACACGAGCCGCAGACTATGCCAGTCTGCACGCACTATGGCATGCTACTCACACCAGCGCCATGCCATGCCAGACTGAATGCACTGCGGTGTGGCACCCTATGTATGCCAGCCCTAGGCTATGCCAGTCTGCATGCACTGGGCTATGGCAGTCTATTCACATGAGCCCCAAGCTAGGCCCGTCTGCATTCACTGGGCTATGGCACTCTATTCACACGCACCCCAGTCTATACCAGTTTGCATGCACTGGGCTATAGCACTCTATTCAAACCAGCCCCAGGCTATGCCAGTCTGCATGCACTGGGCTGTGGCACTCTATTCACACGAGCCCTAGGCAATGCCAGTCTGCATGCACTGGGCTGTGGCACTCTATTCACACGATCCCCAGGCTATGCCAGTCTGCATGCACTGGGCAGTGGTGCTCGTTTCACATGAGCCCCAGGATATGCCAGTCTGCATGCACTGGACTGTGGCACTCTATTCACACATGCCCCAGGTTATGCCAGTCTGCATGCATTGGGATATGGCACTCTATTCACACACACCCCAAGCTATGCCAGTCTGCATGCACTGGGCTATGGCACTCTATTCACACGAGCCACAGGCTATGCCAGTCTGCATGCACTGGACTATGGCACTCTATTCACATGAGCCGCAGGATATGCCATTCTGCATGTACTGAGCTATGGCACTCTATTCACACAAGCCCCAGTCTACGCCAGTCTGCATGCACTGAGCTATGGCACTCTATTCACACCAGCCCCAGGCTATGCCAGTCTGCATGCACTAGGCTATGGCACCCTATTCACATGATCCCAAGGCTAAGCCAGTCTGCTTGCCCTGGGCTATGGCACTCTAATCACACCAGTCCCAGGCTATGCCCGCCTGCATGCACTGGACTATGGACCTCTATTCACACGAGCCCCAGGCTATGCCAGTCTGCATGCACTGGGCTATGGCACTCTATTCACAGGAGACCCAGGCTTCATCACTCCACATGCACTAGGCTATGGCACTCTAGTGACACAAGGGCAGGCTACGCCCGTCTGCATGCAGTGGGCTATGGCAGTCTATTCACACCAGCCCCAGGCTATGCCAGTCTGCATGCACTGTTCTATGGCAGTCTATTCCCCAGCCCCCGGCTATGCCAGTGTGCATGCACTCGGCTATGGCATTCTATTCACACAAGCCCCAGACTATGCCAGTCTGCACGTACTATAACACTCTATTCACACCGCCTCAGTCTATGCCAGTCTGCATGCACTTGGCTATGGCAGTCTATTCACACGAGCCCTAGACTATGCCAGTCTGCACACACTATGGCACTCTATTCACACCAGCCCCAGAATATGCCAGTCTGCAAGCACTATGGCACGCTAGTCACACCAGCCTCAGGCCATGCCAGTCTGCATGCACTGGGATATGGCACTCTATTCACACGAGCCCCAGGCTATGCCCGTCGGCATTCACTGGGCTATGACACTATATTCTCACGCGCCCCAGTCTATGCCAGTCTGCATGCACTGGACTATGGCACTCTATTCACACCCGCCCCAGGCCATGCCAGACTGCATGCACTGGGCTGTAGCACTCTATGCACGCCAGCCCCAGGCTATGCCAGTCTGCATGCACTGGGCTGTGGCGCTCGTTTCACATTAGCCCCAGGGTATGCCAGCCTGCATGCACTGGCCTGTGGCACTCTATTCACACGTGCCCCAGGCTATGCCAGTCTGCATGCATTGGTCTATGGCACTCTATTCACACACACCCCAGGCTATGCCAGTCTTCATGCACTGGGCTACGGCACTCTATTCACACCAGCCCCAAGATATGCCTGTCTGCATGCACTGGGCTGTAGCACTCTATGCACGCCAGCCACAGGCTATGCCAGTCTGCATGCACTGGGCTATGGCAGTCTATTCACATGAGCCCCAGGCTATGCCATTCTGCATGCACTGGGCTATGGCACTCTATTCACAGGAGACCCAGGCTTCGTCAGTCCACATGCACTAGGCTATGGCACTCTATTGACACAAGGGCAGACTACGCCCGTCTGCATGTATTGGGCTATGGCAGTCTATTCACACCAGCCCCAGGCTATGCCAGTCTGCATGCACTGTGCTATGGCAGTCTATTCACACCAGCCCCAGGCTATGCCAGTCTGCATGCACTGGGCTATGGCATTCTATTTGCACAAGCCCAGACTATGCCAGTCTGCACGCATTATGACACTCTATTCACACCCGCCCCAGGCTATGCCAGTCTGCATGCACTTGGCTATGGCAGTCTATTCACACGAGCCCCAGACTATGCCAGTCTGCATGCACTATGGCACTCTATTACCACCAGCCCCAGACTATGCCAGTCTGCAAGCACTATGGCATGCTAGTCACACCAGCCCCAGGCCATGCCAGTCTGCATGCACTGGGCTATGGCACTCTATTCACAGGAGACCCAGGCTTCACCACTCCACATGCACTAGGCTATGGCACTCTAGTGACACAAGGGCAGGCTACGCCCGTCTGCATGCAGTGGGCTATGGCAGTCTATTCACACCAGCCCCAGGCTATGCCAGTCTGCATGCACTGTTCTATGGCAGTCTATTCTCCAGCCCCCGGCTATGCCAGTGTGCATGCACTCGGCTATGGCATTCTATTCACACAAGCCCCAGACTATGCCAGTTTGCACGTACTATAACACTCTATTCACACCGCCTCAGTCTATGCCAGTCTGCATGTACTTGGCTATGGCAGTCTATTCACACGAGCCCTAGACTATGCCAGTCTGCACACACTATGGCACTCTATTCACACCAGCCCCAGAATATGCCAGTCTGCAAGCACTATGGCACGCTAGTCACACCAGCCTCAGGCCATGCCAGTCTGCATGCACTGGGCTATGGCACTCTATTCACACGAGCCCCAGGCTATGCCCGTCGGCATTCACTGGGCTATGACACTATATTCTCACGCGCCCCAGTCTATGCCAGTCTGCATGCACTGGACTATGGCACTCTATTCACACCAGCCCCAGGCTATGCCAGTATGTATGCACTGGGCGATGGCACTCTATTCACACCAACCCCAGGCTATGCCAGTCTGCATGCACTGGGCTGTACCACTTTATTCACACGAGCCCCAAGCTATGCCAGTCTGCATGCACTGGGCTGTGGCACTCTATTCACACAAGCCCCAGGATATGCCAGTCTGCATGCACTGGGCTGTGGCAATATATTCACACGAGCCGCAGGCTATGCCAGTATGCATGCGCTGGGCTATTGCACTCTATTCACACCAGCCCCAGGCTATGCCAGTCTGAATGTGCTGGGCCTATAGCACTCTATTCGCACGAGCCCCAGGCTATGCCAGTCTGTAGGCACTTGGCTACGGGAGTCTATTCACACCAGCCCCATGCTATGCCAGTCTGCATGAACTGGGCTATGGCAGTCTATTCACACGAGCCCCAGATTATGCTATGCCATTCTGCACGCACTATGGCAGGCTATTCACACGAGCCCCAGGCTATGCCAGTCTGCATGCCCTGGGCTATGGCAGTCTATTCACACGAGCCCCAGACTATGCCAGTCTACACGCACTATGGCACTCTATTCACACGAGCCCCAGACTATGACAGTCTGCACGCACTATGGCATGCTACTCACACCCGCCCCAGGCCATGCCAGACTGCATGCACTGGGCTGTAGCACTCTATGCACGCCAGCCCCAGGCTATGCCAGTCTGCATGCACTGGGCTGTGGCGCTCGTTTCACATTAGCCCCAGGGTATGCCAGCCTGCATGCACTGGCCTGTGGCACTCTATTCACACGTGCCCCAGGCTATGCCAGTCTGCATGCATTGGACTATGGCACTCTATTCACACACACCCCAGGCTATGCCAGTCTTCATGCACTGGGCTACGGCACTCTATTCACACCAGACCCAAGATATGCCTGTCTGCATGCACTGGGCTGTAGCACTCTATGCACGCCAGCCACAGGCTATGCCAGTCTGCATGCACTGGGCTATGGCAGTCTATTCACATGAGCCCCAGGCTATGCCATTCTGCATGCACTGGGCTATGGCACTCTATTCACAGGAGACCCAGGCTTCGTCAGTCCACATGCACTAGGCTATGGCACTCTATTGACACAAGGGCAGACTACGCCCGTCTGCATGTATTGGGCTATGGCAGTCTATTCACACCAGCCCCAGGCTATGCCAGTCTGCATGCACTGTGCTATGGCAGTCTATTCACACCAGCCCCAGGCTATGCCAGTCTGCATGCACTGGGCTATGGCATTCTATTCGCACAAGCCCAGACTATGCCAGTCTGCACGCATTATGACACTCTATTCACACCCGCCCCAGGCTATGCCAGTCTGCATGCACTTGGCTATGGCAGTCTATTCACACGAGCCCCAGACTATGCCAGTCTGCATGCACTATGGCACTCTATTACCACCAGCCCCAGACTATGCCAGTCTGCACGCACTATGGCATGCTAGTCACACCAGCCCCAGGCCATGCCAGTCTGCATGCACTGGGCTATGGCACTCTATTCACACGAGCCCCAGGCTATGCCCGTCTGCATGCATTGGGCTATGGCACTATATTCCCACGCACCCCAGTCTATGCCAGTCTGCATGCACTGGACTATGGCACTATATTCCACGCACCCCAGTCTATGCCAGTCTGCATGCACTGGACTATGGCACTCTATTCACACCAGCCCCAGGCTCTGCCAGGCTGCATGCACTGGGCTATGGCACTCTATACACACCAGCCCCAGGCTATGCCAGTCTGCATGCCCTGGGCTGTGGCACTTTATTCACACGAGCCCCAAGCTATGCCAGTCTGCATGCACTGGGCTGTGGCAATATATTCACTCGAGCCGCAGGCTATGCCAGTATGCAAGCACTGGGCTATGGCACTCTATTCACATGAGCCCCAGGCTATGCCAGTCTGCATGCACTGGGCTATGGCAGTCTATTCACACCAGCCCCAGGCTATGCCAGTCTGCATGTGCTGGGCTATAGCACTCTATTCACGCGAGCCCCAGGGTATGCCAGTCTGCATGCACTGGGCTATGGCAGTCTATTCACACGAGCCCCAGGCTATGCCAGTCTGCATGTGCTGGGCTATAGCACTCTATTCACGCGAGCCCCAGGGTATGCCAGTCTGCATGCACTGGCCTACGGCAGTCTATTCACACCAACCCCAGGCTATGTAAGTCTGCATGCACTGAGCTATGGCAGTCTATTCACACGAGCCCCAGACTATGCCAGTCTGCATGCACTATGGCACTCTATTCACACCAGCCCCAGGCTATGCCAGTCTGCATGCACTGGGCTATGTCAGTCTATTCACACAAGCCCCAGACTATGCCAGTCTGCACGCACTATCGCACTCTATTCACAACATCCCCAGACTATGCCAGTCTGCACGCACTATGGCATGCTATTTACACCAGCCCCAGGCCATGCCAGACTGCATGCACTGGGCTGTGGCACTCTATGCACACCAGCCCAAGGCTATGCCAGTCTGCATGCACTGTGCTATGGCACTCTATTCACATGAGCCCCAGGCTAGGCCCGTCTGCATTCACTGGGGTATGGCACTCTATTCACATACCCCAGTCTATGCCAGTTTGCATGCACTGGGCTGTGGCCCTCGTTTCACACGAGCCCCAGGCTATGCCTGTCTGCATGCACTGGACTGTGGCACTCTATTCACACGGGCCCCAGGCTATGCCAGTCTGCATGCATTGGTCTATGGCACTCTATTCACACACACCCCAGGCTATGCCAGTCTGCATTCACTGGGCTACGGCACTCTATTCACACCAGCCACAGGATATGCCAGTCTGCATGCACTGGGCTATGGCACTCTATTCACATGAGCCACAGGCTATGCCAGTCTGCATGCACTCGACTATGGCACTCTATTCACACGAGCCGCAGGCTATGCCATTCTGCATGTACTGAGCTATGGCACTCTATTCACACCATCCCCAGGCTAAGCCAGTCTGCATACCCTGGGCTATGGCACTGTATTCACTCCAGTACTAGGCTGTGCCAGTCTGCATGCACTGGACTATGGAACTCTATTCACACGAGCCCCAGGATATGCCAAACTGCATGCACTGGACTATGGCACTCTATTTACACGAGCCCCAGTCTATGCCAGTCTGCATGCACTGGACTATGGCACTCTATTCACACCAGCCCCAGGCTATGCCAGTCTGTATGCACTGGGCTATGGCGCTCTATTCACACCAGCCCCAGGCTATGCCAGTCTGCATGCACTGGGCTGTGGCACTTTATTCACACGATCCCCAAGCTATGCCAGTCTGCATGCACTGGGCTGTGGCACTCTATTCACACAAGCCCCAGGATATGCCAGTCTGCATGAACTGGGCTATGGTGCTCTATTCACACCAGCCCCAGGCTATGCCAGTCTGCATGCGCTGGGCCTAAAGCAATCTATTCACACCAGCCCCAGGCTATGCCAGTCTACATGCACTGGGCTATGGCAGTGTATTCACACAAGCCCCAGACTATGCCAGTCTACACGCACTATGGCACTCTATTCACACCAGCCCCAGGCTATGCCAGTCTGCATGCACTGGGCTATGGCAGTCTATTCACATGAGCCGCAGACTATGCCAGTCTGCACGCACTATGGCATGCTACTCACACCAGCGCCATGCCATGCCAGACTGAATGCACTGCGGTGTGGCACTCTATGCATGCCAGCCCCAGGCTATGCCAGTCTGCATGCACTGGGCTATGGCAGTCTATTCACATGAGCCCCAGGCTAGGCCCGTCTGCATTCACTGGGGTATGGCACTCTATTCACACACCCCAGTCTATGCCAGTTTGCATGCACTGGACTATGGTACTCTATTCACAACAGCCCAAAGCTATGCCAGTCTGCATGCACTGGGCTATCGCACTCTATTGAAACCAGCCCCAGGCTATGCCAGTCTGCATGCACTGGGCTGTGGCACTCTATTCACATGAGCCCCAGGCAATGCCAGTCTGCATGCACTGGGCTGTGGCACTCTATTCACACGATCCCCAGGCTATGCCAGTCTGCATGCACTGGGCTTTTGTGCTCGTTTCACATGAGCCCCAGGATATGCCAGTCTGCATGCACTGGACTGTGGCACTCTATTCACACATGCCCCAGTCTATGCCAGTTTGCATGCACTGGACTATGGCACTCTATTCACACACACCCCAAGCTATGCCAGACTGCATGCTCTGGGCTATGGCACTCTATTCACACGTGCCACAGGCTATGCCAGTCTGCATGCACTGGACTATGGCAATCTATTCACATGAGCAGCAGGATATGCAATTCTGCATGTACTGAGCTATGGCACTCTATTCACACAAGCCCCAGGCTACGCCAGTCTGCATGCACTGAGCTATGGCACTCTATTCACACCAGCCCCAGGCTATGCCAGTCTGCATGCACTACGCTATGGCACTCTATTCACATGATCCCAAGGCTAAGCCAGTCTGCATGCCCTGGGCTATGGCACTCTATTCACACCAGTCCCAGGCTATGCCCGCCTGCATGCACTGGACTATGGAACTCTATTCACACGAGCCCCAGGCTATGCCAGTATGCATGCACTGGGCTATGGCACTCTATTCACAGGAGACCCAGGCTTCATCACTCCACATGCACTAGGCTATGGCACTCTAGTGACACAAGGGCAGGCTACGCCCGTCTGCATGCAGTGTGCTATGGCAGTCTATTCACACCAGCCCCAGGCTATGCCAGTCTGCACGCACTATAACACTCTATTCACACCCGCCTCAGTCTATGCCAGTCTGCATGCACTTGGCTATGGCAGTCTATTCACACGAGCCCCAGACTATGCCAGTCTGCACGCACTATGGCACTCTATTCACACCAGCCCCAGAATATGCCAGTCTGCACGCACTATGGCACGCTAGTCACACCAGCCCCAGGCCATGCCAGTCTGCATGCACTGGGCTATGGCACTCTATTCACACGAGCCCCAGGCTATGCCCGTCGGCATGCACTGGGCTATGACACTATATTCTCATGCACCCCAGTCTATGCCAGTCTGCATGCACTGGACTATGGCACTCTATTCACACCAGCCCCAGGCTATGCCAGTATGTATGCAATGGGCGATGGCACTCTATTCATACCAGCCCCAGGCTATGCCAGTCTGCATGCACTGGGCTGTGGCACTTTATTCACACAAACCCCAAGCTATGCCAGTCTGCATGCACTGGGCTGTGGCACTCTATTCACACGAGCCCCAGACTATGCCAGTCTGCACGCACTATGGTAATCTATTCACACCAGCCCCAGGCTATGCCAGTCTGCATGCCCTGGGCTGTGGCAGTCTATTCACACGAGCCCCAGACTATGCCAGTCTGCACGCACTATGGCACTCTATTCACACGAGCCCCAGACTATGACAGTCTGCACGCACTATGGCATGCTACTCACACCCGCCCCAGGCCATGCCAGACTGCATGCACTGGGCTATGGCAGTCTATTCACATGAGCCCCAGGCTAGACCCGTCTGCATTCACTGGGCTGTGGCACTCTATTCACACGCACCCCAGTCTATGCCAGTTTGCATGCACTGTTCTATGGCACTCTATTCACACCAGCCCCAGGCTATGCCAGTCTGCATGCACTGAGCTATAGCACTCCATTCAAACCAGCCCAAGGCTATGCCAGTCTGCATGCACTGGGCTAGGGCACTCTATTCACACGATCCCCAGGCTATGCCAGTCTGCATGCACTGGGCTGTGGCGCTCGTTTCACATGAGCCCAGTATATGCCAGTCTGCATGCACTGGACTGTGGCACTCTATTCACACATGCCCCAGGTTATGCCAGTCTGCATGTATTGGGCTATGGCACTCTACTCACACACACCCCAGGCTATGCCAGTCTGCATGCACTGGGCTATGGCACTCTATTCACACCAGCCCCAGGATATGCCAGTCTGCATGCACTGGGCTTTGACACTCTATTCACATGAGCCGCAGGCTATGCCAGTCTGCATGCACTGGACTATGGCACTCTATTCACACAAACCCCAGGCTTCGCCAGTCTGCATGCACTGAGCTATGGCACTCTATTCACACCAGCTCCAGGCTAGGCCAGTCTGCATGCACTAGGCTATTGCACTCTATTCACATGATCCCAATGCTAAGCCAGTCTGCATGCCCTGGGCTATGGCACTCTATTCACACCAGTCCCAGGCTATGCCAGCCTGCATGCACTGGACAATGGCACTCTATTCACACGAGCCCCAGGCTATGCCAGACTGCATGCACTGGGCTATGGCACTCTATTCACAGGAGCCCCAGGCTTCGTCAGTACACATGCACTAGGCTATGGCACTCTATTGACACAAGGGCAGGCTATGCCCGTCTGCATGCAGTGGGCTATGGCAGTTTATTCACACCAGCCCCAGGCTATGCCAGTCTGCATGCACGGTGCTATGGCAGTCTATTCACACCAGCCCCAGGCTATGCCAGTCTGCATGCACTGGGCTATGGCATTCTATTCACACAAGCCCCAGACTATGCCAGTCTGCATGCACTATGGCACTCTATTCACACCCGCCCCAGGCTATGCCAGTCTGCATGCACTGGGCTATGGCAGTCTATTCACACCAGCCCCAGGCTATGCTAGTCTGCATGCCCTGAGCTATGGCAGTCTATTCACACGAGCCTCTGACTATGTCAGTCTGCACACACTATGGCACTCTATTCACATCAGCCCCAGGCTATGCTAGTCTGCATGCACTGGGCTATGGCAGTCTATTCACATGAGCCCCAGACTATGCCAGTCTGCACGCACTATGGCACTCTATTCACACCAGCCCCAGACTATGCCAGTCTGCACGCACTATGGCACGCTATTCACACAAGCCCCAGGCCATGCCAGACTGCATGCACTGGGCTGTGGCACTCTATGCACACCAGCCCAAGGCTATGCCAGTCTGCATGCACTGGGCTATGGCACTCTATTCACATGAGCCCCAGGCTATGCCCATCTGCATTCACTGGGCTATGGCACTCTAGTCACATGCACTCCAGTCTATGCCAGTTTACATGCACTGGGCTGTGGCACTCTATTCACACTAGCCCCAGGCTATGCCAGTCTGCATGCACTGGGCTGTGGCACTCTATTCACACGAGCCCCAGGCTATGCTAGTCTGCATGCACTGGGCTGTGGCACTCCATTCACACGATCCCCAGGCTATTCCAGTCTGCATGCACTGGATTGTGAAGCTCGTTTCACACGAGCCCCAGGCTATGCCAGTCTGCATGCACTGGGCTACGGCACTCTATTCACACCAGCCCCAGGAAATGCCAGTCTGCATGCACTGGGCTATGGCACTCTATTCACACGAGCCACAGGCTATGCCAGTCTGCATGCACTGGACTATGGCATCCTATTCACACGTCCCCTTAGCTATGCCATTCTGCGTGTACTGAGCTATGGCACTCTATTCACACAAGCCTCAGGCTACACCAGTATGCATGCACTGAGCTATGGCACTCTATTCACACCAGCCCCAGGCTATGCCAGTCTGCATGAACTAGGCTATGGCACCCTATTCACATGATCCCAAGGCTAAGCCAGTCTGCATGCCCTGGGCTATGGCACTCTATTTACACGAGCCCCAGGCTATGCCAGTCTGCATGCACTGGGCTATGGTACTCTATTCACAGGAGACCCAGGCTTCGTCAGTCCACATGCACCAGGCTATGGCACTCTATTGACACAAGGGCAGACTATGCCCGTCTGCATGTAGTGGGCTATGGCAGTCTATTCACACCAGTCCCACGCTATGCCAGTCTGCATGCACTGGACTATGGAACTCTATTCACACGAGCCCCAGGCTATGCCAGACTGCATGCACTGGACTATGGCACTCTATTTACACGAGCCCCAGGCTATGCCAGTCTGCATGCACTGGGCTATGGCACTCTATTCACAGGAGACCCAGGCTTCGTCAGTCCACATGCACCAGGCTATGGCACTCTATTGACACAAGGGCAGACTATGCCCGTCTGCATGTAGTGGGCTATGGCAGTCTATTCACACCAGCCCCAGGCTATGCCAGTCTGCATGCACTGTGCTATGGCAGTCTATTCACACCATCCCCAGGCTATGCCAGTCTGCATGCACTGGGCTATGGCATTCTATTCGCACAAGCCCAGACTATGCCAGTCTGCACGCACTATGGCACTCTATTCACACCCGCCCCAGGCTATGCCAGTCTGCATGCACTTGGCTATGGCAGTCTATTCACACGAGCCCCAGACTATGCCAGTCTTCACGCACTATGGCACTCTATTCACACCAGCCCCAGACTATGCCAGTCTGCACGCACTATGGCATGCTAGTCACACCAGCCCCAGGCCATGCCAGTCTGTATGCACTGGGCTATGGCACTCTATTCACACGAGCCCCAGGCTATGCCCGTCTGCATGCACTGGGCTATGGCACTATATTCCCACGCACCCCAGTCTATGCCAGTCTGCATGCACTGGACTATGGCACTATATTCCACGCACCCCAGTCTATGCCAGTCTGCATGCACTGGACTATGGCACTCTATTCACACCAGCCCAAGGCTCTGCCAGTCTGCATGCACCGGGCTATGACACTCTATTCACACCAGCCCCAGGCTATGTCAGTCTGCATGCCCTGGGCTGTGGCACTTTATTCACACGAGCCGCAGGCTATGCCAGTATGCATGCCCTGGGCTATGGCACTCTATTCACATGAGCCCCAGGCTATGCCATTCTGCATGCACTGGGCTATGGCAGTCTATTCACACCAGCCCCAAGCTATGCCAGTCTGCATGTGCTGGGCCTATAGCACTCTATTCACACGAGCCCCAGGCTATGCCAGTCTGCATGCACTGGGCTATGGCAGTCTATTCACACCTGCCCCAAGCTACGCCAGTCTGTATTTGCTGGGCTATAGTACTCTATTCACATGAGTCCCAGGCTATGCCAGTCTTTAGGCACTGGGCTATGGGAGTCTATTCACACCAGCCCCATGCTATGTCAGTCTGCATTTACTGGGCTATGGCAGTCTATTCACACGAGCCCCAGACTATGCCAGTCTGCACGCACTATGGCCCTCTATTCACACCAGCCCCAGGCTATGCCAGTCTGCATGCTCGGGGCTATGGCAGTCTATTCACACGAGCCCCAGACTATGCCAGTCTGCACGCACTATGGCACTCTATTCACACGAGCCCCAGACTATGACAGTCTGCACGCACTATGGCATGCTACTCACACCCGCCCCAGGCCATGCCAGACTGCAGGCACTGGGCTTTAGCACTCTATGTATGCCAGCCCCAGGCTATGCCAGTCTGCATGCACTGGGCTATGGCAGTCTATTCACATGAGCCCCAGGCTAGACCTGTCTGCATTCACTGGGCTGTGGCACTCTATTCACACGCACCCCAGTCTATGCCAGTTTGCATGCACTGGACTATGACACTCTATTCACACCAGCCCCAGGCTATACCAGTCTGCATGCACTGGGCTATAGCCCTCTATTCAAACCAGCCCCAGGCTATGCCAGTCTGCATGCTCTGGGCTGTGGCACTCTATTCACACGAGCCCCAGGCTATGCCAGTCTGCATGCACTGGGCTGTGGCACTCTATTCACACGAACCCCAGGCTATGCCAGTCTGCATGCACTGGGCTGTGGCGCTCGTTTCACATGAGCCCAGGATATGCCAGTCTGCATGCACTGGACTGTGGCACTCTATTCACACATGCCCCAGGTTATGCCAGTCTGCATGCATTGGGCTATGGCACTCTATTCACACACACCCCAGGCTATGCCAGTCTGCATGCACTGGGCTATGACACTCTATTCACACCAGCCCCAGGCTATGTCAGTCTGCATGCCCTGGGCTGTGGCACTTTATTCACACGAGCCCCAAGCTATGACAGTCTGCATGCACTGGGCTGTGGCAATATATTCACACGAGCCGCAGGCTATGCCAGTCTGCATGCACTGGGCTATGGCATTCTATTCGCACAAGCCCAGACTATGCCAGTCTGCACACACTATGGCACTCTATTCACACCCGCCCCAGGCTATGCCAGTCTGCATGCACTTGGCTATGGCAGTCTATTCACACAAGCCCCAGACTATGCCAGTCTGCACGCACTATGGCACTCTATTCACACCAGCCCCAGACTATGCCAGTCTGCACGCACTATGGCATGCTAGTCACACCAGCCCCAGGCCATGCCAGTCTGCATGCACTGGGCTATGGCACTCTATTCACACGAGCCCCAGGCTATGCCCGTCTGCATGCACTGGACTATGGCATTATATTCCACGCACCCCAGTCTATGCCAGTCTGCATGCACTGGACTATGGCACTCTATTCACACCAGCCCCAGGCTCTGCGAGTCTGCATGCACTGGGCTATGAAACTCTATTCACACCAGCCCCAGGCTATGTCAGTCTGCATGCCCTGGGCTGTGGCACTTTATTCACACGAGCCCCAAGCTATGACAGTCTGCATGCACTGGGCTGTGGCAATATATTCACACGAGCCGCAGGCTATGCCAGTATGCATGCACTGGGCTATGGCACTCTATTCACATGAGCCCCAGGCTATGCCAGTCTGCATGCACTGGGCTATGGCAGTCTATTCACACCAGCCCCAGGCTATGCCAGTCTGCATGTGCTGGGCCTATAGCACTCTATTCACACGAGCCCCAGGCTATGGCAGTCTGCATGCACTGGGCTATGGCTGTCTATTCACACCAGCCCCAGGCTATGCCAGTCTGCATTTGCTGGGCTATAGTACTCTATTCAAGCGAGCCCCAGGGTATGCCAGTCTATATTGCTCTGGCCGATACCAGTCTATTCACACCAACCCCAGGCTATGCCAGTCTGCATGCACTGAGCTATGGCAGTCTATTCACACGAGCCCCAGACTATGCCAGTCTGCACGCACTATGGCACTCTATTCACACCAGCCCCAGGCTTTGCCAGTCTGCATGCACTGGGCTATGGCAGTCTATTCACACGAGCCCCAGACTATGCCAGTCTGCACGCACTATCGCACTCTATTCACACCAGCCGCAGACTATGCCAGTCTGCACGCACTATGGCACGCTATTCACACCAGCCCCAGGCCATGCCAGACTTCATGCACTGGGCTGTGGCACTCTATGCACACCAGCCCAAGGCTATGCCAGTCTGCATGCACTGTGCTATGGCACTCTATTCACACAATCCCCAGGCTATGCCAGTCTGCATGCACTGGGCTGTGGCACTCGTTTCACACGAGCCCCAGGCTATGCCAGCCTGCATTCACTGGACTGTGGCACTCTATTCACACGTGCCCCAGGCTATGCCAGTCTGCATGCATTGGTCTATGGCACTCTATTCACACACACCCCAGGCTATGCCAGTCTGCATGCATTGGGCTACGGCACTCTATTCACACCAGCCCCAAGATATGCCAGTCTGCATGCACTGGGCTATGGCACTCTATTCACACGAGCCACAGGCTATGCCAGTCTGCATGCACTGAGCTATGGCAGTCTATTCACACGAACCTCAGACTATGTCAGTCTGCACGCACTATGGCACTTTATTCACACCAGCCCCAGGCTAAGCCAGTCTGCATACCCTGGGCTATGGCACTGTATTCACTCCAGTCCTAGGCTATGCCAGTCTGCATGCACTGGACTATGGAACTCTATTCACACGAGCCCCAGGCTATGCCAGACTGCATGCACTGGACTATGGCACTCTATTCACACCAGCCCCAGGCTATGCCAGTCTGCACGCACTGGGCTGTGGCACTCTATTCACACAAGCCCCAGGCTATGCCAGTCTGCATGCACTGAGCTGTGGCAATCTATTCACACGATCCCTAGGCTATGCCAGTCTGCATGCACTGGGCTGTGGCGCTCGTTTCACACCAGCCCCAAGATATGCCAGTCTGCATGCACTGGGCTATGACACTCTATTCACACGAGCCACAGGCTATGCCAGTCTGCATGCACTCGACTATGGCACTCTATTCACACGAGCCGCAGGCTATGCCATTCTGCATGTACTGAGCTATGTCACTCTATTCACACCAGCCCCAGGCTAAGCCAGTCTGCATACCCTGGGCTATGGCACTGTATTCACTCCAGTCCTAGGCTATGCCAGTCTGCATGCACTGGACTATGGATCTCTATTCACACGAGCCCCAGGCTATGCCAGACTGCATGCACTGGACTATGGCACTCTATTCACACTAGCCCCAGGCTATGCCAGTCTGCATGCACTGGGCTGTGGCACTTTATTCACACGAGCCCCAAGCTATGCCAGTCTGCATGCACTGGGCTGTGGCAATATATTCACAGGAGCCGCAGGCTATGTCAGTATGCATGCTCTGGGCTATGGCACTCTATTCACATGAGCGCCAGGCTATGCCAGTCTGCATGCACTGGGCTATGGCAGTCTATTCACACCAGCCCCAGGCTATGCCAGTCTGCATGTGCTGGGCCTATAGCACTCTATTCACACGAGCCCCAGGCTATGCCAGTCTGCATGCACTGGGCTATGGCAGTCTATTCACACCAGCCCCAGGCTATGCCAGTCTGCATGTGCTGGGCTATAGCACTCTATTCACGCGAGCCCCAGGGTATGCCAGTCTGCATGCACTGGCCTATGGCAGTCTATTCACACCAACCCCAGGCTATGCCAGTCTGCATGCACTGAGCTATGGCAGTCTATTCACACGAGCCCCAGACTATGCCAGTCTGCACGCACTATGGCACTCTATTCACACCAGCCCCAGGTTATGCCAGTCTGCATGCAGTGGGCTATGGCAGTCTATTCACATGAGCCCCAGACTATGCCAGTCTGCACGCACTATGGCACGCTATTCACACCAGCCCCAGGCCATGCCAGACTTCATGCACTGGGCTGTGGCACTCTATGCACACCAGCCCAAGGCTATGCCAGTCTGCATGCACTGTGCTATGGCACTCTATTCACATGAGCCCCAGGCTATGCCCGTCTGCATTCACTGGGCTATGGCACTCTATTCACACAATCCCCAGGCTATGCCAGTCTGCATGCACTGGGCTGTGGCACTCGTTTCACACGAGCCCCAGGCTATGCCAGCCTGCATTCACTGGACTGTGGCACTCTATTCACACGTACCCCAGGCTATGCCAGTCTGCATGCATTGGTCTATGGCACTCTATTCACACACACCCCAGGCTATGCCAGTCTGCATGCATTGGGCTACGGCACTCTATTCACACCAGCCCCAAGATATGCCAGTCTGCATGCACTGGGCTATGGCACTCTATTCACACGAGCCACAGGCTATGCCAGTCTGCATGCACTCGACTATGGCACTCTATTCACACGAGCCGCAGGCTATGCCATTCTGCATGTACTGAGCTATGGCACTCTATTCACACAAGCCCCAGGCTACGCCAGTCTGCATGCACTGAGCTATGGCACTCTATTCACACCAGCCCCAAGCTATGACAGTCTGCATGCACTGAGCTATGGCAGTCTATTCACACGAACCTCAGACTATGTCAGTCTGCACGCACTATGGCACTTTATTCACACCAGCCCCAGGCTAAGCCAGTCTGCATACCCTGGGCTATGGCACTGTATTCACTCCAGTCCTAGGCTATGCCAGTCTGCATGCACTGGACTATGGAACTCTATTCACACGAGCCCCAGGCTATGCCAGACTGCATGCACTGGACTATGGCACTCTATTCACACCAGCCCCAGGCTATGTCAGTCTGCACGCACTGGGCTGTGGCACTCTATTCACACAAGCCCCAGGCTATGCCAGTCTGCATGCACTGAGCTGTGGCAATCTATTCACACGATCCCTAGGCTATGCCAGTCTGCATGCACTGGGCTGTGGCGCTCGTTTCACACCAGCCCCAAGATATGCCAGTCTGCATGCACTGGGCTATGACACTCTATTCACACGAGCCACAGGCTATGCCAGTCTGCATGCACTCGACTATGGCACTCTATTCACACGAGCCGCAGGCTATGCCATTCTGCATGTACTGAGCTATGTCACTCTATTCACACCAGCCCCAGGCTAAGCCAGTCTGCATACCCTGGGCTATGGCACTGTATTCACTCCAGTCCTAGGCTATGCCAGTCTGCATGCACTGGACTATGGAACTCTATTCACACGAGCCCCAGGCTATGCCAGACTGCATGCACTGGACTATGGCACTCTATTCACACTAGCCCCAGGCTATGCCAGTCTGCATGCACTGGGCTGTGGCACTTTATTCACACGAGCCCCAAGCTATGCCAGTCTGCATGCACTGGGCTGTGGCAATATATTCACAGGAGCCGCAGGCTATGTCAGTATGCATGCTCTGGGCTATGGCACACTATTCACATGAGCGCCAGGCTATGCCAGTCTGCATGCACTGGGCTATGGCAGTCTATTCACACCAGCCCCAGGCTATGCCAGTCTGCATGTGCTGGGCCTATAGCACTCTATTCACAAGAGCCCCAGGCTATGCCAGTCTGCATGCACTGGGCTATGGCAGTCTATTCACACCAGCCCCAGGCTATGCCAGTCTGCATGTGCTGGGCTATAGCACTCTATTCACGCGAGCCCCAGGGTATGCCAGTCTGCATGCACTGGCCTATGGCAGTCTATTCACACCAACCCCAGGCTATGCCAGTCTGCATGCACTGAGCTATGGCAGTCTATTCACACGAGCCCCAGACTATGCCAGTCTGCACGCACTATGGCACTCTATTCACACCAGCCCCAGGTTATGCCAGTCTGCATGCAGTGGGCTATGGCAGTCTATTCACATGAGCCCCAGACTATGCCAGTCTGCACGCACTATCGCACTGTATTCACACCAGCCCCAGACTATGCCAGTCTGCACGCACTATGGCACGCTATTCACACCAGCCCCAGGCCATGCCAGACTGCATGCACTGGGCTGTGTCACTCTATGCACACCAGCCAAACGCTATGCCAGTCTGCATGCACTTTGCTATGGCACTCTCTTCACATGAGCCCCAGGCTATGCCCGTCTGCATTCACTGGGCTATGGCACTCTATTCACACGCACCCCAGTCTATGCCAGTTTGCATGCACTGGACTATGGCACTCTATTCACACCAGCCCCAGGCTATGCCAGTCTGCACGCACTGGGCTGTGGCACTCTATTCACACGAGCCCCAGGCTATACCAGTCTGCATGCACTGGGCTGTGGCACTCTATTCACACAATCCCCAGGCTATGCCAGTCTGCATGCACTGGGCTGTGGCACTCGTTTCACACGAGCCCCAGGCTATGCCAGCCTGCATTCACTGGACTGTGGCACTCTATTCACACGTGCCCCAGGCTATGCCAGTCTGCATGCATTGGTCTATGGCACTCTATTCACACACACCCCAGGCTATGCCAGTCTGCATGCATTGGGCTACGGCACTCTATTCACACCAGCCCCAAGATATGCCAGTCTGCATGCACTGGGCTATGGCACTCTATTCACACGAGCCACAGGCTATGCCAGTCTGCATGCACTCGACTATGGCACTCTATTCACACGAGCCGCAGGCTATGCCATTCTGCATGTACTGAGCTATGGCACTCTATTCACACAAGCCCCAGGCTACGCCAGTCTGCATGCACTGAGCTATGGCACTCTATTCACACCAGCCCCAAGCTATGACAGTCTGCATGCACTGAGCTATGGCAGTCTATTCACACGAACCTCAGACTATGTCAGTCTGCACGCACTATGGCACTTTATTCACACCAGCCCCAGGCTAAGCCAGTCTGCATACCCTGGGCTATGGCACTGTATTCACTCCAGTCCTAGGCTATGCCAGTCTGCATGCACTGGACTATGGAACTCTATTCACACGAGCCCCAGGCTATGCCAGACTGCATGCACTGGACTATGGCACTCTATTCACACCAGCCCCAGGCTATGCCAGTCTGCACGCACTGGGCTGTGGCACTCTATTCACACAAGCCCCAGGCTATGCCAGTCTGCATGCACTGAGCTGTGGCAATCTATTCACACGATCCCTAGGCTATGCCAGTCTGCATGCACTGGGCTGTGGCGCTCGTTTCACACCAGCCCCAAGATATGCCAGTCTGCATGCACTGGGCTATGACACTCTATTCACACGAGCCACAGGCTATGCCAGTCTGCATGCACTCGACTATGGCACTCTATTCACACGAGCCGCAGGCTATGCCATTCTGCAGGTACTGAGCTATGTCACTCTATTCACACCAGCCCCAGGCTAAGCCAGTCTGCATACCCTGGGCTATTGCACTGTATTCACTCCAGTCCTAGGCTATGCCAGTCTGCATGCACTGGACTATGGAACTCTATTCACACTAGCCCCAGGCTATGCCAGTCTGCATGCACTGGGTTGTGGCACTTTATTCACACGAGCCCCAAGCTATGCCAGTCTGCATGCACTGGGCTGTGGCAATATATTCACAGGAGCCGCAGGCTATGTCAGTATGCATGCTCTGGGCTATGGCACTCTATTCACATGAGCGCCAGGCTATGCCAGTCTGCATGCACTGGGCTATGGCAGTCTATTCACACCAGCCCCAGGCTATGCCAGTCTGCATGTGCTGGGCCTATAGCACTCTATTCACACGAGCCCCAGGCTATGCCAGTCTGCATGCACTGGGCTATGGCAGTCTATTCACACCAGCCCCAGGCTATGCCAGTCTGCATGTGCTGGGCTATAGCACTCTATTCACGCGAGCCCCAGGGTATGCCAGTCTGCATGCAGTGGCCTATGGCAGTCTATTCACACCAACCCCAGGCTATGCCAGTCTGCATGCACTGAGCTATGGCAGTCTATTCACACGAGCCCCAGACTATGCCAGTCTGCACGCACTATGGCACTCTATTCACACCAGCCCCAGGTTATGCCAGTCTGCATGCAGTGGGCTATGGCAGTCTATTCACATGAGCCCCAGACTATGCCAGTCTGCACGCACTATCGCACTGTATTCACACCAGCCCCAGACTATGCCAGTCTGCAAGCACTATGGCACGCTATTCACACCAGCCCCAGGCCATGCCAGACTGCATGCACTGGGCTGTGTCACTCTATGCACACCAGCCAAAGGCTATGCCAGTCTGCATGCACTTTGCTATGGCACTCTATTCACATGAGCCCCAGGCTATGCCCGTCTGCATTCACTGGGCTATGGCACTCTATTCACACGCACCCCAGTCTATGCCAGTTTGCATGCACTGGACTATGGCACTCTATTCACACCAGCCCCAGGCTATGCCAGTCTGCACGCACTGGGCTGTGGCACTCTATTCACACGAGCCCCAGGCTATGCCAGTCTGCATGCACTGGGCTGTGGCACTCTATTCACATGATCCCCAGGCTATGCCAGTCTGCATGCACTGGGTTGTGGCGCTCGTTTCACACGAGCCCCAGGCTATGCCAGCCTGCATGCACTGGACTGTGGCACTCTATTCACACGTGCCCCAGGCTATGCCAGTCTGCATGCATTGGTCTATGGCAATCTATTCACACACACCCCAGGCTATGCCAGTCTGCATGCACTGGGCTACGGCACTCTATTCACACCAGCCCCAGGATAAGCCAGTCTGCATGCACTGGGCTATGGCACTCTATTCACACGAGCCACAGGCTATGCCAGTCTGCATGCACTCGACTATGACACTCTATTCACACGAGCCGCAGGCTATGCCATTCTGCATGTACTGAGCTATGGCACTCTATTCACACAAGCCCCAGGCTACGCCAGTCTGCATGCACTGAGCTATGGCACTCTATTCACACCAGCCCCAGGCTATGACAGTCTGCATGCACTGAGCTATGGCAGTATATTCACACGAACCTCAGACTATGTCAGTCTGCACGCACTATGGCACTCTATTCACACCAGCCCCAGGCTAAGCCAGTCTGTATACTCTGGGCTATGGAACTGTATTCACTCCAGTCCTAGGCTATGCCAGTCTGCATGCACTGGACTATGGAACTCTATTCACACGAGCCCCAGGCTATGCCAGACTGCATGCACTGGACTATGGCACTCTATTCACACCAGCCCCAGTCTATGCCAGTCTGCATGCACTGGACTATGGCACTCTATTCACACCAGCCCCAGGCTACGCCAGTCTGTATGCACTGGGCTATGGCACTCTATTCACATGAGCCCCAAGCTATGCCAGTCTGCATGCACTGGGCTGTGGCACTCTATTCACACAAGCCCCAGGATATGCCAGTCTGCATGCACTGGGCTGTGGCAATATATTCACACAAGCCGTAGGTTATGCCAGTATGCATGCACTGGGCTATGGCACTCCATTCACACGAGCCCCAGGCTATGCCAGTCTGCATGCGCTGGGATATGGCAGTCTATTCACACCAGCCCCAGGCTATGCCAGTCTGCATGCACTGGTCTATGGCACTCTATTCACACCAGCCCCAGGCTATGCCAGTCTGCATGCACTGGGCTATGGCGCTCTATTCACACCAGCCCCAGGCTATGCCAGTCTGCATGTGCTGGGCCTATAGCAATCTATTCACACGAGCCCCGGGCTATGCCAGTCTGTATGCACTGGGCTATGGCAGTCTATTCACACCAGCCCCAAGATATGCCAGTCTGCATGCACTGGGCTATGGCAGTCTATTCACACAAGCCCCAGACTGTGCCAGTCTACACGCAGTGTGGCACTCTATTCACACCAGCCCCAGGCTATGCCAGTCTGCATGCACTGGGCTATGGCAGTCTATTCACACGAGCCCCAGACTATGCCACTCTGCACGCACTATGGCACTCTATTCACACGAGCCGCAGACTATGCTAGTCTGCACGCACTATGGCATGCTACTCACACCAGCGCCAGGCCATGCCAGACTGCATGCACTGGGGTGTGGCACTCTATGCATGCCAGCCCCAGGCTATGCCATTCTGCGTGCACTGGGCTATGGCAGTCTATTCACATGAGCCCCAGGCTAGGCCCATCTGCATTCACTGGGCTATAGCACTCTATTCAAACCAGCCCCAGGCTATGCCAGTCTGCATGCACTGGGTTGTGTCACTCTATTCACACGAGCCCCAGGCAATGCCAGTCTGCATGCACTGGGCTGTGGCACTCTATTCACATGATCCTCAGGCTATGCCAGTCTGCATGCACTGGGCTGTGGTGCTCGTTTCACATGAGCCCCAGGGTATGCCAGTCTGCATGCACTGGACAGTGGCACTCTATTCACACACACCCCAAGCTATGCCAGTCTGCATGCACTGGGCTATGGCACTCTATTCACACCAGCATCGGCTATGCCAGTCTGCATGCACTAGGCTATGGCACTCTATTCACATGATCCCAAGGCTAAGCCAGTCTGCATGCCCTGGGCTATGGCACTCTATTCACACCAGTCCCAGGCTATGCCCGCCTGCATGCACTTGACTATGGAACTCTATTCACACGAGCCCCAGGCTATGCCAGTCTGCATGCACTGGGCTATGGCACGCTATTCACAGGAGACCCAGGCTTCATCACTCCACATGCACTAGGCTATGGCACTCTAGTGACACAAGGGCAGGCTACGCCCGTCTGCATGCAGTGGGCTATGGCAGTCTATTCACACCAGCCCCAGGCTATGCCAGTCTGCATGCACTGTGCTATGGCAGTCTATTCCCCAGCCCCCGGCTATACCAGTCTGCATGCACTCGGCTATGGCATTCTATTCACACAAGCCCCAGACTATGCCAGCCTGCACGCACTATAAAACTCTATTCACACCCGCCTCAGTCTATGCCAGTCTGCATGCACTTGGCTATGGCAGTCTATTCACACGAGCCCCAGACTATGCCAGTCTGCACGCACTATGGCACTCTATTCACACCAGCCCCAGACTATGCCAGTCTGCACGCACTATGGCACGCTAGTCACACCAGCCCCAGGCCATGCCAGTCTGCATGCACTGGGCTATGGCACTCTAGTCACACGAGCCCCAGGCTATGCCCGTCGGCATGCACTGGGCTATGACACTATATTCTCACGCACCCCAGTCTATGCCAGTCTGCATGCACTGGACTATGGCACTCTATTCACACCAGCCCCAGGCTATGCCAGTCTGCATGCACTGGGCTGTGGCACTTTATTCACACTAGCCCCAAGCTATGCGAGTCTGCATGCACTGGGCTGTGGCACTCTATTCACACAAGCCCCAGGATATGCCAGTCTGCATGCACTGGGCTGTGGCAATATATTCACACGAGCCGCAGGCTATGCCAGTATGCATGCGCTGGGCTATGGCACTCTATTCACACCAGCCCCAGGCTATGCCAGTCTGCATGTGCTGGGCCTATAGCACTCTATTCACACGAGCCCCAGGCTATGCCAGTCTGTAGGCACTGGGCTATGGGAGTCTATTCACACCAGCCCCATGCTATGCCAGTCTGCATGCACTGGGCTATGGCAGTCTATTCACACGAGCCCCAGACTATGCCAGTCTGCACGCACTATAGCACTCTATTCACACCAGCCCCAGGCTATGCCAGTCTGCATGCCCTGGGCTATGGCAGTCTATTCACACGAGCCCCAGACTATGCCAGTCTGCACGCACTATGGCACTCTATTCACACGAGCCCCAGACTATGACAGTCTGCAAACACTATGTCATGCTACTCACACCCGCCTCAGGCCATGCCAGACTGCATGCACTGGGCTGTAGCACTCTATGCACGCCAGCCCCAGGCTATGCCAGTCTGCATGCACTGGGCTATGGCAGTCTATTCACTTGAGCCCCAGGCTAGACCCGTCTGCATTCACTGGGCTGTGGCACTCTATTCACACGCACCCCAGTCTATGCCAGTCTGCATGCACTGGGCTATAGCACTCTATTCAAACCAGCCCCAGGCTATGCCAGTCTGCATGCACTGGGCTGTGGCGCTCGTTTCACATGAGCCCAGGATATGCCAGTCTGCATGCACTGGACTGTGGAAGAACTCTATTCACACATGCCCCAGGTTATGCCAGTCTGCATGCATTGGGCTATGGCACTCTATTCACACACACCCCAGGCTATGCCAGTCTGCATGCACTGGGCTATGGCACTCTATTCACACCAGCCCCAGGCTATGCCAGTCTGCATGCACTGAGCTATGGCACTCTATTCACACCAGCCCCAGGCTAGGCCAGTCTGCATGCACTAGGCTATGGCACTCTATTCACATGATCCCAAGGCTAAGCCAGTCTGCATGCCCTGGGCTATGGCACTCTATTCACATGAGTCCCAGGCTATGCCAGCCTTCATGAACTGGACAATGGCACTCTATTCACACGAGCCCCAGGCTCTGCCAGACTGCATGCACTGGACTATGGCCCTCTATTCACACAAGCCCCAGGCTATGCCAGTCTGCATGCACTGGGCTATGGCACTCTATTCACAGGAGCCCCAGGCTTCGTCAGTACACATGCACCAGGCTATGGCACTCTATTGACACAAGGACAGGCTACGCCCGTCTGCATGTAGTGGGCTATGGCAGTCTATTCACACCAGCACCAAGCTATGCCAGTCTGCATGCACTGTGCTATGGAGGTCTATTCACACGAGCCCTAGGCTATGCCAGTCTGCATGCACTGGGCTATGGCATTCTATTCACACAAGCCCCAGACTATGCCAGTCTGCATGCACTATGGCAGTCTATTCACACCCGCCCCAGGCAATGCCAGTCTGCATGCACTCGGCTATGGCAGTCTAGTCACATGAGCCCCAGACTATGCCAGTCTGTACGCACTATGGCACTCTATTCACACCAGCCCCAGACTATGCCAGTCTGCACGCACTATGGCACGCTATTCACACCAGCTCCAGGCCATGCCAGTCTGCATGCACTGGGCTATGGCACTTAATTCACACGAGCCCCAGGCTATGCCCGTCTGCATGCACTGGGCTATGGCACTATATTCCCACCAGCCCCAGGCTATGCCAGTCTGCATGCACTGGGCTATGGCACTCTATTCACACCAGCCTCAGGCTATGCCAGTCTGCATGCACTGGGCTGTGGCACTTTATTCACGCGAGCCCCAGGCTATGCCATTCTGCATGCACTGGGCTATGGCACTCTATTCACACCAGCCTCAGGCTATGCCAGTCTGCATGCAGTGGGCAGTGGCACTTTATTCACACAAGCCCTAGGCTATGCCAGTCTGCATGCACTGGGCTGTGGCAATCTATTCACATGAGCCCCAGGCTATGCCAGTCTGCATGCACTGAGCTATAGCACTCTATTCACACCAGACCCAGGCTATGCCAGTCTGCATGCACTGGGCTATGGCACTCTATTCACACCAGACCCAGGCTATTCCAGTCTGCATGCACTGGGCTATGGCACTCTATTCACATTAGCCCCAGGCTATGCCATTCTGCATGCATTGGGGTATGGCACTCTAGTCACACGAGCCCCAGGCTATGCCAGTCTGCATGCACTGGGCTATGGCACTCTATTCACACGCACCCCAGGCTATGCCAGTCTGCATGCACTGGACTAAGGCCCTCTATTTATATGAGCCCCAGGCTATGCCAGTCTACCTGCACTGGGCAATGCACTCTATTCACACGAGCCCCAGGCTATGCCAGTCTGCATGCACTGGGCCATGGCACTCTATTCAGAGGAGCCCCAGGCTTCACCAGTACACATGCACTTGGCTATGGAACTCTATTGACACAAGGGCAGGCTACGCCCGTCTGCATGCAGTGGGCGATGGCAGTCTATTCACACCAGCTCCAGGCTATGCCAGTCTGCATGCACTGTGCTATGGCAGTCTATTCACACCAGCCCCATGCTACACCAGACGGTATGCACTGGGCTACGGCACTCTATTCACACCAGCCCCAGGCTATGCCAGTCTGCATGCACTGGGCTGTGGCACTTTATTCACACGAGCCCCAAGGTATGCCAGTCTGCATGCACTGGGCTATGGCACTCCATTCACACGAGCCCCAGGCTATGCCAGTCTGCATGTGCTGGGCCTATAGCACTCTATTCACACCAGCCCCAGGCTATGCCAGTCTGCATGCACTGGGCTATGGCAGTCTATTCACACCAGCCCCAGGCTATGCCAGTCTGCATGCACTGGGCTATGGCAGTCTATTCACACGAGCCCCAGACTATGCCAGTCTACACGCACTATGGCACTCTATTCACACCAGCCCCAGGCTATGCCAGTCTGCATGCACTGGGCTATGGCAGTCTATTCACACGAGCCCCAGACTATGCCAGTCTGCACGCACTATGGCACTCTATTCACACGAGCCGCAGACTATGCCAGTCTGCACGCACTATGGCATGCTACTCACACTAGCACCAGGCCATGCCAGACTGCATGCACTGGGCTGTGGCACTCTATGCATGCCAGCCCCAGGCTATGCCAGTCTGCATGCACTGGGCTATGGCAGTCTATTCACATGAGCCCCAGGCTAGGCCGTATGCATTCATTGGGCTATGGCACTCTATTCACACGCACCCCAGTCTATGCCAGTTTGCATGCACTGGACTATGGCACTCTATTCAAACCAGCCCCAGGCTATGCCAGTCTGCATGCACTGGGCTATGGCACTGTATTCACACCAGCCTCAGGCTATGCCAGTCTGCATGCACTGGGCTGTGGCACTTTATTCTAACGAGCCCCAGGCTATGCCAGTCTGCATGCACTGGGCTGTGGCACTCTATTCACACAAGCCCCAGGCTATGCCAGTCTGCATGCACTGGGCTGTGGCAATCTATTCACACGAGCCCCAGGCTGTGCCAGTCTGCATGTATTGGGCTGTGGCAATCTATTCACATGAGCCCCAGGCTATGCCAGTCTGCATGCGCTGAGCTATAGCACTCTATTCACACCAGACCCAGGCTATGCCAGTCTGCATGCACTGGGCTATGGCACTCTATTTACATTAGCCCCAGGCTATGCCATTCTGCATGCATTGGGGTATGGCACTCTAGTCACACGAGCCCCAGGCTATGCCAGTCTGCATGCACTGGGCTATGCCACTCTATTCACACGCACCCCAGGCTATGCCAGTCTGCATGCACTGGACTATGGCCCTCTATTTTTATGAGCCCCAGGCTATGCCAGTCTACCTGCACTGGGCAATGCACTCTATTCACACGAGCCCCAGGCTATGCCAGTCTGCATGCACTGGGCTATGGCACTCTATTCACAGGAGCCCCAGGCTTCGTCAGTACACATGCACTTGGCTATGGAACTCTATTGACACAAGGGCAGGCTACGCCCGTCTGCATGCAGTGGGCTATGGCAGTCTATTCACACCAGCCCCAGGCTATGCCAGTCTGCATGCACTGTGCTATGGCAGGCTATTCACACCAGCCCCATGCTACACCAGTCGGTATGCACTGGGCTATGGCACTCTATTCACACCAGCGCCAGGCTATGCCAGTCTGCATGCACTGGGCTGTGGCACTTTATTCACACGAGCCCCAAGGTATGCCAGTCTGCATGCACTGGGCTGTGGCACTCTATTCACACAAGCCCCAGGATATGCCAGTCGGCATGCATTGGGCTGTGGCAATATATTCACACGAGCGGTAGGTTATGCCAGTATGCATGCACTGGGCTATGGCACTCCATTCACACGAGCCCCAGGCTATGCCAGTCTGCATGCTCTGGGCTATGGCAGTCTATTCACACCAGCCCCAGGCTATGCCAGTCTGCATGTGCTGGGCCTATAGCACTCTATTCACACGAGCCCCAGGCTATGCCAGTCTGTATGCACTGGGCTATGGCAGTCTATTCACACCAGCCCCAGGCTATGCCAGTCTGCATGCACTGGGCTATGGCAGTCTATTCACACGAGCCCCAGACTATGCCAGTCTACACGCACTATGGCACTCTATTCACACCAGCCCCAGGCTATGCCAGTCTGCATGCACTGGGCTATGGCAGTCTATTCACATGAGCCCCAGACTATGCCAGTCTGCACGCACTATGGCATGCTACTCACACCAGCACCAGGCCATGCCAGACTGCATGCACTGGGCTATGGCAGTCTATTCACATGAGCCCCAGGCTAGGCCCGTCTGCATTCACTGGGCTATGGCACTCTATTCACACGCACCCCAGTCTATGCCAGTTTGCATGCACTGGACTATGGCACTCTATTCAAACCAGCCCCAGGCTATGCCAGTTTGCATGCACTGGGCTGTGGCACTCTATTCACACGAGCCCCAGGCAATGCCAGTCTGCATGCACTGGCTTGTGGTGCTCGTTTCACATGAGCCCCAGGTTATGCCAGTCTGCATGCATTGGGATATGGCACTCTATTCACACACACCCCAAGCTATGCCAGTCTGCATGCACTGGGCTATGGCACTCTATTCACACGAGCCACAGGCTATGCAAGTCTGCATGCACTGGACTATGGCACTCAATTCACATGAGCCGCAGGCTATGCCATTCTGCATGCACTGAGCTATGGCTCTCTATTCACACAAGCCCCAGGCTACGCCAGTCTGCATGAACTGAGCTATGGCACTCTATTCACACCAGCCCCAGGCTATGTCAGTCTGCATGCACTAGGCTATGGCACTCTATTCACATGATCCCAAGGCTAAGCCAGTCTGCATGCCCTGGGCTATGGCACTCTATTCACACCAGTCCCAGGCTATGCCAGCCTGCATGCACTGGACTATGGAACTCTATTCAGACGAGCCCCAGGCTATGCCAGTCTGCATGCACTGGGCTATGGCACTCTATTCACAGGAGACCCAGGCTTCATCAGTACACATGCACTAGGCTATGGCACTCTAGTGACACAAGGGCAGGCTACGCCCGTCTGCATGCAGTGGGCTATGGCAGTCTATTCACACCAGCCCCAGGCTGTGCCAGTCTGCATGCACTGAGCTATGGCAGTCTATTCCCCAGCCCCCGGCTATGCCAGTCTGCATGCACTCGGCTATGGCATTCTATTCACACAAGCCCCAGACTATGCCAGTCTGCACGCACTATAGCACTCTATTCACAGCCGCCTCAGTCTATGCCAGTCTGCGTGCACTTGGCTATGGCAGTCTGTTCACATGAGCCCCAGACTATGCCAGTCTGCACGCACTATGGCACTCTATTCACACCAGCCCCAGACTATGCCAGTCTGCACGCACTATGGCACGCTAGTCACACCAGCCCCAGGCCATGCCAGTCTGCATGCACTGGGCTATGGCACTCTATTCACACGAGCCCCAGGCTATGCCCGTCGGCATGCACTGGGCTATGACACTATATTCTCACGCACCCCAGTCTATGCCAGTCTGCATGCACTGGACTAGGGCAATCTATTCACACCAGCCCCAGGCTATGCCAGTCTGTATGCACTGGGCGATGGCACTCTATTCACACCAGCCCCAGGCTATGCCAGTCTGCATGCACTGGGCTGTGGCACTTTATTCACACGAGCCCCAAGCTATGCCAGTCTGCATGCACTGGGCTGTGGCAATATATTCACACGAGCCCCAGGCTATGCCAGTCTGCATGCACTGGGCTGTGGCACTTTATTCACACAAGCCCCAGGATATGCCAATCTGCATGCACTGGGCTTTGGCAATATATTCACACGAGCCGCAGGCTATGCCAGTATGCATGCGCTGGGCTATGGCACTCTATTCACACGAGCCTCAGGCTATACCAGTCTGCATGCGCTGGGCTAATGCAGTCTATTCACACCAGCCCCAGGCTATGCCAGTCTGCATGTGCTGGGCCTATAGCACTCTATTCACACGAGCCCCAGGCTATGCAAGTCTGTATGCACTGGGCTATGGGAGTCTATTCACACCACCCCAGGCTCGCCACTCTGCATGCACTCGGCTATGGCAGTCTATTCACACGAGCCTCAGACTATGCCAGTCTGCACGCACTATGGCACTCTATTCACACCAGCCCCAGGCTATGCCAGTCTGCATGCACCAGGCTATGGCAGTCTATTCACACGAGCTAAAGACTATGCCAGTCTGCACGCACTATGGCACTCTATTCACACGAGCCCCAGACTATGACAGTCTGCACGCACTATGGCATGCAACTCACACCCGCCCCAGGCCATGCCAGACTGCATGCACTGGGCTGTAGCACTCTATGCATGCCAGCCCCAGGCTATGCCAGTCTGCATGCACTGGGCTATGGCAGTCTATTCACATGAGCCCCAGGCTAGACCCGTCTGCATTCACTGGGCTGTGGCACTCTATTCACACGCACCCCAGTCTATGCCAGTTTGCATGCACTGGACTATGACACTCTATTCACACCAGCCCCAGGCTATGCCAGTCTGCATGCACTGGGCTATAGCACTCTATTCAAACCAGCCCCAGGCTATGCCAGTCTGCATGCACTGGGCTGTGGCACTCTATTCACACGAGCCCCAGGCTATGCCAGTCTGCATGCACTGGGCTGTGGCACTCTATTCACATGATCCCCAGGCTATGCCAGTCTGCATGCACTGGGCTGTGGTGCTCGTTTCACATGAGCCCCAGGATATGCCAGTCTGCATGCATTGGGCTATGGCACTTTATTCACACACCAGCCCCAGGCTATGCCAGTCTACATGCACTGGGCTATGACACTCTATTAACACCAGCCCCAGGATATGCCAGTCTGCATGCACTGGGCTATGACACTCTATTCACACAAGCCGCAGGCTATGCCAGTCTCCATGTACTGGACTATGGCACTCTATTCACACAAACCCCAGGCTATGCCAGTCTGCATGCACTGAGCTATGGCACTCTATTCACACCAGCCCCAGGATAGTCCAGTCTGCATGCACTAGGCTATGGCACTCTATTCACATGATCCCAAGGCTAAGCCAGTCTGCATGCCCTGGGCTATGGCACTCTATTCACACCAGTGCCAGGCTATGCCAGCCTGCATGCACTGGACAATGGAACTCTATTCACACGAGCCCCAGGCTATGCCAGACTGCATGCACTGGACTATGGCCCTCTATTCACACGAGCCCCAGGCTATGCCAGTCTGCATGCACTGGGCTATGGCACTCTATTCACAGGAGCCCCAGGCTTCGTCAGTACACATGCACTAGGCTATGGCACTCTATTGACACAAGGGCAGGCTACGCCCGTTTGCATGCAGTGGCTATGGCTGTCTATTCACACCAGCCCCAGGCTATGCCAGTCTGCATGCACTGTGCTATGGCAGTCTATTCACACCAGCCCCAGGCTATGCCACTTTGCATGCACTGGGCTATGGCATTCTATTCACACAAGCCCCAGACTATGCCAGTCTGCATGCACTATGGCACTCTATTCACACCCGCCCCAGGCTATGCAGGTCTGCATGCACTCGGCTATGGCAGTCTATTCACATGAGCCCCAGACTATGCCAAGCTGCGCGCACTATGGCACTCTATTCACACCAGCCCCAGACTATGCCAGTCTGCATGCACTATGGCACGCTATTCACACAAGCCCCAGGCCATGCCAGACTGCATGCACTGGGCTGTGGCACTCTATGCACACCAGCCCAAGGCTATGCCAGTCTGCATGCACTGGGCTATGGCACTCTATTCACATGAGCCCCAGGCTATGCCCGTCTGCATTCACTGGGCTATGGAACTCTATTCACACGCACCCCAGTCTATGCCAGTTTGCATGCACTGGGCTATGGCACTCTATTCACACTAGCCCCAGGCTATTCCAGTCTGCACGCACTGGGCTGTGGCACTCTATTCACACGAGCCCCAGGCTATGCTACTCTGCATGCACTGGGCTGTGGAACTCCATTCACACGATCCCCAGGCTATGCCAGTCTGCATGCACTGGATTGTGGCGCTCGTTTCACACGAGCCCCAGGCTTTGCGAGTCTGCATGCACTGGGCTATGGCACTCTATTCACACCAGCCCCAGGAAATGCCAGTCTGCATGCACTGGGCTATGGCACTCTTTTCACACGAGCCACAGGCTATGCCAGTCTGCATGCACTGGACTATGGCACTCTATTCACACAAGCAGCAGGCTATGCCATTCTGCGTGTACTGAGCTATGGCACTCTATTCACACAAGCCTCAGGCTACGCCAGTCTGCATGCACTGAGCTATGGCCCTCTATTCACACCAGCCCCAGGCTATGCCAGTCTGCATGCACTAGGCCATGGCACTCTATTCACATGATCCCAAGGCTAAGCCAGTCTGCATGCCCTGGGCTATGGCACTCTATTCACACCAGTGCCAGGCTATGCCAGCCTGCATGCACTGGACAATGGAACTCTATTCACACGAGCCCCAGGCTATGCCAGACTGCATGCACTGGACTATGGCCCTCTATTCACACGAGCCCCAGGCTATGCCAGTCTGCATGCACTGGGCTATGGCACTCTATTCACAGGAGCCCCAGGCTTCGTCAGTACACATGCACTAGGCTATGGAACTCTATTGACACAAGGGCAGGCTACGCCCATCTGCATGCAGTGGGCTATGGCTGTCTATTCACACCAGCCCCAGGCTATGCCAGTCTGCATGCACTGTGCTATAGCAGTCTATTCACACCAGCCCCAGGCTATGCCACTTTGCATGCACTGGGCTATGGCAGTCTATTCACACAAGCCCCAGACTATGCCAGTCTGCATGCACTATGGCACTCTATTCACACCCGCCCCAGGCTATGCAGGTCTGCATGCACTCGGCTATGGCAGTCTATTCACACGAGCCCCAGACTATGCCAGTCTGTACGCACTATGGCACTCTATTCACACCAGCCCCAGACTATGCCAGTCTGCATGTGCTGGGATATAGCACTCTATTCACACGAGCCCCAGGCTATGCCAGTCTGCATGCACTGGGCTATGGCAGTCTATTCACATGAGCCCCAGACTATGCCAGTCTGCGTGCACTATGGCACTCTATTCACACCAGCCCCAGACTATGCCAGTCTGCACGCACTATGGCACGCTATTCACACAAGCCCCAGGCCATGCCAGACTGCATGCACTGGGCTGTGGCACTCTATGCACACCAGTCCCAAGGCTATGCCAGTCTGCATGCACTGGGCTATGGCACTCTATTCACATGAGCCCCAGGCTATGCCCGTCTGCATTCACTGGGCTATGGCACTCTATTCACATGCACCCCAGTCTATGCCAGTTTGCATGCACTGGGCTATGGCACTCTATTCACACTAGCCCCAGGCTATTCCAGTCTGCACGCACTGAGCTGTGGCACTCTATTCACACGAGCCCCAGGCTATGCTACTCTGCATGCACTGGGCTGTGGCACTCCATTCACACGATCCCCAGGCTATGCCAGTCTGCATGCACTGGATTGTGGCGCTCGTTTCACACGAGCCCCAGGCTATGCGAGTCTGCATGCACTGGGCTATGGCACTCTATTCACACCAGCCCCAGGAAATGCCAGTCTGCATGCACTGGGCTATGGCACTCTTTTCACACGAGCCACAGGCTATGCCAGTCTGCATGCACTGGACTATGGCACTCTATTCACACAAGCAGCAGGCTATGCCATTCTGCGTGTACTGAGCTATGGCACTCTATTCACACAAGCCTCAGACTACGCCAGTCTGCATGCACTGAGCTATGGCCCTCTATTCACACCAGCCCCAGGCTATGCCAGTCTGCATGCACTAGGCTATGGCACTCTATTCACATGATCCCAAGGCTAAGCCAGTCTGCATGCCCTGGGCTATGGCACTCTATTCACACCAGTCCCACGCTATGCCAGTCTGCATGAACTGGACTATGGAACTCTATTCACACGAGCCCCAGGCTATGCCAGACTGCATGCACTGGACTATGGCACTCTATTTACACGAGCCCCAGGCTATGCCAGTCTGCATGCACTGGGCTTTGGCACTCTATTCACAGGAGACCCAGGCTTCGTCAGTCCACATGCACTAGGCTATGTCACTCTATTGACACAAGGGCAGTCTACGCCCGTCTGCATGTAGTGGGCTATGGTAGTCTATTCACACCAGCCCCAGGCTATGCCAGTCTGCATGCACTGTGCTATGGCAGTCTATTCACACCAGCCCCAGGCTATGCCAGTCTGCATGCACTGGGCTATGGCATTCTATTCACACAAGCCCAGACTATGCCAGTCTGCACGCACTATGGCACTCTATTCACACCCGCCCCAGGCTATGCCAGTCTGCATGCACTTGGCTATGGCAGTCTATTCACACGAGCCCCAGATTATGCCAGTCTGCACGCACTATGGCACTCTATTCACACCAGCCCCAGACTATGCCAGTCTGCACGCACTATGGCATGCTAGACAAACCAGCCCTAGGCCATGCCAGTCTGCATGCACTGGGCTATGGCACTCTATTCACACGAGCCCCAGGCTATGCCCGTCTGCATGCACTGGGCTATGGCACTGAATTCCCACGCACCCCAGTCTATGCCAGTCTGCATGCACTGGACTATGGCACTATATTCCACACACCCAAGTCTATGCCAGTCTGCATGCACTGGACTATGGCACTCTATTCACACCAGCCCCAGGCTCTGCCAGTTTGCATGCACTGGGATATGGCACTCTATTCACACCAGCCCCAGGCTATGCCAGTCTGCATGCACTGGGCTGTGGCACTTTATTCACACGAGCCCCAAGCTATACCAGTCTGCATGCACTGGGATGTGGCAATATATGGTGTCCAGTCAACTCGTCGAAAAAAAACTGGTCGACTGCAATTTGGTCGACGCAATTTGGTCGAAAACCATTTCGTCGAAAAAATTTTTTTATTTATATATTTATTTTTGGGTTTTCGTTTTGTTAAAAAAATGGGTTTTTAGAGAAAAAAAGGGGGTTGGGGGGGGGACCCCCCCCAAAAAAAAAAAAAAAAGTGTTAAAATAGAAAAAAAAAAAAATTCGACGAAATGGTTTTCGACCAATTTGATTCGACCATTTGTCTGGTCGACCAATTTTTTTCGACGAATTCTCTGGCAACCGCAATATATTCACACGAGCCGCAGGCTATGCCAGTATGCATGCACTGGGCTATGGCACTCTATTCACATGAGCCCCATGCTATGCCAGTCTGCATGCACTGGGCTATGGCAGTCTATTCACACCAGCCCCAGGCTATGCCAGTCTGCATGTGCTGGGCCTATAGCACTCTATTCACACGAGCCCCAGGCTATGCCAGTCTGCATGCACTGGGCTATGGCATTCTATTCACACAAGCCCCAGACTATGCCAGTCTGCATGCACTAATGCACTCTATTCACACCCGCCCCAGGCTATGCCAGTCTGCACGCACTCGGCTATGGCAGTCTATTCACACGAGCCCCAGACTATGCCAGTCTGTACGCACTATGGCACTCTATTCACACCAGCCCCAGACTATGCCAGTCTGCATGTGCTGGGATATAGCACTCTATTCACACGAGCCCCAGGCTATGCCAGTCTGCATGCACTGGGCTATGGCAGTCTATTCACACCAGCCCCAGGCTATGCCAGTCTGCATGCACTGAGCTATGGCAGTCTATTCACACGAGCTTCAGACTATGTCAGTCTGCACGCACTATGGCACTCTATTCACATCAGCCCCAGGCTATGCCAGTCTGCATGCACTGGGCTGTGGCAGTCTATTCACATCAGCCCCAGACTATGCCAGTCTGCACGCACTATGGCACTCTATTCACACCAGCCCCAGACTATGCCAGTCTGCACGCACTATGGCACGCTATTCACACAAGCCCCAGGCCATGCCAGACTGCATGCACTGGGCTGTGGCACTCTATGCACACCAGCCCAAGGCTATGCCAGTGTGCATGCACTGGGCTATGGCACTCTATTCACATGAGCCCCAGGCTATGCCCGTCTGCATTCACTGGGCTATGGCACTCTATTCACACGCACCCCAGTCTATGCCAGTTTGCATGCACTGGGCTACGGCACTCTATTCACACCCGCCCCAGGCTATGCCAGTCTGCATGCACTTGGCTATGGCAGTCTATTCACACGAGCCCCAGATTATGCCAGTCTGCACGCACTATGGCACTCTATTCACACTAGCCCCAGACTATGCCAGTCTGCACGCACTATGGCATGCTAGTCACACCAGCCCCAGGCCATGCCAGTCTGCATGCACTGGGCTATGGCACTCTATTCACACGAGCCCCAGGCTATGCCCGTCTGCATGCACTGGGCTATGGCACTATATTCCCACGCACCCCAGTCTATGCCAGTCTGCATGCACTGGACTATGGCACTATATTCCACGCACCCCAGTCTATGCCAGTCTGCATGCACTGGACTATGGAATTCTATTCACACCAGCCCCAGGCTCTGCCAGTTTGCATGCACTGGGCTATGGCACTCTATTCACACCAGCCCCAGGCTATGCCAGTCTGCATGCACTGAGCTGTGGCACTTTATTCACACGAGCCCCAAGCTATGCCAGTCTGCATGCACTGGGCTGTGGCAATATATTCACACGAGCCGCAGGCTATGCCAGTATGCATGCACTGGGCTATGGCAATCTATTCACATGAGCCCCAGGCTATGCCAGTCTGCATGCACTGGGCTATTGCAGTCTATTCACACCAGCCCCAGACTATGCCAGTCTGCACACACTATGGCACGCTATTCACACAAGCCCCAGGACATGCCAGACTGCATGCACTGGGCTGTGGCACTCTATGCACACCAGCCCAATTCTATGCCAGTGTGTATGCACTGGGCTATGGCACTCTATTCACATGAGCCCCAGGCTATGCCCGTCTGCATTCACTGGGCTATGGCACTCTATTCACCAGCACCCCAGTCTATGCCAGTTTGCATGCACTGGGCTATGGCACTCTATTCACACCCGCCCCAGGCTATACCAGTCTGCATGCACTTGGCTATGGCAGTCTATTCACACGAGCCCCAGATCATGCCAGTCTGCACGCACTATGGCACTCTATTCACACCAGCCCCAGACTATGCCAGTCTGCACGCACTATGGCAGTCTATTCACACCAGCCCCAGGCTATGCCAGTCTGCATGCACTGGGCTATGGCATTCTATTCACACCAGCCCCAGGCTATGCCAGTCTGCATGTGCTGGGCCTATAGCACTCTATTCACACGAGCCCCAGGCTATGCCAGTCTGCATGCACTGGGCTGTGGTGCTCGTTTCACATGAGCCCCAGGGTATGCCAGTCTGCATGCACTGGACAGTGGCACTCTATTCACACACACCCCAAGCAATGCCAGTCTGCATGCACTGAGCTATGGCACTCTATTCACACCAGCATCGGCTATGCCAGTCTGCATGCACTAGGCTATGGCACTCTATTCACATGATCCCAAGGCTAAGCCAGTCTGCATGCCCTGGGCTATGGCACTCTATTCACACCAGTCCCAGGCTATGCCCCCCTGCATGCACTTGACTGTGGAACTCTATTCACATGAGCCCCAGGCTATGCCAGTCTGCATGCACTGGGCTATGGCACTCTATTCACAGGAGACCCATGCTTCATCACTCCACATGCACTAGGCTATGGCACTCTAGTGACACAAGGGCAGGCTACGCCCGTCTGCATGCAGTGGGCTATGGCAGTCTATTCACACCAGCCCCAGGCTATGCCAGTCTGCATGCACTGTGCTATGGCAGTCTATTCCCCAGCCCCCGGCTATACCAGTCTGCATGCACTCGGCTATGGCATTCTATTCACACAAGCCCCAGACTATGCCAGCCTGCACGCACTATAAAACTCTATTCACACCCGCCTCAGTCTATGCCAGTCTGCATGCACTTGGCTATGGCAGTCTATTCACACGAGCCCCAGACTATGCCAGTCTGCACGCACTATGGCACGCTAGTCACACCAGCCCCAGGCCATGCCAGTCTGCATGCACTGGGCTATGGCACTCTATTCACACGAGCCCCAGGCTATGCCCGTTGGCATGCACTGGGCTATGACACTATATTCTCACGCACCCCAGTCTATGCCAGTCTGCATGCACTGGACTATGGCACTCTATTCACACCAGCCCCAGGATATGCCAGTCTGCATGCACTGGGCTGTGGCACTTTATTCACACGAGCCCCAAGCTATGCCAGTCTGCATACACTGGGCTGTGGCACTCTATTCACACAAGCCCCAGGATATGCCAGTCTGCATGCACTGGGCTGTGGCAATATATTCACACGAGCCGCAGGCTATGCCAGTATGCATGCGCTGGGCTATGGCACTCTATTCACACCAGCCCCAGGCTATGCCAGTCTGCATGTGCTGGGCCTATAGCACTCTATTCACATGAGCCCCAGGCTATGCCAGTCTGTAGGCACTGGGCTATGGGAGTCTATTCACACCAGCCCCATGCTATGCCAGTCTGCATGCACTGGGCTATGGCAGTCTATTCACACGAGCCCCAGACTATGCCAGTCTGTACGCACTATGGCACTCTATTCACACCAGCCCCAGACTATGCCAGTCTGCATGTGCTGGGATATAGCACTCTATTCACACGAGCCCCAGGCTATGCCAGTCTTCATGCACTGGGCTATGGCAGTCTATTCACATGAGCCCCAGACTATGCCAGGCTGCGCACACTATGGCACTCTATTCACACCAGCCCCAGACTATGCCAGTCTGCACGCACTATGGCACGCTATTCACACAAGCCCCAGGCCATGCCAGACTGCATGCACTGGGCTGTGGCACTCTATGCACACCAGCCCAAGGCTATGTCAGTCTGCATGCACTGGGCTATGGCACTCTATTCACATGAGCCCCAGGCTATGCCCGTCTGCATTCACTGGGCTATGGCACTCTATTCACACGCACCCGAGTCTATGCCAGTTTGCATGCACTGGGCTATGGCACTCTATTCACACTAGCCCCAGGCTATTCCAGTCTGCACGCACTGGGCTGTGGCACTCTATTCACATGAGCCCCAGGCTATGCCCGTCTGCATTCACTGGGCTATGGCACTCTATTCACACGCACCCCAGTCTATGCCAGTTTGCATGCACTGGGCTATGGCACTCTATTCACACTAGCCCCAGGCTATTCCAGTCTGCACGCACTGGGCTGTGGCACTCTATTCACACGAGCCCCAGGCTATGCTACTCTGCATGCACTGGGCTGTGGCACTCTATTCACACGATCCCCAGGCTATGCCAGTCTGCATGCACTGGATTGTGGCGCTCGTTTCACACGAGCCCCAGGCTTTGCGAGTCTGCATGCACTGGGCTATGGCACTCTATTCACACCAGCCCCAGGAAATGCCAGTCTGCATGCACTGGGCTATGGCACTCTTTTCACACGAGCCACAGGCTATGCCAGTCTGCATGCACTGGACTATGGCACTCTATTCACACAAGCAGCAGGCTATGCCATTCTGCGTGTACTGAGCTATGGCACTCTATTCACACAAGCCTCAGGCTACGCCAGTCTGCATGCACTGAGCTATGGCCCTCTATTCACACCAGCCCCAGGCTATGCCAGTCTGCATGCACTAGGCTATGGCACTCTATTCACATGATCCCAAGGCTAAGCCAGTCTGCATGCCCTGGGCTATGGCACTCTATTCACACCAGTGCCAGGCTATGCCAGCCTGCATGCACTGGACAATGGAACTCTATTCACACGAGCCCCAGGCTATGCCAGACTGCATGCACTGGACTATGGCCCTCTATTCACACGAGCCCCAGGCTATGCCAGTCTGCATGCACTGGGCTATGGCACTCTATTCACAGGAGCCCCAGGCTTCGTCAGTACACATGCACTAGGCTATGGAACTCTATTGACACAAGGGCAGGCTACGCCCGTCTGCATGCAGTGGGCTATGGCTGTCTATTCACACCCGCCCCAGGCTATGCCAGTCTGCATGCACTTGGCTATGGCAGTCTATTCACACGAGCCCCAGATTATGCCAGTCTGCACGCACTATGGCACTCTATTCACACCAGCCCCAGACTATGCCAGTCTGCACGCACTATGGCATGCTAGACAAACCAGCCCTAGGCCATGCCAGTCTGCATGCACTGGGCTATGGCACTCTATTCACACGAGCCCCAGGCTATGCCCGTCTGCATGCACTGGGCTATGGCACTGAATTCCCACGCACCCCAGTCTATGCCAGTCTGCATGCACTGGACTATGGCACTATATTCCACACACCCAAGTCTATGCCAGTCTGCATGCACTGGACTATGGCACTCTATTCACACCAGCCCCAGGCTCTGCCAGTTTGCATGCACTGGGATATGGCACTCTATTCACACCAGCCCCAGGCTATGCCAGTCTGCATGCACTGGGCTGTGGCACTTTATTCACACGAGCCCCAAGCTATACCAGTCTGCATGCACTGGGATGTGGCAATATATGGTGTCCAGTCAACTCGTCGAAAAAAAACTGGTCGACTGCAATTTGGTCGACGCAATTTGGTCGAAAACCATTTCGTCGAAAAAATCTTTTTATTTATATATTTATTTTTGGGTTTTCGTTTTGTTAAAAAAATGGGTTTTTAGAGAAAAAAAGGGGGTTGGGGGGGGGACCCCCCCCAAAAAAAAAAAAAAAAGTGTTAAAATAGAAAAAAAAAAAAATTCGACGAAATGGTTTTCGACCAATTTGATTCGACCATTTGTCTGGTCGACCAATTTTTTTCGACAAATTCTCTGGCAACCGCAATATATTCACACGAGCCGCAGGCTATGCCAGTATGCATGCACTGGGCTATGGCACTCTATTCACATGAGCCCCATGCTATGCCAGTCTGCATGCACTGGGCTATGGCAGTCTATTCACACCAGCCCCAGGCTATGCCAGTCTGCATGTGCTGGGCCTATAGCACTCTATTCACACGAGCCCCAGGCTATGCCAGTCTGCATGCACTGGGCTATGGCATTCTATTCACACAAGCCCCAGACTATGCCAGTCTGCATGCACTAATGCACTCTATTCACACCCGCCCCAGGCTATGCCAGTCTGCACGCACTCGGCTATGGCAGTCTATTCACACGAGCCCCAGACTATGCCAGTCTGTACGCACTATGGCACTCTATTCACACCAGCCCCAGACTATGCCAGTCTGCATGTGCTGGGATATAGCACTCTATTCACACGAGCCCCAGGCTATGCCAGTCTGCATGCACTGGGCTATGGCAGTCTATTCACACCAGCCCCAGGCTATGCCAGTCTGCATGCACTGAGCTATGGCAGTCTATTCACACGAGCCTCAGACTATGTCAGTCTGCACGCACTATGGCACTCTATTCACATCAGCCCCAGGCTATGCCAGTCTGCATGCACTGGGCTGTGGCAGTCTATTCACATCAGCCCCAGACTATGCCAGTCTGCACGCACTATGGCACTCTATTCACACCAGCCCCAGACTATGCCAGTCTGCACGCACTATGGCACGCTATTCACACAAGCCCCAGGCCATGCCAGACTGCATGCACTGGGCTGTGGCACTCTATGCACACCAGCCCAAGGCTATGCCAGTGTGCATGCACTGGGCTATGGCACTCTATTCACATGAGCCCCAGGCTATGCCCGTCTGCATTCACTGGGCTATGGCACTCTATTCACACGCACCCCAGTCTATGCCAGTTTGCATGCACTGGGCTACGGCACTCTATTCACACCCGCCCCAGGCTATGCCAGTCTGCATGCACTTGGCTATGGCAGTCTATTCACACGAGCCCCAGATTATGCCAGTCTGCACGCACTATGGCACTCTATTCACACTAGCCCCAGACTATGCCAGTCTGCACGCACTATGGCATGCTAGTCACACCAGCCCCAGGCCATGCCAGTCTGCATGCACTGGGCTATGGCACTCTATTCACACGAGCCCCAGGCTATGCCCGTCTGCATGCACTGGGCTATGGCACTATATTCCCACGCACCCCAGTCTATGCCAGTCTGCATGCACTGGACTATGGCACTATATTCCACGCACCCCAGTCTATGCCAGTCTGCATGCACTGGACTATGGAATTCTATTCACACCAGCCCCAGGCTCTGCCAGTTTGCATGCACTGGGCTATGGCACTCTATTCACACCAGCCCCAGGCTATGCCAGTCTGCATGCACTGAGCTGTGGCACTTTATTCACACGAGCCCCAAGCTATGCCAGTCTGCATGCACTGGGCTGTGGCAATATATTCACACGAGCCGCAGGCTATGCCAGTATGCATGCACTGGGCTATGGCAATCTATTCACATGAGCCCCAGGCTATGCCAGTCTGCATGCACTGGGCTATGGCAGTCTATTCACACCAGCCCCAGACTATGCCAGTCTGCACACACTATGGCACGCTATTCACACAAGCCCCAGGACATGCCAGACTGCATGCACTGGGCTGTGGCACTCTATGCACACCAGCCCAATTCTATGCCAGTGTGTATGCACTGGGCTATGGCACTCTATTCACATGAGCCCCAGGCTATGCCCGTCTGCATTCACTGGGCTATGGCACTCTATTCACCAGCACCCCAGTCTATGCCAGTTTGCATGCACTGGGCTATGGCACTCTATTCACACCCGCCCCAGGCTATACCAGTCTGCATGCACTTGGCTATGGCAGTCTATTCACACGAGCCCCAGATCATGCCAGTCTGCACGCACTATGGCACTCTATTCACACCAGCCCCAGACTATGCCAGTCTGCACGCACTATGGCAGTCTATTCACACCAGCCCCAGGCTATGCCAGTCTGCATGCACTGGGCTATGGCATTCTATTCACACCAGCCCCAGGCTATGCCAGTCTGCATGTGCTGGGCCTATAGCACTCTATTCACACGAGCCCCAGGCTATGCCAGTCTGCATGCACTGGGCTGTGGTGCTCGTTTCACATGAGCCCCAGGGTATGCCAGTCTGCATGCACTGGACAGTGGCACTCTATTCACACACACCCCAAGCAATGCCAGTCTGCATGCACTGAGCTATGGCACTCTATTCACACCAGCATCGGCTATGCCAGTCTGCATGCACTAGGCTATGGCACTCTATTCACATGATCCCAAGGCTAAGCCAGTCTGCATGCCCTGGGCTATGGCACTCTATTCACACCAGTCCCAGGCTATGCCCCCCTGCATGCACTTGACTGTGGAACTCTATTCACATGAGCCCCAGGCTATGCCAGTCTGCATGCACTGGGCTATGGCACTCTATTCACAGGAGACCCATGCTTCATCACTCCACATGCACTAGGCTATGGCACTCTAGTGACACAAGGGCAGGCTACGCCCGTCTGCATGCAGTGGGCTATGGCAGTCTATTCACACCAGCCCCAGGCTATGCCAGTCTGCATGCACTGTGCTATGGCAGTCTATTCCCCAGCCCCCGGCTATACCAGTCTGCATGCACTCGGCTATGGCATTCTATTCACACAAGCCCCAGACTATGCCAGCCTGCACGCACTATAAAACTCTATTCACACCCGCCTCAGTCTATGCCAGTCTGCATGCACTTGGCTATGGCAGTCTATTCACACGAGCCCCAGACTATGCCAGTCTGCACGCACTATGGCACGCTAGTCACACCAGCCCCAGGCCATGCCAGTCTGCATGCACTGGGCTATGGCACTCTATTCACACGAGCCCCAGGCTATGCCCGTTGGCATGCACTGGGCTATGACACTATATTCTCACGCACCCCAGTCTATGCCAGTCTGCATGCACTGGACTATGGCACTCTATTCACACCAGCCCCAGGATATGCCAGTCTGCATGCACTGGGCTGTGGCACTTTATTCACACGAGCCCCAAGCTATGCCAGTCTGCATACACTGGGCTGTGGCACTCTATTCACACAAGCCCCAGGATATGCCAGTCTGCATGCACTGGGCTGTGGCAATATATTCACACGAGCCGCAGGCTATGCCAGTATGCATGCGCTGGGCTATGGCACTCTATTCACACCAGCCCCAGGCTATGCCAGTCTGCATGTGCTGGGCCTATAGCACTCTATTCACATGAGCCCCAGGCTATGCCAGTCTGTAGGCACTGGGCTATGGGAGTCTATTCACACCAGCCCCATGCTATGCCAGTCTGCATGCACTGGGCTATGGCAGTCTATTCACACGAGCCCCAGACTATGCCAGTCTGTACGCACTATGGCACTCTATTCACACCAGCCCCAGACTATGCCAGTCTGCATGTGCTGGGATATAGCACTCTATTCACACGAGCCCCAGGCTATGCCAGTCTTCATGCACTGGGCTATGGCAGTCTATTCACATGAGCCCCAGACTATGCCAGGCTGCGCACACTATGGCACTCTATTCACACCAGCCCCAGACTATGCCAGTCTGCACGCACTATGGCACGCTATTCACACAAGCCCCAGGCCATGCCAGACTGCATGCACTGGGCTGTGGCACTCTATGCACACCAGCCCAAGGCTATGTCAGTCTGCATGCACTGGGCTATGGCACTCTATTCACATGAGCCCCAGGCTATGCCCGTCTGCATTCACTGGGCTATGGCACTCTATTCACACGCACCCGAGTCTATGCCAGTTTGCATGCACTGGGCTATGGCACTCTATTCACACTAGCCCCAGGCTATTCCAGTCTGCACGCACTGGGCTGTGGCACTCTATTCACATGAGCCCCAGGCTATGCCCGTCTGCATTCACTGGGCTATGGCACTCTATTCACACGCACCCCAGTCTATGCCAGTTTGCATGCACTGGGCTATGGCACTCTATTCACACTAGCCCCAGGCTATTCCAGTCTGCACGCACTGGGCTGTGGCACTCTATTCACACGAGCCCCAGGCTATGCTACTCTGCATGCACTGGGCTGTGGCACTCTATTCACACGATCCCCAGGCTATGCCAGTCTGCATGCACTGGATTGTGGCGCTCGTTTCACACGAGCCCCAGGCTTTGCGAGTCTGCATGCACTGGGCTATGGCACTCTATTCACACCAGCCCCAGGAAATGCAAGTCTGCATGCACTGGGCTATGGCACTCTTTTCACACGAGCCACAGGCTATGCCAGTCTGCATGCACTGGACTATGGCACTCTATTCACACAAGCAGCAGGCTATGCCATTCTGCGTGTACTGAGCTATGGCACTCTATTCACACAAGCCTCAGGCTACGCCAGTCTGCATGCACTGAGCTATGGCCCTCTATTCACACCAGCCCCAGGCTATGCCAGTCTGCATGCACTAGGCTATGGCACTCTATTCACATGATCCCAAGGCTAAGCCAGTCTGCATGCCCTGGGCTATGGCACTCTATTCACACCAGTGCCAGGCTATGCCAGCCTGCATGCACTGGACAATGGAACTCTATTCACACGAGCCCCAGGCTATGCCAGACTGCATGCACTGGACTATGGCCCTCTATTCACACGAGCCCCAGGCTATGCCAGTCTGCATGCACTGGGCTATGGCACTCTATTCACAGGAGCCCCAGGCTTCGTCAGTACACATGCACTAGGCTATGGAACTCTATTGACACAAGGGCAGGCTACGCCCGTCTGCATGCAGTGGGCTATGGCTGTCTATTCACACCAGCCCCAGGCTATGCCAGTCTGCATGCACTGTGCTATGGCAGTCTATTCACACCAGCCCCAGGCTATGCCACTTTGCATGCACTGGGCTATGGCAGTCTATTCACACAAGCCCCAGACTATGCCAGTCTGCATGCACTATGGCACTCTATTCACACCCGCCAAAGGCTATGCAGGTCTGCATGCACTCGGCTATGGCAGTCTATTCACACGAGCCCCAGACTATGCCAGTCTGCATGTGCTGGGATATAGCAGTCTATTCACACGAGCCCCAGGCTATGCCAGTCTTCATGCACTGGGCTATGGCAGTCTATTCACACAAGCCCCAGACTATGCCAGTCTGCATGCACTATGGCACTCTATTCACACCCGCCAAAGGCTATGCAGGTCTGCATGCACTCGGCTATGGCAGTCTATTCACACGAGCCCCAGACTACGCCAGTCTGCATGTGCTGGGATATAGCAGTCTATTCACACGAGCCCCAGGCTATGCCAGTCTTCATGCACTGGGCTATGGCAGTCTATTCACATGAGCCCCAGACTATGCCAGGCTGCGCACACTATGGCACTCTATTCACACCAGCCCCAGACTATGCCAGTCTGCACGCACTATGGCACGCTATTCACACAAGCCCCAGGCCATGCCAGACTGCATGCACTGGGCTGTGGCACTCTATGCACACCAGCCCAAGGCTATGTCAGTCTGCATGCACTGGGCTATGGCACTCTATTCACATGAGCCCCAGGCTATGCCCGTCTGCATTCACTGGGCTATGGCACTCTATTCACACGCACCCCAGTCTATGCCAGTTTGCATGCACTGGGCTATGGCACTCTATTCACACTAGCCCCAGGCTATTCCAGTCTGCACGCACTGGGCTGTGGCACTCTATTCACATGAGCCCCAGGCTATGCCCGTCTGCATTCACTGGGCTATGGCACTCTATTCACACGCACCCCAGTCTATGCCAGTTTGCATGCACTGGGCTATGGCACTCTATTCACACTAGCCCCAGGCTATTCCAGTCTGCACGCACTGGGCTGTGGCACTCTATTCACACGAGCCCCAGGCTATGCTACTCTGCATGCACTGGGCTGTGGCACTCCATTCACACGATCCCCAGGCTATGCCAGTCTGCATGCACTGGATTGTGGCGCTCGTTTCACACGAGCCCCAGGCTTTGCGAGTCTGCATGCACTGGGCTATGGCACTCTATTCACACCAGCCCCAGGAAATGCCAGTCTGCATGCACTGGGCTATGGCACTCTTTTCACACGAGCCACAGGCTATGCCAGTCTGCATGCACTGGACTATGGCACTCTATTCACACAAGCAGCAGGCTATGCCATTCTGCGTGTACTGAGCTATGGCACTCTATTCACACAAGCCTCAGGCTACGCCAGTCTGCATGCACTGAGCTATGGCCCTCTATTCACACCAGCCCCAGGCTATGCCAGTCTGCATGCACTAGGCTATGGCACTCTATTCACATGATCCCAAGGCTAAGCCAGTCTGCATGCCCTGGGCTATGGCACTCTATTCACACCAGTGCCAGGCTATGCCAGCCTGCATGCACTGGACAATGGAACTCTATTCACACGAGCCCCAGGCTATGCCAGACTGCATGCACTGGACTATGGCCCTCTATTCACACGAGCCCCAGGCTATGCCAGTCTGCATGCACTGGGCTATGGCACTCTATTCACAGGAGCCCCAGGCTTCGTCAGTACACATGCACTAGGCTATGGAACTCTATTGACACAAGGGCAGGCTACGCCCGTCTGCATGCAGTGGGCTATGGCTGTCTATTCACACCAGCCCCAGGCTATGCCAGTCTGCATGCACTGTGCTATGGCAGTCTATTCACACCAGCCCCAGGCTATGCCACTTTGCATGCACTGGGCTATGGCAGTCTATTCACACAAGCCCCAGACTATGCCAGTCTGCATGCACTATGGCACTCTATTCACACCCGCCCCAGGCTATGCAGGTCTGCATGCACTCGGCTATGGCAGTCTATTCACACGAGCCCCAGACTATGCCAGTCTGTACGCACTATGGCACTCTATTCACACCAGCCCCAGACTATGCCAGTCTGCATGTGCTGGGATATAGCACTCTATTCACACGAGCCCCAGGCTATGCCAGTCTGCATGCACTGGGCTATGGCAGTCTATTCACATGAGCCCCAGACTATGCCAGTCTGCGCGCACTATGGCACTCTATTCACACCAGCCCCAGACTATGCAAGTCTGCACGCACTATGGCACGCTATTCACACAAGCCCCAGGCCATGCCAGACTGCATGCACTGGGCTGTGGCACTCTATGCACACCAGTCCCAAGGCTATGCCAGTCTGCATGCACTGGGCTATGGCACTCTATTCACATGAGCCCCAGGCTATTCCCGTCTGCATTCACTGGGCTATGGCACTCTATTCACACGCACCCCAGTCTATGCCAGTTTGCATGCACTGGGCTATGGCACTCTATTCACACTAGCCCCAGGCTATTCCAGTCTGCACGCACTGAGCTGTGGCACTCTATTCACACGAGCCCCAGGCTAGGCTACTCTGCATGCACTGGGCTGTGGCACTCCATTCACACGATCCCCAGGCTATGCCAGTCTGCATGCACTGGATTGTGGCGCTCGTTTCACACGAGCCCCAGGCTATGCGAGTCTGCATGCACTGGGCTATGGCACTCTATTCACACCAGCCCCAGGAAATGTCAGTCTGCATGCACTGGGCTATGGCACTCTTTTCACACGAGCCAGAGGCTATGCCAGTCTGCATGCACTGGACTATGGCACTCTATTCAAACAAGCAGCAGGCTATGCCATTCTGCGTGTACTGAGCTATGGCACTCTATTTTCACAAGCCTCAGACTACGCCAGTCTGCATGCACTGAGCTATGGCCCTCTATTCACACCAGCACCAGGCTATGCCAGTCTGCATGCACTAGGCTATGGCACTCTATTCACATGATCCCAAGGCTAAGCCAGTCTGCATGCCCTGGGCTATGGCACTCTATTCACACCAGTCCCACGCTATGCCAGTCTGCATGAACTGGACTATGGAACTCTATTCACAGGAGCCCCAGGCTATGCCAGACTGCATGCACTGGACTATGGCACTCTATTTACACGAGCCCCAGGCTATGCCAGTCTGCATGCACTGGGCTTTGGCACTCTATTCACAGGAGACCCAGGCTTCGTCAGTCCACATGCACTAGGCTATGTCACTCTATTGACACAAGGGCAGTCTACGCCCATCTGCATGTAGTGGGCTATGGTAGTCTATTCACACCAGCCCCAGGCTATGCCAGTCTGCATGCACTGTGCTATGGCAGTCTATTCACACCAGCCCCAGGCTATGCCAGTCTGCATGCACTGGGCTATGGCATTCTATTCACACAAGCCCAGACTATGCCAGTCTGCACGCACTATGGCACTCTATTCACACCCGCCCCAGGCTATGCCAGTCTGCATGCACTTGGCTATGGCAGTCTATTCACACGAGCCCCAGATTATGCCAGTCTGCACGCACTATGGCACTCTATTCACACCAGCCCCAGACTATGCCAGTCTGCACGCACTATGGCATGCTAGTCACACCAGCCCCAGGCCATGCCAGTCTGCATGCACTGGGCTATGGCACTCTATTCACACGAGCCCCAGGCTATGCCCGTCTGCATGCACTGGGCTATGGCACTATATTCCCACGCACCCCAGTCTATGCCAGTCTGCATGCACTGGACTATGGCACTATATTCCACGCACCCAAGTCTATGCCAGTCTGCATGCACTGGACTATGGCACTCTATTCACACCAGCCCCAGGCTCTGCCAGTTTGCATGCACTGGGATATGGCACTCTATTCACACCAGCCCCAGGCTATGCCAGTCTGCATGCACTGGGCTGTGGCACTTTATTCACATGAGCCCCAAGCTATACCAGTCTGCATGCACTGGGATGTGGCAATATATTCACACGAGCCGCAGGCTATGCCAGTATGCATGCACTGGGCTATGGCACTCTATTCACATGAGCCCCATGCTATGCCAGTCTGCATGCACTGGGCCATGGCAGTCTATTCACACCAGCCCCAGGCTATGCCAGTCTGCATGTGCTGGGCCTATAGCACTTTATTCACACGAGCCCCAGGCTATGCCAGTCTGCATGCACTGGGCTATGGCATTCTATTCACACAAGCCCCAGACTATGCCAGTCTGCATGCACTAATGCACTCTATTCACACCCGCCCCAGGCTATGCCAGTCTGCACGCACTCGGCTATGGCAGTCTATTCACACGAGCCCCAGACTATGCCAGTCTGTACGCACTATGGCACTCTATTCACACCAGCCCCAGACTATGCCAGTCTGCATGTGCTGGGATATAGCACTCTATTCACACGAGCCACAGGCTATGCCAGTCTGCATGCACTGGGCTATGGCAGTCTATTCACACCAGCCCCAGGCTATGCCAGTCTGCATGCACTGAGCTATGGCAGTCTATTCACACGAGCCTCAGACTATGTCAGTCTGCACGCACTATGGCACTCTATTCACATCAGCCCCAGGCTATGCCAGTCTGCATGCACTGGGCTATGGCAGTCTATTCACATCAGCCCCAGACTGTGCCAGTCTGCACGCACTATGGCACTCTATTCACACCACCCCCAGACTATGCCAGTGTGCATGCACTGGGCTATGGCACTCTATTCACATGAGCCCCAGGCTATGCCCGTCTGCATTCACTGGGCTATGGCACTCTATTCACACGCACCCCAGTCTATGCCAGTTTGCATGCACTGGGCTACGGCACTCTATTCACACCCGCCCCAGGCTATGCCAGTCTGCATGCACTTGGCTATGGCAGTCTATTCACACGAGCCCCAAACTATGCCAGTCTGCATGCACTGGGCTGTGGCAATATATTCACATGAGCCGCAGGCTATGCCAGTATGCATGCACTGGGCTATGGCACTAGATTCACATGAGCCCCAGGCTATGCCAGTCTGCATGCACTGGGCTATGGCAGTCTATTCACACCAGCCCCAGGCTATGCCAGTCTGCATGTGCTGGGCCTATAGCACTCTATTCACACGAGCCCCAGGCTATGCCAGTCTGCATGCACTGGGCTATGGCATTCTATTCACACAAGTCCCAGACTATTCCAGTCTGCATGCACTATGGCACTCTATTCACACCCGCCCCAGGCTATGCCAGTCTGCATGCACTGGGCTATGGCAGTCTATTCACACGAGCCCCAGACTATGCCAGTCTGTACGCACTATGGCACTCTATTCACACCAGCCCCAGACTATGCCAGTCTGCATGTGCTGGGATATAGCACTCTATTCACACGAGCCCCAGGCTATGCCAGTCTGCATGCACTGGGCTATGGCAGTCTATTCACACCAGCCCCAGGCTATGCCAGTCTGCATGCACTGAGCTATGGCAGTCTATTCACACGAGCCTCAGACTATGTCAGTCTGCACGCACTATGGCACTCTATTCACATCAGCCCCAGGCTCTGCCAGTCTGCATGCACTGGGCTGTGGCACTCTATTCACACGAGCCCCAGGCTATGATAGTCTGCATGCACTGGGCTATGGCACTCTATTCACACGAGCCACAGGCTATGCCAGTCTGCATGCACTGGACTATGGCACTCTATTCACACAAGCAGCAGGCTATGCCATTCTGCGTGTACTGAGCTATGGCACTCTATTCACACAAGCCTCAGGCTACGCCAGTCTGAATGCACTGAGCTATGGCACTCTATTCACACCAGCCCCAGGCTATGCCAGTCTGCATGCACTAGGCTATGGCACTCTATTCACACGATTCCAAGGCTAAGCCAGTCTGCATGCCCTGGGCTATGGCACTCTATTCACACCAGTCCCACGCTATGCCAGTCTGCATGCACTGGACTATGGAACTCTATTCACACGAGCCCCAGGCTATGCCAGACTGCATGCACTGGACTATAGCACTCTATTTACATGAGCCCCAGGCTATGCCAGTCTGCATGCACTGGGCTATGGCACTCTATTCACAGGAGACCCAGGCTTCGTCAGTCCACATGCACTAGGCTATGGCACTCTATTGACATAAGGGCAGACTACGCCCGTCTGCATGTAGTGGGCTATGGTAGTCTATTCACACCAGCCCCAGGCTATGCCAGTCTGCATGCACTGTGCTATGGCAGTCTATTCACACCAGCCCCAGGCTATGCCAGTCTGCATTCACTGGGCTATGGCATTCTATTCACACCAGCCCCAGGCTATGCCAGTCTGCATGTGCTGGGCCTATAGCACTCTATTCACACGAGCCCCAGGCTATGCCAGTCTGCATGCACTGGGCTGTGGTGCTCGTTTCACATGAGCCCCAGGGTATGCCAGTCTGCATGCACTGGACAGTGGCACTCTATTCACACACACCCCAAGCTATGCCAGTCTGCATGCACTGGGCTATGGCACTCTATTCACACCAGCATCGGCTATGCCAGTCTGCATGCACTAGGCTATGGCACTCTATTCACATGATCCCAAGGCTAAGCCAGTCTGCATGCCCTGGGCTATGGCACTCTATTCACACCAGTCCCAGGCTATGCCCGCCTACATGCACTTGACTGTGGAACTCTATTCACACGAGCCCCAGGCTATGCCAGTCTGCATGCACTGGGCTATGGCACTCTATTCACAGGAGACCCAGGCTTCATCACTCCACATGCACTAGGCTATGGCACTCTAGTGACACAAGGGCAGGCTACGCCCGTCTGCATGCAGTGGGCTATGGCAGTCTATTCACACCAGCCCCAGGCTATGCCAGTCTGCATGCACTGTGCTATGGCAGTCTATTCCCCAGCCCCCGGCTATACCAGTCTGCATGCACTCGGCTATGGCATTCTATTCACACAAGCCCCAGACTATGCCAGCCTGCACGCACTATAAAACTCTATTCACACCCGCCTCAGTCTATGCCAGTCTGCATGCACTTGGCTATGGCAGTCTATTCACACGAGCCCCAGACTATGCCAGTCTGCACGCACTATGGCACTCTATTCACACCAGCCCAGACTATGCCAGTCTGCACGCACTATGGCACGCTAGTCACACCAGCCCCAGGCCATGCCAGTCTGCATGCACTGGGCTATGGCACTCTATTCACACGAGCCCCAGGCTATGCCCATCGGCATGCACTGGGCTATGACACTATATTCTCACGCACCCCAGTCTATGCAAGTCTGCATGCACTGGACTATGGCACTCTATTCACACCAGCCCCAGGCTATGCCAGTCTGCATGCACTGGGCTGTGGCACTTTATTCACACGAGCCCCAAGCTATGCCAGTCTGCATGCACTGGGCTGTGGCACTCTATTCACACAAGCCCCAGGATATGCCAGTCTGCATGCACTGGGCTGTGGCAATATATTCACACGAGCCGCAGGCTATGCCAGTATGCATGCGCTGGGCTATGGCACTCTATTCACACCAGCCCCAGGCTATGCCAGTCTGCATGTGCTGGGCCTATAGCACTCTATTCACACGAGCCCCAGGCTATGCCAGTCTGTAGTCACTGGGCTATGGGAGTCTATTCACACCAGCCCCATGCTATGCCAGTCTGCATGCACTGGGCTATGGCAGTCTATTCACACGAGCCCCAGACTATGCCAGTCTGCACGCACTATAGCACTCTATTCACACCAGCCCCAGGCTATGCCAGTCTGCATGCCCTGGGCTATGGCAGTCTATTCACACGAGCCCCAGACTATGCCAGTCTGCACGCACTATGGCACTCTATTCACACGAGCCCCAGACTATGACAGTCTGCACACACTATGTCATGCTACTCACACCCGCCCCAGGCCATGCCAGACTACATGCACTGGGCTGTAGCACTCTATGCACGCCAGCCCCAGGCTATGCCAGTCTGCATGCACTGGGCTATGGCAGTCTATTCACATGAGCCCCAGGCTAGACCCGTCTGCATTCACTGGGCTGTGGCACTCTATTCACACGCACCTCAGTCTATGCCAGTCTGCATGCACTGGGCTATAGCACTCTATTCAAACCAGCCCCAGGCTATGCCAGTCTGCATGCACTGGGCTGTGGCGCTCGTTTCACATGAGCCCAGGATATGCCAGTCTGAATGCACTGGACTGTGGAACTCTATTCACACATGCCCCAGGTTATGCCAGTCTACATGCATTGGGCTATGGCACTCTATTCACACACACCCCAGGCTATGCCAGTCTGCATGCACTGGGCTATGGCACTCTATTCACACCAGCCCCGGGCTACGCCAGTCTGCATGCACTGAGCTATGGCACTCTATTCACACCAGCCCCAGGCTAGGCCAGTCTGCATGCAATAGGCTATGGCACTCTATTCACATGATCCCAAGGCTAAGCCAGTCTGCATGCCCTGGGCTATGGCACTCTATTCACACGAGTCCCAGGCTATGCCAGCCTTCATGAACTGGACAATGGCACTCTATTCACACGAGCCCCAGGCTCTGCCAGACTGCATGCACTGGACTATGGCCCTCTGTTCACACAAGCCCCAGGCTATGCCAGTCTGCATGCACTGGGCTATGGCACTCTATTCACAGGAGCCCCAGGCTTCGTCAGTACACATGCACTAGGCTATGGCACTCTATTGACACAAGGACAGGCTACGCCCGTCTGCATGTAGTGGGCTATGGCAGTCTATTCACACCAGCCCCAGGCTATGCCAGTCTGCATGCACTGTGCTATGGCAGTCTATTCACACGAGCCCCAGGCTATGCCAGTCTGCATGCACTGGGCTATGGCATTCTATTCACACAAGCCCCAGACTATGCCAGTCTGCATGCACTATGGCAGTCTATTAACACCCGCCCCAGGCAATGCCAGTCTGCATGCACTCGGCTATGGCAGTCTAGTCACACGAGCCCCAGACTATGCCAGTCTGTACGCACTATGGCACTCTATTCACACCAGCCCCAGACTATGCCAGTCTGCACGCACTATGGCACGCTATTCACACCAGCTCCAGGCCATGCCAGTCTGCATGCACTGGGCTATGGCACTTAATTCACACGAGCCCCAGGCTATGCCCATCTGCATGCACTGGGCTATGGCACTATATTCCCACCAGCCCCAGGCTATGCCAGTCTGCATGCACTGGGCTATGGCACTCTATTCACACCAGCCTCAAGCTATGCCAGTCTGCATGCACTGGGCTGTGGCACTTTATTCACACGAGCCCCAGGCTATGCCATTCTGCATGCACTGGGCTATGGCACTCTATTCACACCAGCCTCAGGCTATGCCAGTCTGCATGCAGTGGGCTGTGGCACTTTATTCACACAAGCCCCAGGCTATGCCAGTCTGCATGCACTGGGCTGTGGCAATCTATTCACACGAGCCCCAGGCTGTGCCAGTCTGCATGTATTGGGCTGTGGCAATCTATTCACATGAGCCCCAGGCTATGCCAGTCTGCATGCACTGAGCTATAGCACTCTATTCACACCAGACCCAGGCTATGCCAGTCTGCATGCACTGGGCTATGGCACTCTATTCACACCAGACCCAGGCTATGCCAGTCTGCATGCACTGGGCTATGGCACTCTATTCACATTAGCCCCAGGCTATGCCATTCTGCATGCATTGGGGTATGGCACTCTAGTCACATGAGCCCCAGGCTATGCCAGTCTGCATGCACTGGGCTATGGCACTCTATTCACACACACCCCAGGCTATGCCAGTCTGCATGCACTGGACTAAGGCCCTCTATTTATATGAGCCCCAGGCTATGCCAGTCTACCTGCACTGGGCAATGCAATCTATTCACACGAGCCCCAGGCTGTGCCACTCTGCATGTATTGGGCTGTGGCAATCTATTCACATGAGCCCCAGGCTATGCCAGTCTGCATGCGCTGAGCTATAGCACTCTATTCACACCAGACCCAGGCTATGCCAGTCTGCATGCACTGGGCTATGGCACTCTATTCACATTAGCCCCAGGCTATGCCATTCTGCATGCATTGGGGTATGGCACTCTAGTCACACGAGCCCCAGGCTATGCCAGTCTGCATGCACTGGGCTATGCCACTCTATTCACACGCACCCCAGGCTATGCCAGTCTGCATGCACTGGACTATGGCCCTCTATTTATATGATCCCCAGGCTATGCCAGTCTACCTGCACTGGGCAATGCACTCTATTCACACGAGCCCCAGGCTATGCCAGTCTGCATGCACTGAGCTATGGCACTCTATTCACAGGAGCCCCAGGCTTCATCAGTACACATGCACTTGGCTATGGAACTCTATTGACACAAGGGCATGCTACGCCCGTCTGCATGCAGTGGGCGATGGCAGTCTATTCACACCAGCTCCAGGCTATGCCAGTCTGCATGCACTGTGCTATGGCAGTCTATTCACACCAGCCCCATGCTACACCAGACGGTATGCACTGGGCTACGGCACTCTATTCACACCAGCCCCAGGCTATGCCAGTCTGCATGCACTGGGCTGTGGCACTTTATTCACACGAGCCCCAAGGTATGCCAGTCTGCATGCACTGGGCTATGGCAGTCTATTCACACCAGCCCCAGGCTATGCCAGTCTGCATGTGCTGGGCCTATTGCACTCTATTCACACGAGCCCCAGGCTATGCCAGTCTGTATGCACTGGGCTATGGCAGTCTATTCACACCAGCCCCAGGCTACACCAGACGGTATGCACTGGGCTACGGCACTCTATTCACACCAGCCCCAGGCTATGCCAGTCTGCATGCACTGGGCTGTGGCACTTTATTCACACGAGCCCCAGGCTATGCCAGTCTGCATGCTCTGGGCTATGGCAGTCTATTCACACCAGCCCCAGGCTATGCCAGTCTGCATGTGCTGGGCCTATAGCACTCTATTCACCACTTGTGTATAGGCGCGTTACAAATACCATATCATATCATATCATATCATATCACGAGCCCCAGGCTATGCCAGTCTGTATGCACTTGGCTATGGCAGTCTATTCACACCAGCCCCAGGCTATGCCAGTCTGCATGCACTGGGCTATGGCAGTCTATTCACACGAGCCCCAGACTATGCCAGTCTACACGCACTATGGCACTCTATTCACACCAGCCCCAGGCTATGCCAGTCTGCATGCACTGGGCTATGGCAGTCTATTCACACGAGCCCCAGACTATGCCAGTCTGCACGCACTATGGCACTCTATTCACACGAGCCGCAGACTATGTCAGTCTGCACGCACTATGGCATGCTACTCACACCAGCACCAGGCCATGCCAGACTGCATGCACTGGGCTGTGGCACTCTATGCATGCCAGTCCCAGGCTATGCCAGTCTGCATGCACTGGGCTATGGCAGTCTATTCACATGAGCCCCAGGCTAGGCCCGTCTGCATTCACTGGGCTATGGCACTCTATTCACACGCACCCCAGTCTATGCCAGTTTGCAAGCACTGGACTATGGCACTCTATTCAAACCAGCCCCAGGCTATGCCAGTCTGCATGCACTGGGCTATGGCATTCTATTCACACCAGCCTCAGGCTATGCCAGTCTGCATGCACTGGGCTGTGGCACTTTATTCACATGAGCCCCAGGCTTTGCCAGTCTGCATGCACTGGGCTGTGGCACTCTATTCACACAAGCCCCAGGCTATGTCCAGTCTGCATGCACTGGGCTGTGGCAATCTATTCACACGAGCCCCAGGCTGTGCCAGTCTGCATGTATTGGGCTGTGGCAATCTATTCACATGAGCCCCAGGCTATGCCAGTCTGCATGCGCTGAGCTATAGCACTCTATTCACACCAGACCCAGGCTATGCCAGTCTGCATGCACTGGGCTATGGCACTCTATTCACATTAGCCCCAGGCTATGCCATTCTGCATGCATTGGGGTATGGCACTCTAGTCACACGAGCCCCAGGCTATGCCAGTCTGCATGCACTGGGCTATGCCACTCTATTCACACGCACCCCAGGCTATGCCAGTCTGCATGCACTGGACTATGGCCCTCTATTTATATGATCCCCAGGCTATGCCAGTCTACCTGCACTGGGCAATGCACTCTATTCACACGAGCCCCAGGCTATGCCAGTCTGCATGCACTGAGCTATGGCACTCTATTCACAGGAGCCCCAGGCTTCGTCAGTACACATGCACTTGGCTATGGAACTCTATTGACACAAGGGCAGGCTACGCCCGTCTGCATGCAGTGGGCTATGGCAGTCTATTCACACCAGCCCCAGGCTATGCCAGTCTGCATGCACTGTGCTATGGCAGGCTATTCACACCAGCCCCATGCTACACCAGACGGTATGCACTGGGCTACGGCACTCTATTCACACCAGCCCCAGGCTATGCCAGTCTGCATGCACTGGGATGTGGCACTTTATTCACACGAGCCCCAAGGTATGCCAGTCTGCATGCACTGGGCTATGGCAGTCTATTCACACCAGCCCCAGGCTATGCCAGTCTGCATGCACTGGGCTATGGCACTCTATTCACACGCACCCCAGGCTATGCCAGTCTGCATGCACTGGACTAAGGCCCTCTATTTATATGAGCCCCAGGCTATGCCTGTCTACCTGCACTGGGCAATGCACTCTATTCACACGAGCCCCAGGCTATGCCAGTCTGCATGCACTGGGCCATGGCACTCTATTCACAGGAGCCCCAGGCTTCATCAGTACACATGCACTTGGCTATGGAACTCTATTGACACAAGGGCAGGCTACGCCCGTCTGCATGCAGTGGGCGATGGCAGTCTATTCACACCAGCTCCAGGCTATGCCAGTCTGCATGCACTGTGCTATGGCAGTCTATTCACACCAGCCCCATGCTACACCAGACGGTATGCACTGGGCTACGGCACTCTATTCACACCAGCCCCAGGCTATGCCAGTCTGCATGCACTGGGCTGTGGCACTTTATTCACACGAGCCCCAAGGTATGCCAGTCTGCATGCACTGGGCTATGGCAGTCTATTCACACCAGCCCCAGGCTATGCCAGTCTGCATGTGCTGGGCCTATAGCACTCTATTCACACGAGCCCCAGTCTATGCCAGTTTGCAAGCACTGGACTATGGCACTCTATTCAAACCAGCCCCAGGCTATGCCAGTCTGCATGCACTGGGCTATGGCACTCTATTCACACCAGCCTCAGGCTATGCCAGTCTGCATGCACTGGGCTGTGGCACTTTATTCACATGAGCCCCAGGCTATGCCAGTCTGCATGCACTGGGCTGTGGCACTCTCTTCACACAAGCCCCTGGCTATGCCAGTCTGCATGCACTGGGCTGTGGCAATCTATTCACATGAGCCCCAGGCTGTGCCAGTCTGCATGTATTGGGCTGTGGCAATCTATTCACATGAGCCCCAGGCTATGCCAGTCTGCATGCGCTGAGCTATAGCACTCTATTCACACCAGACCCAGGCTATGCCAGTCTGCATGCACTGGGCTATGGCACTCTATTCACATTAGCCCCAGGCTATGCCATTCTGCATGCATTGGGGTATGGCACTCTAGTCACACGAGCCCCAGGCTATGCCAGTCTGCATGCACTGGGCTATGCCACTCTATTCACACGCACCCCAGGCTATGCCAGTCTGCATGCACTGGACTATGGCCCTCTATTTATATGAGCCCCAGGCTATGCCAGTCTACCTGCACTGGGCAATGCACTCTATTCACACGAGCCCCAGGCTATGCCAGTCTGCATGCACTTAACTATGGCACTCTATTCACAGGAGCCCCAGGCTTCGTCAGTACACATGCACTTGGCTATGGAACTCTATTGACACAAGGGCAGGCTACGCCCGTCTGCATGCAGTGGGCTATGGCAGTCTATTCACACCAGCCCCAGGCTATGCCAGTCTGCATGCACTGTGCTATGGCAGGCTATTCACACCAGCCCCATGCTACACCAGACGGTATGCACTGGGCTACGGCACTCTATTCACACCAGCCCCAGGCTATGCCAGTCTGCATGCACTGGGATGTGGCACTTTATTCACACGAGCCCCAAGGTATGCCAGTCTGCATGCACTGGGCTATGGCAGTCTATTCACACCAGCCCCAGGCTATGCCAGTCTGCATGCACTGGGCTATGGCACTCTATTCACACGCACCCCAGGCTATGCCAGTCTGCATGCACTGGACTAAGGCCCTCTATTTATATGAGCCCCAGGCTATGCCTGTCTACCTGCACTGGGCAATGCACTCTATTCACACGAGCCCCAGGCTATGCCAGTCTGCATGCACTGGGCCATGGCACTCTATTCACACGAGCCCCAGGCTTCATCAGTACACATGCACTTGGCTATGGAACTCTATTGACACAAGGGCAGGCTACGCCCGTCTGCATGCAGTGGGCGATGGCAGTCTATTCACACCAGCTCCAGGCTATGCCAGTCTGCATGCACTGTGCTATGGCAGTCTATTCACACCAGCCCCATGCTACACCAGACGGTATGCACTGGGCTACGGCACTCTATTCACACCAGCCCCAGGCTATGCCAGTCTGCATGCACTGGGCTGTGGCACTTTATTCACACGAGCCCCAAGGTATGCCAGTCTGCATGCACTGGGCTATGGCAGTCTATTCACACCAGCCCCAGGCTATGCCAGTCTGCATGTGCTGGGCCTATAGCACTCTATTCACACGAGCCCCAGGCTATGCCAGTCTGTATGCACTGGGCTATGGCAGTCTATTCACACCAGCCCCAGGCTACACCAGACGGTATGCACTGGGCTACGGCACTCTATTCACACCAGCCCCAGGCTATGCCAGTCTGCATGCACTGGGCTGTGGCACTTTATTCACACGAGCCCCAGGCTATGCCAGTCTGCATGCTCTGGGCTATGGCAGTCTATTCACACCAGCCCCAGGCTATGCCAGTCTGCATGTGCTGGGCCTATAGCACTCTATTCACACGAGCCCCAGGCTATGCCAGTCTGTATGCACTGGGCTATGGCAGTCTATTCACACCAGCCCCAGGCTATGCCAGTCTGCATGCGCTGGGCTATGGCAGTCTATTCACACGAGCCCCAGACTATGCCAGTCTACACGCACTATGGCACTCTATTCACACCAGCCCCAGGCTATGCCAGTCTGCATGCACTGGGCTATGGCAGTCTATTCACACGAGCCCCAGACTATGCCAGTCTGCACGCACTATGGCACTCTATTCACACGAGCGGCAGACTATGCCAGTCTGCACGCACTATGGCATGCTACTCACATCAGCACCAGGCCATGCCAGACTGCATGCACTGGGCTGTGGCACTCTATGCATGCCAGCCCCAGGCTATGCCAGTCTGCATGCACTGGGCTATGGCAGTCTATTCACATGAGCCCCAGGCTAGGCCCGTCTGCATTCACTGGGCTATGGCACTCTATTCACACGCACCCCAGTCTATGCCAGTTTGCAAGCACTGGACTATGGAACTCTATTCAAACCAGCCCCAGGCTATGCCAGTCTGCATGCACTGGGCTATGGCACTCTATTCACACCAGCCTCAGGCTATGCCAGTCTGCATGCACTGGGCTGTGGCACTTTATTCACACGAGCCCCAGGCTATGCCAGTCTGCATGCACTGGGCTGTGGCACTCTATTCACACAAGCCCCAGGCTATGCCAGTCTGCATGCACTGGGCTGTGGCAATCTATTCACACGAGCCCCAGGCTGTGCCAGTCTGCATGTATTGGGCTGTGGCAATCTATTCACATGAGCCCCAGGCTATGCCAGTCTGCATGCGCTGAGCTATAGCACTCTATTCACACCAGACCCAGGCTATGCCAGTCTGCATGCACTGGGCTATGGCACTCTATTCACATTAGCCCCAGGCTATGCCATTCTGCATGCATTGGGGTATGGCACTCTAGTCACACGAGCCCCAGGCTATGCCAGTCTGCATGCACTGGTCTATGCCACTCTATTCACACGCACCCCAGGCTATGCCAGTCTGCATGCACTGGACTATGGCCCTCTATTTATATGAGCCCCAGGCTATGCCAGTCTACCTGCACTGGGCAATGCACTCTATTCACATGAGCCCCAGGTTATGCCAGTCTGCATGCATTGGGATATGGCACTCTATTCACACACACCCCAAGCCATGCCAGTCTGTATGCACTGGGCTATGGCACTCTATTCACACGAGCCACAGGCTATGCAAGTCTGCATGCACTGGACTATGGCACTCAATTCACATGAGCCGCAGGCTATGCCATTCTGCATGCACTGAGCTATGGCTCTCTATTCACACAAGCCCCAGGCTACGCCAGTCTGCATGCACTGAGCTATGGCACTCTATTCACACCAGCACCAGGCTATGTCAGTCTGCATGCACTAGGCTATGGCACTCTATTCACATGATCCCAAGGCTAAGCCAGTCTGCATGCCCTGGCTATGGCACTCTATTCACACCAGTCCCAGGCTATGCCAGCCTGCATGCACTGGACTATGGAACTCTATTCAGACGAGCCCCAGGCTATGCTAGTCTGCATGCACTGGGCTATGGCACTCTATTCACAGGAGACCCAGGCTTCATCAGTACACATGCACTAGGCTATGGCACTCTAGTGACACAAGGGCATGCTACGCCCGTCTGCATGCAGTGGGCTATGGCAGTCTATTCACACCAGCCCCAGGCTGTGCCAGTCTGCATGCACTGAGCTATGGCAGTCTATTCCCCAGCCCCCGGCTATGCCAGTCTGCATGCCCTCGGCTATGGCATTCTATTCACACAAGCCCCAGACTATGCCAGTCTGCACGCACTATAGCACTCTATTCACAGCCGCCTCAGTCTATGCCAGTCTGCGTGCACTTGGCTATGGCAGTCTGTTCACATGAGCCCCAGACTATGCCAGTCTGCACGCACTATGGCACTCTATTCACACCAGCCCCAGACTATGCCAGTCTGCACGCACTATGGCACGCTAGTCACACCAGCCCCAGGCCATGCCAGTCTGCATGCACTGGGCTATGGCACTCTATTCACACGAGCCCCAGGCTATGCCCGTCGGCATGCACTGGGCTATGACACTATATTCTCACGCACCCCAGTCTATGCCAGTCTGCATGCACTGGACTAGGGCAATCTATTCACACCAGCCCCAGGCTATGCCAGTCTGTATGCACTGGGCGATGGCACTCTATTCACACCAGCCCCAGGCTATGCCAGTCTGCATGCACTGGGCCGTGGCACTTTATTCACATGAGCCCCAAGCTATGCCAGTCTGCATGCACTGGGCTGTGGCACTCTATTCACACAAGCCCCAGGATATGCCAGTCTGCATGCACTGGGCTTTGGCAATATATTCACACGAGCCGCAGGCTATGCCAGTATGCATGCGCTGGGCCTATAGCACTCTATTCACACGAGCCCCAGGCTATGCAAGTCTGTATGCACTGGGCTATGGGAGTCTATTCACACCACCCCAGGCTCGCCACTCTGCATGCACTCGGCTATGGCAGTCTATTCACACGAGCCTCAGACTATGCCAGTCTGCACGCACTATGGCACTCTATTCACACCAGCCCCAGGATATGCCAGTCTGCATGCACCAGGCTATGGCAGTCTATTCACACGAGCTAAAGACTATGCCAGTCTGCACGCACTATGGCACTCTATTCACACGAGCCCCAGACTATGACAGTCTGCACGCACTATGGCATGCTACTCACACCCGCCGCAGGCCATGCCAGAATGCATGCACTGGGCTGTAGCACTCTATGCACGCCAGCCCCAGGCTATGCCAGTCTGCATGCACTGGGCTATGGCAGTCTATTCACATGAGCCCCAGGCTAGACCCGTCTGCATTCACTGGGCTGTGGCACTCTATTCACACGCACCCCAGTCTATGCCAGTTTGCATGCACTGGACTATGACACTCTATTCACACCAGCCCCAGGCTATGCCAGTCTGCATGCACTGGACTATAGCACTCTATTCAAACCAGCCCCAGGCTATGCCAGTCTGCATGCACTGGGCTGTGGCACTCTATTCACACGAGCCCCAGGCTATGCCAGTCTGCATGCACTGGGCTGTGGCACTCTATTCACATGATCCCCAGGCTATGCCAGTCTGCATGCACTGGGCTGTGGCGCTCGTTTCACATGAGCCCCAGGATATGCCAGTCTGCATGCATTGGGCTATGGCACTTTATTCACACACCAGCCCCAGGCTATGCCAGTCTACATGCACTGGGCTATGACACTCTATTAACACCAGCCCCAGGATATGCCAGTCTGCATGCACTGGGCTATGACACTCTATTCACAGAAGCCGCAGGCTATGCCAGTCTGCATGTACTGGACTATGGCACTCTATTCACACAAACCCCAGGCTATGCCAGTCTGCATGCACTGAGCTATGGCACTCTATTCACACCAGCCCCAGGATAGTCCAGTCTGCATGCACTAGGCTATGGCACTCTATTCACATGATCCCAAGGCTAAGCCAGTCTGCATGCCCTGGGCTATGGCACTCTATTCACACCAGTGCCAGGCTATGCCAGCCTGCATGCACTGGACAATGGAACTCTATTCACACGAGCCCCAGGCTATGCCAGACTGCATGCACTGGACTATGGCCCTCTATTCACACGAGCCCCAGGCTATGCCAGTCTGCATGCACTGGGCTATGGCACTCTATTCACAGGAGCCCCAGGCTTCGTCAGTACACATGCACTAGGCTATGGCACTCTACTGACACAAGGGCAGGCTACGCCCGTCTGCATGCAGTGGGCTATGGCTGTCTATTCACACCAGCCCCAGGCTATGCCAGTCTGCATGCACTGTGCTATGGCAGTCTATTCACACCAGCCCCAGGCTATGCCACTTTGCATGCACTGGGCTATGGCATTCTATTCACACAAGCCCCAGACTATGCCAGTCTGCATGCACTATGGCACTCTATTCACACCCGCCCCAGGCTATGCAGGTCTGCATGTGCTGGGATATAGCACTCTATTCACACGAGCCCCAGGCTATGCCAGTCTGCATGCACTGGGCTATGGCAGTCTATTCACATGAGCCCCAGACTATGCCAGGCTGCGCGCACTATGGCACTCTATTCACACCAGCCCCAGACTATGCCAGTCTGCACGCACTATGGCACGCTATTCACAAAAGCCCCAGGCCATGCCAGACTGCATGCACTGGGTTGTGGCACTCTATGCACACCAGCCCAAGGCTATGCCAGTCTGCATGCACTGGGCTATGGCACTCTATTCACATGAGCCCCAGGCTATGCCCGTCTGCATTCACTGGGCTATGGCACTCTATTCACACGCACCCCAGTCTATGCCAGTTTGCATGCACTGGGCTATGGCACTCTATTCACACTAGCCCCAGGCTATTCCAGTCTGCACGCACTGGGCTGTGGCACTCTATTCACACGAGCCCCAGGCTATGCTACTCTGCATGCACTGGGCTGTGGCACTCCATTCACACGATCCCCAGGCTATGCCAGTCTGCATGCACTGGATTGTGGCGCTCGTTTCACACGAGCCCCAGGCTTTGCGAGTCTGCATGCACTGGGCTATGGCACTCTATTCACACCAGCCCCAGGAAATGCCAGTCTGCATGCACTGGGCTATGGCACTCTTTTCACACGAGCCACAGGCTATGCCAGTCTGCATGCACTGGACTATGGCACTCTATTCACACAAGCAGCAGGCTATGCCATTCTGCGTGTACTGATCTATGGCACTCTATTCACACAAGCCTCAGGCTACGCCAGTCTGCATGCACTGAGCTATGGCCCTCTATTCACACCAGCCCCAGGCTATGCCAGTCTGCATGCACTAGGCTATGGCACTCTATTCACATGATCCCAAGGCTAAGCCAGTCTGCATGCCCTGGGCTATGGCACTCTATTCACACCAGTGCCAGGCTATGCCATCCTGCATGCACTGGACAATGGAACTCTATTCACACGAGCCCCAGGCTATGCCAAACTGCATGCACTGGACTATGGCCCTCGATTCACACGAGCCCCAGGCTATGCCAGTCTGCATGCACTGGGCTATGGCACTCTATTCACAGGAGCCCCAGGCTTCGTCAGTACACATGCACTAGGCTATGGAACTCTATTGACACAAGGGCAGGCTACGCCCGTCTGCATGCAGTGGGCTATGGCTGTCTATTCACACCAGCCCCAGGCTATGCCAGTCTGCATGCACTGTGCTATGGCAGTCTATTCACACCAGCCCCAGGCTATGCCACTTTGCATGCACTGGGCTATGGCATTCTATTCACACAAGCCCCAGACTATGCCAGTCTGCATGCACTATGGCACTCTATTCACACCCGCCCCAGGCAATGCAGGTCTGCATGCACTCGGCTATGGCAGTCTATTCACACGAGCCCCAGACTATGCCAGTCTGTACGCACTATGGCACTCTATTCACACCCGCCCCAGGCTATGCAGGTCTGCATGCACTCGGCTATGGCAGTCTATTCACACCAGCCCCAGACTATGCCAGTCTGCATGTGCTGGGATATAGCACTCTATTCACACGAGCCCCAGGCTATGCCAGTCTGCATGCACTGGGCTATGGCAGTCTATTCACATGAGCCCCAGACTATGCCAGTCTGCGCGCACTATGGCACTCTATTCACACCAGCCCCAGACTATGCCAGTCTGCACGCACTATGGCACGCTATTCACACAAGCCCCAGGCCATGCCAGACTGCATGCACTGGGCTGTGGCACTCTATGCACACCAGTCCCAAGGCTATGCCAGTCTGCATGCACTGGGCTATGGCACTCTATTCACATGAGCCCCAGGCTATGCCCGTCTGCATTCACTGGGCTATGGCACTCTATTCACACGCACCCCAGTCTATGCCAGTTTGCATGCACTGGACTATGGCACTCTATTCAAACCAGCCCCAGGCTATGCCAGTTTGCATGCACTGGGCTGTGGCACTCTATTCACACGAGCCCCAGGCAATGCCAGTCTGCATGCACTGGGCTGTGGTGCTCGTTTCACATGAGCCCCAGGTTATGCCAGTCTGCATGCATTGGGATATGGCACTCTATTCACACACACCCCAAGCTATGCCATTCTGCATGCACTGGGCTATGGCACTCTATTCACACGAGCCACAGGCTATGCAAGTCTGCATGCACTGGACTATGGCACTCAATTCACATGAGCCGCAGGCTATGCCATTCTGCATGCACTGAGCTATGGCTCTCTATTCACACAAGCCCCAGGCTACGCCAGTCTGCATTCACTGAGCTATGGCACTCTATTCACACCAGCCACAGGCTATGTCAGTCTGCATGCACTAGGCTATGGCACTCTATTCACATGATCCCAAGGCTAAGCCAGTCTGCATGCCCTGGGCTATGGCACTCTATTCACACCAGTCCCAGGCTATGCCAGCCTGCATGCACTGGACTATGGAACTCTATTCAGACGAGCCCCAGGCTATGCCAGTCTTCATGCACTGGGCTATGGCACTCTATTCACAGGAGACCCAGGCTTCATCAGTACACATGCACTAGGCTATGGCACTCTAGTGACACAAGGGCAGGCTACGCCCGTCTGCATGCAGTGGGCTATGGCAGTCTATTCACACCAGCCCCAGGCTGTGCCAGTCTGCATGCACTGAGCTATGGCAGTCTATTCCCCAGCCCCCGGCTATGCCAGTCTGCATGCACTCGGCTATGGCATTCTATTCACACAAGCCCCAGACTATGCCAGTCTGCACGCACTATAGCACTCTATTCACAGCCGCCTCAGTCTATGCCAGTCTGCGTGCACTTGGCTATGGCAGTCTGTTCACATGAGCCCCAGACTATGCCAGTCTGCACGCACTATGGCACTCTATTCACACCATCCCCAGACTATGCCAGTCTGCACGCACTATGGCACGCTAGTCACACCAGCCCTAGGCCATGCCAGTCTGCATGCACTGGGCTATGGCACTCTATTCACACGAGCCTCAGGCTATGCCCGTCGGCATGCACTGGGCTATGACACTATATTCTCACGCACCCCAGTCTATGCCAGTCTGCATGCACTGGACTAGGGCAATCTATTCACACCAGCCCCAGGCTATGCCAGTCTGTATGCACTGGGCGATGGCACTCTATTCACACCAGCCCCAGGCTATGCCAGTCTGCATGCACTGGGCTGTGGCACTTTATTCACACGAGCACCAAGCTATGCCAGTCTGCATGCACTGGGCTGTGGCACTCTATTCACACAAGCCCCAGGATATGCCAGTCTGCATGCACTGGGCTTTGGCAATATATTCACACGAGCCGCAGGCTATGCCAGTATGCATGCGCTGGGCTATGGCACTCTATTCACACGAGCCTCAGGCTATACCAGTCTGCATGCGCTGGGCTAATGCAGTCTATTCACACCAGCCCCAGGCTATGCCAGTCTGCATGTGCTGGGCCTATAGCACTCTATTCACACGAGCCCCAGGCTATGCAAGTCTGTATGCACTGGGCTATGGGAGTCTATTCACACCACCCCAGGCTCGCCACTCTGCATGCACTCGGCTATGGCAGTCTATTCACACGAGCCTCAGACTATGCCAGTCTGCATGCACTATGGCACTCTATTCACACCAGCCCCAGGCTATGCGAGTCTGCATGCACCAGGCTATGGCAGTCTATTCACACGAGCTAAAGACTATGCCAGTCTGCACGCACTATGGCACTCTATTCACACGAGCCCCAGACTATGACAGTCTGCACGCACTATGGCATGCTACTCACACCCGCCCCAGGCCATGCCAGACTGCATGCACTGGGCTGTAGCACTCTATGCACGCCAGCCCCAGGCTATGCCAGTCTGCATGCACTGGGCTATGGCAGTCTATTCACATGAGCCCCAGGCTAGACCCGTCTGCATTCACTGGGCTGTGGCACTCTATTCACACGCACCCCAGTCTATGCCTGTTTGCATGCACTGGACTATGACACTCTATTCACACCAGCCCCAGGCTATGCCAGTCTGCATGCACTGGGCTATAGCACTCTATTCAAACCAGCCCCAGGCTATGCCAGTCTGCATGCACTGGGCTGTGGCACTCTATTCACACGAGCCCCAGGCTATGCCAGTCTGCATGCACTGGGCTATGGCACTCTATTCACACGAGCCACAGGCTATGCCAGTCTGCATGCACTGGACTATGGCACTCTATTCACACAAGCAGCAGGCTATGCCATTCTGCGTGTACTGAGCTATGGCACTCTATTCACACAAGCCTCAGGCTACGCCAGTCTGCATGCACTGAGCTATGGCACTCTATTCACACCAGCCCCAGGCTATGCCAGTCTGCATGCACTAGGCTATGGCACTCTATTCACATGATTCCAAGGCTAAGCCAGACTGCATGCCCTGGGCTATGGCACTCTATTCACACCAGTCCCACGCTATGCCAATCTGCATGCACTGGACTACGGAACTCTATTCACACGAGCCCCAGGCTATGCCAGACTGCATGCACTGGACTATGGCACTCTATTTACATGAGCCCCAGGATATGCCAGTCTGCATGCACTGGGCTATGGCACTCTATTCACAGGAGACCCATGCTTCGTCAGTCCACATGCACTAGGCTATGGCACTCTATTGACATAAGGGCAGACTACGCCCGTCTGCATGTAGTGGGCTATGGTAGTCTATTCACACCAGCCCCAGGCTATGCCAGTCTGCATGCACTGTGCTATGGCAGTCTATTCACACCAGCCCCAGGCTATGGCAGTCTGCATGCACTGGGCTATGGCATTCTATTCACACCAGCCCCAGGCTATGCCAGTCTGCATGTGCTGGGCCTATAGCACTCTATTCACACGAGCCCCAGGCTATGCCAGTCTGCATGCACTGGGCTATGGTATTCTATTCACACCAGCCCCAGGCTATGCCAGTCTACATATGCTGGGCTATAGCACTCTATTCACGTGAGCCCCAGGGTATGCCCGTCTGCATGCACTGGCCTATGGCAGTCTATTCACACCAACCCCAGGCTATGCCAGTCTGCATGCACTGAGCTATGGCAGTCTATTCACACGAGCCCCATACTATGCCAGTCTGCACGCACTATGGCACTCTATTCACACCAGCCCCAGGCTATGCCAGTCTGCATGCACTGGGCTATGGCAGTCTATTCACACAAGCCCCAGACTATGCCAGTCTGCACACACTATCGCACTCTATTCACACCAGCCCCAGACTATGCCAGTCTGCACGCACTATGGCACGCTATTCACACCAGCCCCAGGCCATGCCAGACTGCATGCACTGGGCTGTGGAACTCTATGCACACCAGCCCAAGGCTATGCCAGTCTGCATGCACTGTGCTATGGCACTCTATTCGCATGAGCCCCAGGCTATACCCGTCTGCATTCACTGGGCTATGGCACTCTATTCACACGCACCCCAGTCTATGCCAGTTTGCATGCACTGGACTATGGCACTCTATTCACACCAGCCCCAGGCTATGCCAGTCTGCACGCACTGGGCTGTGGCACTCTATTCACATGAGCCCCAGGCTATGCCAGTCTGCATGCACTGGGCTGTGGCACTCTATTCACACGATCCCCAGGCTATGCCAGTCTGCACGCACTGGGCTGTGGCACTCTATTCACACGAGCCCCAGGCTATGCCAGTCTGCATGCACTGGGCTGTGGCACTCTATTCACACGATCCCCAGGCTATGCCAGTCTGCATGCACTTTGCTGTGGTGCTCGTTTCACACGTGCCCCAGGCTATGCCAGTCTGCATGCATTGGTCTATGGCACTCTATTCACACACACCCCAGGCTATGCCAGTCTGCATGCACTGGGCTACGGCACTCTATTCACACCAGCCCCAAGATATGCCAGTCTGCATGCACTGGGCTATGGCACTGTATTCACTCCAGTCCTAGGCTATGCCAGTCTGCATGCACTGGACTATGGAACTCTATTCACACGAGCCCCAGGCTATGCCAGACTGCATGCACTGGACTATGGCACTCTAGTTACACGAGCCCCAGTCTATGCCAGTCTGCATGCACTGGACTATGGCACTCTATTCACACCAGCCCCAGGCTATGCAAGTCTGCATGCACTGGGCTGTGGCACTTTATTCACACGAGCCCCAAGCTATGCCAGTCTGCATTCACTGGGCTGTGGCAATATATTCACACGAGCCCCAGACTATGCCAGTCTGCACGCACTATGGCACTCTATTCACACCAGCCCCAGGCTATGCCAGTCTGCATGCACTGGGCTATGGCAGTCTATTCACATGAGCCCCAGACTATGCCAGTCTGCACGCACTATGGCACTCTATTCACACGAGCCGCAGACTATGCCGGTCTGCACGCACTATGGCATGCTACTCACACAAGCGCCAGGCCATGCCAGACTGCATGCACTGGGGTGTGGCACTCTATGCATGCCAGCCCCAGGCTATGCCAGTCTGCATGCACTGGGCTATGGCAGTCTATTCACATGAGCCCCAGGCTAGGCCCGTCTGCATGCACTGGACCATGACACTCTATTCACACCAGCCCCAAGCTATGCCAGTCTGCATGCACTGGGCTATAGCACTCTATTCAAACCAGCCCCAGGCTATGCCAGTCTGCATGCACTAGGCTGTGGCACTCTATTCACACGAGCTCCATGCAATGCCAGTCTGCATGTACTGGGCTGCGGCACTCTATTCACACGATCCCCAGGCTATGCCAGTCTGCATGCACTGGGTTGTGGTGCTCGTTTCACATGAGCCCCAGGATATGACAGTCTACATGCACTGGACTGTGGCACTCTATTCACACACACCCCAAGCTATGCCAGTCTGCATGTACTGAGCTATGGCACTCTATTTACACAAGCCCCAGGCTACGCCAGTCTGCATGCACTGAGCTATGGCACTCTATTCACACCAGCCCCAGGCTATGCCAGTCTGCATGCACTAGGCTATGGCACTCTATTCACATGATCCCAAGGCTAAGCCAGTCTGCATGCCCTGGGCTATGGCACTCTATTCACACCAGTCCCAGGCTATGCTCGCCTGCATGCACTGGGCTATGGCACTCTATTCACAGGAGACCCAGGCTTCATCACTCCACATGCACTAGGCTATGGCAATCTAGTGACACAAGGGCAGGCTATGCCAGTCTACATGCACTGGGCTATGGCAGTCTATTCCACGGCCCCCGGCTATGCCAGTCTGCATGCACTCGGCTATGGCATTCTATTCACACAAGCCCGAGACTATGCCAGTCTGCACGCACTATAACACTCTATTCACGTCCGCCTCAGTCTATGCCAGTCTGCATGTACTTGGCTATGGCAGTCTATTCACACGAGCCCCAGACTATGCCAGCCTGCACGCACTATGGCACTCTATTCACACCAGCCCCAGGCCATGCCAGTCTGCATGCACTGGGCTATGGCACTCTATTCACACGAGCCCCAGGCTATGCCCTTTGGCATGCACTGGGCTATGACACTATATTCTCACGCACCCCAGTCTATGCCAGTCTGCATGCACTGGACTATGGCACTCTATTCACACCAGCCCCAGGCTATGCCAGCATGTATGCACTGGGCGATGGCACTCTATTCACACCAGCCCCAGGCTACGCCAGTCTGCATGCACTGGGCTGTGGCACTTTATTCACACGAGCCCCAAGCTATGCCAACCTGCATGCACTGGGCTGTGGCACTTTATTCACACAAGCCCCAGGATATGCCAGTCTGCATGCACAGGGCTGTGGCAATATATTCACACGAGACGCAGGCTATGCCAGTATGCATGCGCTGGGCTATGGCACTCTATTAACACCAACCCCAGGCTATGCCAGTCTACATGTGCTGGGCCTATAGCACTCTATTCACACGAGCCCCAGGCTATGCCAGTCTGTAGGCACTGGGCTATGGGAGTCTATTCACACCAGCCCCATGCTATGCCAGTCTGCATGCACTGGGCTATGGCAGTCTATTCACACGAGCCCCAGACTATGCCAGTCTGCACGCACTATGGCACTCTATTCACACCAGCCCCAGGCTATGCCAGTCTGCATGCCCTGGGCTATGGCAATCTATTCACACGAGCCCCAGACTATGCCAGTCTGCACGCACTATGGCACTCTATTCACACGAGCCCCAGACTATGACAGTCTGCACGCACTATGGCATGATACTCACACCCGCCCCAGGCCATGCCAGACTGCATGCACTGGGCTGTAGCACTCTATGCATGCCAGCCCCAGGCTATGCCAGTCTGCATGCACTGGGCTATGGCCGTCTATTCACACGAGCCCCAGGCTATGCCAGTCTGCATGCACTGGGCTATGGCACTCTATTCACAGGAGCCCCAGGCTTCGTCAGTACACATGCACTAGGCTATGGCACTCTATTGACACAAGGGCAGGCTACGCCCGTCTGCATGCAGTGGGCTATGGCAGTCTATTCACACCAGCCACAGGCTATGCCAGTCTGCATGCACTGTGCTATGGCAGTCTATTCACACCAGCCCCAGGCTATGCCAGTCTGCATGCACTGGGCTGTGGCACTCTATTCACACGATCCCCAGGCTATGCCAGTCTGCATGCACTGGGCTGTGGCGCTCGTTTCACATGAGCCCAGGATATGCCAGTCTGCATGCACTGGACTGTGGCACTCTATTCACACATGCCCCAGGTTATGCCAGTCTGCATGCATTGGGCTATGGCACTCTATTCACACACACCCCAGGCTATGCCAGTCTGCATTCACTGGGCTATGGCACTCTATTCACACCAGCCCCAGGATATGCCAGTCTGCATGCACTGGGCTATGACACTCTATTCACATGAGCCGCAGGCTATGCCAGTCTGCATGCACTGGACTATGGCACTCTATTCACACAAACCCCAGGCTACGCCAGTCTGCATGCTCTGAGCTATGGCACTCTATTCACACCAGCCCCAGGCTAGGCCAGTCTGCATGCACTAGGCTATGGCACTCTATTCACATGATCCCAAGGCTAAGCCAGTCTGCATGCACTGGGCTATGGCACTCTATTCACACCAGTCCCAGGCTATGCCAGCCTGCATGCACTGGACAATGGCACTCTATTCACACGAGCCCCAGGCTATGCCAGACTGCATGCACTGGACTATGGTCCTCTATTCACACGAGCCCCAGACTATGCCAGTCTGCATGCACTGGGCTATGGCACTCTATTCACAGGAGCCCCAGGCTTTGTCAGTACACATGCACTAGGCTATGGCACTCTATTGACACAAGGGCAGGCTACGCCCGTCTGCATGCAGTGGGCAATGTCAGTCTATTCACACCAGCCACAGGCTATGCCAGTCTGCATGCACTGTGCTATGGCAGTCTATTCACACCAGCCCCAGGCTATGCCAGTCTGCATGTACTGGGCTGTGGCGCTCGTTTCACATGAGCCCAGGATATGCCAGTCTGCATGCACTGGACTGTGGCACTCTATTCACACATGCCCCAGGTTATGCCAGACTGCATGCATTGGGCTATGGCACTCTATTCACACACACCCCAGGCTATGCCAGTCTGCATGCACTGGGCTATGGCACTCTATTCACACCAGCCCCAGGATATGCCAGTCTGCATGCACTGGGCTATGACACTCTATTCACATGAGCCGCAGGCTATGCCAGTCTGCATGCACTGGACTATGGCACTCTATTCACACAAACCCCAGGCTAGGCCAGTCTGCATGCTCTGAGCTATGGCACTCTATTCACACCAGCCCCAGGCTAGGCCAGTCTGCATGCACTAGGCTATGGCACTCTATTCACATGATCCCAAGGCTAAGCCAGTCTGCATGCCCTGGGCTATGGCACTCTATTCACACCAGTCCCAGGCTATGCCAGCCTGCATGCACTGGACAATGGCACTCTATTCACACGAGCCCCAGGCTATGCCAGACTGCATGCACTGGACTATGGCCCTCTATTCACACGAGCCCCAGGCTATGCCAGTCTGCATGCACTGGGCTATGGCACTCTATTCACAGGAGCCCCAGGCTTCGTCAGTACACATGCACTAGGCTATGGCACTCTATTGACACCAGTCCCAGGCTACGCCCGTCTGCATGCAGTGGGCTATGGCAGTCTATTCACACCAGCCACAGGCTATGCCAGTCTGCATGCACTGTGCTATGGCAGTCTATTCACACCAGCCCCAGGCTATGCCAGTCTGCATGCACTGGGCTATGGCATTCTATTCACACAAGCCCCAGACTATGGCAGTCTGCATGCACTATGGCACTCTATTCACACCCGCCCCAGGATATGCCAGTCTGCATGCACTCGGCTATGGCAGTCTATTCACACGAGCCCCAGACTATGCCAGTCTGTACGCACTATGGCACTCTATTCACACCAGCCCCACACTATGCCAGTCTGCACGCACTATGGCACGCTATTTACACCAGCCCCAGGCCATGCCAGTCTGCATGCACTGGGCTATGGCACTTAATTCACACGAGCCCCAGGCTATGCCCGTCTGCATGCACTGGGCTATGGCACTATATTCCCACCAGCCCCAGGCTATGCCAGTCTGCATGCACTGGGCTATGGCACTCTATTCACACCAGCCTCAGGCTATGCCAGTCTGCATGCACTGGGCTGTGGCACTTTATTCACACGAGCCCCAGGCTATGCCAGTCTGCATGCACTGGGCTGTGGCACTCTATTCACACAAGCCCCAGGCTATGCCAGTCTGCATGCACTGGGCTGTGGCAATCTATTCACACGAGCCCCAGGCTGTGCCAGTCTGCATGTATTGGGCTGTGGCAATCTATTCACACGAGCCCCAGACTATGCCAGTCTGTACGCACTATGGCACTCTATTCACACCAGCCCCAGACTATGCCAGTCTGCACGCATTATGGCATGCTATTCACACCAGCTCCAGGCCATGCCAGTCTGCATGCACTGGGCTATGGCACTTAATTCACACGAGCCCCAGGCTATGCCTGTCTGCATGCACTGGGCTATGGCACTATATTCCCACCAGCCCCAGGCTATGCCAGTCTGCATGCACTGGGCTATGGCACTCTATTCACACCAGCCTCAGGCTATGCCAGTCTGCATGCACTGGGCTGTGGCACTTTATTCACACGAGCACCAGGCTATGCCAGTCTGCATGCACTGGGCTGTGGCACTCTATTCACACAAGCCCCAGGCTATGCCAGTCTGCATGCACTGGGCTGTGGCAATCTATTCACACGAGCCCCAGGCTGTGCCAGTCTGCATGTATTGGGCTGTGGCAATCTATTCACATGAGCCCCAGACTATGCCAGTCTGCATGCACTGAGCTATAGCACTCTATTCACACCAGACCCAGGCTATGCCAGTCTTCATGCACTGGGCTATGGCACTCTATTCACATTAGCCCCAGGCTATGCCATTCTGCATGCATTGGGGTATGGCACTCTAGTCACACGAGCCCCAGGCTATGCCAGTCTGCATGCACTGGGCTATGGCACTCTATTCACACGCACCCCAGGCTATGCCAGTCTGCATGCACTGGACTATGGCCCTCTATTTATATGATCCCCAGGCTATGCCAGTCTACCTGCACTGGGCAATGCACTCTATTCACACGAGCCCCAGGCTATGCTAGTCTGCATGCACTGGGCTATGGCACTCTATTCAAAGGAGCCCCAGGCTTCGTCAGTACACATGCACTAGGCTATGGCACTCTATTGACACCAGTCCCAGGCTACGCCCATCTGCATGCAGTGGGCTATGGCAGTCTATTCACACCAGCCACAGGCTATGCCAGTCTGCATGCACTGTGCTATGGCAGTCTATTCACACCAGCCCCAGGCTATGCCAGTCTGCATGCACTGGGCTATGGCATTCTATTCACACAAGCCCCAGACTATGGCAGTCTGCATGCACTATGGCACTCTATTCACACCCGCCCCAGGTTATGCCAGTCTGCATGCACTCGGCTATGGCAGTCTATTCACACGAGCCCCAGACTATGCCAGTCTGTACGCACTAAGGCACTCTATTCACACCAGCCCCAGACTATGCCAGTCTGCACGCACTATGGCACGCTATTCACACCAGCTCCAGGCCATGCCAGTCTGCAATTCACACGAGCCCCAGGCTATGCCCGTCTGCATGCACTGGGCTATGGCACTATATTCCCACCAGCCCCAGGCTATGCCAGTCTGCATGCACTGGGCTATGGCACTCTATTCACACCAGCCTCAGGCTATGCCAGTCTGCATGCACTGGGCTGTGGCACTTTATTCACACGAGCCCCAGGCTATGCCAGTCTGCATGCACTGGGCTATGGCACTATATTCCCACCAGCCCCAGGCTATGCCAGTCTGCATGCACTGGGCTATGGCACTCTATTCACACCAGCCTCAGGCTATGCCAGTCTGCATGCACTGGGCTGTGGCACTTTATTCACACGAGCCCCAGGCTATGCCAGTCTGTACGCACTATGGCACTCTATTCACACCAGCCCCAGACTATGCCAGTCTGCAGGCATTATGGCACGCTATTCACACCAGCTCCAGGCCATGCCAGTCTGCATGCACTGGGCTATGGCACTTAATTCACACGAGCCCCAGGCTATGCCCGTCTGCATGCACTGGGCTATGGCACTATATTCCCACCAGCCCCAGGCTATGCCAGTCTGCATGCACTGGGCTAATGCACTCTATTCACACAAGCCTCAGGCTATGCCAGTCTGCATGCACTGGGCTGTGGCACTTTATTCACACGAGCCCAAGGCTATGCCAGTCTGCATGCACTGGGCTATGGCACTATATTCCCATCAGCCCCAGGCTATGCCAGTCTGCATGCACTGGGCTATGGCACTCTATTCACACCAGCCTCAGGCTATGCCAGTCTGCATGCACTGGGCTGTGGCACTTTATTCACACGAGCCCCAGGCTATGCCAGTCTGCATGCACTGGGCTGTGGCACTCTATTCACACGATCCCCAGGCTATGCCAGTCTGCATGCACTGGGCTGTGGCAATCTATTCACACGAGCCCCAGGCTGTGCCAGTCTGCATGCATTGGGATGTGGCAATCTATTCACACGAGCCCCAGACTATGCCAGTCTGTACGCACTATGGCACTCTATTCACACCAGCCCCAGATTATGCTAGTCTGCACTCATTATGGCACGCTATTCACACCAGCTCCAGGCCATGCCAGTCTGCATGCACTGGGCTATGGCACTTAATTCACACGAGCCCCAGGCTATGCCCGTCTGCATGCACTGGGCTATGGCACTATATTCCCACCAGCCCAAGGCTATGCCAGTCTGCATGCACTGGGCTATGGCACTCTATTCACACCAGCCTCAGGCTATGCCAGTCTGCATGCACTGGGCTGTGGCACTTTATTCACACGAGCCCCAGGCTATGCCAGTCTGCATGCACTGGGCTGTGGCACTCTATTCACACAAGCCCCAGGCTATGCCAGTCTGCATGCACTGGGCTGTGGCAATCTATTCACACGAGCCCCAGGCTGTGCCAGTCTGCATGTATTGGGCTGTGGCAATCTATTCACATGAGCCCCAGACTATGCCAGTCTGCATGCACTGAGCTATAGCACTCTATTCACACCAGACCCAGGCTATGCCAGTCTTCATGCACTGGGCTATGGCACTCTATTCACATTAGCCCCAGGCTATGCCATTCTGCATGCATTGGGGTATGGCACTCTAGTCACACGAGCCCCAGGCTATGCCAGTCTGCATGCACTGGGCTATGGCACTCTATTCACACGCACCCCAGGCTATGCCAGTCTGCATGCACTGGACTATGGCCCTCTATTTATATGAGCCCCAGGCTATGCCAGTCTACCTGCACTGGGCAATGCACTCTATTCACACGAGCCCCAGGCTATGCTAGTCTGCATGCACTGGGCTATGGCACTCTATTCACAGGAGCCCCAGGCTTCGTCAGTACACATGCACTTGGCTATGGAACTCTATTGACACAAGGGCAGGCTACGCCCGTCTGCATGCAGTGGGCTATGGCAGTCTATTCACACCAGCCCCATGCTACACCAGTCGGTATGCACTGGGCTATGGCACTCTATTCACACCAGCCCCAGGCTATGCCAGTCTGCATGCACTGGGCTGTGGCACTTTATTCACACGAGCCCCAAGGTATGCCAGTACGCATGCACTGGGCTGTGGCATTCTATTCACACAAGCCCCAGACTATGCCAGTCTGCACGCACTATAACATTCTATTCACGCCCGCCTCAGTCTATGCCAGTCTGCATGTACTTGGCTATGGCAGTCTATTCACACGAGCCCCAGACTATGCCAGTGTGCACGCACTATCGCACTCTATTCACACGAGCCGCAGACTATGCCGGTCTAAACGTACTATGGCACTCTATTCACACAAGCGCCAGGCCATGCCAGACTGCATGCACTGGGGTGTGGCACTCTATGCATGCCAGCCCCAGGCTATGCCAGTCTGCATGCACTGGGCTGTGGCACTCTATTCACACGAGCCCCAGGCTAGGCCCGTCTGCATTCACTGGGCTATGGCACTCTATTCACACGCACCCCAGTCTATGCCAGTTTGCATGCACTGGACTATGGCACTCTATTCACAACAGCCCCAAGCTATGCCAGTCTGCATGCACTGGGCTATAGCACTCTATTCAAACCAGCCCCAGGCTATGCCAGTCTGCATGCACTGGGCTGTGGCACTCTATTCACACGAGCCCCAGGCAATGCCAGTCTGCATGCACTGGGCTGTGGTGCTCGTTTCACATGAGCCCCAGGATATGCCAGTCTGTATGCACTGGACTGTGGCACTCTATTCACACACACCCCAAGCTATGCCAGTCTGCATGCACTGGGCTATGGCACTCTATTCACACGAGCCACAGGCTATGCCAGTCTGCATGCACTGGACTATGGCACTCTATTCACATGAGCCGCAGGATATGCCATTCTGCATGTACTGAGCTATGGCACTCTATTCACACAAGCCCCAGGCTACGCCAGTCTGCATGCACTGAGCTATGGCACTCTATTCACACCAGCCCCAGGCTATGCCAGTCCGCATGCACTAGGCTATGGCACTCTATTCACATGATCCCTAGGCTAAGCCAGTCTGCATGCCCTGGGCTATGGCACTCTATTCACACCAGTCCCAGGCTATGCCCGCCTGCATGCACTGGACTATGGAACTCTATTCACACGAGCCCCAGGCCATGCCAGTCTGCATGCACTGGGCTATGGCACTCTATTCACACGAGACCCAGGCTTCATCACTCCACATTCACTAGGCTATGGCACTCTAGTGACACAAGGGCAGGCTATGCCAGTCTGCATGCACTGTGCTATGGCAGTCTATTCCCCAGCCCCCGGCTATGCCAGTCTGCATGCACTCGGCTATGGCATTCTATTCACACAAGCCCCAGACTATGCCAGTCTGCTCGCACTATAACACTCTATTCACGCCCGCCTCAGTCTATGCCAGTCTGCATGTACTTGGCTGTGGCAGTCTATTCACACGAGCCCCAGACTATGCCAGTCTGCACGCACTATGGCACTCTATTCACACCAGCCCCAGACTATGCCAGTCTGCACGCACTATGGCACGCTAGTCACACCAGCCCCAGGACATGCCAGTCTGCATGCACTGGGCTATAGCACTCTATTCACACGAGCCCCAGGCTATGCCCGTCGGCATGCACTGGGCTATGACACTATATTCTCACGCACCCCAGTCTATGCCAGTCTGCATGCACTGGACTATGGCACTCTATTCACACCAGCCCCAGGCTATGCCAGTATGTATGCACTGGGCGATGGCACTCTATTCACACCAGCCCCAGGCTATGCCAGTCTGCATGCACTGGGCTGTGGCACTTTATTCACACGAGCCCCAAGCTATGCAGGTCTGCATGCACTTGGCTGTGGCACTCTATTCACACAAGCCCCAGGATATGCCAGTCTGCATGCACCGGCTGTGGCAATATATTCACACGAGACGCAGGCTATGCCAGTATGCATGCGCTGGGCTATGGCACTCTATTCACACCAGCCCCAGGCTATGCCAGTCTGCATGTGCTGGGCCTATAGCACTAAATTCACACGAGCCCCAGGCTATGCCAGTCTGTAGGCACTGGGCTATGGGAGTCTATTCACACCAGCCCCATGCTATGCCAGTCTGCATGCACTGGGCTATGGCAGTCTATTCACACGAGCAACAGACTATGCCAGTCTGCACGCACTATGGCACTCTATTCACACCAGCCCTAAGCTATGCCAGTCTGCATGCCCTGGGCTATGGCAGTCTATTCACACGAGCCCCAGACTATGCCAGTCTGCACGCACTATGGCACTCTATTCACACAAGCCCCAGACTATGACAGTCTGCACGCACTATGGCATGCTACTCACACCCGCCCCAGGCCATGGCAGACTGCATGCACTGGGCTGTAGCACTCTATGCAGGCCAGCCCCAGGCTATGTCAGTCTGCATGCACTGGGCTATGGCAGTCTATTCACATGAGCCCCAGGCTAGACCCGTCTGCATTCACTGGGCTGTGGCACTCTATTCACACGCACCCCAGTCTATGCCAGTTTGCATGCACTGGACTATGGCACTGTATTCACACGAGCCCAGCATGCACTGGGCTGTGGCACTCTATTCACACGATTCCCAGGCTATGCCAGTCTGCATGCACTGGGCTGTGGCACTCTATTCACACGCACCCCAGTCTAGGCCAGTTTGCATGCACTGGACTATGGCACTCTATTCACACGAGCCCCAGGCTATGCCAGTCTGCATGCACTGGGCTGTGGCACTCTATTCACACAATTCCCAGGCTATGCCAGTCTGCATGCACTGGGCTGTGGCGCTCGTTTCACATGAGCCCAGGGTATGCCAGTCTGCATGCACTGGACTGTGGCACTCTATTCACACATGCCCCAGGTTATGCCAGTCTGCATGCATTGGGCTATGGCACTCTATTCACACACACCCCAGGCTATGCCAGTCTGCATGCACTGGGCTATGGCACTCTATTCACACCAGCCCCAGGATATGCCAGTCTGCATGCACTGGGCTATGACACTCTATTCACATGAGCCGCAGGCTATGCCAGTCTGCATGCACTGGACTATGGCACTCTATTCACACAAACCCCAGGCTACGCCAGTCTGCTTGCACTGAGCTATGGCACTCTATTCACACCAGGCCCAGGCTAGGCCAGTCAGCATGCACTAGGCTATGGCACTCTATTCACATGATCCCAAGGCTAAGCCAGTATGCATGCCCTGGGCTATGGTACTCTATTCACACCAGTCCCAGGCTATGCCAGCCTGCATGCACTGGACAATGGCACTCTATTCACACGAGCCCCAGGCTATGCCAGACTGCATGCACTGGACTATGGCCCTCTATTCACACGAGCCCCAGGCTATGCCAGTCTGCATGCACTGGGCTATGGCACTCTATTCACAGGAGCCCCAGGCTTCGTCAGTACACATGCACTAGGCTATGGCACTCTATTGACACAAGGGCAGGCTACGCCCGTCTGCATGCAGTGGGCTATGGCAGTCTATTCACACCAGCCCCAGGCTATGCCAGTCTGCATGCACTGTGCTATGGCAGTCTATTCACACCAGCCCCAGGCTATGCCAGTCTGCATGCACTAGGCTATGGCATTCTATTCACACAAGCCCCAGACTATGCCAGTCTGCATGCACTATGGCACTCTATACACACCCGCCCCAGGATATGCCAGTCTGCATGCACTCGGCTATGGCAGTCTATTCACACGAGCCCCAGACTATGCCAGTCTGTACGCACTATGGCACTCTATTCACACCAGCCCCAGACTATGCCAGTCTGCACGCACTATGGCACGCTATTCACACCAGCTCCAGGCCATGCCAGTCTGCATGCACTGGGCTATGGCACTTAATTCACACAAGCCCCAGGTTATGCCCGTCTGCATGCACTAGGCTATGGCACTATATTCCCACCAGCCCCAGGCTATGCCAGTCTGCATGCACTGGGCTATGGCACTCTATTCACACCAGCCTCAGGCTATGCCAGTCTGCATGCACTGGGCTGTGGCAATCTATTCACATGAGCCCCAGGTTATGCCAGTCTGCATGCACTGAGCTATAGCACTCTATTCACACCATACCCAGGCTATGCCAGTCTGCATGCACTGGGCTATGGCACTCTATTCACATTAGCCCCAGGCTATGCCATTCTGCATGCATTGGGGTATGGCACTGTAGTCACACGAGCCCCAGGCTATGCCAGTCTGCATGCACTGGGCTATGGGACTCTATTCACACGCACCCCAGGCTATGCCAGTCTGCATGCACTGGACTATGGCCCTCTATTTATATGAGCCCCATGCTATTCCAGTCTACCTGCACTGGGCAATGCACTCTATTCACACAAGCCCCAGGCTATGCTAGTCTGCCTGCACTGGGCAATGCACTCTATTCACACGAACCCCAGGCTATGCTAGTCTGCATGCACTTGGTTATGGAACTCTATTGACACAAGGGCAGGCTACGCCCGTCTGCATGCAGTGGGCTATGGCAGTCTATTCACACCAGCACCAGGCTATGCCAGTCTGCATGCACTGTGCTATGGCAGTCTGTTCACACCAGCCCCATGCTACACCAGTCGGTATGCACTGGGCTATGGCACTCCATTCACACCATCCCCAGGCTATGCCAGTCTGCATGCACTGGGCTGTGGCACTTTATTCACACGAGCCCCAAGGTATGCCAGTCTGCATGCACTGGGGTGTGGCACTCTATTCACACCAGCCCCAGGCTATGCCAGTCTGCATGCACTGTGCTATGGCAGTCTATTCACACCAGCCCCATGCTACACCAGTCGGTATGCACTGCGCTATGGCACTCTATTCACACCAGCCCCAGGCTATGCCAGTCTGCATGCACTGGGCTGTGGCACTTTATTCACACGAGCCCCAAGGTATGCCAGTCTGCATGCACTGGGCTGTGGCACTCTATTCACACGCACCCCAGTCTATGCCAGTTTGCATGCACTGGTCTATGGCACTCTATTCACACCAGCCCCAGGCTATGCCAGTCTGCATGAACTGGGCTATAGCACTCTATTCAAACCAGCCCCAGGCTATGCCAGTCTGCATGCACTGGGCTGTGGCACTCTATTCACACGATTCCCAGGCTATGCCAGTCTGCATGCACTGGGCTGTGGCGCTCTATTCACACATGCCCCAGGTTATGCCTGTCTGCATGCATTGGGCTATGGCACTCTATTCACACACACCCCAGGCTATGCCAGTCTGCATGCACTGGACTGTGGCACTCTATTCACACATGCCCCAGGTTATGCCTGTCTGCATGCATTGGGCTATGGCACTCTATTCACACACACCCCAGGCTATGCCAGTCTGCATGCACTGGGCTATGGCACTCTATTCACACCAGCCCCAGGATATGCCAGTCTGCATGCACTGGGCTATGACACTCTATTCACATGAGCCGCAGGCTATGCCAGTCTGCATGCACTGGACTATGGCACTCTATTCACACAAACCCCAGGCTACGCCAGTCTGCATGCTCCGAGCTATGGCACTCTATTCACACCAGCCCCAGACTATGCCAGTCTGCATGCACTGAGCTATAGCACTCTATTCACACCATACCCAGGCTATGCCAGTCTGCATGCACTGGGCTATGGCACTCTATTCACATTAGCCCCAGGCTATGCCATTCTGCATGCATTGGGGTATGGCACTCTAGTCACACGAGCCCCAGGCTATGCCAGTCTGCATGCACTGGGCTATGGGACTCTAGTCACACGCACCCCAGGCTATGCCAGTCTGCATGCACTGGACTATGGCCCTCTATTTATATGAGCCCCATGCTATGCCAGTCTACCTGCACTGGGCAATGCACTCTATTCACACGAGCCCCAGGCTATGCTAGTCTGCCTGCACTGGGCAATGCACTCTATTCACACGAGCCCCAGGCTATGCTAGTCTGCATGCACTTGGCTATGGAACTCTATTGACACAAGGGCAGGCTACGCCCGTCTGCATGCAGTGGGCTATGGCAGTCTATTCACACCAGCACCAGGCTATGCCAGTCTGCATGCACTGTGCTATGGCAGTCTGTTCACACCAGCCCCATGCTACACCAGTCGGTATGCACTGGGCTATGGCACTCCATTCACACCATCCCCAGGCTATGCCAGTCTGCATGCACTGGGCTGTGGCACTTTATTCACACGAGCCCCAAGGTATGCCAGTCTGCATGCACTGGGCTGTGGCACTCTATTCACACCAGCCCCAGGCTATGCCAGTCTGCATGCACTGTGCTATGGCAGTCTATTCACACCAGCCCCATGCTACACCAGTCGGTATGCACTGCGCTATGGCACTCTATTCACACCAGCCCCAGGCTATGCCAGTCTGCATGCACTGGGCTGTGGCACTTTATTCACACGAGCCCCAAGGTATGCCAGTCTGCATGCACTGGGCTGTGGCACTCTATTCACACGCACCCCAGTCTATGCCAGTTTGCATGCACTGGACTATGGCACTCTATTCACACCAGCCCCAGGCTATGCCAGTCTGCATGAACTGGGCTATAGCACTCTATTCAAACCAGCCCCAGGCTATGCCAGTCTGCATGCACTGGGCTGTGGCACTCTATTCACACGATTCCCAGGCTATGCCAGTCTGCATGCACTGGGCTGTGGCGCTCTATTCACACATGCCCCAGGTTATGCCTTTCTGCATGCATTGGGCTATGGCACTCTATTCACACACACCCCAGGCTATGCCAGTCTGCATGCACTGGGCTGTGGCACTTTATTCACACGAGCCCCAAGGTATGCCAGTCTGCATGCACTGGGCTGTGGCACTCTATTCACACCAGCCCCAGGCTATGCCAGTCTGCATGCACTGTGCTATGGCAGTCTATTCACACCAGCCCCATGCTACACCAGTCGGTATGCACTGCGCTATGGCACTCTATTCACACCAGCCCCAGGCTATGCCAGTCTGCATGCACTGGGCTGTGGCACTTTATTCACACGAGCTCCAAGGTATGCCAGTCTGCATGCACTGGGCTGTGGCACTCTATTCACACGCACCCCAGTCTATGCCAGTTTGCATGAACTGGACTATGGCACTCTATTCACACGAGCCCCAGGCTATGCCAGTCTGCATGAACTGGGCTATAGCACTCTATTCAAACCAGCCCCAGGCTATGCCAGTCTGCATGCACTGGGCTGTGGCACTCTATTCACACGATTCCCAGGCTATGCCAGTCTGCATGCACTGGGCTGTGGCGCTCTATTCACACATGCCCCAGGTTATGCCTGTCTGCATGCATTGGGCTATGGCACTCTATTCACACACACCCCAGACTATGCCGGTCTGCACGCACTATGGCACTCTATTCACACAAGCGCCAGGCCATGCCAGACTGCATGCACTGGGGTGTGGCACTCTATGCATGCCAGCCCCAGGCTATGCCAGTCTGCATGCACTGGGCTATGGCAGTCTATTCACATGAGCCCCAGGCTAGGCCCGTCTGCATTCACTGGGCTATGGCACTCTATTCACACGCACCCCAGTCTATGCCAGTTTGCATGCACTGGACTATGGCACTCTATTCACAACAGCCCCAAGCTATGCCAGTCTGCATGCACTGGGCTATAGCACTCTATTCAAACCAGCCCCAGGCTATGCCAGTCTGCATGCACTGGGCTGTGGCACTCTATTCACACGAGCCCCAGGCAATGCCAGTCTGCATGCACTGGGCTGTGGTGCTCGTTTCACATGAGCCCCAGGATATGCCAGTCTGTATGCACTGGACTGTGGCACTCTATTCACACACACCCCAAGCTATGCCAGTCTGCATGCACTGGGCTATGGCACTCTATTCATACGAGCCACAGGCTATGCCAGTCTGCATGCACTGGACTATGGCACTCTATTCACATGAGCCGCAGGATATGCCATTCTGCATGTACTGAGCTATGGCACTCTATTCACACAAGCCCCAGGCTACGCCAGTCTGCATGCACTGAGCTATGGCACTCTATTCACACCAGCCCCAGGCTATGCCAGTCCGCATGCACTAGGCTATGGCACTCTATTCACATGATCCCTAGGCTAAGCCAGTCTGCATGCCCTGGGCTATGGCACTCTATTCACACAAGTCCCAGGCTGGCTATGCCCGCCTGCATGCACTGGACTATGCAACTCTATTCACACAAGCCCCAGGCCATGCCAGTCTGCATGCACTGGGCTATGGCACTCTATTCACAGGAGACCCAGGCTTCATCACTCCACATGCACTAGGCTATGGCACTCTAGTGACACAAGGGCAGGCTATGCCAGTCTGCATGCACTGTGCTATGGCAGTCTATTCCCCAGCCCCCGGCTATGCCAGTCTGCATGCACTCGGCTATGGCATTCTATTCACACAAGCCCCAGACTATGCCAGTCTGCTCGCACTATAACACTCTATTCACGCCCGCCTCAGTCTATGCCAGTCTGCATGTACTTGGCTATGGCAGTCTATTCACACGAGCCCCAGACTATGCCAGTCTGCACGCACTATGGCACTCTATTCACACCAGCCCCAGACTATGCCAGTCTGCACGCACTATGGCACGCTAGTCACACCAGCCCCAGGACATGCCAGTCTGCATGCACTGGGCTATGGCACTCTATTCACACGAGCCCCAGGCTATGCCCGTCGGCATGCACTGGGCTATGACACTATATTCTCACGCACCCCAGTCTATGCCAGTCTGCATGCACTGGACTATGGCACTCTATTCACACCAGCCCCAGGCTATGCCAGTATGTATGCACTGGGCGATGGCACTCTATTCACACCAGCCCCAGGCTATGCCAGTCTGCATGCACTGGGCTGTGCCACTTTATTCACACGAGCCCCAAGCTATGCAGGTCTGCATGCACTTGGCTGTGGCACTCTATTCACACAAGCCCCAGGATATGCCAGTCTGCATGCACTGGGCTGTGGCAATATATTCACACGAGACGCAGGCTATGCCAGTATGCATGCGCTGGGCTATGGCACTCTATTCACACCAGCCCCAGGCTATGCCAGTCTGCATGTGCTGGGCCTATAGCACTACATTCACACGAGCCCCAGGCTATGCCAGTCTGTAGGCACTGGGCTATGGGAGTCTATTCACACCAGCCCCATGCTATGCCAGTCTGCATGCACTGGGCTATGGCAGTCTATTCACACGAGCAACAGACTATGCCAGTCTGCACGCACTATGGCACTCTATTCACACCAGCCCTAAGCTATGCCAGTCTGCATGCCCTGGGCTATGGCAGTCTATTCACACGAGCCCCAGACTATGCCAGTCTGCACGCACTATGGCACTCTATTCACACAAGCCCCAGACTATGACAGTCTGCACGCACTATGGCATGCTACTCACACCCGCCCCAGGCCATGGCAGACTGCATGCACTGGGCTGTAGCACTCTATGCATGCCAGCCCCAGGCTATCTCAGTCTGCATGCACTGGGCTATGGCAGTCTATTCACATGAGCCCCAGGCTAGACCCGTCTGCATTCACTGGGCTGTGGCACTCTATTCACACGCACCCCAGTCTATGCCAGTTTGCATGCACTGGACTATGGCACTCTATTCACACGAGCCCCAGGCTATGCCAGTCTGCATGCACTGGGCTGTGGCACTCTATTCACACGATTCCCAGGCTATGCCAGTCTGCATGCACTGGGCTGTGGCACTCTATTCACACGCACCCCAGTCTATGCCAGTTTGCATGCACTGGACTATGGCACTCTATTCACACGAGCCCCAGGCTATGCCAGTCTGCATGCACTGGGCTGTGGCACTCTATTCACACGATTCCCAGGCTATGCCAGTCTGCATGCACTGGGCTGTGGCGCTCGTTTGACATGAGCCCAGGATATGCCAGTCTGCATGCACTGGACTGTGGCACTCTATTCACACATGCCCCAGGTTATGCCAGTCTGCATGCATTGGGCTATGGCACTCTATTCACACACACCCCAGGCTATGCCAGTCTGCATGCACTGGGCTATGGCACTCTATTCACACCAGCACCAGGATATGCCAGTCTGCATGCACTGGGCTATGACACTCTATTCACATGAGCCGCAGGCTATGCCAGTCTGCATGCACTGGACTATGGCACTCTATTCACACAAACCCCAGGCTACGCCAGTCTGCATGCACTGAGCTATGGCACTCTATTCACACCAGCCCCAGGCTAGGCCAGTCAGCATGCACTAGGCTATGGCACTCTATTCACATGATCCCAAGGCTAAGCCAGTCTGCATGCCCTGGGCTATGGTACTCTATTCACACCAGTCCCAGGCTATGCCAGCCTGCATGCACTGGACAATGGCACTCTATTCACACGAGACCCAGGCTATGCCAGACTGCATGCACTGGACTATGGCCCTCTATTCACACGAGCCCCAGGCTATGCCAGTCTGCATGCACTGGGCTATGGCACTCTATTCACAGGAGCCCCAGGCTTCGTCAGTACACATGCACTAGGCTATGGCACTCTATTGACACAAGGGCAGGCTACGCCCGTCTGCATGCAGTGGGCTATGGCAGTCTATTCACACCAGCCCCAGGCTATGCCAGTCTGCATGCACTGTGCTATGGCAGTCTATTCACACCAGCCCCAGGCTATGCCAGTCTGCATGCACTGGGCTATGGCATTCTATTCACACAAGCCCCAGACTATGCCAGTCTGCATGCACTATGGCACTCTATACACACCCGCCCCAGGTATTGCCAGTCTGCATGCACTCGGCTATGGCAGTCTATTCACACGAGCCCCAGACTATGCCAGTCTGTACGCACTATGGCACTCTATTCACACCAGCCCCAGACTATGCCAGTCTGCACGCACTATGGCACGCTATTCACACCAGCTCCAGGCCATGCCAGTCTGCATGCACTGGGCTATGGCACTTAATTCACACAAGCCCCAGGCAATGCCCGTCTGCATGCACTAGGCTATGGCACTATATTCCCACCAGCCCCAGGCTATGCCAGTCTGCATGCATTGGGCTATGGCACTCTATTCACACCAGCCTCAAGCTATGCCAGTCTGCATGCACTGGGCTGTGGCAATCTATTCACATGAGCCCCAGGCTATGCCAGTCTGCATGCACTGAGCTATAGCACTCTATTCACACCCTACCCAGGCTATGCCAGTCTGCATGCACTGGGCTATGGCACTCTATTCACATTAGCCCAAGGCTATGCCATTCTGCATGCATTGGGGTATGGCACTGTAGTCACAGGAGCCCCAGGCTATGCCAGTCTGCATGCACTGGGCTATGGGACTCTATTCACACGCACCCCAGGCTATGCCAGTCTGCATGCACTGGACTATGGCCCTCTATTTATATGAGCCCCATGCTATGCCAGTCTACCTGCACTGGGCAATGCACTCTATTCACACGAGCCCCAGGCTATGCTAGTCTGCCTGCACTGGGCAATGCACTCTATTCACACGAGCCCCAGGCTATGCTAGTCTGCATGCACTTGGCTACGGAACTCTATGGACACAAGGGCAGGCTACGCCCGTCTGCATGCAGTGGGCTATGGCAGTCTATTCACACCAGCACCAGGCTATGCCAGTCTGCATGCACTGTGTTATGGCAGTCTGTTCACACCAGCCCCATGCTACACCAGTCGGTATGCACTGGGCTATGGCACTCCATTCACACCATCCCCAGGCTATGCCAGTCTGCATGCACTGGGCTGTGGCACTTTATTCACACGAGCCCCAAGGTATGCCAGTCTGCATGCACTGGGCTGTGGCACTCTATTCACACCAGCCCCAGGCTATGCCAGTCTGCATGCACTGTGCTATGGCAGTCTATTCACACCAGCCCCATGCTACACCAGTCGGTATGCACTGCGCTATGGCACTCTATTCACACCAGCCCCAGGCTATGCCAGTCTGCATGCACTGGGCTGTGGCACTTTATTCACACGAGCCCCAAGGTATGCCAGTCTGCATGCACTGGGCTGTGGCACTCTATTCACACGCACCCCAGTCTATGCCAGTTTGCATGCACTGGACTATGGCACTCTATTCACACCAGCCCCAGGCTATGCCAGTCTGCATGAACTGGGCTATAGCACTCTATTCAAACCAGCCCCAGGCTATGCCAGTCTGCATGCACTGGGCTGTGGCACTCTATTCACACGATTCCCAGGCTATGCCAGTCTGCATGCACTGGGCTGTGGCGCTCTATTCACACATGCCCCAGGTTATGCCTGTCTGCATGCATTGGGCTATGGCACTCTATTCACACACACCCCAGGCTATGCCAGTCTGCATGCACTGGACTGTGGCAATCTATTCACACGATTCCCAGGCTATGCCAGTCTGCATGCACTGGGCTGTGGCGCTCTATTCACACATGCCCCAGGTTATGCCTGTCTGCATGCATTGGGCTATGGCACTCTATTCACACACACCCCAGGCTATGCCAGTCTGCATGCACTGGACTGTGGCACTTTATTCACACGAGCACCAGGCTATGCCAGTCTGCATGCACTGGGCTGTGGCACTCTATTCACACAAGCCCCAGGCTATGCCAGTCTGCATGCACTGGGCTGTGGCAATCTATTCACACGAGCCCCAGGCTGTGCCAGTCTGCATGTATTGGGCTGTGGCAATCTATTCACATGAGCCCCAGACTATGCCAGTCTGCATGCACTGAGCTATAGCACTCTATTCACACCAGACCCAGGCTATGCCAGTCTTCATGCACTGGGCTATGGCACTCTATTCACATTAGCCCCAGGCTATGCCATTCTGCATGCATTGGGGTATGGCACTCTAGTCACACGAGCCCCAGGCTATGCCAGTCTGCATGCACTGGGCTATGGCACTCTATTCACACGCACCCCAGGCTATGCCAGTCTGCATGCACTGGACTATGGCCCTATATTTATATGATCCCCAGGCTATGCCAGTCTACCTGCACTGGGCAATGCACTCTATTCATACGAGCCCCAGGCTATGCTAGTCTGCATGCACTGGGCTATGGCACTCTATTCAAAGGAGCCCCAGGCTTCGTCAGTACACATGCACTAGGCTATGGCACTCTATTGACACCAGTCCCAGGCTACGCCCGTCTGCATGCAGTGGGCTATGGCAGTCTATTCACACCAGCCACAGGCTATGCCAGTCTGCATGCACTGTGCTATGGCAGTCTATTCACACCAGCCCCAGGCTATGCCAGTCTGCATGCACTGGGCTATGGCATTCTATTCACACAAGCCCCAGACTATGGCAGTCTGCATGCACTATGGCACTCTATTCACACCCGCCCCAGGTTATGCCAGTCTGCATGCACTCGGCTATGGCAGTCTATTCACACGAGCCCCAGACTATGCCAGTCTGTACGCACTATGGCACTCTATTCACACCAGCCCCAGACTATGCCAGTCAGCACGCACTATGGCACGCTATTCACACCAGCTCCAGGCCATGCCAGTCTGCAATTCACACGAGCCCCAGGCTATGCCCGTCTGCATGCACTGGGCTATGGCACTATATTCCCACCAGCCCCAGGCTATGCCAGTCTGCATGCACTGGGCTATGGCACTCTATTCACACCAGCCTCAGGCTATGCCAGTCTGCATGCACTGGGCTGTGGCACTTTATTCACACGAGCCCCAGGCTATGCCAGTCTGCATGCACTGGGCTATGGCACTATATTCCCACCAGCCCCAGGCTATGCCAGTCTGCATGCACTGGGCTATGGCACTCTATTCACACCAGCCTCAGGCTATGCCAGTCTGCATGCACTGGGCTGTGGCACTTTATTCACACGAGCCCCAGGCTATGCCAGTCTGTACGCACTATGGCACTCTATTCACACCAGCCCCAGACTATGCCAGTCTGCACGCATTATGGCACGCTATTCACACCAGCTCCAGGCCATGCCAGTCTGCATGCACTGGGCTATGGCACTTAATTCACACGAGCCCCAGACTATGCCCGTCTGCATGCACTGGGCTATGGCACTATATTCCCACCAGCCCCAGGCTATGCCAGTCTGCATGCACTGGGCTAATGCACTCTATTCACACAAGCCTCAGGCTATGCCAGTCTGCATGCACTGGGCTGTGGCACTTTATTCACACGAGCCCAAGGCTATGCCAGTCTGCATGCACTGGGCTATGGCACTCTATTCCCACCAGCCCCAGGCTATGCCAGTCTGCATGCACTGGGCTGTGGCAATCTATTCACACGAGCCCCAGGCTGTGCCAGTCTGCATGCATTGGGATGTGGCAATCTATTCACACGAGCCCCAGACTATGCCAGTCTGTACGCACTATGGCACTCTATTCACACCAGCCCCAGATTATGCCAGTCTGCACTCATTATGGCACGCTATTCACACCAGCTCCAGGCCATGCCAGTCTGCATGCACTGGGCTATGGCACTTAATTCACACGAGCCCCAGGCTATGCCCGTCTGCATGCACTGGGCTATGGCACTATATTCCGACCAGCCCCAGGCTATGCCAGTCTGCATGCACTGGGCTATGGCACTCTATTCACACCAGCCTCAGGCTATGCCAGTCTGCATGCACTGGGCTGTGGCACTTTATTCACACGAGCCCCAGGCTATGCCAGTCTGCATGCACTGGGCTGTGGCACTCTATTCACACAAGCCCCAGGCTATGCCAGTCTGCATGCACTGGGCTGTGGCAATCTATTCACACGAGCCCCAGGCTGTGCCAGTCTGCATGTATTGGGCTGTGGCAATCTATTCACATGAGCCCCAGACTATGCCAGTCTGCATGCACTGAGCTATAGCACTCTATTCACACCAGACCCAGGCTATGCCAGTCTTCATGCACTGGGCTATGGCACTCTATTCACATTAGCCCCAGGCTATGCCATTCTGCATGCATTGGGGTATGGCACTCTAGTCACACGAGCCCCAGGCTATGCCAGTCTGCATGCACTGGGCTATGGCACTCTATTCACACGCACCCCAGGCTATGCCAGTCTGCATGCACTGGACTATGGCCCTCTATTTATATGAGCCCCAGGCTATGCCAGTCTACCTGCACTGGGCAATGCACTCTATTCACACGAGCCCCAGGCTATGCTAGTCTGCATGCACTGGGCTATGGCACTCTATTCACAGGAGCCCCAGGCTTCGTCAGTACACATGCACTTGGCTATGGAACTCTATTGACACAAGGGCAGGCTACGCCCGTCTGCATGCAGTGGGCTATGGCAGTCTATTCACACCAGCCCCATGCTACACTAGTCGGTATGCACTGGGCTATGGCACTCTATTCACACCAGCCCCAGGCTATGCCAGTCTGCATGCACTGGGCTGTGGCACTTTATTCACACGAGCCCCAAAGTATGCCAGTCTGCATGCACTGGGCTGTGGCATTCTATTCACACAAGCCCCAGACTATGCCAGTCTGCACGCACTATAACACTCTATTCATGCCCGCCTCAGTCTATGCCAGTCTGCATGTACTTGGCTATGGCAGTCTATTCACACGAGCCCCAGACTATGCCAGTCTGCACGCACTATCGCACTCTATTCACACGAGCCGCAGACTATGCCGGTCTAAACGCACTATGGCACTCTATTCACACAAGCGCCAGGCCATGCCAGACTGCATGCACTGGGGTGTGGCACTCTATGCATGCCAGCCCCAGGCTATGCCAGTCTGCATGCACTGGGCTGTGGCACTCTATTCACACGAGCCCCAGGCTAGGCCCGTCTGCATTCACTGGGCTATGGCACTCTATTCACACGCACCCCAGTCTATGCCAGTTTGCATGCACTGGACTATGGCACTCTATTCACAACAGCCCCAAGCTATGCCAGTCTGCATGCACTGGGCTATAGCACTCTATTCAAACCAGCCCCAGGCTATGCCAGTCTGCATGCACTGGGCTGTGGCACTCTATTCACACGAGCCCCAGGCAATGCCAGTCTGCATGCACTGGGCTGTGGTGCTCGTTTCACATGAGCCCCAGGATATGCCAATCTGTATGCACTGGACTGTGGCACTCTATTCACACACACCCCAAGCTATGCCAGTCTGCATGCACTGGGCTATGGCACTCTATTCACACGAGCCACAGGCTATGCCAGTCTGCATGCACTGGACTATGGCACTCTATTCACATGAGCCGCAGGATATGCCAGTCTGCATGCACTGGGCTATAGCACTCTATTCAAACCAGCCCCAGGCTATGCCAGTCTGCATGCACTGGGCTGTGGCACTCTATTCACACAGCCCCAGGCAATGCCAGTCTGCATGCACTGGGCTGTGGTGCTCGTTTCACATGAGCCCCAGGATATGCCAGTCTGTATGCACTGGACTGTGGCACTCTATTCACACACACCCCAAGCTATGCCAGTCTGCATGCACTGGACTGTGGCACTCTATTCACACACACCCCAAGCTATGCCAGTCTGCATGCACTGGGCTATGGCACTCTATTCACGCGCACCCCAGTCTATGCCAGTTTGCATGCACTGGACTATGGCACTCTATTCACAACAGCCCCAAGCTATGCCAGTCTGCATGCACTGGGCTATAGCACTCTATTCAAACCAGCCCCAGGCTATGCCAGTCTGCATGCACTGGGCTGTGGCACTCTATTCACACGAGCCCCAGGCAATGCCAGTCTGCATGCACTGGGCTGTGGTGCTCGTTTCACATGAGCCCCAGGATATGCCAGTCTGTATGCACTGGACTGTGGCACTCTATTCACACACACCCCAAGCTATGCCAGTCTGCATGCACTGGGCTATGGCACTCTATTCACACAAGCCCCAGGCTACGCCAGTCTGCATGCACTGAGCTATGGCACTCTATTCACACCAGCCCCAGGCTATGCCAGTCCGCATGCACTAGGCTATGGCACTCTATTCACATGATCCCTAGGCTAAGCCAGTCTGCATGCCCTGGGCTATGGCACTCTATTCACACCAGTCCCAGGCTATGCCCGCCTGCATGCACTGGACTATGGAACTCTATTCACACGAGCCCCAGGCCATGCCAGTCTGCATGCACTGGGCTATGGCACTCTATTCACAGGAGACCCAGGCTTCATCACTCCACATGCACTAGGCCATGGCACTCTAGTGACACAAGGGCAGGCTATGCCAGTCTGCATGCACTGTGCTATGGCAGTCTATTCCCCAGCCCCCGGCTATGCCAGTCTGCATGCACTCGGCTATGGCATTCTATTCACACAAGCCCCAGACTATGCCAGTCTGCTCGCACTATAACACTCTATTCACGCCCGCCTCAGTCTATGCCAGTCTGCATGTACTTGGCTATGGCAGTCTATTCACACGAGCCCCAGACTATGCCAGTCTGCACGCACTATGGCACTCTATTCACACCAGCCCCAGACTATGCCAGTCTGCACGCACTATGGCACGCTAGTCACACCAGCCCCAGGACATGCCAGTCTGCATGCACTGGGCTATGGCACTCTATTCACACGAGCCCCAGGCTATGCCCGTCGGCATGCACTGGGCTATGACACTATATTCTCACGCACCCCAGTCTATGCCAGTCTGCATGCACTGGACTATGGCACTCTATTCACACCAGCCCCAGGCTATGCCAGTATGTATGCACTGGGCGATGGCACTCTATTCACACCAGCCCCAGGCTATGCCAGTCTGCATGCACTGGGCTGTGGCACTTTATTCACACGAGCCCCAAGCTATGCAGGTCTGCATGCACTTGGCTGTGGCACTCTATTCACACAAGCCCCAGGATATGCCAGTCTGCATGCACTGGGCTGTGGCAATATATTCACACGAGACGCAGGCTATGCCAGTATGCATGCGCTGGGCTATGGCACTCTATTCACACCAGCCCCAGGCTATGCCAGTCTGCATGTGCTGGGCCTATAGCACTAAATTCACACGAGCCCCAGGCTATGCCAGTCTGTAGGCACTGGGCTATGGGAGTCTATTCACACCAGCCCCATGCTATGCCAGTCTGCATGCACTGGGCTATGGCAGTCTATTCACACGAGCAACAGACTATGCCAGTCTGCACGCACTATGGCACTCTATTCACACCAGCCCTAAGCTATGCCAGTCTGCATGCCCTGGGCTATGGCAGTCTATTCACACGAGCCCCAGACTATGCCAGTCTGCACGCACTATGGCACTCTATTCACACAAGCCCCAGACTATGACAGTCTGCACGCACTATGGCATGCTACTCACACCCGCCCCAGGCCATGGCAGACTGCATGCACTGGGCTGTAGCACTCTATGCATGCCAGCCCCAGGCTATGTCAGTCTGCATGCACTGGGCTATGGCAGTCTATTCACATGAGCCCCAGGCTAGACCCGTCTGCATTCACTGGGCTGTGGCACTCTATTCACACGCACCCCAGTCTATGCCAGTTTGCATGCACTGGACTATGGCACTCTATTCACACGAGCCCAGCATGCACTGGGCTGTGGCACTCTATTCACACGATTCCCAGGCTATGCCAGTCTGCATGCACTGGGCTGTGGCACTCTATTCACACGCACCCCAGTCTATGCCAGTTTGCATGCACTGGACTATGGCACTCTATTCACACGAGCCCCAGGCTATGCCAGTCTGCATGCACTGGGCTGTGGCACTCTATTCACACGATTCCCAGGCTATGCCAGTCTGCATGCACTGGGCTGTGGCGCTCGTTTCACATGAGCCCAGGATATGCCAGTCTGCATGCACTGGACTGTGGCACTCTATTCACACATGCCCCAGGTTATGCCAGTCTGCATGCATTGGGCTATGGCACTCTATTCACACACACCCCAGGCTATGCCAGTCTGCATGCACTGGGCTATGGCACTCTATTCACACCAGCCCCAGGATATGCCAGTCTGCATGCACTGGGCTATGACACTCTATTCACATGAGCCGCAGGCTATGCCAGTCTGCATGCACTGGACTATGGCACTCTATTCACACAAACCCCAGGCTACGCCAGTCTGCTTGCACTGAGCTATGGCACTCTATTCACACCAGCCCCAGGCTAGGCCAGTCAGCATGCACTAGGCTATGGCACTCTATTCACATGATCCCAAGGCTAAGCCAGTCTGCATGCCCTGGGCTATGGTACTCTATTCACACCAGTCCCAGGCTATGCCAGCCTGCATGCACTGGACAATGGCACTCTATTCACACGAGCCCCAGGCTATGCCAGACTGCATGCACTGGACTATGGCCCTCTATTCACACGAGCCCCAGGCTATGCCAGTCTGCATGCACTGGGCTATGGCACTCTATTCACAGGAGCCCCAGGCTTCGTCAGTACACATGCACTAGGCTATGGCACTCTATTGACACAAGGGCAGGCTACGCCCGTCTGCATGCAGTGGGCTATGGCAGTCTATTCACACCAGCCCCAGGCTATGCCAGTCTGCATGCACTGTGCTATGGCAGTCTATTCACACCAGCCCCAGGCTATGCCAGTCTGCATGCACTAGGCTATGGCATTCTATTCACACAAGCCCCAGACTATGCCAGTCTGCATGCACTATGGCACTCTATACACACCCGCCCCAGGATATGCCAGTCTGCATGCACTCGGCTATGGCAGTCTATTCACACGAGCCCCAGACTATGCCAGTCTGTACGCACTATGGCACTCTATTCACACCAGCCCCAGACTATGCCAGTCTGCACGCACTATGGCACGCTATTCACACCAGCTCCAGGCCATGCCAGTCTGCATGCACTGGGCTATGGCACTTAATTCACACAAGCCCCAGGTTATGCCCGTCTGCATGCACTAGGCTATGGCACTATATTCCCACCAGCCCCAGGCTATGCCAGTCTGCATGCACTGGGCTATGGCACTCTATTCACACCAGCCTCAGGCTATGCCAGTCTGCATGCACTGGGCTGTGGCAATCTATTCACATGAGCCCCAGGCTATGCCAGTCTGCATGCACTGAGCTATAGCACTCTATTCACACCATACCCAGGCTATGCCAGTCTGCATGCACTGGGCTATGGCACTCTATTCACATTAGCCCCAGGCTATGCCATTCTGCATGCATTGGGGTATGGCACTGTAGTCACAGGAGCCCCAGGCTATGCCAGTCTGCATGCACTGGGCTATGGGACTCTATTCACACGCACCCCAGGCTATGCCAGTCTGCATGCACTGGACTATGGCCCTCTATTTATATGAGCCCCATGCTATGCCAGTCTACCTGCTCTGGGCAATGCACTCTATTCACACAAGCCCCAGGCTATGCTAGTCTGCCTGCACTGGGCAATGCACTCTATTCACACGAACCCCAGGCTATGCTAGTCTGCATGCACTTGGCTATGGAACTCTATTGACACAAGGGCAGGCTACGCCCGTCTGCATGCAGTGGGCTATGGCAGTCTATTCACACCAGCACCAGGCTATGCCAGTCTGCATGCACTGTGCTATGGCAGTCTGTTCATACCAGCCCCATGCTACACCAGTCGGTATGCACTGGGCTATGGCACTCCATTCACACCATCCCCAGGCTATGCCAGTCTGCATGCACTGGGCTGTGGCACTTTATTCACACGAGCCCCAAGGTATGCCAGTCTGCATGCACTGGGCTGTGGCACTCTATTCACACCAGCCCCAGGCTATGCCAGTCTGCATGCACTGTGCTATGGCAGTCTATTCACACCAGCCCCATGCTACACCAGTCGGTATGCACTGCGCTATGGCACTCTATTCACACCAGCCCCAGGCTATGCCAGTCTGCATGCACTGGGCTGTGGCACTTTATTCACACGAGCCCCAAGGTATGCCAGTCTGCATGCACTGGGCTGTGGCACTCTATTCACACGCACCCCAGTCTATGCCAGTTTGCATGCACTGGACTATGGCACTCTATTCACACCAGCCCCAGGCTATGTCAGTCTGCATGAACTGGGCTATAGCACTCTATTCAAACCAGCCCCAGGCTATGCCAGTCTGCATGCACTGGGCTGTGGCACTCTATTCACACGATTCCCAGGCTATGCCAGTCTGCATGCACTGGGCTGTGGAGCTCTATTCACACATGCCCCAGGTTATGCCTGTCTGCATGCATTGGGCTATGGCACTCTATTCACACACACCCCAGGCTATGCCAGTCTGCATGCACTGGACTGTGGCACTCTATTCACACATGCCCCAGGTTATGCCTGTCTGCATGCATTGGGCTATGGCACTCTATTCACACACACCCCAGGCTATGCCAGTCTGCATGCACTGGGCTATGGCACTCTATTCACACCAGCCCCAGGATATGCCAGTCTGCATGCACTGGGCTATGACACTCTATTCACATGAGCCGCAGGCTATGCCAGTCTGCATGCACTGGACTATGGCACTCTATTCACACAAACCCCAGGCTACGCCAGTCTGCATCCTCTGAGCTATGGCACTCTATTCACACCAGCCCCAGGCTATGCCAGTCTGCATGCACTGAGCTATAGCACTCTATTCACACCATACCCAGGCTATGCCAGTCTGCATGCACTGGGCTATGGCACTCTATTCACATTAGCCCCAGGCTATGCCATTCTGCATGCATTGGGGTATGGCACTCTAGTCACACGAGCCCCAGGCTATGCCAGTCTGCATGCACTGGGCTATGGGACTCTATTCACACGCACCCCAGGCTATGCCAGTCTGCATGCACTGGACTATGGCCCTCTATTTATATGAGCCCCATGCTATGCCAGTCTACCTGCACTGGGCAATGCACTCTATTCACACGAGCCCCAGGCTATGCTAGTCTGCCTGCACTGGGCAATGCACTCTATTCACACGAGCCCCAGGCTATGCTAGTCTGCATGAACTGGGCTATAGCACTCTATTCAAACCAGCCCCAGGCTATGCCAGTCTGCATGCACTGGGCTGTGGCACTCTATTCACACGATTCCCAGGCTATGCCAGTCTGCATGCACTGGGCTGTGGCGCTCTATTCACACATGCCCCAGGTTATGCCTGTCTGCATGCATTGGGCTATGGCACTCTATTCACACACACCCCAGACTATGCCGGTCTGCACGCACTATGGCACTCTATTCACACAAGCGCCAGGCCATGCCAGACTGCATGCACTGGGGTGTGGCACTCTATGCATGCCAGCCCCAGGCTATGCCAGTCTGCATGCACTGGGCTATGGCAGTCTATTCACATGAGCCCCGGGCTAGGCCCGTCTGCATTCACTGGGCTATGGCACTCTATTCACACGCACCCCAGTCTATGCCAGTTTGTATGCACTGGACTATGGCACTCTATTCACAACAGCCCCAAGCTATGCCAGTCTGCATGCACTGGGCTATAGCACTCTATTCAAACCAGCCCCAGGCTATGCCAGTCTGCATGCACTGGGCTGTGGCACTCTATTCACACGAGCCCCAGGCAATGCCAGTCTGCATGCACTGGGCTGTGGTGCTCGTTTCACATGAGCCCCAGGATATGCCAGTCTGTATGCACTGGACTGTGGCACTCTATTCACACACACCCTAAGCTATGCCAGTCTGCATGCACTGGGCTATGGCACTCTATTCATACGAGCCACAGGCTATGCCAGTCTGCATGCACTGGACTATGGCACTCTATTCACATGAGCCGCAGGATATGCCATTCTGCATGTACTGAGCTATGGCACTCTATTCACACAAGCCCCAGGCTACGCCAGTCTGCATGCACTGAGCTATGGCACTCTATTCACACCAGCCCCAGGCTATGCCAGTCCGCATGCATTAGGCTATGGCACTCTATTCACATGATCCCTAGGCTAAGCCAGTCTGCATGCCCTGGGCTATGGCACTCTATTCACACCAGTCCCAGGCTGGCTATGCCCGCCTGCATGCACTGGACTATGGAACTCTATTCACACGAGCCCCAGGCCATGCCAGTCTGCATGCACTGGGCTATGGCACTCTATTCACAGGAGACCCAGGCTTCATCACTCCACATGCACTAGGCTATGGCACTCTAGTGACACAAGGGCAGGCTATGCCAGTCTGCATGCACTGTGCTATGGCAGTCTATTCCCCAGCCCCCGGCTATGCCAGTCTGCATGCACTCGGCTATGGCATTCTATTCACACAAGCCCCAGACTATGCCAGTCTGCTCGCACTATAACACTCTATTCACGCCCGCCTCAGTCTATGCCAGTCTGCATGTACTTGGCTATGGCAGTCTATTCACACGAGCCCCAGACTATGCCAGTCTGCACGCACTATGGCACTCTATTCACACCAGCCCCAGACTATGCCAGTCTGCACGCACTATGGCACGCTAGTCACACCAGCCCCAGGACATGCCAGTCTGCATGCACTGGGCTATGGCACTCTATTCACACGAGCCCCAGGCTATGCCCGTCGGCATGCACTGGGCTATGACACTATATTCTCACGCACCCCAGTCTATGCCAGTCTGCATGCACTGGACTATGGCACTCTATTCACACCAGCCCCAGGCTATGCCAGTATGTATGCACTGGGCGATGGCACTCTATTCACACCAGCCCCAGGCTATGCCAGTCTGCATGCACTGGGCTGTGGCACTTTATTCACACGAGCCCCAAGCTATGCAGGTCTGCATGCACTTGGCTGTGGCACTCTATACACACAAGCCCCAGGATATGCCAGTCTGCATGCACTGGGCTGTGGCAATATATTCACACGAGACGCAGGCTATGCCAGTATGCATGCCCTGGGCTATGGCACTCTATTCACACCAGCCCCAGGCTATGCCAGTCTGCATGTGCTGGGCCTATAGCACTAAATTCACACGAGCCCCAGGCTATGCCAGTCTGTAGGCACTGGGCTATGGGAGTCTATTCACACCAGCCCCATGCTATGCCAGTCTGCATGCACTGGGCTATGGCAGTCTATTCACACGAGCAACAGACTATGCCAGTCTGCACGCACTATGGCACTCTATTCACACCAGCCCTAAGCTATGCAGTCTGCATGCCCTGGGCTATGGCAGTCTATTCACACGAGCCCCAGACTATGCCTGTCTGCACGCACTATGGCACTCTATTCACACAAGCCCCAGACTATGACAGTCTGCACGCACTATGGCATGCTACTCACACCCGCCCCAGGCCATGGCAGACTGCATGCACTGGGCTGTAGCACTCTATGCATGCCAGCCCCAGGCTATGTCAGTCTGCATGCACTGGGCTATGGCAGTCTATTCACATGAGCCCCAGGCTAGACCCGTCTGCATTCACTGGGCTGTGGCGCTCTATTCACACGCACCCCAGTCTATGCCAGTTTGCATGCACTGGACTATGGCACTCTATTCACACGAGCCCCAGGCTATGCCAGTCTGCATGCACTGGGCTGTGGCACTCTATTCACACGATTCCCAGGCTATGCCAGTCTGCATGCACTGGGCTGTGGCACTCTATTCACACACACCCCAGTCTATGCCAGTTTGCATGCACTGGACTATGGCACTCTATTCACACGAGCCCCAGGTTATGCCAGTCTGCATGCACTGGGCTGTGGCACTCTATTCACACGATTCCCAGACTATGCCAGTCTGCATGCACTGGGCTGTGGCGCCCGTTTGACATGAGCCCAGGATATGCCAGTCTGCATGCACTGGACTGTGGCACTCTATTCACACATGCCCCAGGTTATGCCAGTCTGCATGCATTGGGCTATGGCACTCTATTCACACACACCCCAGGCTATGCCAGTCTGCATGCACTGGGCTATGGCACTCTATTCACACCAGCCCCAGGATATGCCAGTCTGCATGCACTGGGCTATGACACTCTATTCACATGAGCCGCAGGCTATGCCAGTCTGCATGCACTGGACTATGGCACTCTATTCACACAAACCCCAGGCTACGCCAGTCTGCATGCACTGAGCTATGGCACTCTATTCACACCGGCCCCAGGCTAGGCCAGTCAGCATGCACTAGGCTATGGCACTCTATTCACATGATTCCAAGGCTAAGCCAGTCTGCATGCCCTGGGCTATGGTACTCTATTCACACCAGTCCCAGGCTATGCCAGTCTGCATGCACTGTGCTATGGCAGTCTGTTCACACCAGCCCCATGCTACACCAGTCGGTATGCACTGGGCTATGGCACTCCATTCACACCATCCCCAGGCTATGCCAGTCTGCATGCACTGGGCTGTGGCACTTTATTCACACGAGCCCCAAGGTATGCCAGTCTGCATGCACTGGGCTGTGGCACTCTATTCACACCAGCCCCAGGCTATGCCAGTCTGCATGCACTGTGCTATGGCAGTCTATTCAGACCAGCCCCATGCTACACCAGTCGGTATGCACTGCGCTATGGCACTCTATTCACACCAGCCCCAGGCTATGCCAGTCTGCATGCACTGGGCTGTGGCACTTTATTCACACGAGCCCCAAGGTATGCCAGTCTGCATGCACTGGGCTGTGGCACTCTATTCACACGCACCCCAGTCTATGCCAGTTTGCATGCACTGGACTATGGCACTCTATTCACACCAGCCCCAGGCTATGCCAGTCTGCATGAACTGGGCTATAGCACTCTATTCAAACCAGCCCCAGGCTATACCAGTCTGCATGCACTGGGCTGTGGCACTCTATTCACACGATTCCCAGGCTATGCCAGTCTGCATGCACTGGGCTGTGGCGCTCTATTCACACATGCCCCAGGTTATGCCTGTCTGCATGCATTGGGCTATGGCACTCTATTCACACACACCCCAGGCTATGCCAGTCTGCATGCACTGGACTGTGGCACTCTATTCACACATGCCCCAGGTTATGCCTGTCTGCATGCATTGGGCTATGGCACTCTATTCACACACACCCCAGGCTATGCCAGTCTGCATGCACTGGGCTATGGCACTCTATTCACACCAGCCCCAGGATATGCCAGTCTGCATGCACTGGGCTATGACACTCTATTCACATGAGCCGCAGGCTATGCCAGTCTGCATGCACTGGACTATGGCACTCTATTCACACAAACCCCAGGCTACGCCAGTCTGCATGCTCTGAGCTATGGCACTCTATTCACACCAGCCCCAGGCTATGCCAGTCTGCATGCACTGAGCTATAGCACTCTATTCACACCATACCCAGGCTATGCCAGTCTGCATGCACTGGGCTATGGCACTCTATTCACATTAGCCCCAGGCTATGCCATTCTGCATGCATTGGGGTATGGCACTCTAGTCACACGAGCCCCAGGCTATGCCAGTCTGCATGCACTGGGCTATGGGACTCTAGTCACACGCACCCCAGGCTATGCCAGTCTGCATGCACTGGACTATGGCCCTCTATTTATATGAGCCCCATGCTATGCCAGTCTACCTGCACTGGGCAATGCACTCTATTCACACGAGCCCCAGGCTATGCTAGTCTGCCTGCACTGGGCAATGCACTCTATTCACACGAGCCCCAGGCTATGCTAGTCTGAATGCACTTGGCTATGGAACTCTATTGACACAAGGGCAGGCTACGCCCGTCTGCATGCAGTGGGCTATGGCATTCTATTCACACCAGCACCAGGCTATGCCAGTCTGCATGCACTGTGCTATGGCAGTCTGTTCACACCAGCCCCATGTTACACCAGTCGGTATGCACTGGGCTATGGCACTCCATTCACACCATCCCCAGGCTATGCCAGTCTGCATGCACTGGGCTGTGGCACTTTATTCACACGAGCCCCAAGGTATGCCAGTCTGCATGCACTGGGCTGTGGCACTCTATTCACACCAGCCCCAGGCTATGCCAGTCTGCATGCACTGTGCTATGGCAGTCTATTCACACCAGCCCCATGCTACACCAGTCGGTATGCACTGCGCTATGGCACTCTATTCACACCAGCCCCAGGCTATGCCAGTCTGCATGCACTGGGCTGTGGCACTTTATTCACACGAGCCCCAAGGTATGCCAGTCTGCATGCACTGGGCTGTGGCACTCTATTCACACGCACCCCAGTCTATGCCAGTTTGCATGCACTGGACTATGGCACTCTATTCACACCAGCCCCAGGCTATGCCAGTCTGCATGAACTGGGCTATAGCACTCTATTCAAACCAGCCCCAGGCTATGCCAGTCTGCATGCACTGGGCTGTGGCACTCTATTCACACATGCCCCAGGTTATGCCTGTCTGCATGCATTGGGCTATGGCACTCTATTCACACACACCCCAGGCTATGCCAGTCTGCATGCACTGGGCTGTGGCTCTCTATTCACACATGCCCCAGGTTATGCCTGTCTGCATGCATTGGGCTATGGCACTCTATTCACACACACCCCAGGCTATGCCAGTCTGCATGCACTGGGCTGTGGCTCTCTATTCACACATGCCCCAGGTTATGCCTGTCTGCATGCATTGGGCTATGGCACTCTATTCACACACACCCCAGGCTATGCCAGTCTGCATGCACTGGGCTGTGGCACTTTATTCACACGAGCCCCAAGGTATGCCAGTCTGCATGCACTGGGCTGTGGCACTCTATTCACACCAGCCCCAGGCTATGCCAGTCTGCATGCACTGTGCTATGGCAGTCTATTCACACCAGCCCCATGCTACACCAGTCGGTATGCACTGCGCTATGGCACTCTATTCACACCAGCCCCAGGCTATGCCAGTCTGCATGCACTGGGCTGTGGCACTTTATTCACACGAGCTCCAAGGTATGCCAGTCTGCATGCACTGGGCTGTGGCACTCTATTCACACGCACCCCAGTCTATGCCAGTTTGCATGCACTGGACTATGGCACTCTATTCACACCAGCCCCAGGCTATGCCAGTCTGCATGAACTGGGCTATAGCACTCTATTCAAACCAGCCCCAGGCTATGCCAGTCTGCATGCACTGGGCTGTGGCACTCTATTCACACGATTCCCAGGCTATGCCAGTCTGCATGCACTGGGCTGTGGCGCTCTATTCACACATGCCCCAGGTTATGCCTGTCTGCATGCATTGGGCTATGGCACTCTATTCACACACACCCCAGACTATGCCGGTCTGCACGCACTATGGCACTCTATTCACACAAGCGCCAGGCCATGCCAGACTGCATGCACTGGGGTGTGGCACTCTATGCATGCCAGCCCCAGGCTATGCCAGTCTGCATGCACTGAGCTATGGCAGTCTATTCACATGAGCCCCAGGCTAGGCCCGTCTGCATTCACTGGGCTATGGCACTCTATTCACACGCACCCCAGTCTATGCCAGTTTGCATGCACTGGACTATGGCACTCTATTCACAACAGCCCCAAGCTATGCCAGTCTGCATGCACTGGGCTATAGCACTCTATTCAAACCAGCCCCAGGCTATGCCAGTCTGCATGCACTGGGCTGTGGCACTCTATTCACACGAGCCCCAGGCAATGCCAGTCTGCATGCACTGGGCTGTGGTGCTCGTTTCACATGAGCCGCAGGATATGCCAGTCTGTATGCACTGGACTGTGGCACTCTATTCACACACACCCCAAGCTATGCCAGTCTGCATGCACTGGGCTATGGCACTCTATTCATACGAGCCACAGGCTATGCCAGTCTGCATGCACTGGACTATGGCACTCTATTCACATGAGCCGCAGGATATGCCATTCTGCATGTACTGAGCTATGGCACTCTATTCACACAAGCCCCAGGCTACGCCAGTCTGCATGCACTGAGCTATGGCACTCTGTTCACACCAGCCCCAGGCTATGCCAGTCCGCATGCACTAGGCTATGGCACTCTATTCACATGATCCCTAGGCTAAGCCAGTCTGCATGCCCTGGGCTATGGCACTCTATTCACACCAGTCCCAGGCTGGCTATGCCCGCCTGCATGCACTGGACTATGGAACTCTATTCACACGAGCCCCAGGCCATGCCAGTCTGCATGCACTGGGCTATGGCACTCTATTCACACGAGCCCCAGGCTATGCCCGTCTGCTCGCACTATAACACTCTATTCACGCCCGCCTCAGTCTATGCCAGTCTGCATGTACTTGGCTATGGCAGTCTATTCACACGAGCCCCAGACTATGCCAGTCTGCACGCACTATGGCACTCTATTCACACCAGCCCCAGACTATGCCAGTCTGCACGCACTATGGCACGCTAGTCACACCAGCCCCAGGACATGCCAGTCTGCATGCACTGGGCTATGGCACTCTATTCACACGAGCCCCAGGCTATGCCCGTCGGCATGCACTGGGCTATGACACTATATTCTCACGCACCCCGGTCTATGCCAGTCTGCATGCACTGGACTATGGCACTCTATTCACACCAGCCCCAGGCTATGCCAGTATGTATGCACTGGGCGATGGCACTCTATTCACACCAGCCCCAGGCTATGCCAGTCTGCATGCACTGGGCTGTGGCACTTTATTTACACGAGCCCCAAGCTATGCAGGTCTGCATGCACTTGGCTGTGGCACTCTATTCACACAAGCCCCAGGATATGCCAGTCTGCATGCACTGGGCTGTGGCAATATATTCACACGAGACGCAGGCTATGCCAGTATGCATGCGCTGGGCTATGGCACTCTATTCACACCAGCCCCAGGCTATGCCAGTCTGCATGTGCTGGGCCTATAGCACTACATTCACACGAGCCCCAGGCTATGCCAGTCTGTAGGCACTGGGCTATGGGAGTCTATTCACACCAGCCCCATGCTATGTCAGTCTGCATGCACTGGGCTATGGCAGTCTATTCACACGAGCAACAGACTATTCCAGTCTGCACGCACTATGGCACTCTATTCACACCAGCCCTAAGCTATGCCAGTCTGCATGCCCTGGGCTATGGCAGTCTATTCACACGAGCCCCAGACTATGCCAGTCTGCACGCACTATGGCACTCTATTCACACAAGCCCCAGACTATGACAGTCTGCACGCACTATGGCATGCTACTCACACCCGCCCCAGGCCATGGCAGACTGCATGCACTGGGCTGGAGCACTCTATGCATGCCAGCCCCAGGCTATGTCAGTCTGCATGCACTGGGCTATGGCAGTCTATTCACATGAGCCCCAGGCTAGACCCGTCTGCATTCACTGGGCTGTGGCACTCTATTCACACGCACCCCAGTCTATGCCAGTTTGCATGCACTGGACTATGGCACTCTATTCACACGAGCCCCAGGCTATGCCAGTCTGCATGCACTGGGCTGTGGCACTCTATTCACACGATTCCCAGGCTATGCCAGTCTGCATGCACTGGGCTGTGGCACTCTATTCACACGCACCCCAGTCTATGCCAGTTTGCATGCACTGGACTATGGCACTCTATTCACACGAGCCCCAGGCTATGCCAGTCTGCATGCACTGGGCTGTGGCACTCTATTCACACGATTCCCAGGCTATGCCAGTCTGAATGCACTGGGCTGTGGCGCTCGTTTGACATGAGCCCAGGATATGCCAGTCTGCATGCACTGGACTGTGGCACTCTATTCACACATGCCCCAGGTTATGCCAGTCTGCATGCATTGGGCTATGGCACTCTATTCACACACACCCCAGGCTATGCCAGTCTGCATGCACTGGGCTATGGCACTCTATTCACACCAGCCCCAGGATATGCCAGTCTGCATGCACTGGGCTATGACACTCTATTCACATGAGCCGCAGGCTATGCCAGTCTGCATGCACTGGACTATGGCACTCTATTCACACAAACCCCAGGCTACGCCAGTCTGCATGCACTGAGCTATGGCACTCTATTCACACCAGCCCCAGGCTAGGCCAGTCAGCATGCACTAGGCTATGGCACTCTATTCACATGATCCCAAGGCTAAGCCAGTCTGCATGCCCTGGGCTATGGTACTCTATTCACACCAGTCCCAGGCTATGCCAGCCTGCATGCACTGGACAATGGCACTCTATTCACACGAGACCCAGGCTATGCCAGACTGCATGCACTGGACTATGGCCCTCTATTCACACGAGCCCCAGGCTATGCCAGTCTGCATGCACTGGGCTATGGCACTCTATTCACAGGAGCCCCAGGCTTCGTCAGTACACATGCACTAGGCTATGGCACTCTATTGACACAAGGGCAGGCTACGCCCGTCTGCATGCAGTGGGCTATGGCAGTCTATTCACACCAGCCCCAGGCTATGCCAGTCTGCATGCACTGTGCTATGGCAGTCTATTCACACCAGCCCCAGGCTATGCCAGTCTGCATGCACTGGGCTATGGCATTCTATTCACACAAGCCCCAGACTATGCCAGTCTGCATGCACTATGGCACTCTATACACACCCGCCCCAGGTATTGCCAGTCTGCATGCACTCGGCTATGGCAGTCTATTCACACGAGCCCCAGACTATGCCAGTCTGTACGCACTATGGCACTCTATTCACACCAGCCCCAGACTATGCCAGTCTGCACGCACTATGGCACGCTATTCACACCAGCTCCAGGCCATGCCAGTCTGCATGCACTGGGCTATGGCACTTAATTCACACAAGCCCCAGGCAATGCCCGTCTGCATGCACTAGGCTATGGCACTATATTCCCACCAGCCCCAGGCTATGCCAGTCTGCATGCACTGGGCTATGGCACTCTATTCACACCAGCCTCAGGCTATGCCAGTCTGCATGCACTGGGCTGTGGCAATCTATTCACATGAGCCCCAGGCTATGCCAGTCTGCATGCACTGAGCTATAGCACTCTATTCACACCATACCCAGGCTATGCCAGTCTGCATGCACTGGGCTATGGCACTCTATTCACATTAGCCCAAGGCTATGCCATTCTGCATGCATTGGGGTATGGCACTGTAGTCACACGCACCCCAGGCTATGCCAGTCTGCATGCACTGGACTATGGCCCTCTATTTATATGAGCCCCATGCTATGCCAGTCTACCTGCACTGGGCAATGCACTCTATTCACACGAGCCCCAGGCTATGCTAGTCTGCCTGCACTGGGCAATGCACTCTATTCACACGAGCCCCAGGCTATGCTAGTCTGCATGCACTTGGCTACGGAACTCTATTGACACAAGGGCAGGCTACGCCCGTCTGCATGCAGTGGGCTATGGCAGTCTATTCACACCAGCACCAGGCTATGCCAGTCTGCATGCACTGTGTTATGGCAGTCTGTTCACACCAGCCCCATGCTACACCAGTCGGTATGCACTGGGCTATGGCACTCCATTCACACCATCCCCAGGCTATGCCAGTCTGCATGCACTGGGCTGTGGCACTTTATTCACACGAGCCCCAAGGTATGCCAGTCTGCATGCACTGGGCTGTGGCACTCTATTCACACCAGCCCCAGGCTATGCCAGTCTGCATGCACTGTGCTATGGCAGTCTATTCACACCAGCCCCATGCTACACCAGTCGGTATGCACTGCGCTATGGCACTCTATTCACACCAGCCCCAGGCTATGCCAGTCTGCATGCACTGGGCTGTGGCACTTTATTCACACGAGCCCCAAGGTATGCCAGTCTGCATGCACTGGGCTGTGGCACTCTATTCACACGCACCCCAGTCTATGCCAGTTTGCATGCACTGGACTATGGCACTCTATTCACACCAGCCCCAGGCTATGCCAGTCTGCATGAACTGGGCTATAGCACTCTATTCAAACCAGCCCCAGGCTATGCCAGTCTGCATGCACTGGGCTGTGGCACTCTATTCACACGATTCCCAGGCTATGCCAGTCTGCATGCACTGGGCTGTGGCGCTCTATTCACACATGCCCCAGGTTATGCCTGTCTGCATGCATTGGGCTATGGCACTCTATTCACACACACCCCAGGCTATGCCAGTCTGCATGCACTGGACTGTGGCACTCTATTCACACATGCCCCAGGTTATGCCTGTCTGCATGCATTGGGCTATGGCACTCTATTCACACACACCCCAGGCTATGCCAGTCTGCATGCACTGGGCTATGGCACTCTATTCACACCAGCCCCAGGATATGCCAGTCTGCATGCACTGGGCTATGACACTCTATTAACATGAGCCGCAGGCTATGCCAGTCTGCATGCACTGGACTATGGCACTCTATTCACACAAACCCCAGGCTACGCCAGTCTGCATGCTCTGAGCTATGGCACTCTATTCACACCAGCCCCAGGCTATGCCAGTCTGCATGCACTGAGCTATAGCACTCTATTCACACCATACCCAGGCTATGCCAGTCTGCATGCACTGGGCTATTGCACTCTATTCACATTAGCCCCAGGCTATGCCATTCAGCATGCATTGGGGTATGGCACTCTAGTCACACGAGCCCCAGGCTATGCCAGTCTGCATGCACTGGGCTATGGGACTCTAGTCACACGTACCCCAGGCTATGCCAGTCTGCATGCACTGGACTATGGCCCTCTATTTATATGAGCCCCATGCTATGCCAGTCTACCTGCACTGGGCAATGCACTCTATTCACACGAGCCCCAGGCTATGCTAGTCTGCCTGCACTGGGCAATGCACTCTATTCACACGAGCCCCAGGCTATGCTAGTCTGCATGCACTTGGCTATGGAACTCTATTGACACAAGGGCAGGCTACGCCCGTCTGCATGCAGTGGGCTATGGCAGTCTATTCACACCAGCACCAGGCTATGCCAGTCTGCATGCACTGTGCTATGGCAGTCTGTTCACACCAGCCCCATGCTACACCAGTCGGTATGCACTGGGCTATGGCACTCCATTCACACCATCCCCAGGCTATGCCAGTCTGCATGCACTGGGCTGTGGCACTTTATTCACACGAGCCCCAAGGTATGCCAGTCTGCATGCACTGGGCTGTGGCACTCTATTCACACCAGCCCCAGGCTATGCCAGTCTGCATGCACTGTGCTATGGCAGTCTATTCACACTAGCCCCATGCTACACCAGTCGGTATGCACTGCGCTATGGCACTCTATTCACACCAGCCCCAGGCTATGCCAGTCTGCATGCACTGGGCTGTGGCACTTTATTCACACGGGCCCCAAGGTATGCCAGTCTGCATGCACTGGCCTGTGGCACTCTATTCACACGCACCCCAGTCTATGCCAGTTTGCATGCACTGGGCTATGGCACTCTATTCACACCAGCCCCAGGCTATGCCAGTCTGCATGAACTGGGCTATAGCACTCTATTCAAACCAGCCCCAGGCTATGACAGTCTGCATGCCCTGGGCTGTGGCGCTCTATTCACACATGCCCCAGGTTATGCCTGTCTGCATGCATTGGGTTATGGCACTCTATTCACACACACCCCAGGCTATGCCAGTCTGCATGCACTGGGCTGTGGCACTTTATTCACACAAGCCCCAAGGTATGCCAGTCTGCATGCACTGGGCTGTGGCACTCTATTCACACCAGCCCCAGGCTATGCCAGTCTGCATGCACTGTGCTATGGCAGTCTATTCACACCAGCCCCATGCTACACCAGTCGGTATGCACTGCGCTATGGCACTCTATTCACACCAGCCCCAGGCTATGCCAGTCTGCATGCACTGGGCTGTGGCACTTTATTCACACGAGCCCCAAGGTATGCCAGTCTGCATGCACTGGGCTGTGGCACTCTATTCACACGCACCCCAGTCTATGCCAGTTTGCATGCACTGGACTATGGCACTCTATTCACACCAGCCCCAGGCTATGCCAGTCTGCATGAACTGGGCTATAGCACTCTATTCAAACCATCCCCAGGCTATGCCAGTCTGCATGCACTGGGCTGTGGCACTCTATTCACACGATTCCCAGGCTATGCCAGTCTGCATGCACTGGGCTGTGGCGCTCTATTCACACATGCCCCAGGTTATGCCTGTCTGCATGCATTGGGCTATGGCACTCTATTCACACACACCCCAGGCTATGCCAGTCTGCATGCACTGGACTGTGGCACTCTATTCACACATGCCCCAGGTTATGCCTGTCTGCATGCATTGGGCTATGGCACTCTATTCACACACACCCCAGGCTATGCCAGTATGCATGCACTGGGCTATGGCACTCTATTCACACCAGCCCCAGGATATGCCAGTCTGCATGCACTGGGCTATGACACTCTATTCACATGAGCCGCAGGCTATGCCAGTCTGCATGCACTGGACTATGGCACTCTATTCACACAAACCCCAGGCTACGCCAGTCTGCATGCACTGAGCTATGGCACTCTATTCACACCAGCCCCAGGCTAGGCCAGTCTGCATGCACTAGGCTATTGAACTCTATTCACATGATCCCAAGGATAAGCCAGTCTGCATGCCCTGGGCTATGGTACTCTATTCACACCAGTCCCAGGCTATGCCAGCCTGCATGCACTGGACAATGGCACTCTATTCACATGAGCCCCAGGCTATGCCAGACTGCATGCACTGGACTATGGCCCTCTATTCACACGAGCCCCAGGCTATGCCAGTCTGCATGCACTGGGCTATGGCACTCTATTCACAGGAGCCCCAGGCTTCGTCAGTACACATGCACTAGGCTATGGCACTCTATTGACACAAGGGCAGGCTACGCCCGTCTGCATGCAGTGGGCTATGGCAGTCTATTCACACCAGCCCCAGGCTATGCCAGTCTGCATGCACTGTGCTATTGCAGTCTATTCACACCAGCCCCAGGCTATGCCAGTCTGCATGCACTGGGCTATGGCATTCTATTCACACAAGCCCCAGACTATGCCAGTCTGCATGCACTATGGCACTCTAAACACACCCGCCCCAGGATATGCCAGTCTGCATGCACTCGGCTATGGCAGTCTATTCACACGAGCCCCAGACTATGCCAGTCTGTACGCACTATGGCACTCTATTCACACCAGCCCCAGAATATGCCAGTCTGCATGCACTATGGCACGCTATTCACACCAGCTCCAGGCCATGCCAGTCTGCATGCACTGGGCTATGGCACTTAATTCACACAAGCCCCAGGCTATGCCTGTCTGCATGCACTGGGCTATGGCACTATATTCCCACCAGCCCCAGGCTATGCCAGTCTGCATGCACTGGGCTATGGCACTCTATTCACACCAGTCTCAGGCTATGCCAGTCTGCATGCACTGGGCTGTGGCACTTTATTCACACGAGCCCCAGGCTATGCCAGTCTGCATGCACTGGGCTGTGGCACTCTATTCACACAAGCCCCAGGCTATGCCAGTCTGCATGCACTGGGCTGTGGCAATCTATTCACACGAGCCCCAGGCTGTGCCAGTCTGCATGTATTGGGCTGTGGCAATCTATTCACATGAGCCCCAGGCTATGCCAGTCTGCATGCACTGAGCTATAGCACTCTATTCACACCAGACCCAGGCTATGCCAGTCTGCATGCACTGGGCTATGGCACTCTATTCACATTAGCCCCAGGCTATGCCATTCTGCATGCATTGGGGTATAGCACTCTAGTCACACGCTCCCCAGGCTATGCCAGTCTTCATGCACTGGGCTATGGCACTCTATTCACACGCACCCCAGGCTATGCCAGTCTGCATGCACTGGACTATGGCCCTCTATTTATATGAGCCCCAGGCTAAGCCAGTCTACCTGCACTGGGCAATGCACTCTATTCACACGAGCCCCAGGCTATGCAAGTCTACCTGCACTGGGCAATGCACTCTATTCACACGAGCCACAGGCTATGCTAGTCTGCATGCACTTGGCTATGGAACTCTATTGACATTAAAAGGCCCTTTACATCTCCTACTGCCAGTTTCTGTCCTGCGGTGTGTTTTTCCATTTCATATATCCACTTACCCGCACCTCGACTTAATGATGGGAGCCTGCATTTTATATTTCCAAGGGACATACTGTTGTCTAACCCCTCCTCTCTCCAAAAGTGGCATTAAGTTATGTCTCGTTTCACCCTTTGTGTTCCATAATATCGAGTCCTCACACCCTTCCTCCTCTTCCCTTTCTTCTACATCTTCAATTTCGTCCGTATTTCCCCTGCTCGTAACTCTTTCTTCTCCATCTTTTCCCCTTCTTCCATCATTTCCTGTATCTAATGTGGGCATGTGTATTCGTTTTTCCTGCCTGCGACTAGGGAGGTCTCTAAGCCGACATGCATAGGGTGTCAGTTCGTCTGTGAAGGGCGCGAGTTTTGTTTTGCGTAACGAGCGTGAGGTCGTTGAGCATGTAGGGTGCGATGGGGGAGGGAGTGATGGGGATGGGGATGGTGCGGCCTCATGTGTCTGTCTTTCCGCTCTTCCTTGCTCTCCCTCCTCACTTCTCTCCAGCTCATCCTTTCTCCTACTGATCCATGGTGAGTCTGTGTTGGTCCGGGTGATGTATAGTTTATCTAAGCTTTCCCTTCCGCTGTTTCTTCCTTCCTTCTCCACTCCTTCCTCTTCCTCACTACAAAAGTCAGTTAAACGGCACCCCCCACTCTGTCTTTTTCCCCTTGATCGTTACTGTTTGTAAGTCTATTAGGTCCAGTTCTCCTTTTTCTCCTTTATCAACCGCTCCCCTTTGTGCTGATGTTGTTGCTACTTCTGTGTTTCTATATACATCCCCCCATGCTCCACTCTCCCTTCTCCTATCTTCTCTTTCTCCTTTATTTCTCTCCTCCATCTCCCTGCTATTTTCCTCCCTTTTCCTTTTTAATTCCTCCATCACTTCACTGCTCATCTGTTCCAATATTCTTTCATCCTCTTTCTTCCTTTCCCATTTCACCCTTTCTCTTTCTACTATACTCTCTATCACCCTCCCTTCTTCGTATTTCTTAGTTGTTTCTGATAGTAACCTCCTCTTCCACATTGCCATTTCCTTTTCCTTTTCTTCTTCTTCCCTTTTCTTTTCTCGCAGCACTACTCTTGATACCCTTTCTGCTGCTGCTTTTACCCTTTCAGCTTCTCTCCTTTGCTCCTCAGTTCGTTCCCTTATTTTTTCCAATTCGTTCTTACCTTTTCCTTTTCCTCGCTCTCTCTCTCTCCTCCCTCTCGAGCTGCTTGATCAATTCATTCTGCTCATCCCTTAATTTTGCTAGTCGTTCCTCCAAAATCTCTTCTTTTTGTCGTAACAGCTCTTCCCCCCTCATTTCACTCTCCCTGTCATTATCCTCGTCTGTTTTCTTTACTACCTCCTTCTCTTCTCCTGTTAATGAACCTCGTAGTTTTAATAATATTTGTGCAGCTACCCACTCATCATTTCCTATTTCCACAGTCTCGTCTTCTCCAGTCCTCCCCTCCCCTGCTGGCATCTTCCTATGAGCCACATATGGTGGAGGGCTGTATGCCGGGTTCGAGTATCCCTCAGCCGCCCTTAACTGTCCTCTTTCTATTTCTCCTAATTCTCTTAAAGGGTACAACCCCCCTCCCTCTGTTTTCACTCCCTTTGCTAGGGTTATATCGTTGCTTGGTTCCTTTTTTATTTCATATGATATATTATTCTTTTCTCCTCCCTCTCCTCTGTTCTCCGTGCTCTTTGGGTCCTCACTCCCCTTTTTCCCATCCTCTCCTTCCTCCTTAATCTCTTTTTCTTCCTGTATTTCCCCCATAGTGAACATTCCATTTGGTCCTGGTCGGGACCCTTGGAACATCCTCCATAAGTTAAACACCTCCACGTGGTTTGCCAACTTCTTCCCTTTATATGTATTGTGCAGATGGTTTAATAGTGAATGTTGGGCATATGGATCGAAGCTACCATTAGGCGGCCACGGTGTTAGCATTTTGTTATCCGTCCCCTGGGTCCATTCTATGCTGTACTTAATCAGTTTCTCCCTATGGGGTGGCAATGTTGTGCATATGTGTTGTAGTGGGGTAGTGAGGGTGTTCCCCCACCCTCCCGATCCTGTCCCGTATGACATAGTAGCGCTCCACTTCTTACCCTTCCCCTATCTGGTAGCAGTTTATCTCACTAGCAGTTTACAGTATACAACCTTATATCGTTACCTGGTCCCGTAAATTTGGGGACTTACGACAGTCCGCTAAGGAGAAAAAAAAAATTATAAAAAATATAGTATTTTACATTTGTATATTTTCTTCTGTCTTTTTTTTTTCTTTATACAACACCCTTACGGCCCCCTGCGGCCGAGGCGCACGTAGCCCCCTGCGGCTGCGTACCCCTTATGACGTTCTTATACAGTCGTCCTATTTTCACGTCTTCCTCCCCCTTCTACACTTGCCGTTGCCGGCGTTCTCCGTGCGCAGCCACGTTCCCCGTTTCGCCTTTCCCCAATCAACTCATTTACCTTTTATCTCCGTTTCCACTCCCTTACCACACTTCTCTTCCCCACCACTCTCAAAACTTAAATGCCTTGTGCTCGCGATATCCTATTAAAGCCCTACTGGTGACGTCACCGATCTCTTCGAGTTACTAGTAAGTTCTTCATATATTCTTTAAGTTCAAAATACACTTTCAATCTACCCCTTTAACCTTACAGCTGTCTTCCTGTCACTCCTGGAACAAGGTAATCAAATCAATGATATAATCGGACTGCGCACGCTGAGTCGCCTCGCGTGTGATACGCCCCTCGACAGGAGGGCTTAACCAGCCAATTATCTTCCGTATTGGGCAACTAACTAGCTACCGCCTACAGGGAAACATCATCTACCTATCGAGTTTCTTGCTCGAACAATAGGGATCCTCATCTACTCATTGATCAATAAATGCCAAATCGTAGGAAACCACACACAAACCCTTACACATAGTCGCGATCTAGGCCAATCAGTGTCTACGAGCGGTCGCACGTGATGTTTTCGTGCTCCCCCCCTCTCTCGCGTAACGTAGCCGACTGCTCTCGCACTTGTTCGGCTACCATTCATTCCATTGCCAACACTAAATTGTCAAACCTTCGCCGCGCACCTGTGCAACACCTCCCCCCTCCCGTATTTAATTCCTCCCCCCTCCCTCACAATTTCACATTGCTTGTTGTGCGTGGCATGCTCACCAAGTTCTCTTGATGCGGGGCCGCTCGACTGCGTGCACCCCTCCAAGCGGCTCGCCACCTCCCCTCGTCTGGACCACGTCTGGACACTCGCCAACCGCGGGCGGCATACTTCTCAACCGGCTCCCGAGGGCCAATATCCGGATTGCGCTGTCCGGTCTTCTCGCAGCTCCGCGACGGTCCTGTAGTCCTCAGAAGGGGGCGACGGCAGAGGGGGCCGCGCCGCCGGGCCTCCTCGCAACTGGAGTGCTTGGAAAAAGTAAAAATAAAAAGGCGGATCTTAAACAGATCTCAGCAGTGCCTCCAACTTGTCGGGGGAAATTCTGCCGGGGTCGGCGGGGCCGTCCGCAGACCTCCGGGCAGGGAGGCCCCAACTCCTCCCGTATATCCCAGATGAGATAGAGTATGAGACACACACAAGAAGCAAGGTGACTCTGCTGTTTATTAAACAAAAACGGCAGGGATGGGTCAAGGATCGTACGCGTCCGTCCTGACACACACACAATCGTGGGGCTCGCAGGCCCTTTTTACCTTAGTATGACGCGCTACTTGCGTCACCTTGGAAAGTTAGCAAAAAACCTATCGCCACTCTTAATTGGCTGCTCGAGTGGTAGGGTTAGTATAGCATACTTATAGAGAACAATATTAGTGGACAAGGGTTAGTCAGGTGATATATCTGGGTTGTCCCTACAATTAGATACATGAGAATTGTTACATGAAGACCCCTGATGATTGGTTAATGTTAATGGCGTCAGTGATAAGAGCCCCATGTTCTGATTGGTGCGCCCGCGAGCTTCCCAGCCTGGAACCATCGCTGTTCCCAGCTCGCGGTGTACCTGTCATTTGCAACAATGTTTCACTGTGAGTACGTGCAGACAATGTGAGGACTTATTCATGAGCTGGGAGGCCGACTACTCCCACTGTCGCAGATGTCCATTGAGCCTTTTAAGTGTATCTGCCTGTGTCTTGTAACGAGGGATCCAGACGCCTTCTTCCTCCTGGGCTTGGCATTCTGTCAGGTTCGGCTTGGTCACGTGAGGTAGGACCGTGTTTGAGGCAGAATTCTGCACAATTAATATTGTTTTTCTACTGTGTGCCTGGTTTAATTTGCAGGTGTGATTTTAACGTTGGTGCGCGGCGTGTGAGGTTGCAACATCGTGCCCTTGATGGTCTGCTTTCGGAATGTGGGTTTGCAACATTGCGACCTTGGCTGTCTGTTTTCGCCAGGCTCATTCTGCAGGATCAGCAACCTGACTCTTGTTCTTTTAACGTCCATAGAAGCTCTTGTTTGCGGCCTACTTAGGCCTGGTGTACAGATAGAACCGTTTGGTGCACAGGCGCTTTAGGTTATTGTATCATATTGTCTTATGACCAGTATCGTGTCTTCATTATATTTATCACTATGGCACCTGGGTTTAGGAGAAGCGTAAGCAAGCTCTTTAAATGAGTTCATGATGCGTCTTGCGTTTCTGCATTTTGAGAGCATATGTGGAAAATAATAAAGATGCACATCCGTGAGTATGTCTGTCGCCTACGTCATAGCACTGAGTATATTCTTCGTGTAGATTGGTGCGGGAGTGTCCAGTGTGTATATTTGCACAGGTGTGCTGACTTTGGCTAGGTCGTCATGGCATCTCTAACGACGTGTAGGTTTTAGTCGAGTTGATCCGTGCCGCAGGTGTCGGCATGGGCAGGGCGGGCTGCTGGGCAGGCAGATGGACACATCCGTATGCTCCTGTACCAGGGTATTTGGTCGTCTGGTAGATGGGCAAACTCTTCTCATGGCGGGTGCCTGGGCCGTGATCCTTTAGGCCAGGCGCGAGAGGGGAAGGGCGGGAGCCTGTTTTTCCATTCTCCCACTTCAGTCCCCCCTCTGGTCGACTTGTCGACCAAAAACATATCCTTTTCGTTATCTCCTCTTACTCTCCATATCTTAGTTATTCCTCCTAGATGTCCATAGTGGTTAACATGATCTTCAAATGACCAATACATATATTCACAGGTTCCTCCAGGAGTACAGTATACCCATTTCCCTATGTAACTCTTGGGGTTTCTTGGGTTCTCGATCTTCACCGATGGTGGGTCCAGGTGGTTGGTGATGATCTGGTTGCGCAATTTCTCTCTCTCTTGTATGATTATGCCTGTGTGTTGGCCGTCATCTGCTGGCATCAAGGGGTGCATACCGACCATTTCAAGCAACTCGTCAGTGGTGCGTGCCTTCCGGGCCTTCCAAAATCTTATTATGATCAGTGTAGCTCCAGCCAAAATAGTACAACCAACTATAATTTTCAGTCCATCTGACAGCCAAGATGGCATCCATGACCATAATAGCGAAAACCAGCTCTCATCCTTTTTCACACCTTTACACTCATCCATCATTTTGGAGTGCATCTGGGCCAAATGTGAAACTACTTCCATCAGTGTACCGTTGTCAGCATCGTTGGCAGGAATGAACGTGCAGCATGATTGTCCTATCTTTGCGCAAACTCCTCCTTCCATGGCTGTGAGGAGGTCCAATACATATCTGTTCTGAAGTGCTACCATCCTTATAGCTCGCAGCTCCTCTTTTATTGCGTTAAATCCATTTACTAGTAGAATTGATGGTCATCATTAGTTCCCATCTAGTTATCTGGAGCCATTTTGCGTTTGCGTAAGCCTGCAGTCCCGGAAGGATTATTGAGGAGAAGAACATTGCTGCTTTGCTGAATAGTCTGTGTTCTGGCGGGATTGAAGTGAGTGCCGTTTCCGACCTTCCCCATAGGTAATTTCCTGTCAGAGGTTCTCCTTGTCTTTTCCTCCTATTTAGGACAGTATTATTGCCGTTGGTCCTGTTCCCTGGCTCCTCCTGAGGTGGTGCAGATCTCCTCTTTCTCTTGTCCCCTTCATCCATTTTGGGAAAGTTCGCCACATTCACATGCTTCTGGGGTACCACTAGTGATGGTACATTGACGTGCACCATTGTGCATAAACCATTCCACAGAGGGGGCAGTGTGTGGTATACCTTTTCTCCACAGGCCCAGTAATGGTCCATTATCACTGCTGTTCCTGCTCCCCCCTCAGGTAACTCCATCACGCTTGCACAGTTGGTGTTGTATCCTACATCCACCTCTCCTTTATGTTGGTAGCATACCTTAGGCGCAGTCAGCGGCAGTATTGTTATTGGGTCTTCATCCGTCTCTATCCACGTGAGCATGGGTACGTACTTGATCCAAGTCGTCCAACATCTGTGGTTGTGTGCATCAATAGTTGAAATAGTTTCTCTTGTTACCATGTTGCTGCCAATCACTCCTATCTCCCATTGGTCGTCCAGGTACACCTTCCCTGTTATCGTCACCAATGGCCTCTCCCAACATCCTGGTTTACCCGGAACTTCAGTGGCGTACCAATCACATGGTAAATACTGCAGTGTTACTTTCTTTGTTTCCCCTTTTGCAGGACCACTTGTTATGTATCTGAATGCTTCAGCATGTAAACTGCTCTTGTGGTAACTCAAATAAGTCTTGAGGAAGTTGTTTTCGTATGGGTATGAGTCTCATGTTTTCCACACCATATGCACCACTGTCCCTTGAAATATTCCTTTCGTTTGGAATAGTGCCAAGTATATTATACATCGTGCTGTCTTTTCATCTATTTCTGTGGCAACAAATGTTCGAGAAGCGCTCATGGCGTATGGTATTAATGAGCAAACGTAGCAGCTGTCTTCTGTTGTCTGCTTACCAATACGGGTCATGTGTTGGTACCATATGTTGTTTGAGACGTGTGCTGAATCTTGTATATAATTATCAATACCTTTATTATCTGAGAATGTGCTGCGTTGAACTCTATTTTGCTTGTGTGCAATTTTACTAGTATCACCTGACGTAACACCTGTTGCAGCTGGGGATGGGGGTGGATTAGGTTTGGGTACAGCAATAAGATTGGTAGCATAGCTGTACTGCCATACAGAGGCAGCCAAGAACCCGGTGATCATCAAAATCCCTATTATTTTTATTACACATGCTAATTTCACCGGCATTTTGCTCTTACCTGAAAATTCTCATTATGCTGGTTATTAAATGTTAGTTGTTGTTTTTTAAGCTCTCCCTATCAAATAGTCATTCAGTGCCCAGGCGAAGAGCTGTTCCCATGCTAATCTAAGCGATCTATCTCTAAGAACAGGCAAGTATGGGTGGAGGTGGGGCATTGAGTATTCTATGGCCAAGAGGAATGCTGTGTAGTAGACGCGTACCCTTCTTCTTTTCAGGTACGTTGGCCTTTTTATTTCATATACAAATTGGTGTGACAATTCTTCTGGGTAGTTATCGTCTGAGGGTACCATCTACTCCTGGGCAGTGAATTTATTAGTTATCTATTTTCTTAGCAGTACAATAATACGCAGTTCCTGCATGTGCGAGAGAAAAGAAAAGAGAGCATTCACGTGTTTACATGTGAACGTGTGCAAGATAATGTCCTTCAGTTCAGTTATTACTGTAGTGGGGGTAGGGGTCAATGGGCAGGGGGTTTGGGGCTCGACTGGCGGAAGTATCTTTACTCTTTGAGCGTGTGACCATGGGGTGGGCAGTATGGGGATCACCCCTTTCTTCTTCAATTATTGTCTCTGGGGAGTCTGGGGAGTGACAGGGTATGGGAACACTTGGGCCGTTGGCTGTGGTAGAACTTTCTTCCTCCGTTGGTGATGTTGTTGCTGTTCTTCCAATGGACCTGTCGGTGGCGCTGGGGCGGGTCTGCAGTTTGTAGATCTTTACATCGTGGAGGTGGTTCCAGGCACGCTTGTCCTGTGGCTTTACTGCTCTCGTTGATACCTCCTCTACCAGATGGGGGCCAGTGAATCGTGGACTATTCCTTTTCCTGTTGAAGTTGTGAAGTAGTACGTGGTCACCTTTAGCAATTTTACACAGTTTTTCCTTTTCCAATTCTTTATCCGCGTCTTCTTGTTGATTGCTGTTAGACCCGCCCCGTGTGCGCTCGAGCTGTTGAGACACAAACACTACACTAGTAATCAAAGAAGACACATATTGGTACATTTCATCACCAAGAACACTCGCTGTACTTTCGTGGTCGGTAAATGCTCTTGACGTTGGCGTTAGGGGAAGGCGCATTTGACGTCCGGTAACCACCTCGTGAGGGGTGAGGTGGTGGTCGGACCCTGGTCTATTCCTTAGCTCAAATAGGGCTAATGGAAGGCAATATAACCAACTCTTCTTTGTTGTTTGCTGTATCTTTGCAATTGCCTCCTTTAATAGGCCATTCAGGCGTTCACATATACCGTTGGCCTGTGGGTGGTATGCACATGCAAATTTATGCTTGATGTTCAACAAAGATGTAATGTGCTGGAACATTTCGTTTGCGAAATGTGGGCCGTTGTCTGACCTTAACACCTCGCACACTCCCCACCTGGGGAAGACCTCCCTCACTAAGGATTTAGCTGCTCTAAATGCATCTGGGTGTGAACAGGGCCCTGCCTCAACCCACCGAGAGAATGGGCATACTACTACAATCATATACCTATTTCCTTGACATATGTGGATCATATCAACATAGTCAATATGGAGATGCCAGAAAGGTCCCTCTGGCCGGGGTATAGTACCTTTTATCACCTTTAGAGTATGGCCGGCCGTAAACTGTTGACATGTGAGACAATTACTGATAAAGTTTGACACATGGGAATTTAACTCGGGGCAGAACCAGTCTTCCCTAATTCGTGCTGCAATTACTTCCTTGCCTGTGTGGGCTGGATGATGTAGTTGGCTCCGGGCCGTGTTCAAAAGTGCCAATGGTATTAAAACCTTTCCAGAGCCACCCTGGCGCCATAGTGCGTCGGTTGGTGACATTGTGCATCCTCTTTTTACCCATATTTCTTTTTCGGCCATTGGTGCAGCCGCTTGTAGCTCCATAATCTGTGTGGCTGGGAGATGGGTGTACCCTTCTCTTATCAACATCTCCTTAGCCGTTCCCCTCCCTCTCCCTCTCTGTGACTCTGGGGGGTTCCATATCTCACCAAAGTATGCAGCATACTTTGCATGTGCGTCTGCTGCTGCATTCCCCTTCGAGACGTGGTCTTCACCATTGGTGTGTGCGGTGCATTTTACTAAAGCTAATTCTTGGGGGTCATTTATTACTTCAATTAGTTCAGCCAATAAGAGAGCATGTTGCACTGGAGTGCCATCAGCTCCCCTAAACCCTCTTCTTCTCCATTTCAACAGCCCTGAGTGGACAGTGGACGTAACATATGCGCTGTCGGAGTAAATGGTCACCCGTTTGTCAAAGCTTTCCTTCAACGCCAAGATCAGTGCAACTAATTCCGCTGCTTGAGCGGAGTAATGCTGTGGTAATTGTACACATTTCATTGCCACACACACCGGTACCTCCATCATTTTTACCACTGCTGCCCCAGTCCTCCTTATCCCATCCCTTTGATCGATAGTTGATGACCCATCAATAAACAAGAGCTCACCTCCCTCTAGTGCGTTGTTTTCAACCTTTCTAGTACATGAGTTAATTTCAGTTATTTGCGTACAGTCATGAGCATAATCTCCCTCCTCAATTACTTCGGCTAGGAACCTTGCCGGGTTGACCGTGCTACATCTAACAATTGATAGTTCAGCTCTGGATAAAATGATCTCATAACCTGATGCTCTTTGCGTGGTTAGGGTGGATTTAGGTTTATTCAATATTGCAAATAGTGCATGTTCCACAAACAGTGTAGTTGGGCACCCCATGGTGATTGCTGATGCTTTTTCCACCGCAAAAGCAGCTGCGGCGAGACCTTGTTCGCAAGGGAAGTGACCTAACATCACAGGATCTAAGTGGCCGCTGTAAAATGCCACTGGTTTGTAGCCCATGCTTGTTTTTTGAGCCAACACTGCTTTCATTACTGCTGAGTCGCAATGTGAAAATATAAAAAATTGTCGCTCATAGTCTGGGGATGCCAGTACCGGAGCAGTTGATATCGCATCTTTCAATTCATCAAAAGCCTCTTTCATTTCCATCGTCCACCCCAGCTTTTTCTCCCCTTTATTAGCTTTCCTTAACGCCTCAAGCAGGGGTCCTATGTACGAACTGTAATCAAATACCCATGCTCTACAGTAGTTGCACAGCCCCAGGAACTGCTGCAGTTCCCTCACAGTTTGTGGCATTGGAGTGTTTGAAATGGCATGTGCTCTTTGTGGTGCAATCTTTCTTCCATGTTGAGATATAAGCTGACCAATGTAAAGTACCTGTTCTTGACAGTACTGTATCTTTTCCATGTCTACCTTGTAACCTTTTTCAGCCAATATTGTCAACATCTTTAAGGAGTCCTCTCTGCATGTTCTTTCGTTCGTACTGCAAATTATTATGTCATCCACATACTGCAACACAGTGCTTTCCACTTCAATGTTACCCAAATCCATCTGTATTACTCTATTGAAAATTGAGGGTGATTCGCAATACCCTTGTGGCAATCTAGTGTGCTTCCACTTTGTGTTTCTGTAAGTGAAGCTCGTCAGATCTTGTGAGTCTGGGTGTAATGGTATTGAGAAAAAAGCATTTTTAAGGTTGATCACTGTAAATCGTGATGCTTCTGCTGGAATGCCACACAATATTGTGGCTGGGTTTGCTGCTACGAGATATTCTGCTTCTACTATGTTGTTCAATGGTCTGAGATCCTGTATGAAGCGCCAAGACCCCCCTTTAGCCTTGCGCACTGGGTACACAGCCGTGTTACATGGTGATTCTGAGGGGACCAAAATGCCATTATTTATAAGGGCCGTTATGGTTTCGTATATGCCCTCATCTGCCTCTTTCGATAGTGGGTACTGTTTTACTCTGGGGAGTATTGCACCTTTTTTCAATTTTATCCTTACTCCCCCTATACTTTTTATGCACCCCACGTCATAGGGGCTAGTAGTCCACAATGATTTGGGTACTTTTGACATATCCTCCTTAAAGAAGGGGACTGGGGTGCGTGTGGGTGCCTCAAGTGGCATTGCAATTTTCTGTACTACTTGTTTGTAAGCCACTCTTAGCCATATTTCTACACTCATCATAAACACCATTTCACCTTCCTCCTTTTCATCTGAAAACAGCTCCTCATCTGACACCTGGGTGAGCCTACATCCTTCTGCTAATGCTATCACGGCCCTCCATGCTCTTCCTTCTCTGTCTTGGGCATGTACAGCAATGTAATCAGCTGTTGCAATAATGCTCTCAATGTCCATTACAACCACCTCTCCTTCTGGTTCATTAACAGGTGTTTCTGGTCTGAACAGATAGGCTGCTGGCCTCCTCCATATTTTATCTTCTATCCCTGGCATCCATGCAATTGCCATATCTGTTCCATACTGGAATAGTTCTCCATCTACTGGCTCCGCCCTAATCGCTGTCTGTCCGCAGTATGCTTGCATAATCTGTCGTGCTGTGAGCATGTTAATCCCTGGAGTAGAGCAAATTATGCCGTCCTCAGTAAAGGAGATCGTCATATTCAACCTGTTCATTATGTCTCTCCCCAGTATATTTACTGGTGAGGCACTATAATATAGAAGTGGAACTGACAGATCATAATCTCCAATAGATAAGGGAATGTTATAAGTAAAGGGAACCAACCCTCTAGCCCCAGAGAATCCTTGGGTGTTCATGGCTTCGCCTGACATCTTAAATTTACCTTCCCTTATGCAAGACCGGGTCGCCCCGGTGTCAACAAGGAATGATAATTTGTTGTCACCTATCGTTACCTCTATGCGTGGTTCCTCCGCACTATTAGGTGTTACTGACAGGATGGGACACACCAAGGCCGTCTGTGGGCTGTCCTATTGAGGGTACAACGATTGGCCATTTCCTGTGTAAGGGTTGTGTCTCAAGACCGTCACCCTACCCAGTTGTGTTTGTTGTGCTTGGGGTTGTTGTGTCATCGCTACCTGTTGTTGTGTTATTTGTTGTTGTTGTTCATTTCCCTGTTGCAACGTCTGCTGTTGTTGTAGGCCCTGCTGTTCCTGTGAGGGCCCTGGTTGTCCCTGTTCACTCCATGATGGTGTTCCTGGTCTAACTCTACATGTGCGTGACATGTGCCCTAATAGTCCAAAACTCCAACACACCGGTGGTTCCCTATTCTGCCATGGAAAGCTCACTGTGTTGTCCTGGTATACTGGTTGCCCTGTGGGGTAAGAAGTTCTAAGTCCTCCCACCTGCTGTTGGGTGTTATATCCGTATCCTCTCCCCCTCATAATTCCTCCTCTCCCCCTGTTATAATTATAATACCCACCTCCTGCCATTGGGTGTCCACCTCCCATGTTGGTCGTGTATGGTTGGAGTGGCGGCGCCTGTTGTGTTATAGTCTGCGAAGGTGATATTTGGGAGGAATCTTGTGCAGCCACTACTTGTGTGGGGCTTTGGGTCATTGTTGTAGGCGTAGTTATTAGTGCCCCTTCCATTGTGTATTTAGTAAGCTTTTTCTGTACTAGTTTAGCCTCTTCCGTTTTCCTGTCCTCTTCCTTTTGTTTCATTTTTCCTTGCCATGTCCTGCAATAATGCACTATAGTCAGTTGTATTTCTGGCCATGGTTTTGCTTCAATTCCCACTACTTTCTTTAGTTGTTTCTGAACTCCTTCTGGGAGCCCCTGAACTAGTATATGATAAAATATTGCTGGTGTTTTATCCCATTGTTCTCTAGTTTCCATGCGCCACTTCTCTTGGATTTCCTGGATATAATCAACAGGATCTTCGTTCTCACGCATCTTGCGGGAGGTAATTGCTCCTATGTCTGACGTGTCTGGGTACTGTACCCTCAGTGCCTGCCATAGTGCATGTCTGCAGTTTGCGAATGGTGCCCCATCATGCGATGTGTTTGTTATTGTTACCCCATGGAATCCCGCTCTCTTCCAAATGTCATCCGCTCTATCCCCTAATATTGATATTAAAAGGCCCTTTACATCTCCTACTGCCAGTTTCTGTCCTGCGGTGTGTTTTTCCATTTCATATATCCACTTACCCGCACCTCCACTTAATGATGGGAGCCTGCATTTTATATTTTCTTTATCGGTATGTTTCCAAGGGACATACTGTGGTCTAACCCCTCCTCTCTCCAAAAGTGGCATTAAGTTATGTCTCGTTTCACCCTTTGTGTTCCATTATATCGAGTCCTCACACCCTTCCTCCTCTTCCCTTTCTTCTACATCTTCAATTTCGTCCGTATTTCCCCTGCTCGTAACTCTTTCTTCTCCATCTTTTCCCCTTCTTCCATCATTTCCTGTATCTAATGTGGGCATGTGTATTCGTTTTTCCTGCCTGCGACTAGGGAGGTCTCTAAACCGACATGCATAGGGTGTCAGTTCGTCTGTGAAGGGCGCGAGTTTTGTTCTGCGTAACGAGGGTGAGGTGGTTGAGCATGTAGGGTGCGATGGGGGAGGGCGTGATGGGGATGGTGCGGCCTCATGTGTCTGTCTTTCCGCTCTTCCTTGCTCTCCCTCCTCACTTCTCTCCAGCTCATCCTTTCTCCTACTGATCCATGGTGAGTCTGTGTTGGTCCGGGTGATGTATAGTTTATCTAAGCTTTCCCTTCCGCTGTTTCTTCCTTCCTTCTCCACTCCTTCTTCTTCCTCACTACAAAAGTCAGTCATAAATGGCACCCCCCACTCTGTCTTTTTCCCCTTGATCGTTACTGTTTGTAAGTCTATTAGGTCCAGTTCTCCTTTTTCTCCTTTATCAACCGCTCCCCTTTGTGCTGATGTTGTTGCTACTTCTGTGTTTCTATATACATCCCCCCATGCTCCACTCTCCCTTCTCCTATCTTCTCTTTCTCCTTTATTTCTCTCCTCCATCTCCCTGCTATTTTCCTCCCTTTTCCTTTTTAATTCCTCCATCACTTCACTGCTCATCTGTTCCAATATTTTCATCCTCTTTCTTCCTTTCCCATTTCACCCTTTCTCTTTCTACTATACTCTCTATCACCCTCCCTTCTTCGTATTTCTTAGTTGTTTCTGATAGTAACCTCCTCTTCCACATTGCCATTTCCGTTTCCTTTTCTTCTTCTTCCCTTTTCTTTTCTCGCAGCACTACTCTTGATACCCTTTCTGCTGCTGCTTTTACCCTTTCAGCTTCTCTCCTTTGCTCCTCAGTTCGTTCCCTTATTTTTTCCAATTAGTTCTTACCTTCTTTCCTTTTCCTCGCTCTCTCTCTCTCCTCCCTCTCGAGCTGCTTGATCAATTCATTCTGCTCATCCCTTAATTTTGCTAGTCGTTCCTCCAAAATCTCTTCTTTTTGTCGTAACAGCTCTTCCCCCCTCATTTCACTCTCCCTGTCATTATCCTCGTCTGTTTTCTTTACTACCTCCTTCTCTTCTCCTGTTAATGAACCTCGTAGTTTTAATAATATTTGTGCAGCTACCCACTCATCATTTCCTATTTCCACAGTCTGGTCTTCTCCAGTCCTCCCCTCCCCTGCTGGCATCTTCCTATGAGCCACATATGGTGGAGGGCTGTATGCCGGGTTCGAGTATCCCTCAGCCGCCCTTAACTGTCCTCTTTCTATTTCTCCTAATTCTCTTAAAGGGTACAACCCCCCTCCCTCTGTTTTCACTCCCTTTGCTAGGGTTATATCGTTGCTTGGTTCCTTTTTTATTTCATATGATATATTATTCTTTTCTCCTCCCTCTCCTCTGTTCTCCGTGCTCTTTAGGTCCTCACTCCCCTTTTTCCCATCCTCTCCTTCCTCCTTAATCTCTTTTTCTTCCTGTATTTCCCCCATAGTGAACATTCCATTTGGTCCTGGTGGGGACCCTTGGAACATCCTCCATAAGTTAAACACCTCCACGTGGTTTGCCAACTTCTTCCCTTTATATGTATTGTGCAGATGGTTTAATAGTGAATGTTGGGCATATGGATCGAAACTACCATTAGGCGGCCACGGTGTTAGCATTTTGTTATCCGTCCCCTGGGTCCATTCTATGCTGTACTTAATCAGTTTCTCCCTATGGGGTGGCAATGTTGTGCATATGTGTTGTAGTGGGGTAGTGAGGGTGTTCCCCCACCCTCCCGATCCTGTCCAGTATGACATAGTAGCGCTCCACTTCTTACCCTTCCCCTATCTGGTAGCAGTTTATCTCACTAGCAGTTTACAGTATACAACCTTATATCGTTACCTGGCCACATAAGTTTGGGGACTTACGACAGTCCGCTAAGGAGAAAATTTTTTTTATAAAAAATATAGTATTTTACATTTGTATATTTTCTTCTGTCTTTCTTTCTTTATACAACACCGTTACGGCCCCCTGCGGCCGAGGCGCACGTAGCCCCCTGCGGCTGCGTACCCCTTATGACGTTCTTATACAGTCGTCCTATTTTCACGTCTTCCTCCCCCTTCTACACTTGCCGTTGCCGGCGTTCTCCGTGCGCAGCCACGTTCCCCGTTTCGCCTTTCCCCGATCAACTCATTTACCTTTTATCTCCGTTTCCACTCCCTTACCACACTTCTCTTCCCCACCACTCTCAAAACTAAAATGCCTTGTGCTCGCGATATCCTATTAAAGCCCTACTGGTGACGTCACCGATCTCTTCGAGTTACTAGTAAGTTCTTCATATATTCTTTAAGTTCAAAATACACTTGCATGCAATCTACCCCCGTTAACCTTACAGCTGTCTTCCTGTCACTCCTGGAACAAGGTAATCAAATCAATGATATAATCGGACTGCGCACGCTGCGTCGCCTCGCGTGTGATACGCCCCTCGACAGGAGGGCTTAACCAGCCAATTATCTTCCGTATTGGGCAACTAACTAGCTACCGTCTACAGGGAAACATCATCTACCTATCGAGTTTCTTGCTCGAACAATAGGGATCCTCATCTACTCATTGATCAATAAATGCCAAATCGTAGGAAACCACACACAAACCCTTACACGTAGTCGCGATCTAGGCCAATCAGTGTCTACGAGCGGTCGCACGTGATGTTTTCGTGCTCCCCCCCCTCTCTCGCGTAACGTAGCTGACTGCTCTCGCACTTGTTCGGCTACCATTCATTCCATTGCCAACACTAAATTGTCAAACCTTCGCCGCGCACCTGTGCAACACCTCCCCCCTCCTGTATTTAATTCCTCCCCCCTCCCTCACAATTTCACATTGCTTGTTGTGCGTGGCATGCTCACCAAGTTCTCTTGATGCGGGGCCGCTCGACTGCGTGCACCCCTCCAAGCGGCTCGCCACCTCCCCTCGTCTGGACCACGTCTGGACACTCCCCAACCGCGGGCGGGATATTTCTCAACCGGCTCCCGAGGGCCAATATCCGGATTGCGCTGTCCGGTCTTCTCGCAGCTCCGCGACGGTCCTGTAGTCCTCAGAAGGGGGCGACGGCAGAGGGGGCCGAGCAGCCGGGCCTCCTCGCAACTGGTGTGCCTGGAAAAAGTAAAAATAAAAAGGCGGATCTTAAACAGATCTCAGCAGTGCCTCCAACTTGTCGGGGGGAAATTCTGCCGGGGTCGGCCGGGCCGTCCGCAGACCTCCGGGCAGGGAGGCCCCAACTCCTCCCGTATATCCCAGATGAGAGAGTATGAGACACACGCAATAAGCAAGGTGACTCTGCTGTTTATTAAACAAAAACGGCAGGGATGGGTCAAGGATCGTACGAGTCCGTCCTGACACACACACAATCGTGGGGCTCGCAGGCCCTTTTCACCTTAGTATGACGCGCTACTTGCGTCACCTTGGAAAGTTAGCAAAAAACCTATCGCCACTCTTAATTGGTTGCTCGAGTGGTAGGGTTAGTATAGCATACGTATAGAGAACAATATTAGTGGACAAGGGTTAGTCAGGTGATATATCTGGGTTGTCCCTACAATTAGATACATGAGAATTGTTACATGAAGACCCCTGAGGATTGGTTAATGTTAATGGCGTCAGTGATAAGAGCCCCATGTTCTGATTGGTGCGCCCGCGAGCTTCCCAGCCTGGGACCATCGCTGTTCCCAGCTCGCGGTGTACCTGTCATTTGCAACAATGTTTCACTGTGAGTACGTGCAGACAATGTGAGGACTTATTCATGAGCTGGGAGGCCGACTACTCCCACTGTCGCAGATGTCCATTGAGCCTTTTAAGTGTATTTGCCTGTGTCTTGTAACGAGGGATCCAGACACCTTCTTCCTCCTGGGCTTGGCATTCTGTCAGGTTCGGCTTGGTCACGTGAGGTAGGACCGTGTTTGAGGCAGAATTCTGCACAATTAATATTGTTTTTCTACTGTGTGCCTGGTTTAATTTGCAGGTGTGATTTTAACGTTGGTGCGCGGCGTGCAAGGTTGCAACATCGTGCCCTTGATGGTCTGCTTTCGGAATGTGGGTTTGCAACATTGCGACCTTGGCTGTCTGTTTTCGCCAGGCTCATTCTGCAGGATCAGCAACCTGACTCTTGTTCTTTTAACGTCCATAGAAGCTCTTGTTTGCGGCCTACTTAGGCCTGGTGTACAGATAGAACCGTTTGGTGCACAGGCGCTTTAGGTTATAGTATCATATTGTCTTATGACCAGTATCGTGTCTTCATTATATTTATCATTATGGCACCTGGGTTTAGGAGAAGCGTAAGCAAGCTCTTTAAATGAGTTCATGATGCGTCTTGCGTTTCTGCATTTTGAGAGCCTATGTGGAAAATAATAAAGATGCACGTCCGTGAGCATGTCTGTCGCCTACGTCATAGCACTGAGTATATTCTTCGTGTAGATTGGTGCGGGAGTGTCCAGTGTGTATATTTGCACAGGTGTGCTGACCGTTGGCTAGGTCGTCATGGCATCTCTAACGACGTGTAGGTTTTAGTCGAGTTGATCCGTGCCGCAGGTGTCGGCATGGGCAGGGCGGGCTGCTGGGCAGGCAGATGGACACATCCCTATGTTCCTGTACCAGGGTATTTGGTCGTCTGGTAGATGGGCAAACTCTTCTTGTGGCGGGTGCCTGGGCCGTGATCCTTTAGGCCAGGCGCGAGAGGGGAAGGGCGGGAGCCTGTTTTTCCATTCTCCCACTTCACTATTCACACAAGCCCCAGGCTACGCCAGTCTGCATGCACTGAGCTATAGCACTCTATTCACACCAGCCCCAGGCTATGCCAGCCTGCATGCACTGGACTATGGAACTCTATTCACACGAGCCCCAGGCTATGCCAGTCTGCATGCACTAGGCTATGACACTCTATTCACATGATCCCAAGGCTAAGCCAGTCTGCATGCCCTGGGCTATGGCACTCTATTCACACCAGTCCCAGGCGATGCCAGCCTGCATGCAAAGGACTATGGAACTCTATTCACACGAGCCCCAGGCTATGCCAGTCTGCATGCACTGGGCTATGGCACTCTATTCACAGGAGTCCCAGGCTTCATCAGTCCACATGCACTAGGCTATGGCACTCTAGTGACACAAGGGCAGGCTACGCCCGTCTGCATGCAGTGGGCTATGGCAGTATATTCACACCAGCCCCAGGCTATGCCAGTCTGTATGCACTGGGCGATGGCACTCTATTCACACCAGCCCCAGGCTATGCCAGACTGCATGCACTGGGATGTGGCACTTTATTCACACAAGCCCCAAGCTATGCCAGTCTGCATGCACTGGGCTGTGGCACTCTATTCACACCACCCCCAGGCTATGCCAGTCTGTATGCACTGGGCGATGGCACTCTATTCACACCAGCCCCAGGCTATGCCAGACTGCATGCACTGGGCTGTGGCACTTTATTCACACGAGCCCCAAGCTATGCCAGTCTGCATGCACTGGGCTGTGGCACTCTATTTACACAAGCCCCAGGATATGCCAGTCTGCATGCACTGGGCTGTGGCAATATATTCACACGAGCCGCAGGCTATGCCGGTATGCATGCGCTGGGCTATGGCACTCTATTCACATGAGCCTCAGGCTATGCCAGTCTGCATGCGCTGGGCTATGGCAGTCTATTCACACCAGCCCCAGGCAATGCCAGTCTGCATGTGCTGGGCCTATAGCACTCTATTCACACGAGCCCCAGGCTATGCCAGTCTGTATGCACTGGGCCATGGCAGTCTATTCACACGAGCCCCAGACTATGCCAGTCTACACGCACTATGGCACTCTATTCACACCAGCCCCAGGCTATGCCAATCTGCATGCACTGGGCTATGGCAGTCTATTCACACGAGCCCCAGACTATGCCAGTCTGCACGCACTATGGCACTCTATTCACACGAGCCGCAGACTATGCCAGTCTGCACGCACTATGGCATGCTACTCACACCAGCCCCAGGCCATGCCAGACTGCATGCACTGGGCTGTGGCACTCTATGCATGCCAGGCCCAGGCTATGCCAGCCTGCAAGCACTGGGCTATGGCAGTCTATTCACATGAGCCCCAGACTAGGCCCGTCTGCATTCACTGGGCTATGGCACTCTATTCACACTCACCCCAGTCTATGCCAGTTTGCATGCACTGGACTATGGCACTCTTTTCACACCAGCCCCAGACTATGCCAGTCTGCACGCACTATGGCACTCTATTCACACGAGCCGCAGACTATGCCAGTCTGCACGCACTATGGCATGCTACTCACACCAGCCCCAGGCCATGCCAGACTGCATGCACTGGGCTGTGGCACTCTATGCATGCCAGCCCCAGGCTATGCCAGCCTGCAAGCACTGGGCTATGGCAGTCTATTCACATGAGCCCCAGACTAGGCCCGTCTGCATTCACTGGGCTATGGCACTCTATTCAAACTCACCCCAGTCTATGCCAGTTTGCATGCACTGGACTATGGCACTCTTTTCACACCAGCCCCAGGCTATGCCAGTCTGCATGCACTGGGCTGTGGCACTCTATTCACACGAGCCCCAGGCAATGCCAGTCTGCATGCACTGGGCTGTGGCACTCTATTCACACGATCCCCAGGCTATGCCATTCTGCATGCACTGGGCTGTGGTGCTCGTTTCACATGAGCCCCAGGATATGCCAGTCTGCATGCACCGGACTGTGGCACTCTATTCACACATGCCCCAGGTTATGCCAGTCTGCATGCATTGGGATATGGCACTCTATTCACCCACACCCCAAGCTATGCCAGTCTGCATGCACTGGGCTATGGCACTCTATTCACATGAGCCACAGGCTATGCAAGTCTGCATGCACTGGACTATGGCACTCAATTCACATGAGCCGCAGGCTATGCCATTCTGCATGTACTGAGCTATGGCACTCTATTCACAAAAGCCCCAGGCTACGCCAGTCTGCATGCACTGAGCTATGGCACTCTATTCACACCAGCCCCAGGCTATGCCAGCCTGCATGCACTGGACTATGGAACTCTATTCACACGAGCCCCAGGCTATGCCAGTCTGCATGCACTAGGCTATGACACTCTATTCACATGATCCCAAGGCTAAGCCAGTCTGCATGCCCTGGGCTACCACCCCCAGGCTATGCCAATCTGCACGGACTGGGCTATGCCATTCTATTCACATGAACCCCAGGCTACGCCAGTCTGCATGCACTGAGCTATGGCACTCTATTCACACCAGTCCCAGGCTATGCCAGCCTGCATGCACTGGACTATGGAACTCTATTCACAGGAGCCCCAGGCTATGCCAGTCTGCATGCACTGGGCTATGGCACTCTATTCACAGGAGACCCAGGCTTCATCAGTCCACATGCACTAGGCTATGGCACTCTAGTGACACAAGGGCAGGCTACGCCAATCTGCATGCAGTGGGCTATGGCAGTCTATTCACACCAGCCCCAGGCTATGCCAGTCTGCATGCACTGTGCTATGGCAGTCTATTCCCCAGCCCCCGGCTATGCCAGTCTGCATGCACTCGGCTATGGCATTCTATTCACACAAGCCCCAGACTACGCCAGTCTGCACGCACTATAGCACTCTATTCACACCCGCCTCAGTCTATGCCAGTCTGCATGCACTTGGCTATGGCAGTCTATTCACACGAGCCCCAGACTATGCCAGTCTGCACGCACAATGGCACTCTATTCACACCAGCCCCAGACTATGCCAGTCTGCATGCACTATGGCACGCTAGTCACACCAGCCCCAGGCCATGCCAGTCTGCATGCACTGGGCTATGGCACTCTATTCACACGAGCCCCAGGCTATGCCCGTCGGCATGCACTGGGCTATAACACTATATTCTCACGCACCCCAGTCTATGCCAGTCTGCATGCACTGGACTATGGCACTCTATTCACACCAGCCCCAGGCTATGCCAGTCTGTATGCACTGGGCGATGGCACTCTATTCACACGAGCCCCAAGCTATGCCAGTCTGCATGCACTGGGCTGTGGCACTCTATTCACACAAGCCCCAAGATATGCCAGTCTGCATGCACTGGGCTGTGGCAATATATTCACACGAGCCGCAGGCTATGCCAGTATGCATGCGCTGGGCTATGGCACTCTATTCACACGAGCCTCAGGCTATGCCAGTCTGCATGCGCTGGGCTATGGCAGTCTATTCACACCAGCCCCAGGCTATGCCAGTCTGCATGTGCTGGGCCTATAGCACTCTATTCACACGAGCCCCAGGCTATGCCAGTCTGTATGCACTGGGCTATGGGAGTCTATTCACACCAGCCCCAGGCTCGCCAGTCTGCATGCACTGGGCTATGGCAGTCTATTCACATGAGCACCAGACTATGCCAGTCTGCACGCACTATGGCACTCTATTCACACCAGCCCCAGGCTATGCCAGTTTGCATGCCCTGGGCTATGGCAGTCTATTCACACGAGCCCCAGACTATTCCAGTCTGCACGCACTATGGCACTCTATTCACACGAGCCCCAGACTATGACAGCCTGCACGCACTATGGCATGCTACTCACACCCGCCCCAGGCCATGCCAGACTGCATGCACTGAGCTGTAGCACTCTATGCACGCCAGCCCCATGCTATGCCAGTCTGCATGCACTGGGCTATGGCAGTCTATTCACATGAGCCCCAGGCTAGACCCGTCTGCATTCACTGGGCTGTGGCACTCTATTCACACGCACCCCAGTCTATGCCAGTTTGCATGCACTGGACTATGGCACTCTATTCACACCAGCCCCAGGCTATGCCAGTCTGCATGCACTGGGCTATAGCACTCTATTCACATGATCCCCAGGCTATGCCAGTCTGCATTCACTGGGCTGTGGCACTCTATTCACACGCACCCCAGTCTATGCCAGTTTGCATGCACTGGACTATGGCACTCTATTCACACCAGCCCCAGGCTATGCCAGTCTGCATGCACTGGGCTGTGGCACTCTATTCACATGATCCCCAGGCTATGCCAGTCTGCATGCACTGGGCTGTGGTGCTCATTTCATATGAGCCCCAGGATATGCCAGTCTGCATGCACTGGACTGTGGCACTCTATTCACACATGCCCCAGGTTATGCCAGTCTGCATGCATTGGGCTATGGCACTCAATTCACACACCAGCCCCAGGCTATGCCAGTCTGCATGCACTGGGCTATGGCACTCTATTCACACCAGCCCCAGGATATGCCAGTCTGCATGCACTGGGCTATGACACTCTATTCACACGAGCCGCAGGCTATGCCAGTCTGCATGCACTGGACTATGGCACTCTATTCACACAAACCCCAGGCTATGCCAGTCTGCATGCACTGAGCTATGGCACTCTATTCACACCAGCCCCAGTCTAGACCAGTCTGCATGCACTAGGCTATGGCACTCTATTCACATGATCCCAAGGCTAAGCCAGTCTGCATGCCCTGGGCTATGGCACTCTATTCACACCAGTCCCAGGCTATGCCAGCCTGCATGCACTGGACAATGGAACTCTATTCACACGAGCCCCAGGCTATGCCAGACTGCATGCACTGGACTATGGCCCTCTATTCACACGAGCCCCAGGCTATGCCAGTCTGAATGCACTGGGCTATGGCACTCTATTCACAGGAGCCCCAGGCTTCGTCAGTACACATGCACTAGGCTATGGCACTCTATTGACACGAGCCCCAGGCTGCGCCCGTCTGCATGCTGTGGGCTATGGCAGTCTATTCACACCAGCCCCAGGCTATGCCAGTCTGCATGCACTGTGCTATGGCAGTCTATTCACACCAGCCCCAGGCTATGTCAGTCTGCATGCGCTGGGCTATGGCATTCTATTCACACAAGCCCCAGACTATGCCAGTCTGCATGCACTATGGCACTCTATTCACACCCGCCCCAGGCTATGCCAGTCTGCATGCACTCGGCTATGGCAGTTTATTCACACGAGCCCCAGACTATGCCAGTCTGTACGCACTATGGCACGATATTCACACCAGCCTCAGGCCATGCAAGTCTGCATGCACTGGGCTATGGCAGTCTATTCACACGAGCCCCAGACTATGACAGTCTGCACGCACTATGGCACTCTATTCACACCAGCCCCAGGCTATGCCAGTCTGCATGCCCTGGGCTATGGCAGTCTATTCACACGAGCCCCAGACTATGCCAGTCTCCACGTACTATGGCACTCTATTCACACGAGCCCCAGACTATGCCAGTCTGCATGCACTCTGGCACTCTATTCACACCAGCCCCAGGCTATGCCAGTCTGCATGCCCTGGGCTATGGCAGTCTATTCACACGAGCCCCAGACTATGCCAGTCTGCACGCACTATGGCACTCTATTCACACGAGCCCCAGACTATGACAGTCTGCACGCACTATGGCCTGCTACTCACACCCGCCCAGGCCATGCCAGACTGCATGCACTGAACTGTAGCACTCTATGCACGCCAGCCCCAGGCTATGCCAGTCTGCATGCACTGGGCTATGGCAGTCTATTCACATGAGCCCCAGGCTAGACCCGTCTGCATTCACTGGGCTGTGGCACTCTATTCACACGCACCCCAGTCTATTCCAGTTTGCATGCACTGGACTATGGCACTCTATTCACACCAGCCCCAGGCTATGCCAGTGTGCATGCACTGGGCTATAGCACTCTATTCAAACCAGCCCCAGGCTATGCCAGTCTGCATGCACTGGGCTGTGGCACTCTATTCACACGAGCCCCAGGCTATGCCAGTCTGCATGTACTGGGCTGTGGCACTCTATTCACATGATCCCCAGGCTATGCCAGTCTGCATGCAATGGGCTGTGGTGCTCGTTTCACATGAGCCCCAGGATATGCCAGTCTGCATGCACTGGACTGTGGCACTCTATTCACACATGCCCCAGGTTATGCCAGTCTGCATGCATTGGGCTATGGCACTCTATTCACACACCAGCCCCAGGCTATGCCAGGCTGCATGCACTGGGCTATGGCACTCTATTCACACCAGCCCCAGGATATGCCAGTCTGCATGCACTAGGCTATGACACTCTATTTACACGAGCCGCAGGCTATGCCAGTCTGCATGCACTGGACTATGACACTCTATTCACACAAACCCCAGGCTATGCCAGTCTGCAGGCACTGAGCTATGGAACTCTATTCACACCAGCCCCAGGCTAGACCAGTCTGCATGTACTAGGCTATGGCACTCTATTCACATGATCCCAAGGCTATGCCAGTCTGCATGCACTGGACAATGGAACTCTATTCACACAAGCCCCAGGCTATGCCAGACTGCATGCACTGGACTATGGCCCTCTATTCACACGAGCCCCAGGCTATGCCAGTCTGCATGCACTGGGCTATGGCACTCTATTCACAGGAGCCCCAGGCTTCGTCAGTACACATGCACTAGGCTATGGCACTCTATTGACACAAGGGCAGACTACGCCCGTCTGCATGCTGTGGGCTATGGCAGTCTATTCACACCAGCCCCTGGCTATGCCAGTCTGCATGCACTGTGCTATGGCAGTCTATTCACACCAGCCCCAGGCTATGCCAGTCTGCATGCACTGGGCTATGGCATTCTATTCACACAAGCCCCAGACTATGCCAGTCTGCATGCACTATGGCACTTTATTCACACCCGCCCCAGGCTATGCCAGTCTGCATGCACTCGGCTATGGCAGTCTATTCACATGAGCCCCAGACTATGCCAGTATGTACGCACTATGGCACGATATTCACACCAGCCCCAGGCCATGCCAGTCTGCATGCACTGGGCTATGGCACTTAATTCACACGAGCCCCAGGCTATGCCCATCTAGATGCACTGGGCTATGGCACTATATTCCCACCAGCCCCAGGCTATGCCAGTCTGCATGCACTGGGCTGTGGCACTTTATTCACACAAGCCCCAGGCTATGCCAGTCTGCATGCACTGGGTTGTGGCAATCTATTCACACGAACTGCAGGCTGTGCCAGTCTGCATGTATTGGGCTGTGGCAATCTATTCACATGAGCCCCAGGCTATGCCAGTCTGCATGCACTGAGCTATAGCACTCTATTCACACCAGACCCAGGCTATGCCAGTCTGCATGCACTGGGCTATGGCACTCTATTCACATTAGCCCCAGGCTATGCCATTCTGCATGCACTGGGGTATGACACTCTAGTCACACGAGCCCCAGGCTATGCCAGTCTGCATGCACTGGGCTATGGCACTCTATTCACACACACCCCAGGCTATGCCAGTCTACCTGCACTGGGCAATGCACTCTATTCACACGAGCCTCAGGCTATGCCAGTCTGCATGCACTTGGCTATGGAACTCTATTGACACAAGGGCAGGCTACGCCCGTCTGCATGCAGTGGGCTATGGCAGTCTATTCACACCAGCCCCAGGCTATGCCAATCTGCATGCACTGTGCTATGGCAGTCTATTCACACCAGCCCCAGGCTATGCCAGTCTGCATGCACTGGGCTTTGGCATTCTATTCACACAAGCCCCAGAGTATGCCAGTCTGCACGCACTATGGCACTCTATTCACACCAGCCCCAGGATATGCCAGTCTGCATGCACTGGGCTATGACACTCTATTCACACGAGCCGCAGGCTATGCCAGTCTGCATGCACTGGACTATGACACTCTATTCACACAAACCCCAGGCTATGCCAGTCTGCAGGCACTGAGCTATAGCACTCTATTCACACCAGCCCCAGGCTAGGCCAGTCTGCATGCACTAGGCTATGGCACTCTATTCACATGATCCCAAGGCTAAGCCAGTCTGCATGCCCTGGGCTATGGCACTCTATTCACACCAGCCCCAGGCTATGCCAGTCTGCATGCACTGGGCTATGACACTCTATTCACACCAGCCCCAGGCTATGCCTGTCTGCATGCACTGGGCTGTGGCACTTTATTCACACAAGCCCCAGGCTATGCCAGTCTGCATGCACTGGGCTATGGCACTCTATTCACAGGAGCCCCAGGCTTCGTCAGTACACATGCACTAGGCTATGGCACTCTATTGTCACAAGGGCAGACTACGCCCGTCTTCATGCTGTGGGCTATGGCAGTCTATTCACACCAGCCCCTGGCTATGCCAGTCTGCATGCACTGTGCTATGGCAGTCTATTCACACCAGCCCCAGGCTATGCCAGTCTGCATGCACTATGGCACTCTATTCACACCCGCCCCAGGCTAGGCCAGTCTGCATGCACTCGGCTATGGCAGTCTATTCACATGAGCCCCAGACTATGCTAGTCTGTACGCACTATGGCACGCTATTCACACCAGCCCCAGGCCATGCCAGTCTGCATGCACTGGGCTATGGCACTTAATTCACACGAGCCCCAGGCTATGCCTGTCTGCATGCACTGGGCTATGGCACTATATTCCCACCAGCCCCAGGCTATGCCAGTCTGCATGCACTGGGCTATGGCACTCTATTCCCACCAGCCCCAGGCTATTCCAGTCTGCATGCACTGGGCTGTGGCACTTTATTCACACAAGCCCCAGGCTATGCCAGTCTGCATGCACTGGGTTGTGGCAATCTATTCACACGAGCCGCAGGCTGTGCCAGTCTGCATGTATTGGGCTGTGGCAATCTATTCACATGAGCCCCAGGCTATGCCAGTCTGCATGCACTGAGCTATAGCACTCTATTCACACCAGATCCAGGCTATGCCAGTCTGCATGCACTGGGCTATGGCACTCTATTCACATTAGCCCCAGGCTATGCCATTCTGCATGCACTGGGGTATGACACTCTAGTCACACGAGCCCCAGGCTATGCCAGTCTGCATGCACTGGGCTATGGCACTCTATTCACACGCACCCGAGGCTATGCTAGTCTGCATGCACTGGACTATGGCCCTCTATTTATATGAGCGCCAGGCTATGCCAGTCTACCTGCACTGGGCAATGCACTCTATTCACACGAGCCCCAGGCTATGCCAGTCTGCATGCACTTGGCTATGGAACTCTATTCACACCAGACCCATGCTATGCCAGTCTGCATGCACTGGGCTATGGCACTCTATTCACATTAGCCCCAGGCTATGCCATTCTGCATGCAGTGGGCTATGGCAGTCTATTCACACCAGCCCCAGGCTATGCCAATCTGCATGCACTGTGCTATGGCAGTCTATTCACACCAGCCACAGGCTATGCCAGTCTGCATGCACTGGGCTATGGCATTCTATTCACACAAGCCCCAGAGTATGCCAGTCTGCACGCACTATGGCACTCTATTCACACCCGCCCCAAGCTATGCCAGTCTGCATGCACTCGGCTATGGCAGTCTATTCACATGAGCCCCAGACTATGCCAGTCTGCACGCACTATGGCACTCTATTCATACCAGCCCCAGACTATGCCAGTCTGCACACACTATGGCACGCTATTCACACCAGCCCCAGGCCATGCCAGTCTGCATGCACTGGGCTATGGCACTCTATTCACACCAGCCCCAGGCTATGCCAGTCTGCATGCACTGGGCTATGACACTCTATTCACACCAGCCCCAGGCTATGCCTGTCTGCATGCACTGGGCTGTGGCACTTTATTCACACAAGCCCCAGGCTATGCCCGTCTGCATGCACTGGGCTATGGTACTATATTCCCACCAGTCCCAGGCTATGCCAGTCTGCATGCACTGGGCTATGGCACTCTATTCACACCAGCCCCAGGCTATGCCAGTCTGCATGCACTGGGCTATGACACTCTATTCACACCAGCCCCAGGCTATGCCTGTCTGCATGCACTGGGCTGTGGCACTTTATTCACACAAGCCCCAGGCTATGCCAGACTGCATGCACTGGACTATGGCCCTCTATTCACACGAGCCCCAGGCTATGCCAGTCTGCATGCACTGGGCTATGGCACTCTATTCACAGGAGCCCCAGGCTTCGTCAGTACACATGCACTAGGCTATGGCACTCTATTGACACAAGGGCAGGCTACGCCCGTCTGCATACTGTGGGCTATGGCAGTCTATTCACACCAGCCCCAGGCTATGCCAGTCTGCATGCACTGTGCTATGGCAGTCTATTCACACCAGCCCCAGGCTATGCCAGTCTGCATGCACTGGGCTATGGCATTCTATTCACACAAGCCCCAGACTATGCCAGTCTGCATGCACTATGGCACTCTATTCACACCCGCCCCAGGCTATGCCAGTCTGCATGCACTCGGCTATGGCAGTCTATTCACACGAGCCCCAGACTATGCCAATCTGTACGCACTATGGCATGCTATTCACACCAGCCCCAGGCCATGCCAGTCTGCATGCACTGGGCTATGGCACTTAATTCACACGAGCCCCAGGCTATGCCCGTCTGCATGCACTGGGCTATGGCACTATATTCCCACCAGCCCCAGGCTATGCCAGTCTGCATGCACTGGGCTATGGCACTCTATTCCCACCAGCCCCAGGCTATGCCAGTCTGCATGCACTGGGCTGTGGCACTTTATTCACATCAGCCCCAGGCTATGCCAGTCTGCATGCACTGGGCTGTGGCAATCTATTCACACGAGCCGCAGGCTGTGCCAGTCTGCATGTATTGGACTGTGGCAATCTATTCACATGAGCCCCACGCTATGCCAGTCTGCATGCACTGAGCTATAGCACTCTATTCACATCAGACCCAGGCTATGCCAGTCTGCATGCACTGGGCTATAGTACTCTATTCACATTAGCCCCAGGCTATGCCATTCTACATGCACTGGGGTATGACACTCTAGTCACACGAGCCCCAGGCTATTTTAGTCTGCATGCACTGGGCTATGGCACTCTATTCACACGCACCCCAGGCTATGCTAGTCTGCATGCACTGGACTATGGCCCTCTATTTATATGAGCCCCAGGCTATGCCAGTCTACCTGCACTGGGCAATGCACTCTATTCACACGAGCCCCAGGCTATGCCAGTCTGCATGCACTTGGCTATGGAACTCTATTGACACAAGGGCAGGCTACGCCCGTCTGCATGCAGTGGGCTATGGCAGTCTATTCACACCAGCCCCAGGCTATGCCAGTCTGCATGCACTGTGCTATGGCAATCTATTCACACCAGCCCCAGGCTATGCCAGTCTGCATGCACTGGGCTATGGCATTCTATTCACACAAGCCCCAGACTATGCCAGTCTGCATGCACTATGGCACTCTATTCACACCCGCCCCAGGCTATGCCAGTCTGCATGCACTCGGCTATGGCAGTCTATTCACACGAGCCCCAGACTATGCCAATCTGTACGCACTATGGCATGCTATTCACACCAGCCCCAGGCCATGCCAGTCTGCATGCACTGGGCAATGGCACTTAATTCACACGAGCCCCAGGCTATGCCCGTCTGTATGCACTGGGCTATGGCACTATATTCCCACCAGCCCCAGGCTATGCCAGTCTGCATGCACTGGGCTATGGCACTCTATTCCCACCAGCCCCAGGCTATGCCAGTCTGCATGCACTGGGCTGTGGCACTTTATTCACATCAGCCCCAGGCTATGCCAGTCTGCATGCACTGGGCTGTGGCAATCTATTCACACGAGCCGCAGGCTGTGCCAGTCTGCATGTATTGGACTGTGGCAATCTATTCACATGAGCCCCACGCTATGCCAGTCTGCATGCACTGAGCTATAGCACTCTATTCACATCAGACCCAGGCTATGCCAGTCTGCATGCACTGGGCTATAGTACTCTATTCACATTAGCCCCAGGCAATGCCATTCTACATGCACTGGGGTATGACACTCTAGTCACACGAGCCCCAGGCTATTTTAGTCTGCATGCACTGGGCTATGGCACTCTATTCACACGCACCCCAGGCTATGCTAGTCTGCATGCACTGGACTATGGCCCTCTATTTATATGAGCCCCAGGCTATGCCAGTCTACCTGCACTGGGCAATGCACTCTATTCACACGAGCCCCAGGCTATGCCAGTCTGCATGCACTTGGCTATGGAACTCTATTGACACAAGGGCAGGCTACGCCCGTCTGCATGCAGTGGGCTATGGCAGTCTATTCACACCAGCCCCAGGCTATGCCAGTCTGCATGCACTGTGCTATGGCAGTCTATTCACACCAGCCCCAGGCTATGCCAGTCTGCATGCACTGGGCTATGGCATTCTATTCACACAAGCCCCAGACTATGCCAGTCTGCACGCACTATGGCACTCTATTCACACCCGCCCCAGGCTATGCCAGTCTGCATGCACTCGGCTATGGCAGTCTATTCACATGAGCCCCAGACTATGCCAGTCTGCACGCACTATGGCACTCTATTCATACCAGCCCCAGACTATGCCAGTCTGCACACACTATGGCACGCTAGTCACACCAGCCCCAGGCCATGCCAGTCTGCATGCACTGGGCTATGACACTTAATTCACTTGAGCCCCAGGCTATGCCCGTCTGCATGCACTGGGCTATGGTACTATATTCCCACCAGCCCCAGGCTATGCCAGTCTGCATGCACTGGGCTATGGCTTTCTATTCACACCAGCCCCAGGCTATGCCAGTCTGCATGCACTGGGCTATGGCACTCTATTCACACCAGCCCCAGGCTATGCCTGTCTGCATGCACTGGGCTGTGGCACTTTATTCACACGAGACCCAGGCCATGCAAGTCTGCATGCACTGGGCTGTGGCAATCTATTCACACGAGCCCCAGGCTGTGCCAGTCTGCATGTATTGGGCTGTGGCAATCTATTCACATGAACCCCTGGCTATGCCAGTCTGCATGCACTGGACTATGGACCTCTATTTACATAAGCCCCAGGCTATGCCTGTCTACCTGCACTGGGCAATGCACTCCATTCACATGAGCCCCAGGCTATGCAATTCTGCATGCATTGGGCTATGGCACTCTATTCACACGAGCCCCAGGATATGCCAGTCTGCATGCACTGGGCTATGGCACTCTATTCACACGAGCCGCAGCCTATGCCAGTCTGCATTCACTGGACTATGGCACTCTATTCACACGATCCCCAGGCTATGCCAGTCTGAATGCACTGGACTATGGCAGTCTATTTACATGGGCACCAGGCTATGCCAGTCTGCATGCACTGGGCTATGGCAGTCTATTGAGATGTACCCCAGGCTATGCCAGTCTGCATGCGCTGGGCTATGGCACTCTATTCACACCAGACCCAGGCTACACCAGTCTGCATGCACTATGGCACGCTATTCACATCAGCCCCAGGCCATGCCAGTCTACATGCACTGGGCTATGGCGCTCTATTCACACCAGCCCCAGGCTATGCCAGTCTGCATGCACTGGGCTATGGCAGTCTATTCACACCACCCCAGGCTATGCCAGTCTGCATGCACTGAGCTATGGCAGTCTATTCAGTCGAGCCCCAGACTATGCCAGTCTGCACGCACTATGGCACTCTATTCACACCAGCCCCAGGCTATGCCATTCTGCATGCACTATGACACGCAATTCACACCAGCCCCAGGCCATGCCAGTCTGCATGCACTGCGTTATGGCACTCTATTCGCATGAGCCCCAGGCTATGCCCGTCCGCATGCACTGGGCTATGGCACTGTATTCACATGAGCCCCAGGCTATGCCAGTCTGCATGCACTGGGCTATGGGACTCTATTCTCACCAGCCGCAGGCTACGCCATTCTGCATGCACTGGGCTGTGGCAATCTATTCACACCTGCCCAGGCTATGCCAGTCTGCATGCACTGAGCTAAGTCACTCTATTCACACCGGCCCCAGGCTATGCCAGTCTGCATGTACTGGGCTATGACACTCTATTCACATTAGCCCCAGGCTATGCCAATCTGCATGCACTGATGTATGGCACTCTAGTCACACGAGCCCCAGGCTATGCCAGTCTGCATGCACTGGGCTATGGCACTCTATTCACACGCACCCCAGGCTATGTCAGTCTGCATGCACTGGACTATGGCGCTCTATTCACACCAGCCCCAGGCTATGCCAGTCTGCATGCACTGGGCTATGGCACTCTATTCACATGAGCCGCAGGCTATGCCCGTCTGCATGCACTGGGCTATGGCACTCTATTCACACCATCCCCAGGCTATGCCAGTCTGCATGCACTGGGTTGTGGCACTCTATTCACACGAGCCCCAGGCTATGCCAGTCTGCATGCACTGGGCTGTGGCACTCTATTTACACGAGCCTCAGCCTATGCCAGTCTGCATGCACTGGGCTGTGGCAATCTATTCACATGAGCCCCAGGCTATGCAAGTCTGCATGCACTGGACTATGGCACTCTATTCACACGAGCCCCATGCTATGCCAGTCTGCCTGCACTGGGCTATGGCACTCTATTCACACCAGCCCCAGGATATGCCAGTCTGCATGCACTGGGCTATGGCACTCTATTCAAACGAGCCGCAGGCTATGCCAGTCTGCATGCACTGGACTATGGCACTCCATTCACATGAGCCGCAGGCTATGCCATTCTGCATGCACGGGCCATGGAAATCTATTCACACCAGCCCCAGGCTATGCCAGTCTGCATGCACTAGGCTATGGGACTCTATTCACACGAGCCTCAGGCCATGCCAGTCTCCATGCACTGGACTATGGCAGTCTATTTACATGGGCCCCAGGTTATGCCAGTCTGCATGCACTGGGCTATGGCAGTCTATTGACACGTGCCCCAGGCTATGCCAGTCTGCATGCGCTGGGCTATGGCACTCTATTCGCATGAGCCCCAGGCTATGCCAGTCTGCACGCACTGGGCTATGGCACTCTATTCACACGAGCCCCAGGCTATGCCAGTCTGCACGCACTGGCTATGGCACTCTATTCACACGAGCCCCAGGTTATGCAAGTCTGCATGCACTGGGCTATGGCATTCTATTCACATTAGCCCCAGGCTATGCCAGTCTGCATGCACTAGGTTATGGCACTCTAGTCACATGAGCCCCAGGCTATGTCAGTCTGCATGCACTGGGCTATGGCACTCTATTCACACGCACCCCAGGCTATGCCAGTCTGCATGCACTGGACTATGGCACTCTATTCACGCGAGCCCCAGGCTATGCCAGTCTGCCTGCACTGGGCTATGGCACTCTATTCACATGAGCCCCAGACTATGCCAGTCTGCACGCACTTGTCTATGGCCCTCTGTTCACACCAGCCCCAGGCTATGCCAGTCTGCATGTACTGGGCTGTAGCACTCTATTCACACGAGCCCCAGACTATGCCAGTCTGCACGCACTATGGCACTCTATTCACACCAGCCCCAGACTATGCCAGTCTGCACGCACTATGGCACGCTATTCACACCAGCCCCAGGCCATGCCAGTCTGCATGCACTGGGCTATGGCACTTCATTCACACGAGCCCCAGGCTATGCCCGTCTGCATGCACTGGGCTATGGTACTATATTCCCACCAGCCCCAGGCTATGCCAGTCTGCATGCACTGGGCTATGGCAGTCTATTGACACGTGCCCCAGGCTATGCCAGTCTGCATGCGCTGGGCCATGGCACTCTATTCGGATGGGCCCCTGCTATGCCAGTCTGCAGGCACTGGGCTATGGCACTCTCTTCACATGAGCCCCAGGCTGTGCCAGTCTGCACACACTGGGCTATGGCACTCTATTCACACCAGCCCCAGGCTATGCCAGTCTGCACGCACTGTGCTATGGCACTCTATTCGCACCAGCCCCAGGCTATGCCAGCCTGCACGCACTAGGCTATGAAACTATATTCACACCAGCCCCAAGCTATGCCAGTGTGCACGCACTGGGCTATGGCACTCTATTCACACGAGCATCAGGTCATGCCAGCGTACATGCACTGGGCTATAGAGCTCTATTCACATGAGCCCCAGGCAGTGCCAGTCTGCATGCACTGGGCTATGGCACTCTATTTACACCAGCCCCAGGCTATGGCAGTCTACATGCACTGGGCTATGGCACTCTATTCACACGAGCATCAGGTGATGCCAGTCTACATGCACTGGGCTATGCAGCTCTATTCACATGAGCCCCAGGCAGTGCCAGTCTGCATGCACTGGGCTATTGCACTTAATTCACGTCAGCCACAGGCTATGGCAGTCTGCATGCACTGGGTTATGGCACTTTATTCACACCAGCCCCAAGCTATGCCAGTCTGCATGCACTGGGCTATAGCACTCTATTCACAGGAGCATCAGGTGATGCCAGTCTACATGCACTGGGCTATGGAGCTCTATTCACATGAGCCCCAGGCTATGCCAGTCTGCATGCACTGGACTATGGCACTCTATTCACGCGAGCCCCACGCTATGCAAGTCTGCACTGGGGTATGGCACTCTATTCACACGAGCCCCAGGCTATGCCAGCCTGCACGCACTGGGCTATGAAACTATATTCACACCAGCACCAGGCTATGCCAGTCTGCACGCACTGGGCTATGGCACTTTATTCACACCAGCCCCAAGCTATGCCAGTCTGCACGCACTGGGCTATAGCACTCTATTCACATGAGCATCAGGTGATGCCAGTCTACATGCACTGGGCTATGGAGCTCTATTCACATGAGCCCCAGGCTATGCCAGTCTGAATGCACTGGACTATGGCACTCTATTCACGCGAGCCCCAGGCTATGCCAGTCTGCCTGCACTGGGCTATGGCACTCTATTCACATGAGCCCCAGACTATGCCAGTCTGCACGCACTTGTCTATGGCCCTCTGTTCACACCAGCCCCAGGCTATGCCAGTCTGCATGTACTGGGCTGTAGCACTCTATTCACACGAGCCCCAGGCTATGCCAGTCTGCATGCACTGGGCTATGGCACTCTATTCACACGAGCCCCAGGCTATGCCAGTCTGCATGCACTGGGCTATGGCACTCTATTCACATGAGCCCCAGGCTATGCCAGTCTGTATGCACTAAGCTATGGCACTCTATTCACACGAGCCACAGCTACGCCAGTCTGCATGCACTGAGCTATGGCAGTCTATTCACACCAGCTCCATGCTATGCCAGTCTGCATGCACTGGGCTATGGCACTCTATTCACACCAGCCCCAGGTTATGCCAGTCTGCATGCACTGTGCTATGGCACTCTATTCACACCAGCCCCAGGCTATGCCATTCTGCAAGCACTGGGCTATGACACTCTATTCACACCAGCCCCAGGCTATGCCTGTCTGCATGCAGTAGGCTATGGCACTCTATTCACACAATCTCAAGGCTAAGCCAGTCTGCATGCCCTGGGCTATGGCAGTCTATTCACACGAGCCCCAGACTATGCCAGTCTGCACGCACTATGGCACTCTATTCACACCAGCCCCAGACTATGCCAGTCTGCACGCACTATGGCACGCTATTCACACCAGCCCCAGGCCATGCCAATCTGCATGCACTGGGCTATGGCACTTCATTCACACGAGCCCCAGGCTATGCCCGTCTGCATGCACTGGGCTATGGTACTATATTCCCACCATCCCCAGGCTATGCCAGTCTGCATGCACTGGGCTATGGCAGTCTATTCACACGCACCCCAGGCTATGCTAGTCTGCATGCACTGGACTATGGCCCTCTATTTATATGAGCCCCAGGCTATGCCAGTCTACCTGCACTGGGCAATGCACTCTATTCACACGAGCCCCAGGCTATGCCAGTCTGCATGCACTTGGCTATGGAACTCTATTGACACAAGGGCAGGCTACGCCCGTCTGCATGCAGTGGGCTATGGCAGTCTATTCACACCAGCCCCAGGCTATGCCAGTCTGCATGCACTGTGCTATGGCAATCTATTCACACCAGCCCCAGGCTATGCCAGTCTGCATGCACTGGGCTATGGCATTCTATTCACACAAGCCCCAGACTATGCCAGTCTGCATGCACTATGGCACTCTATTCACACCCGCCCCAGGCTATGCCAGTCTGCATGCACTCGGCTATGGCAGTCTATTCACACGAGCCCCAGACTATGCCAATCTGTACGCACTATGGCATGCTATTCACACCAGCCCCAGGCCATGCCAGTCTGCATGCACTGGGCAATGGCACTTAATTCACACGAGCCCCAGGCTATGCCCGTCTGCATGCACTGGGCTATGGCACTATATTCCCACCAGCCCCAGGCTATGCCAGTCTGCATGCACTGGGCTATGGCACTCTATTCCCACCAGCCCCAGGCTATGCCAGTCTGCATGCACTGGGCTGTGGCACTTTATTCACATCAGCCCCAGGCTATGCCAGTCTGCATGCACTGGGCTGTGGCAATCTATTCACACGAGCCGCAGGCTGTGCCAGTCTGCATGTATTGGACTGTGGCAATCTATTCACATGAGCCCCACGCTATGCCAGTCTGCATGCACTGAGCTATAGCACTCTATTCACATCAGACCCAGGCTATGCCAGTCTGCATGCACTGGGCTATAGTACTCTATTCACATTAGCCCCAGGCTATGCCATTCTACATGCACTGGGGTATGACACTCTAGTCACACGAGCCCCAGGCTATTTTAGTCTGCATGCACTGGGCTATGGCACTCTATTCACACGCACCCCAGGCTATGCTAGTCTGCATGCACTGGACTATGGCCCTCTATTTATATGAGCCCCAGGCTATGCCAGTCTACCTGCACTGGGCAATGCACTCTATTCACACGAGCCCCAGGCTATGCCAGTCTGCATGCACTTGGCTATGGAACTCTATTGACACAAGGGCAGGCTACGCCCGTCTGCATGCAGTGGGCTATGGCAGTCTATTCACACCAGCCCCAGGCTATGCCAGTCTGCATGCACTGTGCTATGGCAGTCTATTCACACCAGCCCCAGGCTATGCCAGTCTGCATGCACTGGGCTATGGCATTCTATTCACACAAGCCCCAGACTATGCCAGTCTGCACGCACTATGGCACTCTATTCACACCCGCCCCAGGCTATGCCAGTCTGCATGCACTCGGCTATGGCAGTCTATTCACATGAGCCCCAGACTATGCCAGTCTGCACGCACTATGGCACTCTATTCATACCAGCCCCAGACTATGCCAGTCTGCACACACTATGGCACGCTAGTCACACCAGCCCCAGGCCATGCCAGTCTGCATGCACTGGGCTATGACACTTAATTCACTTGAGCCCCAGGCTATGCCCGTCTGCATGCACTGGGCTATGGTACTATATTCCCACCAGCCCCAGGCTATGCCAGTCTGCATGCACTGGGCTATGGCTTTCTATTCACACCAGCCCCAGGCTATGCCAGTCTGCATGCACTGGGCTATGGCACTCTATTCACACCAGCCCCAGGCTATGCCTGTCTGCATGCACTGGGCTGTGGCACTTTATTCACACGAGACCCAGGCCATGCAAGTCTGCATGCACTGGGCTGTGGCAATCTATTCACACGAGCCCCAGGCTGTGCCAGTCTGCATGTATTGGGCTGTGGCAATCTATTCACATGAACCCCTGGCTATGCCAGTCTGCATGCACTGGACTATGGACCTCTATTTACATAAGCCCCAGGCTATGCCTGTCTACCTGCACTGGGCAATGCACTCCATTCACATGAGCCCCAGGCTATGCAATTCTGCATGCATTGGGCTATGGCACTCTATTCACACGAGCCCCAGGATATGCCAGTCTGCATGCACTGGGCTATGGCACTCTATTCACACGAGCCGCAGCCTATGCCAGTCTGCATGCACTGGACTATGGCACTCTATTCACACGATCCCCAGGCTATGCCAGTCTGAATGCACTGGACTATGGCAGTCTATTTACATGGGCACCAGGCTATGCCAGTCTGCATGCACTGGGCTATGGCAGTCTATTGAGATGTACCCCAGGCTATGCCAGTCTGCATGCGCTGGGCTATGGCACTCTATTCACACCAGACCCAGGCTACACCAGTCTGCATGCACTATGGCACGCTATTCACATCAGCCCCAGGCCATGCCAGTCTACATGCACTGGGCTATGGCGCTCTATTCACACCAGCCCCAGGCTATGCCAGTCTGCATGCACTGGGCTATGGCAGTCTATTCACACCACCCCAGGCTATGCCAGTCTGCATGCACTGAGCTATGGCAGTCTATTCAGTCGAGCCCCAGACTATGCCAGTCTGCACGCACTATGGCACTCTATTCACACCAGCCCCAGGCTATGCCATTCTGCATGCACTATGACACGCAATTCACACCAGCCCCAGGCCATGCCAGTCTGCATGCACTGCGTTATGGCACTCTATTCACATGAGCCCCAGGCTATGCCCGTCCGCATGCACTGGGCTATGGCACTGTATTCACATGAGCCCCAGGCTATGCCAGTCTGCATGCACTGGGCTATGGGACTCTATTCTCACCAGCCGCAGGCTACGCCATTCTGCATGCACTGGGCTGTGGCAATCTATTCACACCTGCCCAGGCTATGCCAGTCTGCATGCACTGAGCTAAGTCACTCTATTCACACCGGCCCCAGGCTATGCCAGTCTGCATGTACTGGGCTATGACACTCTATTCACATTAGCCCCAGGCTATGCCAATCTGCATGCACTGATGTATGGCACTCTAGTCACATGAGCCCCAGGCTATGCCAGTCTGCATGCACTGGGCTATGGCACTCTATTCACACGCACCCCAGGCTATGTCAGTCTGCATGCACTGGACTATGGCGCTCTATTCACACCAGCCCCAGGCTATGCCAGTCTGCATGCACTTGGCTATGGCACTCTATTCACATGAGCCGCAGGCTATGCCCGTCTGCATGCACTGGGCTATGGCACTCTATTCACACCATCCCCAGGCTATGCCAGTCTGCATGCACTGGGTTGTGGCACTCTATTCACACGAGCCCCAGGCTATGCCAGTCTGCATGCACTGGGCTGTGGCACTCTATTTACACGAGCCTCAGCCTATGCCAGTCTGCATGCACTGGGCTGTGGCAATCTATTCACATGAGCCCCAGGCTATGCAAGTCTGCATGCACTGGACTATGGCACTCTATTCACACGAGCCCCAAGCTATGCCAGTCTGCCTGCACTGGGCTATGGCACTCTATTCACACCAGCCCCAGGATATGCCAGTCTGCATGCACTGGGCTATGGCACTCTATTCACACGAGCCGCAGGCTATGCCAGTCTGCATGCACTGGACTATGGCACTCCATTCACATGAGCCGCAGGCTATGCCATTCTGCATGCACGGGCCATGGAAATCTATTCACACCAGCCCCAGGCTATGCCAGTCTGCATGCACTAGGCTATGGGACTCTATTCACACGAGCCTCAGGCCATGCCAGTCTCCATGCACTGGACTATGGCAGTCTATTTACATGGGCCCCAGGTTATGCCAGTCTGCATGCACTGGGCTATGGCAGTCTATTGACACGTGCCCCAGGCTATGCCAGTCTGCATGCGCTGGGCTATGGCACTCTATTCGCATGAGCCCCAGGCTATGCCAGTCTGCACGCACTGGGCTATGGCACTCTATTCACACGAGCCCCAGGCTATGCCAGTCTGCACGCACTGGCTATGGCACTCTATTCACACGAGCCCCAGGTTATGCAAGTCTGCATGCACTGGGCTATGGCACTCTATTCACATTAGCCCCAGGCTATGCCAGTCTGCATGCACTAGGTTATGGCACTCTAGTCACATGAGCCCCAGGCTATGTCAGTCTGCATGCACTGGGCTATGGCACTCTATTCACACGCACCCCAGGCTATGCCAGTCTGCATGCACTGGACTATGGCACTCTATTCACGCGAGCCCCAGGCTATGCCAGTCTGCCTGCACTGGGCTATGGCACTCTATTCACATGAGCCCCAGACTATGCCAGTCTGCACGCACTTGTCTATGGCCCTCTGTTCACACCAGCCCCAGGCTATGCCAGTCTGCATGTACTGGGCTGTAGCACTCTATTCACACGAGTCCCAGACTATGCCAGTCTGCACGCACTATGGCACTCTATTCACACCAGCCCCAGACTATGCCAGTCTGCACGCACTATGGCACGCTATTCACACCAGCCCCAGGCCATGCCAGTCTGCATGAACTGGGCTATGGCACTTCATTCACACGAGCCCCAGGCTATGCCCGTCTGCATGCACTGGGCTATGGTACTATATTCCCACCAACCCCAGGCTATGCCAGTCTGCATGCACTGGGCTATGGCAGTCTATTGACACGTGCCCCAGGCTATGCCAGTCTGCATGCGCTGGGCCATGGCACTCTATTCGGATGGGCCCCTGCTATGCCAGTCTGCAGGCACTGGGCTATGGCACTCTCTTCACATGAGCCCCAGGCTATGCCAGTCTGCACACACTGGGCTATGGCACTCTATTCACACCAGCCCCAGGCTATGCCAGTCTGCACGCACTGTGCTATGGCACTCTATTCGCACCAGCCCCAGGCTATGCCAGCCTGCACGCACTAGGCTATGAAACTATATTCACACCAGCCCCAAGCTATGCCAGTGTGCACGCACTGGGCTATGGCACTCTATTCACACGAGCATCAGGTCATGCCAGCGTACATGCACTGGGCTATAGAGCTCTATTCACATGAGCCCCAGGCAGTGCCAGTCTGCATGCACTGGGCTATGGCACTCTATTTACACCAGCCCCAGGCTATGGCAGTCTACATGCACTGGGCTATGGCACTCTATTCACACGAGCATCAGGTGATGCCAGTCTACATGCACTGGGCTATGCAGCTCTATTCACATGAGCCCCAGGCAGTGCCAGTCTGCATGCACTGGGCTATTGCACTTAATTCACGTCAGCCACAGGCTATGGCAGTCTGCATGCACTGGGTTATGGCACTTTATTCACACCAGCCCCAAGCTATGCCAGTCTGCACGCACTGGGCTATAGCACTCTATTCACATGAGCATCAGGTGATGCCAGTCTACATGCACTGGGCTATGGAGCTCTATTCACATGAGCCCCAGGCTATGCCAGTCTGCATGCACTGGACTATGGCACTCTATTCACGCGAGCCCCACGCTATGCAAGTCTGCACTGGGGTATGGCACTCTATTCACACGAGCCCCAGGCTATGCCAGCCTGCACGCACTGGGCTATGAAACTATATTCACACCAGCACCAGGCTATGCCAGTCTGCACGCACTGGGCTATGGCACTTTATTCACACCAGCCCCAAGCTATGCCAGTCTGCACGCACTGGGCTATAGCACTCTATTCACATGAGCATCAGGTGATGCCAGTCTACATGCACTGGGCTATGGAGCTCTATTCACATGAGCCCCAGGCTATGCCAGTCTGAATGCACTGGACTATGGCACTCTATTCACGCGAGCCCCAGGCTATGCCAGTCTGCCTGCACTGGGCTATGGCACTCTATTCACATGAGCCCCAGACTATGCCAGTCTGCACGCACTTGTCTATGGCCCTCTGTTCACACCAGCCCCAGGCTATGCCAGTCTGCATGTACTGGGCTGTAGCACTCTATTCACACGAGCCCCAGGCTATGCCAGTCTGCATGCACTGGGCTATGGCACTCTATTCACACGAGCCCCAGGCTATGCCAGTCTGCATGCACTGGGCTATGGCACTCTATTCACATGAGCCCCAGGCTATGCCAGTCTGTATGCACTAAGCTATGGCACTCTATTCACACGAGCCACAGCTACGCCAGTCTGCATGCACTGAGCTATGGCAGTCTATTCACACCAGCTCCATGCTATGCCAGTCTGCATGCACTGGGCTATGGCACTCTATTCACACCAGCCCCAGGTTATGCCAGTCTGCATGCACTGTGCTATGGCACTCTATTCACACCAGCCCCAGGCTATGCCATTCTGCAAGCACTGGGCTATGACACTCTATTCACACCAGCCCCAGGCTATGCCTGTCTGCATGCAGTAGGCTATGGCACTCTATTCACACAATCTCAAGGCTAAGCCAGTCTGCATGCCCTGGGCTATGGCAGTCTATTCACACGAGCCCCAGACTATGCCAGTCTGCACGCACTATGGCACTCTATTCACACCAGCCCCAGACTATGCCAGTCTGCACGCACTATGGCACGCTATTCACACCAGCCCCAGGCCATGCCAATCTGCATGCACTGGGCTATGGCACTTCATTCACACAAGCCCCAGGCTATGCCCGTCTGCATGCACTGGGCTATGGTACTATATTCCCACCATCCCCAGGCTATGCCAGTCTGCATGCACTGGGCTATGGCAGTCTATTGACATGTGCCCCAGGCTATGCCAGTCTGCATGCGCTGGTCCATGGCACTCTATTTGCATGGGCCCCTGCTATGCCAGTCTGCACGCACTGGGCTATGGCACTCTCTTCACATGAGCCCCAGGCTATGCCAGTCTGCACACACTGAGCTATGGCACTCTATTCACACCAGCCCCATGCTATGCCAGTCTGCACGCACTGTGCTATGGCACTCTATTCGCACCAGCCCCCGGATATGCCAGTCTGCATGCACTGGGCTATGGCAATCTATTCACACGAGCCGCAGGCTATGCCAGTCTGCATGCACTGGACTATGGCACTCCATTCATATGAGCCGCAGGCTATGCCATTCTGCATGCATCGGGCCATGGAAATCTATTCACACCAGCCCCAGGCTATGCCAGTCTGCATGCACTAGGCTATGGCACTCTATTCACACGAGCCCCAGGCCATGCCAGTCTCCATGCACTGGACTATGGCAGTCTATTTACATGGGCCCCAGGTTATGCCAGTCTGCATGCACTGGGATATGGCAGTCTATTGACACGTGCCCCAGGCTATGCCAGTCTGCATGCGCTGGGCTATGGCACTCTATTCGCATGAGCCCCAGGCTATGCCAGTCTGCAAGCACTGGGCTATGGCACTCTATTCACACGAGCCCCAGGCTATGCCAGTCTGCACGCACTGGCTATGGCACTCTATTCACACGAGCCCCAGGTTATGCAAGTCTGCATGCACTGGGCTATGGCACTCTATTCACATTAGCCCCAGGCTATGCCAGTCTGCATGCACTAGGTCATGGCACTCTAGTCACATGAGCCCCAGGCTATGTCAGTCTGCATGCACTGGGCTATGGCACTCTATTCACACGCACCCCAGGCTATGCCAGTCTGCATGCCCTGGACTATGGCACTCTATTCACGCGAGCCCCAGGCTATGCCAGTCTGCCTGCACTGAGCTATGGCACTCTATTCACATGAGCCCCAGACTATGCCAGTCTGCACGCACTTGTCTATGGCCCTCTGTTCACACCAGCCCCAGGCTATGCCAGTCTGCATGTACTAGGCTGTAGCACTCTATTCACACGAGCCCCAGGCTATGCCAGTCTGCATGCACTGGGCTATGGCACTCTATTCACATGAGCCCCAGGCTATGCCAGTCTGCATGCACTGGACTGTGGCACTCTATTCACACGTGCCCCAGGCTATGCCAGTCTGCATGCACTAAGCTATGGCACTCTATTCACACGAGCCCCAGCTACGCCAGTCTGCATGCACTGAGCTATGGCAGTCTATTCACACCAGCTCCATGCTATGCCAGTCTGCATGCACTGGGCTATGGCACTCTATTCACACCAGCCCCAGGTTATGCCAGTATGCATGCACTGGGCTATGGCACTCTATTCACACCAGCCCCAGGCTATGCCATTCTGCAAGCACTGGGCTATGACACTCTATTCACACCAGCCCCAGGCTATGCCAGTCTGCATGCAGTAGGCTATGGCACTCTATTCACAGAATCCCAAGGCTAAGCCAGTGTGCATGCCCTGGGCTATGGCAGTCTATTCACACGAGCCCCAGACTATGCCAGTCTGCACGCACTATGGCACTCTATTCAAACCAGCCCCAGACTATGCCAGTCTGCACGCACTATGGCACGCTATTCACACCAGCCCCAGGCCATGCCAGTCTGCATGCACTGGGCTATGGCACTTCATTCACACAAGCCCCAGGATATGCCCGTCTGCATGTACTGGGCTATGGTACTATATTCCCACAAGCCCCAGGCTATGCCAGTCTGCATGCACTGGGCTATGGCAGTCTATTGACACGTGCCCCAGGCTATGCCAGTCTGCATGCGCTAGGCCATGGCACTCTATTTGCATGAGCCCCTGCTATGCCAGTCTGCAGGCACTGGGCCATGGCACTCTCTTAACATCAGCCCCAGGCTATGCCAGTCTGCACACACTGTGCTATGGCACTCTATTCACACCAGCCCCAGGCTATGCCAGTCTGCACGCACTGTGCTATGGCACTCTATTCGCACCAGCCCCAGGCTATGCCAGCCTGCACGCACTAGGCTATGAAACTATATTCACACCAGCCCCAAGCTATGCCAGTCTGCACGCACTGGGCTATGGCACTCTATTCACACGAGCATCAGGTCATGCCAGCGTACATGCACTGGGCTATGGAGCTCTATTCACATGAGCCCCAGGCAGTGCCAGTCTGCATGCACTGGGCTATGGCACTCTATTTACACCAGCCCCAGGCTATGGCAGTCTACATGCACTGGGCTATGGCACTCTATTCACACGAGCATCAGGTGATGCCAGTCTACATGCACTGGGCTATGCAGCTCTATTCACATGAGCCCCAGGCAGTGCCAGTCTGCATGTACTGGGCTATTGCACTTAATTCACGTCAGCCCCAGGCTATGGCAGTCTGCATGCACTGGGTTATGGCTCTCTATTCACGCGAGCCCCAGGCTGTGCCAGTCTGCCTGCATTGGGCTATGGTACTCTATTCACACGAGCCCCACGCTATACAAGTCTGCACTGGGCCATGGCACTCTATTCACACGAGTCCCAGGCTATGCCAGCCTGCATGCACTGGGCTATGAAACTATATTCACACCAGCACCAGGCTATTGCCAGTCTGCACGCACTGGGCTATGGCACTTTATTCACACCAGCCCCAAGCTATGCCAGTCTGCACGCACTGGGCTATAGCACTCTATTCACACGAGCATCAGGTGATGCCAGTCTACATGCACTGGGCTATGGAGCTCTATTCACATGAGCCCCAGGCTATGCCAGTCTGCATGCACTGGACTATGGCACTCTATTCACGCGAGCCCCAGGCTATGCCAGTCTGCCTGCACTGGGCTATGGCACTCTATTCACATGAGCCCCAGACTATGCCAGTCTGCACGCACTTGTCTATGGCCCTCTGTTCACACCAGCCCCAGGCTATGCCAGTCTGCATGTACTGGGCTGTAGCACTCTATTCACACGAGCCCCAGGCTATGCCAGTCTGCATGCACTGGGCTATGGCACTCAATTCACATGAGCCCCAGGCTATGCCAGTCTGCATGCACTGGGCTGTGGCACTCTATTCACACGTGCCCCAGGCTATGCCAGTCTGCATGCACTAAGCTATGGCACTCTATTCACACGAGCCACAGCTACGCCAGTCTGCATGCACTGAGCTATGGCAGTCTATTCACACCAGCTCCATGCTATGCCAGTCTGCATGCACTGGGCTATGGCACTCTATTCACACCAGCCCCAGGTTATGCCAGTCTGCATGCACTGGGCTATGGCACTCTATTCACACCAGCCCCAGGCTATGCCATTCTGCAAGCACTGGGCTATGACACTCTATTCACACCAGCCCCAGGCTATGCCAGTCTGCATGCAGTAGGCTATGGCACTCTATTCACACAATCCCAAGGCTAAGCCAGTCTGCATGCCCTGGGCTATGGCAGTCTATTCACACGAGCCCCAGACTATGCCAGTCTGCACGCACTATGGCACTCTATTCACACCAGCCCCAGACTATGCCAGTCTGCACGCACTATGGCACGCTATTCACACCAGCCCCAGGCCATGCCAGTCTGCATGCACTGGGCTATGGCACTTCATTCACGCGAGCCCCAGGCTATGCCCGTCTGCATGCACTGGGCTATGGTACTATATTCCCACCAGCCCCAGGCTATGCCAGTCTGCATGCACTGGGCTATGGCAGTCTATTGACACGTGCCCCAGGCTATGCCAGTCTGCATGCGCTGGGCCATGGCACTCTATTCGCATGGGCCCCTGCTATGCCAGTCTGCACGCACTGGGCTATGGCACTCTCTTCACATGAGCCCCAGGCTATGCCAGTCTGCACCCACTGAGCTATGGCACTCTATTCACACCAGCCCCATGCTATGCCAGTCTGCACGCACTGTGCTATAGCACTCTATTCGCACCAGCCCCAGGCTATGCCAGCCTGCACGCACTAGGCTATGAAACTATATTCACACCAGTCCCAATCTATGCCAGTCTGCAAGCACTGGGCTATGGGACTCTATTCACACGAGCATCAGGTCATGCCAGTCTACATGCACTGGGCCATGGAGCTCTATTCACATGAGCCCCAGGCAGTGCCAGTCTGCATGCACTGTGCTATGGCACTCTATTTACACCAGCCCCAGGCTATGGCAGTCTACGTGCACTGGGCTATGGCACTCTATTCACACGAGCATCAGGTGATGCCAGTCTACATGCATTGGGCTATGCAGCTCTATTCACATGAGCCCCAGGCAGTGCCAGTCTGCATGCACTGGGCTATGGCACTCAATTCACGTCAGCCCCAGGCTATGGCAGTCTGCATGCACTGGGTTATGGCTCTCTATTCAGGTGAGCCCCAGGCTGTGCCAGTCTGCCTGCTTTGGGCTATGGTACTCTATTCACACGAGCCCCACGCTATGCAAGTCTGCATTGGGCTATGGCACTCTATTCACACGAGCCCCAGGCTATGCCAGCCTGCACGCACTGGGCTATGAAACTATATTCACACCAGCACCAGGATATGCCAGTCTGCACGCACTGGGCTATGGCACTTTATTCACACCAGCCCCAAGCTATGCCAGTCTGCACGCACTGGGCTATAGCACTCTATTCACACGAGCATCAGGTGATGCCAGTCTACATGCACTGGGCTATGGAGCTCTATTCACATGAGCCCCAGGCAGTGCCAGTCTGCATGCACTGGGCTATGGCACTCTATTTACACCAGCCCCAGGCTATGGCAGTCTACATGCAATAGACTATGGCACTCAATTCACGTCAGCCCCAGGCTATGGCAGTCTGCATACACTGGGTTATGGCTCTCTATTCACGCGAGCCCCAGGCTGTGCCAGTCTGCCTGCATTGGGCTATGGTACTCTATTCACACGAACCCCACGCTATGCAAGTCTGCACTGGGCTATGGCACTCTATTCACACGAGCCCCAGGCTATGCCAATCTGCACACACTGGGCTATGGCACTCTATTCACACCAGCCCCAGGCTATGCCAGTCTGCACGCACTGTGCTATGGCACTCTATTCACACCAGCCCCAGGCTATGCCAGTCTGCACGCACTGGGCTATGAAACTCTATCGCATCATCCCCAGCCTATGTCAGTCTGCACGCACTGGGCTACCACCCCCAGGCTATGCCAATCTGCACGGACTGGGCTATGCCATTCTATTCACATGAACCCCAGGCTATGCCAGTCTGCATGCACTGGGCTATGGCACTCTATTCACACCAGCCCCAGGCTATGCCAGTCTGCATGCACTGGGATATGGCACTCTATTCACGCGAGACCCAGGCTATGCCAGTCTGCATGCACTGGGCTATGGCACTCTATTCACACCAGCCCCAGGCTATGCCAGTCTGCATGCATTGGGCTATGGCAGTCTATTGACACGTGCCCCAGGCTATGCCAGTCTGCATGCACTGGGCTATGGCAATGTATTCACACCAGCCACACCAGCCCCAGGCTATGCCAGTCTGCATGCACTGCGCTATGGCACTTTATTCACACGAGCCCCGGCTATGCCAGTCTGCATGCACTGGGCTATGGCAGTCTGTTCACACGAGCCCCAGGCTATGCCAGTCTGCATGCACTGGGCTACGGCACTCTATTCACACCAGCCCCAGGCTATGCCAATCTGCATGCACTCAGCTATGGCACTCTTTTCACACCAGCCCCAGGCTATGCCAGTCTGCATGCACTGAGCTATGGCGCTCTATTCACAAGAGCCCTAGGCTATGCCAGTGTGCATGCACTCAGCTATGGCACTCTATTCACACCAGCCCCAGGCTATGCCAGTCTGCATGCACTCAGCTATGGCACTCTTTTCACACCAGCCCCAGGCTATGCCAGTCTGCATGCACAGAGCTGTGGCAATCTATTCACACGAGCCGCAGGCTGTGCCAGTCTGCATGTATTGGGCTGTGGCAATCTATTCACACGAGCCCCAGACTATGCCAGTCTGCACGCACTATGGCACTCTATTCATACGAGCCCCAGACTATGACAGTCTGCACGCACTATGGCACTCTATTCACACCAGCCCCAGGCTATGCCAGTCTGCATGCCCTGGGCTATGGCAGTCTATTCACACGAGCCCCAGACTATGCCAGTCTGCACGCACTATGGCACTCTATTCACACGAGCCCCAGACTATGCCAGTCTGCACGCACTCTGGCACTCTATTCACACCAGCCCCAGGCTATGCCAGTCTGCATGCCCTGGGCTATGGCAGTCTATCCACATGAGCCCCAGACTATGCCAGTCTGCATGCACTATGGCACTCTATTCACACGAGCCCCAGACTATGACAGTCTGCACGCACTATGGCCTGCTACTCACACCCGCCCCAGGCCATGCCAGACTGCATGCACTGAGCTGTAGCACTCTATGCACGCCAGCCCCAGGCTATGCCAGTCTGCATGCACTGGGCTATGGCAGTCTATTCACATGAGCCCCAGGCTAGACCCGTCTGCATTCACTGGGCTGTGGCACTCTATTCACACCAGCCCCAGGCTATGCCAGTTTGCATGCACTGGACTATGGCACTCTATTCACACCAGCCCCAGGCTATGCCAGTCTGCATGCACTGGGCTGTGGCACTCTATTCACACGAGCCCCAGGCTATGCCAGTCTGCATGCACTGGGCTGTGGCATTCTATTCACATGATCCCCAGGCTATGCCAGTCTGCATGCACTGGGCTGTGGTGCTCGTTTCACATGAGCCCCAGGATATGCCAGTCTGCATGCACTGGACTGTGGCACTCTATTCACACATGCCCCAGGTTATGCCAGTCTGCATGCATTGGGCTATGGCACTCTATTCACACACCAGCCCCAGGCTATGTCAGTCTGCATGCACTGGGCTATGGCACTCTATTCACACCAACCCCAGGATATGCCAGTCTGCATGCACTGGGCTATGACACTCTATTCACACGAGCCGCAGGCTTTGCCAGTCTGCATGCACTGGACTATGGCACTCTATTCACACAAACCCCAGGCTATGCCAGTCTGCAGGCACTGAGCTATGGCACTCTATTCACACCAGCCCCAGGTTAGGCCAGTCTGCATGCACTAGGCTATGGCACTCTATTCACATGATCCCAAGGGTAAGCCAGTCTGCATGCCCTGGGCTATGGCACTCTATTCACACCAGTCCCAGGCTATGCCAGCCTGCATGCACTGGACAATGGAACTCTATTCACACAAGCCCCAGGCTATGCCAGACTGCATGCACTGGACTATGGCCCTCTATTCACACGAGCCCCAGGCTATGCCAGTCTGCATGCACTGGGCTATGGCACTCTATTCACAGGAGCCCCAGGCTTCGTCAGTACACATGCACTAGGCTATGGCACTCTATTGACACAAGGGCAGACTACGCCCGTCTGCATGCTGTGGGCTATGGCAGTCTATTCACACCAGCCCCTGGCTATGCCAGTCTGCATGCACTGTGCTATGGCAGTCTATTCACACCAGCCCCAGGCTATGCCAGTCTGCATGCACTGGGCTATGGCACTCTATTCACAGGAGCCCCAGGCTTCGTCAGTACACATGCACTAGGCTATGGCACTCTATTGACACAAGGGCAGACTACGCCCGTCTGCATGCTGTGGGCTATGGCAGTCTATTCACACCAGCCCCTGGCTATGCCAGTCTGCATGCACTGTGCTATGGCAGTCTATTCACACCAGCCCCAGGCCATGCCAGTCTGCATGCACTGGGCTATGGCACTTAATTCACACGAGCCCCAGGCTATGCCCGTCTGCAGGCACTGGGCTATGACACTATATTCCCACCAGCCCCAGGCTATGCCAGTCTGCATGCACTTGGCCATGGCACTCTATTCCCTCCAGCCCCAGGCTATGCCAGTCTGCATGCACTGGGCTGTGGCACTTTATTCACACAAGCCCCAGGCTATGCCAGTCTGCATGCACTGGGCTGTGGCAATCTATTCACACGAGCCGCAGGCTGTGCCAGTCTGCATGTATTGGGCTGTGGCAATCTATTCACATGAGCCCCAGGCTATGCCAGTCTGCATGCACTGAGCTATAGCACTCTATTCATACCAGACCCAGGCTATGCCAGTCTGCATGCACTGGGCTATGGCACTCTATTTACATTAGCCCCAGGCAATGCCATTCTGCATGCACTGGGGTATGACACTCTAGTCACACGAGCCCCAGGCTATGCCAGTCTGCATGCACTGGGCTATGGCACTCTATTCACACGCACCCCAGGCTATGCTAGTCTGCATGCACTGGACTATGGCCCTCTATTTATATGAGCGCCAGGCTATGCCAGTTTACCTGCACTGGGCAATGCACTCTATTCACACGAGCCCCAGGCTATGCCAGTCTGCATGCACTTGGCTATGGAACTCTATTGACACAAGGGCAGGCTACGCCCGTCTGCATGCAGTGGGCTATGGCAGTCTATTCACACCAGCCCCAGGCTATGCCAATCTGCATGCACTGTGCTATGGCAGTCTATTCACACCAGCCCCAGGCTATGCCAGTCTGCATGCACTGGGCTATGGCATTCTATTCACACAAGCCCCAGAGTATGCCAGTCTGCACGCACTATGGCACTCTATTCACACCCACCCCAGGCTATGCCAGTCTGCATGCACTCGGCTATGGCAGTCTATTCACATGAGCCCCAGACTATGCCAGTCTGCACGCACTATGGCACTCTATTCATACCAGCCCCAGACTATGCCAGTCTGCACACACTATGGCACGCCATTCACACCAGCCCCAGGCCATGCCAGTCTGCATGCACTGGGCTATGACACTTAATTCACTTGAGCCCCAGGCTATGCCCGTCTGCATGCACTGGGCTATGGTACTATATTCCCACCAGTCCCAGGCTATGCCAGTCTGCATGCACTGGGCTATGGCACTCTATTCACACCAGCCCCAGGCTATGCCAGTCTGCATGCACTAGGCTATGACACTCTATTCACACCAGCCCCAGGCTATGCCTGTCTGCATGCACTGGGCTGTGGCACTTTATTCTCACAAGCCCCAGGCTATGCCAGCCTGCACGCACTGGGCTATGAAACTATATTCACACCAGCACCAGGCTATGCCAGTCTGCACGCACTGGGCTATGGCACTTTATTCACACCAGCCCCAAGCTATGCCAGTCTGCACGCACTGGGCTATAGCACTCTATTCACACGAGCATCAGGTGATGCCAGTCTACATGCACTGGGCTATGGAGCTCTATTCACATGAGCCCCAGGCAGTGCCAGTCTGCATGCACTGGGCTATGGCACTCTATTTAGACCAGCCCCAGGCTATGGCAGTCTACATGCAATAGACTATGGCACTCAATTCACGTCAGCCCCAGGCTATGGCAGTCTGCATACACTGGGTTATGGCTCTCTATTAACGCGAGCCCCAGGCTGTGCCAGTCTGCCTGCATTGGGCTATGGTACTCTATTTACACGAGCCCCACGCTATGCAAGTCTGCACTGGGCTATGGCACTCTATTCACACGAGCCCCAGGCTATGCCAATCTGCACACACTGGGCTATGGCACTCTATTCACACCAGCCCCAGGCTATGCCAGTCTGCACGCACTGTGCTATGGCACTCTATTCACACCATCCCCAGCCTATGTCAGTCTGCACGCACTGGGCTACCACCCCCAGGCTATGCCAATCTGCACGGACTGGGCTATGACATTCTATTCACATGAACCCCAGGCTATGCCGGTCTGCATGCACTGGGCTATGGCACTCTATTCACACCAGCCCCAGGCTATGCCAGTCTGCATGCACTGGGATATGGAACTCTATTCACGCGAGACCCAGGCTATGCCAGTCTGCATGCACTGGGCTATGGCACTCTATTCACACCAGCCCCAGGCTATGCCAGTCTGCATGCATTGGGCTATGGCAGTCTATTGACACGTGCCCCAGGCTATGCCAGTCTGCATGCACTGGGCTATGGCAATGTATTCACACCAGCCACACCAGCCCCAGGCTATGCCAGTCTGCATGCACTGCGCTATGGCACTTTATTCACACGAGCCCCGGCTATGCCAGTCTGCATGCACTGGGCTATGGCAGTCTGTTCACACGAGCCCCAGGCTATGCCAGTCTGCATGCACTGGGCTACGGCACTCTATTCACACCAGCCCCAGGCTATGCCAATCTGCATGCACTCAGCTATGGCACTCTTTTCACACCAGCCCCAGGCTATGCCAGTCTGCATGCACTGAGCTATGGCGCTCTATTCACAAGAGCCCTAGGCTATGCCAGTGTGCATGCACTCAGCTATGGCACTCTATTCACACCAGCCCCAGGCTATGCCAGTCTGCATGCACTGAGCTGTGGCAATCTATTCACACGAGCCGCAGGCTGTGCCAGTCTGCATGTATTGGGCTGTGGCAATGTATTCACACGAGCCCCAGACTATGCCAGTCTGCACGCACTATGGCACTCTATTCATACGAGCCCCAGACTATGACAGTCTGCACGCACTATGGCACTCTATTCACACCAGCCCCAGGCTATGCCAGTCTGCATGCCCTGGGCTATGGCAGTCTATTCACACGAGCCCCAGACTATGCCAGTCTGCACGCACTATGGCACTCTATTCACACGAGCCCCAGACTATGCCAGTCTGCACGCACTCTGGCACTCTATTCACACCAGCCCCAGGCTATGCCAGTCTGCATGCCCTGGGCTATGGCAGTCTATTCACACGAGCCCCAGACTATGCCAGTCTGCACGCACTATGGCACTCTATTCACACGAGCCCCAGACTATGACAGTCTGCACGCACTATGGCCTGCTGCTCACACCCGCCCCAGGCCATGCCAGACTGCATGCACTGAGCTGTAGCACTCTATGCACGCCAGCCCCAGGCTATGCCAGTCTGCATGCACTGGGCTATGGCAGTCTATTCACATGAGCCCCAGGCTAGACCCGTCTGCATTCACTGGGCTGTGGCACTCTATTCACACCAGCCCCAGGCTATGCCAGTTTGCATGCACTGGACTATGGCACTCTATTCACACCAGCCCCAGGCTATGCCAGTCTGCATGCACTGGGCTGTGGCACTCTATTCACACGAGCCCCAGGCTATGCCAGTCTGCATGCACTGGGCTGTGGCACTCTATTCACATGATCCCCAGGCTATGCCAGTCTGCATGCACTGGGCTGTGGTGCTCGTTTCACATGAGCCCCAGGATATGCCAGTCTGCATGCACTGGACTGTGGCACTCTATTCACACATGCCCCAGGTTATGCCAGTCTGCATGCATTGGGCTATGGCACTCTATTCACACACCAGCCCCAGGCTATGCCAGTCTGCATGCACTGGGCTATGGCACTCTATTCACACCAACCCCAGGATATGCCAGTCTGCATGCAATGGGCTATGACACTCTATTCACACGAGCCGCAGGCTATGCCAGTCTGCATGCACTGGACTATGGCACTCTATTCACACAAACCCCAGGCTATGCCAGTCTGCAGGCACTGAGCTATGGCACTCTATTCACACCAGCCCCTGGTTAGGCCAGTCTGCATGCACTAGGCTATGGCACTCTATTCACATGATCCCAAGGGTAAGCCAGTCTGCATGCCCTGGGCTATGGCACTCTATTCACACCAGTCCCAGGCTATGCCAGCCTGCATGCACTGGACAATGGAACTCTATTCACACAATCCCCAGGCTATGTCAGACTGCATGCACTGGACTATGGCCCTCTATTCACACGAGCCCCAGGCTATGCCAGTCTGCATGCACTGGGCTATGGCACTCTATTCACAGGAGCCCCAGGCTTCGTCAGTACACATGCACTAGGCTATGGCACTCTATTGACACAAGGGCAGACTACGCCCGTCTGCATGCTGTGGGCTATGGCAGTCTATTCACACCAGCCCCTGGCTATGCCAGTCTGCATGCACTGGGCTATGGCATTCTATTCACACAAGCCCCAGACTATGCCAGTCTGTACGCACTATGGCACGCTATTCACACCAGCCCCAGGCCATGCCAGTCTGCATGCACTGGGCTATGGCACTTAATTCACACGAGCCCCAGGCTATGCCCGTCTGCATGCACTGGGCTATGGCACTATATTCCCACCAGCCCCAGGCTATGCCAGTCTGCATGCACTTGGCTATGGCACTCTATTCCCTCCAGCCCCAGGCTATGCCAGTCTGCATGCACTGGGCTGAGGCACTTTATTCACACAAGCCCCAGGCTATGCCAGTCTGCATGCACTGGGCTGTGGCAATCTATTCACACGAGCCGCAGGCTGTGCCAGTCTGCATGTATTGGGCTGTGGCAATCTATTCACATGAGCCCCAGGCTATGCCAGTCTGCATGCACTGAGCTATAGCACTCTATTCATACCAGACCCAGGCTATGCCAGTCTGCATGCACTGGGCTATGGCACTCTATTTACATTAGCCCCAGGCAATGCCATTCTGCATGCACTGGGGTATTACACTCTAGTCACACGAGCCCCAGGCTATGCCAGTCTGCATGCACTGGGCTATGGCACTCTATTCACACGCACCCCAGGCTTTGCTAGTCTGCATGCACTGGACTATGGCCCTCTATTTATATGAGCGCCAGGCTATGCCAGTCTACCTGCACTGGGCAATACACTCTATTCACACGAGCCCCAGGCTATGCCAGTCTGCATGCACTTGGCTATGGAACTCTATTGACACAAGGGCAGGCTACGCCCGTCTGCATGCAGTGGGCTCTGGCAGTCTATTCACACCAGCCCCAGGCTATGCCAATCTGCATGCACTGTGCTATGGCAGTCTATTCACACCAGCCCCAGGCTATGCCAGTCTGCATGCACTGGGCTATGGCATTCTATTCACACAAGCCCCAGACTATGCCAGTCTGTACGCACTATGGCACGCTATTCACACCAGCCCCAGGCCATGCCAGTCTGCATGCACTGGGCTATGGCACTTAATTCACACGAGCCCCAGGCTATGCCCGTCTGCATGCACTGGGCTATGGCACTATATTCCCACCAGCCCCAGGCTATGCCAGTCTGCATGCACTTGGCTATGGCACTCTATTCCCTCCAGCCCCAGGCTATGCCAGTCTGCATGCACTGGGCTGAGGCACTTTATTCACACAAGCCCCAGGCTATGCCAGTCTGCATGCACTGGGCTGTGGCAATCTATTCACACGAGCCGCAGGCTGTGCCAGTCTGCATGTATTGGGCTGTGGCAATCTATTCACATGAGCCCCAGGCTATGCCAGTCTGCATGCACTGAGCTATAGCACTCTATTCATACCAGACCCAGGCTATGCCAGTCTGCATGCACTGGGCTATGGCACTCTATTTACATTAGCCCCAGGCAATGCCATTCTGCATGCACTGGGGTATTACACTCTAGTCACACGAGCCCCAGGCTATGCCAGTCTGCATGCACTGGGCTATGGCACTCTATTCACACGCACCCCAGGCTATGCTAGTCTGCATGCACTGGACTATGGCCCTCTATTTATATGAGCGCCAGGCTATGCCAGTCTACCTGCACTGGGCAATACACTCTATTCACACGAGCCCCAGGCTATGCCAGTCTGCATGCACTTGGCTATGGAACTCTATTGACACAAGGGCAGGCTACGCCCATCTGCATGCAGTGGGCTCTGGCAGTCTATTCACACCAGCCCCAGGCTATGCCAATCTGCATGCACTGTGCTATGGCAGTCTATTCACACCAGCCCCAGGCTATGCCAGTCTGCATGCACTGGGCTATGGCATTCTATTCACACAAGCCCCAGAGTATGCCAGTCTGCACGCACTATGGCACTCTATTCACACCCACCCCAGGCTATGCCAGTCTGCATGCACTCGGCTATGGCAGTCTAGTCACATGAGCCCCAGACTATGCCAGTCTGCACGCACTATGGCACTCTATTCATACCAGCCCCAGGCTATGCCAGTCTGCACACACTATGGCACGCCATTCACACCAGCCCCAGGCCATGCCAGTCTGCATGCACTGGGCTATGACACTTAATTCACTTGAGCCCCAGGCTATGCCCGTCTGCATGCACTGGGCTATGGTACTATATTCCCACCAGTCCCAGGCTATGCCAGTCTGCATGCACTGGGCTATGGCACTCTATTCACACCAGCCCCAGGCTATGCCAGTCTGCATGCACTGGGCTATGACACTCTATTCACACCAGCCCCAGGCTATGCCTGTCTGCATGCACTGGGCTGTGGCACTTTATTCTCACAAGCCCCAGGCTATGCCAGACTGCCTGCACTGGACTATGGCCCTCTATTCACACGAGCCCCAGGCTATGCCAGTCTGCATGCACTGGGCTATGGCACTCTATTCACAGGAGCCCCAGGCTTCGTCAGTACACATGCACTAGGCTATGGCACTCTATTGACACAAGGGCAGGCTACGCCCGTCTGCATACTGTGGGCTATGGCAGTTTATTCACACCAGCCCCAGGCTATGCCAGTCTGCATGCACTGTGCTATGGCAGTCTATTCACACCAGCCCCAGGCTATGCCAGTCTACATGCACTGGGCTATGGCATTCTATTCACACAAGCCCAAGACTATGCCAGTCTGCATGCACTATGGCACTCTATTCACACCAGCCCCAGGCTACGCCAGTCTGCATGCACTATGGCACGCTATTCACATCAGCCCCAGGCCATGCCAGTCTACATGCACTGGGCTATGGCGCTCTATTCACACCAGCCCCAGGCTATGCCAGTCTGCATGCACTGGGCTATGGCAGTCTATTCACACCACCCCAGGCTATGCCAGTCTGCATGCACTGAGCTATGGCAGTCTATTCAGTCGAGCCCCAGACTATGCCAGTCTGCACGCACTATGGCACTCTATTCACACCAGCCCCAGGCTATGCCATTCTGCATGCACTGGGCTGTGGCAATCTATTCACACCTGCCCAGGCTATGCCAGTCTGCATGCACTGAGCTAAGTCACTCTATTCACACCGGCCCCAGGCTATGCCAGTCTGCATGTACTGGGCTATGACACTCTATTCACATTAGCCCCAGGCTATGCCAATCTGCATGCACTGATGTATGGAACTCTAGTCACACGAGCCCCAGGCTATGCCAGTCTGCATGCACTGGGCTATGGCACTCTATTCACACGCACCCCAGGCTATGTCAGTCTGCATGCACTGGACTATGGCGCTCTATTCACACCAGCCCCAGACTATGCCAGTCTGCATGCACTATGGCACTCTATTCACACCAGCCCCAGGCTATGCCAGTCTGCATGCACTGGGCTATGGCACTCTATTCACATGAGCCGCAGGCTATGCCTGTCTGCATGCACTGGGCTATGGCACTCTATTCACACCATCCCCAGGCTATGCCAGTCTGCATGCACTGGGTTGTGGCACTCTATTCACACGAGCCCCAAGTTATGCCAGTCTGCATGCACTGGGCTGTGGTACTCTATTTACACGAGCCTCAGCCTATGCCAGTCTGCATGCACTGGGCTGTGGCAATCTATTCACATGAGCCCCAGGCTATGCAAGTCTGCATGCACTGGACTATGGCACTCTATTCACACAAGCCCCAAGCTATGCCAGTCTGCCTGCACTGGGCTATGGCACTCTATTCACACCAGCCCCAGGCTATGCCAGTCTGCATGCACTGGGCTATGGCATTCTATTCACACAAGCCCCAGACTATGCCAGTCTGCATGCACTATGGCACTCTATTCACACCCGCCCCAGGCTATGCCAGTCTGCATGCACTCGGCTATGGCAGTCTATTCACACCAGCCCCAGGCTACGCCAGTCTGCATGCACTGTGCTATGGCAGTCTATTCACACCAGCCCCAGGCTATGCCAGTCTGCATGCACTGAGCTATGGCATTCTATTCACACAAGCCCCAGACTATGCCAGTCTGCATGCGCTGGGCTATGGCACTCTATTCACACCAGCCCCAGGCTATGCCAGTCTGCATGCACTCGGCTATGGCAGTCTATTCACATGAGCCCCAGACTATGCCAGTCTGTACGCACTATGGCACGCTATTCACACCAGCCCCAGGCCATGCCAGTCTGCATGCACTGGGCTATGGCACTTAATTCACACGAGCCCCAGGCTATGCCCGTCTGCATGCACTGGGCTATGGCACTATATTCCCACCAGTCCCAGGCTATGCCAGTCTGCATGCACTGGGCTATGGCACTCTATTCCCACCAGCCCCAGACTATGCCAGTCTGCATGCACTGGGCTGTGGCACTTTATTCACACAAGCCCCAGGCTATGCCAGTCTGCATGCACTGGGCTGTGGCAATCTATTCACACGAGCCGCAGGCTGTGCCAGTCTGCATGTATTGGGCTGTGGCAATCTATTCACATGAGCCCCACGCTATGCCAGTCTGCATGCACTGAGCTATAGCACTCTATTCACACCAGACCCAGGCTATGCCAGTCTGCATGCACTGGGCTATGGCACTCTATTCACATTAGCCCCAGGCTATGCCATTCTGCATGCACTGGGGTATGACACTCTAGTCACATGAGCCCCAGGCTATGCCAGTCTGCATGCACTGGGCTATGGCACTCTATTCACACGCACCCCAGGCTATGCTAGTCTGCATGCACTGGACTATGGCCCTCTATTTATATGAGCCCCAGGCTATGCCAGTCTACCTGCACTGGGCAATGCACTCTATTCACACGAGCCCCAGGCTATGCCAGTCTGCATGCACTTGGCTATGGAACTCTATTGACACAAGGGCAGGCTACGCCCGACTGCATGCAGTGGGCTATGGCAGTCTATTCACACCAGCCCCAGGCTATGCCAGTCTGCATGCACTGTGCTATGGCAGTCTATTCACACCAGCCCCAGGCTATGCCAGTCTGCATGCACTGGGCTATGGCATTCTATTCACACAAGCCCCAGACTATGCCAGTCTGCACGCACTATGGCACTCTATTCACACCCGCCCCAGGCTATGCCAGTCTGCATGCACTCGGCTATGGCAGTCTATTCACATGAGCCCCAGACTATGCCAGTCTGCACGCACTATGGCACTCTATTCATACCAGCCCCAGACTATGCCAGTCTGCACACACTATGGCACGCTATTCACACCAGCCCCAGGCCATGCCAGTCTGCATGCACTGGGCTATGACACTTAATTCACTTGAGCCCCAGGCTATGCCCGTCTGCATGCACTGGGCTATGGTACTATATTCCCACCAGCCCCAGGCTATGCCAGTCTGCATGCACTGGGCTATGGCACTCTATTCACACCAGCCCCAGGCTATGCCAATCTGCATGCACTGGGCTATGGCACTCTATTCACACCAGCCCCAGGCTATGCCTGTCTGCATGCACTGGGCTGTGGCACTTTATTCACACGAGACCCAGGCTATGCCAGTCTGCATGCACTGGGCTGTGGCAATCTATTCACACGAGCCCCAGGCTATGCAATTCTGCATGCACTGGGCTATGGCACTCTATTCACACGAGCCCCAGGATATGCCAGTCTGCATGCACTGGGCTATGGCACTCTATTCACACGAGCCGCAGCCTATGCCAGTCTGCATGCACTGGACTATGGCCCTCTATTTACATAAGCCACAGGCTATGCCTGTCTACCTGCACTGGGCAATGCACTCTATTTACATGAGCCCCAGGCTATGCAATTCTGCATGCACTGGGCTATGGCACTCTATTCACACGAGCCCCAGGATATGCCAGTCTGCATGCACTGGGCTGTGGCACTCTATTCACACGAGCCGCAGCCTATGCCAGTCTGCATGCACTGGACTATGGCACTCTATTCACACGATCCCCAGGCTATACCAGTCTGAATGCACTGGACTATGGCAGTCTATTTACATGGGCACCAGGCTATGCCAGTCTGCATGCACTGGGCTATGGCAGTCTATTGAGATGTGCCCCAGGCTATGCCAGTCTGCATGCGCTGGGCTATGGCACTCTATTCACACCAGCCCCAGGCTACGCCAGTCTGCATGCACTATGGCACGCTATTCACATCAGCCCCAGGCCATGCCAGTCTACATGCACTGGGCTATGGCGCTCTATTCACACCAGCCCCAGGCTATGCCAGTCTGCATGCACTGGGCTATGGCAGTCTATTCACACCACCCCAGGCTATGCCAGTCTGCATGCACTGAGCTATGGCAGTCTATTCAGTCGAGCCCCAGACTATGCCAGTCTGCACGCACTATGGCACTCTATTCACACCAGCCCCAGGCTATGCCATTCTGCATGCACTATGACACACAATTCACACCAGCCCCAGGCCATGCCAGTCTGCATGCACTGCGTTATGGCACTCTATTCACATGAGCCCCAGGCTATGCCCGTCCACATGCACTGGGCTATGGCACAGTATTCACATGAGCCCCAGGCTATGCCAGTCTGCATGCACTGGGCTATGGGACTCTATTCTCACCAGCCGCAGGCTACGCCATTCTGCATGCACTGGGCTGTGGCAATCTATTCACACCTGCCCAGGCTATGCCAGTCTGCATGCACTGAGCTAAGTCACTCTATTCACACCGGCCCCAGGCTATGCCAGTCTGCATGTACTGGGCTATGACACTCTATTCACATTAGCCCCAGGCTATGCCAATCTGCATGCACTGATGTATGGCACTCTATTCACACGCACCCCAGGCTATGTCAGTCTGCATGCACTGGACTATGGTGCTCTATTCACACCAGCCCCAGACTATGCCAGTCTGCATGCACTATGGCACTCTATTCACACCAGCCCCAGGCTATGCCAGTCTGCATGCACTGGGCCATGGCACTCTATTCACATGAGCCGCAGGCTATGCCCGTCTGCATGCACTGGGCTATGGCACTCTATTCACACCATCCCCAGGCTATGCCAGTCTGCATGCACTGGGTTGTGGCACTCTATTCACACGAGCCCCAGGCTATGCCAGTCTGCATGCACTGGGCTGTGGTACTCTATTTACACGAGCCTCAGCCTATGCCAGTCTGCATGCACTGGGCTGTGGCAATCTATTCACATGAGCCCCAGGCTATGCAAGTCTGCATACACTGGACTATGGCACTCTATTCACACAAGCCCCAAGCTATGCCAGTCTGCCTGCACTGGGCTATGGCACTCTATTCACACCAGCCCCAGGATATGCCAGTCTGCATGCACTGGGCTATGGCACTCTATTCACACGAGCCGCAGGCTATGCCAGTCTGCATGCACTGGACTATGGCACTCCATTCACATGAGCCGCAGGCTATGCCATTCTGCATGCACCGGGCCATGGAAATCTATTAACACCAGCCCCAGGCTATGCCAGTCTGCATGCACTGGGCTATGGCACTCTATTCTCACCAGCCCCAGACTATGCCAGTCTGCATGCACTGGGCTGTGGCACTTTATTCACACAAGCCCCAGGCTATACCAGTCTGCATGCACTGGGCTGTGGCAATCTATTCACACGAGCCGCAGGCTGTGCCAGTCTGCATGTATTGGGCTGTGGCAATCTATTCACATGAGCCCCACGCTATGCCAGTCTGCATGCACTGAGCTATAGCACTCTATTCACACCAGACCCAGGCTATGCCAGTCTGCATGCACTGGGCTATGGCACTCTATTCACATTAGCCCCAGGCTATGCCATTCTGCATGCACTGGGGTATGACACTCTAGTCACATGAGCCCCAGGCTATGCCAGTCTGCATGCACTGGGCTATGGCACTCTATTCACACGCACCCCAGGCTATGCTAGTCTGCATGCACTGGACTATGGCCCTCTATTTATATGAGCCCCAGGCTATGCCAGTCTACCTGCACTGGGCAATGCACTCTATTCACACGAGCCCCAGGCTATGCCAGTCTGCATGCACTTGGCTATGGAACTCTATTGACACAAGGGCAGGCTACGCCCGACTGCATGCAGTGGGCTATGGCAGTCTATTCACACCAGCCCCAGGCTATGCCAGTCTGCATGCACTGTGCTATGGCAGTCTATTCACACCAGCCCCAGGCTATGCCAGTCTGCATGCACTGGGCTATGGCATTCTATTCACACAAGCCCCAGACTATGCCAGTCTGCACGCACTATGGCACTCTATTCACACCCGCCCCAGGCTATGCCAGTCTGCATGCACTCGGCTATGGCAGTCTATTCACATGAGCCCCAGACTATGCCAGTCTGCACGCACTATGGCACTCTATTCATACCAGCCCCAGACTATGCCAGTCTGCACACACTATGGCACGCTATTCACACCAGCCCCAGGCCATGCCAGTCTGCATGCACTGGGCTATGACACTTAATTCACTTGAGCCCCAGGCTATGCCCGTCTGCATGCACTGGGCTATGGTACTATATTCCCACCAGCCCCAGGCTATGCCAGTCTGCATGCACTGGGCTATGGCACTCTATTCACACCAGCCCCAGGCTATGCCAATCTGCATGCACTGGGCTATGGCACTCTATTCACACCAGCCCCAGGCTATGCCTGTCTGCATGCACTGGGCTGTGGCACTTTATTCACACGAGACCCAGGCTATGCCAGTCTGCATGCACTGGGCTGTGGCAATCTATTCACACGAGCCCCAGGCTATGCAATTCTGCATGCACTGGGCTATGGCACTCTATTCACACGAGCCCCAGGATATGCCAGTCTGCATGCACTGGGCTATGGCACTCTATTCACACGAGCCGCAGCCTATGCCAGTCTGCATGCACTGGACTATGGCACTCTATTCACACGATCCCCAGGCTATACCAGTCTGAATGCACTGGACTATGGCAGTCTATTTACATGGGCACCAGGCTATGCCAGTCTGCATGCACTGGGCTATGGCAGTCTATTGAGATGTGCCCCAGGCTATGCCAGTCTGCATGCGCTGGGCTATGGCACTCTATTCACACCAGCCCCAGGCTACGCCAGTCTGCATGCACTATGGCACGCTATTCACATCAGCCCCAGGCCATGCCAGTCTACATGCACTGGGCTATGGCGCTCTATTCACACCAGCCCCAGGCTATGCCAGTCTGCATGCACTGGGCTATGGCAGTCTATTCACACCACCCCAGGCTATGCCAGTCTGCATGCACTGAGCTATGGCAGTCTATTCAGTCGAGCCCCAGACTATGCCAGTCTGCACGCACTATGGCACTCTATTCACACCAGCCCCAGGCTATGCCATTCTGCATGCACTATGACACACAATTCACACCAGCCCCAGGCCATGCCAGTCTGCATGCACTGCGTTATGGCACTCTATTCACATGAGCCCCAGGCTATGCCCGTCCGCATGCACTGGGCTATGGCACTGTATTCACATGAGCCCCAGGCTATGCCAGTCTGCATGCACTGGGCTATGGGACTCTATTCTCACCAGCCGCAGGCTACGCCATTCTGCATGCACTGGGCTGTGGCAATCTATTCACACCTGCCCAGGCTATGCCAGTCTGCATGCACTGAGCTAAGTCACTCTATTCACACCGGCCCCAGGCTATGCCAGTCTGCATGTACTGGGCTATGACACTCTATTCACATTAGCCCCAGGCTATGCCAATCTGCATGCACTGATGTATGGCACTCTATTCACACGCACCCCAGGCTATGTCAGTCTGCATTCACTGGACTATGGTGCTCTATTCACACCAGCCCCAGGCTATGCCAGTCTGCATGCACTGAGCTAAGTCACTCTATTCACACCGGCCCCAGGCTATGCCAGTCTGCATGTACTGGGCTATGACACTCTATTCACATTAGCCCCAGGCTATGCCAATCTGCATGCACTGATGTATGGCACTCTATTCACACGCACCCCAGGCTATGTCAGTCTGCATGCACTGGACTATGGTGCTCTATTCACACCAGCCCCAGGCTATGCCAGTTTGCATGCACTGGACTATGGTACTCTATTCACACCAGCCCCAGGCTATGCCAGTCTGCATGCACTGGGCTGTGGCACTCTATTCACACGAGCCCCAGGCTATGCCAGTCTGCATGCACTGGGCTGTGGCACTCTATTCACATGATCCCCAGGCTATGCCAGTCTGCATGCACTGGGCTGTGGTGCTCGTTTCACATGAGCCCCAGGATATGCCAGTCTGCATGCACTGGACTGTGGCACTCTATTCACACATGCCCCAGGTTATGCCAGTCTGCATGCATTGGGCTATGGCACTCTATTCACACACCAGCCCCAGGCTATGTCAGTCTGCATGCACTGGGCTATGGCACTCTATTCACACCAACCCCAGGATATGCCAGTCTGCATGCACTGGGCTATGACACTCTATTCACACGAGCCGCAGGCTTTGCCAGTCTGCATGCACTGGACTATGGCACTCTATTCACACAAACCCCAGGCTATGCCAGTCTGCAGGCACTGAGCTATGGCACTCTATTCAAACCAGCCCCAGGTTAGGCCAGTCTGCATGCACTAGGCTATGGCACTCTATTCACATGATCCCAAGGGTAAGCCAGTCTGCATGCCCTGGGCTATGGCACTCTATTCACACCAGTCCCAGGCTATGCCAGCCTGCATGCACTGGACAATGGAACTCTATTCACACAAGCCCCAGGCTATGCCAGACTGCATGCACTGGACTATGGCCCTCTATTCACACGAGCCCCAGGCTATGCCAGTCTGCATGCACTGGGCTATGGCACTCTATTCACAGGAGCCCCAGGCTTCGTCAGTACACATGCACTAGGCTATGGCACTCTATTGACACAAGGGCAGACTATGCCCGTCTGCATGCTGTGGGCTATGGCAGTCTATTCACACCAGCCCCTGGCTATGCCAGTCTGCATGCACTGTGCTATGGCAGTCTATTCACACCAGCCCCAGGCTATGCCAGTCTGCATGCACTGGGCTATGGCATTCTATTCACACAAGCCCCAGACTATGCCAGTCTGTACGCACTATGGCACGCTATTCACACCAGCCCCAGGCCATGCCAGTCTGCATGCACTGGGCTATGGCACTTAATTCACACGAGCCCCAGGCTATGCCCGTCTGCATGCACTGGGCTATGACACTATATTCCCACCAGCCCCAGGCTATGCCAGTCTGCATGCACTTGGCCATGGCACTCTATTCCCTCCAGCCCCAGGCTATGCCAGTCTGCATGCACTGGGCTGTGGCACTTTATTCACACAAGCCCCAGGCTATGCCAGTCTGCATGCACTGGGCTGTGGCAATCTATTCACACGAGCCGCAGGCTGTGCCAGTCTGCATGTATTGGGCTGTGGCAATCTATTCACATGAGCCCCAGGCTATGCCAGTCTGCATGCACTGAGCTATAGCACTCTATTCATACCAGACCCAGGCTATGCCAGTCTGCATGCACTGGGCTATGGCACTCTATTTACATTAGCCCCAGGCAATGCCATTCTGCATGCACTGGGGTATGACACTCTAGTCACACGAGCCCCAGGCTATGCCAGTCTGCATGCACTGGGCTATGGCACTCTATTCACACGCACCCCAGGCTATGCTAGTCTGCATGCACTGGACTATGGCCCTCTATTTATATGAGCGCCAGGCTATGCCAGTCTACCTGCACTGGGCAATGCACTCTATTCACACGAGCCCCAGGCTATGCCAGTCTGCATGCACTTGGCTATGGAACTCTATTGACACAAGGGCAGGCTACGCCCGTCTGCATGCAGTGGGCTATGGCAGTCTATTCACACCAGCCCCAGGCTATGCCAATCTGCATGCACTGTGCTATGGCAGTCTATTCACACCAGCCCCAGGCTATGCCAGTCTGCATGCACTGGGCTATGGCATTCTATTCACACAAGCCCCAGAGTATGCCAGTCTGCACGCACTATGGCACTCTATTCACACCCACCCCAGGCTATGCCAGTCTGCATGCACTCGGCTATGGCAGTCTATTCACATGAGCCCCAGACTATGCCAGTCTGCACGCACTATGGCACTCTATTCATACCAGCCCCAGACTATGCCAGTCTGCACACACTATGGCACGCCATTCACACCAGCCCCAGGCCATGCCAGTCTGCATGCACTGGGCTATGACACTTAATTCACTTGAGCCCCAGGCTATGCCCGTCTGCATGCACTGGGCTATGGTACTATATTCCCACCAGTCCCAGGCTATGCCAGTCTGCATGCACTGGGCTATGGCACTCTATTCACACCAGCCCCAGGCTATGCCAGTCTGCATGCACTGGGCTATGACACTCTATTCACACCAGCCCCAGGCTATGCCTGTCTGCATGCACTGGGCTGTGGCACTTTATTCTCACAAGCCCCAGGCTATGCCAGCCTGCACGCACTGGGCTATGAAACTATATTCACACCAGCACCAGGCTATGCCAGTCTGCACGCACTGGGCTATGGCACTTTATTCACACCAGCCCCAAGCTATGCCAGTCTGCACGCACTGGGCTATAGCACTCTATTCACACGAGCATCAGGTGATGCCAGTCTACATGCACTGGGCTATGGAGCTCTATTCACATGAGCCCCAGGCAGTGCCAGTCTGCATGCACTGGGCTATGGCACTCTATTTACACCAGCCCCAGGCTATGGCAGTCTACATGCAATAGACTATGGCACTCAATTCACGTCAGCCCCAGGCTATGGCAGTCTGCATACACTGGGTTATGGCTCTCTATTCACGCGAGCCCCAGGCTGTGCCAGTCTGCCTGCATTGGGCTATGGTACTCTATTCACACGAGCCCCACGCTATGCAAGTCTGCACTGGGCTATGGCACTCTATTCACACGAGCCCCAGGCTATGCCAATCTGCACACACTGGGCTATGGCACTCTATTCACACCAGCCCCAGGCTATGCCAGTCTGCACGCACTGTGCTATGGCACTCTATTCACACCAGCCCCAGGCTATGCCAGTCTGCACGCACTGGGCTATGAAACTCTATCACACCATCCCCAGCCTATGTCAGTCTGCACGCACTGGGCTACCACCCCCAGGCTATGCCAATCTGCACGGACTGGGCTATGACATTCTATTCACATGAACCCCAGGCTATGCCGGTCTGCATGCACTGGGCTATGGCACTCTATTCACACCAGCCCCAGGCTATGCCAGTCTGTATGCACTGGGATATGGCACTCTATTCACGCGAGACCCAGGCTATGCCAGTCTGCATGCACTGGGCTATGGCACTCTATTCACACCAGCCCCAGGCTATGCCAGTCTGCATGCATTGGGCTATGGCAGTCTATTGACACGTGCCCCAGGCTATGCCAGTCTGCATGCACTGGGCTATGGCAATGTATTCACACCAGCCACACCAGCCCCAGGCTATGCCAGTCTGCATGCACTGCGCTATGGCACTTTATTCACACGAGCCCCGGCTATGCCAGTCTGCATGCACTGGGCTATGGCAGTCTGTTCACACGAGCCCCAGGCTATGCCAGTCTGCATGCACTGGGCTACGGCACTCTATTCACACCAGCCCCAGGCTATGCCAATCTGCATGCACTCAGCTATGGCACTCTTTTCACACCAGCCCCAGGCTATGCCAGTCTGCATGCACTGAGCTATGGCGCTCTATTCACAAGAGCCCTAGGCTATGCCAGTGTGCATGCACTCAGCTATGGCACTCTATTCAAACCAGCCCCAGGCTATGCCAGTCTGCATGCACTGAGCTGTGGCAATCTATTCACACGAGCCGCAGGCTGTGCCAATCTGCACACACTGGGCTATGGCACTCTATTCACACCAGCCCCAGGCTATGCCAGTCTGCACGCACTGTGCTATGGCACTCTATTCACACCAGCCCCAGGCTATGCCAGTCTGCACGCACTGGGCTATGAAACTCTATCACACCATCCCCAGCCTATGTCAGTCTGCACGCACTGGGCTACCACCCCCAGGCTATGCCAATCTGCACGGACTGGGCTATGACATTCTATTCACATGAACCCCAGGCTATGCCGGTCTGCATGCACTGGGCTATGGCACTCTATTCACACCAGCCCCAGGCTATGCCAGTCTGTATGCACTGGGATATGGCACTCTATTCACGCGAGACCCAGGCTATGCCAGTCTGCATGCACTGGGCTATGGCACTCTATTCACACCAGCCCCAGGCTATGCCAGTCTGCATGCATTGGGCTATGGCAGTCTATTGACACGTGCCCCAGGCTATGCCAGTCTGCATGCACTGGGCTATGGCAATGTATTCACACCAGCCACACCAGCCCCAGGCTATGCCAGTCTGCATGCACTGCGCTATGGCACTTTATTCACACGAGCCCCGGCTATGCCAGTCTGCATGCACTGGGCTATGGCAGTCTGTTCACACGAGCCCCAGGCTATGCCAGTCTGCATGCACTGGGCTACGGCACTCTATTCACACCAGCCCCAGGCTATGCCAATCTGCATGCACTCAGCTATGGCACTCTTTTCACACCAGCCCCAGGCTATGCCAGTCTGCATGCACTGAGCTATGGCGCTCTATTCACAAGAGCCCTAGGCTATGCCAGTGTGCATGCACTCAGCTATGGCACTCTATTCAAACCAGCCCCAGGCTATGCCAGTCTGCATGCACTGAGCTGTGGCAATCTATTCACACGAGCCGCAGGCTGTGCCAGTCTGCATGTATTGGGCTGTGGCAATGTATTCACACGAGCCCCAGACTATGCCAGTCTGCACGCACTATGGCACTCTATTCATACGAGCCCCAGACTATGACAGTCTGCACGCACTATGGCACTCTATTCACACCAGCCCCAGGCTATGCCAGTCTGCATGCCCTGGGCTATGGCAGTCTATTCACACGAGCCCCAGACTATGCCAGTCTGCACGCACTATGGCACTCTATTCACACGAGCCCCAGACTATGCCAGTCTGCACGCACTCTGGCACTCTATTCACACCAGCCCCAGGCTATGCCAGTCTGCATGCCCTGGGCTATGGCAGTCTATTCACACGAGCCCCAGACTATGCCAGTCTGCACGCACTATGGCACTCTATTCACACGAGCCCCAGACTATGACAGTCTGCACGCACTATGGCCTGCTGCTCACACCCGCCCCAGGCCATGCCAGACTGCAAGCACTGAGCTGTAGCACTCTATGCACGCCAGCCCCAGGCTATGCCAGTCTGCATGCACTGGGCTATGGCAGTCTATTCACATGAGCCCCAGGCTAGACCCGTCTGCATTCACTGGGCTGTGGCACTCTATTCACACCAGCCCCAGGCTATGCCAGTTTGCATGCACTGGACTATGGCACTCTATTCACACCAGCCCCAGGCTATGCCAGTCTGCATGCACTGGGCTGTGGCACTCTATTCACACGAGCCCCAGGCTATGCCAGTCTGCATGCACTGGGCTGTGGCACTCTATTCACATGATCCCCAGGCTATGCCAGTCTGCATGCACTGGGCTGTGGTGCTCGTTTCACATGAGCCCCAGGATATGCCAGTCTGCATGCACTGGACTGTGGCACTCTATTCACACATGCCCCAGGTTATGCCAGTCTGCATGCATTGGGCTATGGCACTCTATTCACACACCAGCCCCAGGCTATGCCAGTCTGCATGCACTGGGCTATGGCACTCTATTCACACCAACCCCAGGATATGCCAGTCTGCATGCACTGGGCTATGACACTCTATTCACACGAGCCGCAGGCTATGCCAGTCTGCATGCACTGGACTATGGCACTCTATTCACACAAACCCCAGGCTATGCCAGTCTGCAGGCACTGAGCTATGGCACTCTATTCACACCAGCCCCAGGTTAGGCCAGTCTGCATGCACTAGGCTATGGCACTCTATTCACATGATCCCAAGGGTAAGCCAGTCTGCATGCCCTGGGCTATGGCACTCTATTCACACCAGTCCCAGGCTATGCCAGCCTGCATGCACTGGACAATGGAACTCTATTCACACAATCCCCAGGCTATGTCAGACTGCATGCACTGGACTATGGCCCTCTATTCACACGAGCCCCAGGCTATGCCAGTCTGCATGCACTGGGCTATGGCATTCTATTCACACAAGCCCCAGACTATGCCAGTCTGTACGCACTATGGCACGCTATTCACACCAGCCCCAGGCCATGCCAGTCTGCATGCACTGGGCTATGGCACTTAATTCACACGAGCCCCAGGCTATGCCCGTCTGCATGCACTGGGCTATGGCACTATATTCCCACCAGCCCCAGGCTATGCCAGTCTGCATGCACTTGGCTATGGCACTCTATTCCCTCCAGCCCCAGGCTATGCCAGTCTGCATGCACTGGGCTGAGGCACTTTATTCACACAAGCCCCAGGCTATGCCAGTCTGCATGCACTGGGCTGTGGCAATCTATTCACACGAGCCGCAGGCTGTGCCAGTCTGCATGTATTGGGCTGTGGCAATCTATTCACATGAGCCCCAGGCTATGCCAGTCTGCATGCACTGAGCTATAGCACTCTATTCATACCAGACCCAGGCTATGCCAGTCTGCATGCACTGGGCTATGGCACTCTATTTACATTAGCCCCAGGCAATGCCATTCTGCATGCACTGGGGTATTACACTCTAGTCACACGAGCCCCAGGCTATGCCAGTCTGCATGCACTGGGCTATGGCACTCTATTCACACGCACCCCAGGCTATGCTAGTCTGCATGCACTGGACTATGGCCCTCTATTTATATGAGCGCCAGGCTATGCCAGTCTACCTGCACTGGGCAATACACTCTATTCACACGAGCCCCAGGCTATGCCAGTCTGCATGCACTTGGCTATGGAACTCTATTGACACAAGGGCAGGCTACGCCCGTCTGCATGCAGTGGGCTCTGGCAGTCTATTCACACCAGCCCCAGGCTATGCCAATCTGCATGCACTGTGCTATGGCAGTCTATTCACACCAGCCCCAGGCTATGCCAGTCTGCATGCACTGGGCTATGGCATTCTATTCACACAAGCCCCAGAGTATGCCAGTCTGCACGCACTATGGCACTCTATTCACACCCACCCCAGGCTATGCCAGTCTGCATGCACTCGGCTGTGGCAGTCTATTCACATGAGCCCCAGACTATGCCAGTCTGCACGCACTATGGCACTCTATTCATACCAGCCCCAGACTATGCCAGTCTGCACACACTATGGCACGCCATTCACACCAGCCCCAGGCCATGCCAGTCTGCATGCACTGGGCTATGACACTTAATTCACTTGAGCCACAGGCTATGCCCGTCTGCATGCACTGGGCTATGGTACTATATTCCCACCAGTTCCAGGCTATGCCAGTCTGCATGCACTGGGCTATGGCACTCTATTCACACCAGCCCCAGGCTATGCCAGTCTGCATGCACTGGGCTATGACACTCTATTCACACCAGCCCCAGGCTATGCCTGTCTGCATGCACTGGGCTGTGGCACTTTATTCTCACAAGCCCCAGGCTATGCCAGACTGCCTGCACTGGACTATGGCCCTCTATTCACACGAGCCCCAGGCTATGCCAGTCTGCATGCACTGGGCTATGGCACTCTATTCACAGGAGCCCCAGGCTTCGTCAGTACACATGCACTAGGCTATGGCACTCTATTGACACAAGGGCAGGCTACGCCCATCTGCATACTGTGGGCTATGGCAGTCTATTCACACCAGCCCCAGGCTATGCCAGTCTGCATGCACTGTGCTATGGCAGTCTATTCACACCAGCCCCAGGCTATGCCAGTCTACATGCACTGGGCTATGGCATTCTATTCACACAAGCCCCAGACTATGCCAGTCTGCATGCACTATGGCACTGTATTCACACCAGCCCCAGGCTACGCCAGTCTGCATGCACTATGGCACGCTATTCACATCAGCCCCAGGCCATGCCAGTCTACATGCACTGGGCTATGGCGCTCTATTCACACCAGCCCCAGGCTATGCCAGTCTGCATGCACTGGGCTATGGCAGTCTATTCACACCACCCCAGGCTATGCCAGTCTGCATGCACTGAGCTATGGCAGTCTATTCAGTCGAGCCCCAGACTATGCCAGTCTGCACGCACTATGGCACTCTATTCACACCAGCCCCAGGCTATGCCATTCTGCATGCACTGGGCTGTGGCAATCTATTCACACCTGCCCAGGCTATGCCAGTCTGCATGCACTGAGCTAAGTCACTCTATTCACACCGACCCCAGGCTATGCCAGTCTGCATGTACTGGGCTATGACACTCTATTCACATTAGCCCCAGGCTATGCCAATCTGCATGCACTGATGTATGGAACTCTAGTCACACGAGCCCCAGGCTATGCCAGTCTGCATGCACTGGGCTATGGCACTCTATTCACACGCACCCCAGGCTATGTCAGTCTGCATGCACTGGACTATGGCGCTCTATTCACACCAGCCCCAGACTATGCCAGTCTGCATGCATTATGGCACTCTATTCACACCAGCCCCAGGCTATGCCAGTCTGCATGCACTGGGCTATGGCACTCTATTCACATGAGCCGCAGGCTATGCCTGTCTGCATGCACTGGGCTATGGCACTCTATTCACACCATCCCCAGGCTATGCCAGTCTGCATGCACTGGGTTGTGGCACTCTATTCACACGAGCCCCAAGTTATGCCAGTCTGCATGCACTGGGCTGTGGTACTCTATTTACACGAGCCTCAGCCTATGCCAGTCTGCATGCACTGGGCTGTGGCAATCTATTCACATGAGCCCCAGGCTATGCAAGTCTGCATGCACTGGACTATGGCACTCTATTCACACGAGCCCCAAGCTATGCCAGTCTGCCTGCACTGGGCTATGGCACTCTATTCACACCAGCCCCAGGCTATGCCAGTCTGCATGCACTGGGCTATGGCATTCTATTCACACAAGCCCCAGACTATGCCAGTCTGCATGCACTATGGCACTCTATTCACACCCGCCCCAGGCTATGCCAGTCTGCATGCACTCGGCTATGGCAGTCTATTCACACCAGCCCCAGGCTACGCCAGTCTGCATGCACTGTGCTATGGCAGTCTATTCACACCAGCCCCAGGCTATGCCAGTCTGCATGCACTGGGCTATGGCATTCTATTCACACAAGCCCCAGACTATGCCAGTCTGCATGCGCTGGGCTATGGCACTCTATTCACACCAGCCCCAGGCTATGCCAGTCTGCATGCACTCGGCTATGGCAGTCTATTCACATGAGCCCCAGACTATGCCAGTCTGTACGCACTATGGCACGCTATTCACACCAGCCCCAGCCCATGCCAGTCTGCATGCACTGGGCTATGGCACTTAATTCACACGAGCCCCAGGCTATGCCCGTCTGCATGCACTGGGCTATGGCACTATATTCCCACCAGCCTCAGGCTATGCCAGTCTGCATGCACTGGGCTATGGCACTCTATTCCCACCAGCCCCAGACTATGCCAGTCTGCATGCACTGGGCTGTGGCACTTTATTCACACAAGCCCCAGGCTATGCCAGTCTGCATGCACTGGGCTGTGGCAATCTATTCACACGAGCCGCAGGCTGTGCCAGTCTGCATGTATTGGGCTGTGGCAATCTATTCACATGAGCCCCACGCTATGCCAGTCTGCATGCACTGAGCTATAGCACTCTATTCACACCAGACCCAGGCTATGCCAGTCTGCATGCACTGGGCTATGGCACTCTATTCACATTAGCCCCAGGCTATGCCATTCTGCATGCACTGGGGTATGACACTCTAGTCACATGAGCCCCAGGCTATGCCAGTCTGCATGCACTGGGCTATGGCACTCTATTCACACGCACCCCAGGCTATGCTAATCTGCATGCACTGGACTATGGCCCTCTATTTATATGAGCCCCAGGCTATGCCAGTCTACCTGCACTGGGCAATGCACTCTATTCACACGAGCCCCAGGCTATGCCAGTCTGCATGCACTTGGCTATGGAACTCTATTGACACAAGGGCAGGCTACGCCCGACTGCATGCAGTGGGCTATGGCAGTCTATTCACACCAGCCCCAGGCTATGCCAGTCTGCATGCACTGTGCTATGGCAGTCTATTCACACCAGCCCCAGGCTATGCCAGTCTGCATGCACTGGGCTATGGCATTTTATTCACACAAGCCCCAGACTATGCCAGTCTGCACGCACTATGGCACTCTATTCACACCCGCCCCAGGCTATGCCAGTCTGCATGCACTCGGCTATGGCAGTCTATTCACATGAGCCCCAGACTATGCCAGTCTGCACGCACTATGGCACTCTATTCATACCAGCCCCAGACTATGCCAGTCTGCACACACTATGGCACGCTATTCACACCAGCCCCAGGCCATGCCAGTCTGCATGCACTGGGCTATGACACTTAATTCACTTGAGCCCCAGGCTATGCCCGTCTGCATGCACTGGGCTATGGTACTATATTCCCACCAGCCCCAGGCTATGCCAGTCTGCATGCACTGGGCTATGGCACTCTATTCACACCAGCCCCAGGCTATGCCAATCTGCATGCACTGGGCTATGGCACTCTATTCACACCAGCCCCAGGCTATGCCTGTCTGCATGCACTGGGCTGTGGCACTTTATTCACACGAGACCCAGGCTATGCCAGTCTGCATGCACTGGGCTGTGGCAATCTATTCACACGAGCCCCAGGCTATGCAATTCTGCATGCACTGGGCTATGGCACTCTATTCACACGAGCCCCAGGATATGCCAGTCTGCATGCACTGGGCTATGGCACTCTATTCACACGAGCCGCAGCCTATGCCAGTCTGCATGCACTGGACTATGGCCCTCTATTTACATAAGCCACAGGCTATGCCTGTCTACCTGCACTGGGCAATGCACTCTATTTACATGAGCCCCAGGCTATGCAATTCTGCATGCACTGGGCTATGGCACTCTATTCACACGAGCCCCAGGATATGCCAGTCTGCATGCACTGGGCTATGGCACTCTATTCACATGAGCCGCAGCCTATGCCAGTCTGCATGCACTGGACTATGGCACTCTATTCACACGATCCCCAGGCTATACCAGTCTGAATGCACTGGACTATGGCAGTCTATTTACATGGGCACCAGGCTATGCCAGTCTGCATGCACTGGGCTATGGCGCTCTATTCACACCAGCCCCAGGCTATGCCAGTCTGCATGCACTGGGCTATGGCAGTCTATTCACACCACCCCAGGCTATGCCAGTCTGCATGCACTGAGCTATGGCAGTCTATTCAGTCGAGCCCCAGACTATGCCAGTCTGCACGCACTATGGCACTCTATTCACACCAGCCCCAGGCTATGCCATTCTGCATGCACTATGACACACAATTCACACCAGCCCCAGGCCATGCCAGTCTGCAGGCACTGCGTTATGGCACTCTATTCACATGAGCCCCAGGCTATGCCCGTCCGCATGCACTGGGCTATGGCACTGTATTCACATGAGCCCCAGGCTATGCCAGTCTGCATGCACTGGGCTATGGGACTCTATTCTCACCAGCCGCAGGCTACGCCATTCTGCATGCACTGGGCTGTGGCAATCTATTCACACCTGCCCAGGCTATGCCAGTCTGCATGCACTGAGCTAAGTCACTCTATTCACACCGGCCCCAGGCTATGCCAGTCTGCATGTACTGGGCTATGACACTCTATTCACATTAGCCCCAGGCTATGCCAATCTGCATGCACTGATGTATGGCACTCTATTCACACGCACCCCAGGCTATGTCAGTCTGCATGCACTGGACTATGGTGCTCTATTCACACCAGCCCCAGACTATGCCAGTCTGCATGCACTATGGCACTCTATTCACACCAGCCCCAGGCTATGCCAGTCTGCATGCACTGGGCTATGGCACTCTATTCACATGAGCCGCAGGCTATGCCCGTCTGCATGCACTGGGCTATGGCACTCTATTCACACCATCCCCAGGCTATGCCAGTCTGCATGCACTGGGTTGTGGCACTCTATTCACACGAGCCCCAGGCTATGCCAGTCTGCATGCACTTGGCTGTGGTACTCTATTTACACGAGCCTCAGCCTATGCCAGTCTGCATGCACTGGGCTGTGGCAATCTATTCACATGAGCCCCAGGCTTTGCAAGTCTGCATACACTGGACTATGGCACTCTATTCACACAAGCCCCAAGCTATGCCAGTCTGCCTGCACTGGGCTATGGCACTCTATTCACACCAGCCCCAGGATATGCCAGTCTGCATGCACTGGGCTATGGCACTCTATTCACACGAGCCGCAGGCTATGCCAGTCTGCATGCACTGGACTATGGCACTCCATTCACATGAGCCGCAGGCTATGCCATTCTGCATGCACCGGGCCATGGAAATCTATTAACACCAGCCCCAGGCTATGCCAGTCTGCATGCACTGGGCTATGGCACTCTATTCCCACCAGCCCCAGACTATGCCAGTCTGCATGCACTGGGCTGTGGCACTTTATTCACACAAGCCCCAGGCTATGCCAGTCTGCATGCACTGGGCTGTGGCAATCTATTCACACGAGCCGCAGGCTGTGCCAGTCTGCATGTATTGGGCTGTGGCAATCTATTCACATGAGCCCCACGCTATGCCAGTCTGCATGCACTGAGCTATAGCACTCTATTCACACCAGACCCAGGCTATGCCAGTCTGCATGCACTGGGCTATGGCACTCTATTCACATTAGCCCCAGGCTATGCCATTCTGCATGCACTGGGGTATGACACTCTAGTCACATGAGCCCCAGGCTATGCCAGTCTGCATGCACTGGGCTATGGCACTCTATTCACACGCACCCCAGGCTATGCTAGTCTGCATGCACTGGACTATGGCCCTCTATTTATATGAGCCCCAGGCTATGCCAGTCTACCTGCACTGGGCAATGCACTCTATTCACACGAGCCCCAGGCTATGCCAGTCTGCATGCACTTGGCTATGGAACTCTATTGACACAAGGGCAGGCTACGCCCGACTGCATGCAGTGGGCTATGGCAGTCTATTCACACCAGCCCCAGGCTATGCCAGTCTGCATGCACTGTGCTATGGCAGTCTATTCACACCAGCCCCAGGCTATGCCAGTCTGCATGCACTGGGCTATGGCATTCTATTCACACAAGCCCCAGACTATGCCAGTCTGCACGCACTATGGCACTCTATTCACACCCGCCCCAGGCTATGCCAGTCTGCATGCACTCGGCTATGGCAGTCTATTCACATGAGCCCCAGACTATGCCAGTCTGCACGCACTATGGCACTCTATTCATACCAGCCCCAGACTATGCCAGTCTGCACACACTATGGCACGCTATTCACACCAGCCCCAGGCCATGCCAGTCTGCATGCACTGGGCTATGACACTTAATTCACTTGAGCCCCAGGCTATGCCCGTCTGCATGCACTGGGCTATGGTACTATATTCCCACCAGCCCCAGGCTATGCCAGTCTGCATGCACTGGGCTATGGCACTCTATTCACACCAGCCCCAGGCTATGCCAATCTGCATGCACTGGGCTATGGCACTCTATTCACACCAGCCCCAGGCTATGCCTGTCTGCATGCACTGGGCTGTGGCACTTTATTCACACGAGACCCAGGCTATGCCAGTCTGCATGCACTGGGCTGTGGCAATCTATTCACACGAGCCCCAGGCTATGCAATTCTGCATGCACTGGGCTATGGCACTCTATTCACACGAGCCCCAGGATATGCCAGTCTGCATGCACTGGGCTATGGCACTCTATTCACACGAGCCGCAGCCTATGCCAGTCTGCATGCACTGGACTATGGCCCTCTATTTACATAAGCCACAGGCTATGCCTGTCTACCTGCACTGGGCAATGCACTCTATTTACATGAGCCCCAGGCTATGCAATTCTGCATGCACTGGGCTATGGCACTCTATTCACACGAGCCCCAGGATGTGCCAGTCTGCATGCACTGGGCTATGGCACTCTATTCACACGAGCCGCAGCCTATGCCAGTCGTCATGCACTGGACTATGGCACTCTATTCACACGATCCCCAGGCTATACCAGTCTGAATGCACTGGACTATGGCAGTCTATTTACATGGGCACCAGGCTATGCCAGTCTGCATGCACTGGGCTATGGCAGTCTATTGAGATGTGCCCCAGGCTATGCCAGTCTGCATGCGCTGGGCTATGGCACTCTTTTCACACCAGCCCCAGGCTACGCCAGTCTGCATGCACTATGGCACGCTATTCACATCAGCCCCAGGCCATGCCAGTCTACATGCACTGGGCTATGGCGCTCTATTCACACCAGCCCCAGGCTATGCCAGTCTGCATGCACTGGGCTATGGCAGTCTATTCACACCACCCCAGGCTATGCCAGTCTGCATGCACTGAGCTATGGCAGTCTATTCAGTCGAGCCCCAGACTATGCCAGTCTGCACGCACTATGGCACTCTATTCACACCAGCCCCAGGCTATGCCATTCTGCATGCACTATGACACACAATTCACACCAGCCCCAGGCCATGCCAGTCTGCATGCACTGCGTTATGGCACTCTATTCACATGAGCCCCAGGCTATGCCCGTCCGCATGCACTGGGCTATGGCACTGTATTCACATGAGCCCCAGGCTATGCCAGTCTGCATGCACTGGGCTATGGGACTCTATTCTCACCAGCCGCAGGCTACGCCATTCTGCATGCACTGAGCTGTGGCAATCTATTCACACCTGCCCAGGCTATGCCAGTCTGCATGCACTGAGCTAAGTCACTCTATTCACACCGGCCCCAGGCTATGCCAGTCTGCATGTACTGGGCTATGACACTCTATTCACATTAGCCCCAGGCTATGCCAATCTGCATGCACTGATGTATGGCACTCTATTCACACGCACCCCAGGCTATGTCAGTCTGCATGCACTGGACTATGGTGCTCTATTCACACCAGCCCCAGACTATGCCAGTCTGCATGCACTATGGCACTCTATTCACACCAGCCCCAGGCTATGCCAGTCTGCATGCACTGGGCTATGGCACTCTATTCACATGAGCCGCAGGCTATGCCCGTCTGCATGCACTGGGCTATGGCACTCTATTCACACCATCCCCAGGCTATGCCAGTCTGCATGCACTGGGTTGTGGCACTCTATTCACACGAGCCCCAGGCTATGCCAGTCTGCATGCACTGGGCTGTGGTACTCTATTTACACGAGCCTCAGCCTATGCCAGTCTGCATGCACTGGGCTGTGGCAATCTATTCACATGAGCCCCAGGCTATGCAAGTCTGCATACACTGGACTATGGCACTCTATTCACACAAGCCCCAAGCTATGCCAGTCTGCCTGCACTGGGCTATGGCACTCTATTCACACCAGCCCCAGGATATGCCAGTCTGCATGCACTGGGCTATGGCACTCTATTCACACGAGCCGCAGGCTATGCCAGTCTGCATGCACTGGACTATGGCACTCCATTCACATGAGCCGCAGGCTATGCCATTCTGCATGCACCGGGCCATGGAAATCTATTAACACCAGCCCCAGGCTATGCCAGTCTGCATGCACTAGGCTATGGCACTCTATTCACACGAGCCCCAGGCCATGCCAGTCTCCATGCACTGGACTATGGCAGTCTATTTACATGGGCCCCAGGTTATGCCAGTCTGCATGCCCTGGGCAATGGCAGTCTATTGACACGTGCCCCAGGCTATGCCAGTCTGCATGCGCTGGGCTATGGCACTCTATTCCCACGCACCTCAGGCTATGCCAGTCTGCATGCACTGGACTATGGCACTATATTCCACGCACCCCAGGCTATGCCAGTCTGCATGCACTGGGCTATGGCTCTCTATTCACACGAGCCCCAGGCTATGCCAGCCTGCACGCACTGGGCTATGAAACTATATTCACACCAGCACCAGGCTATGCCAGTCTGCATGCACTGGGCTCTGTCACTCTATTCACACCAGTCCCAGGCTATGCCAGTCTGCATGCACTGGGCTATGGCACTCTATTCACACGAGCCCCAGGCTATGTAAGTCTGCATGCACTGGGCTATGGCACTCTATTCACACCAGCCCCAGGCTATGCCAGTCTGCATGCACTGGGCTATGGCACTCTATTCACACCAGCCCCAGGCTATGCCAGTCTGCATGCACTGAATCATGTCAATCTGTTCACAGACACTTGCCTATCACTAGGAGTGTGCAACATTCTTTTTCTACTGGCATGATCTTGCAAAGTATTTTGACCACACAATTATGTTTGGCGCTAAAAAATAATGCACACAAGTAGGTTTAATATATACAGCTGTGCTGAAGGATTGAGTAGTTTAACCCCATTTACCAAGTTTATGACCTGAAATCGTACATTCAGCAGAACATAAAATGTGCATAACTATGCTTGCTAACATTGTCTGCTAAATTACATAAAACGTCAAATAAAATGTCTGTAGCCATATTTCACAAAGTTTATTCACACTTAGTGCACATGACTTGGCTGAAGCACACACCCTCTTCCAGTCTCTGATTAGCCTGGCTACTCTTGTCTTTCATTGGTGACTGTCCCTGAGAGTTTTGTATTTTCTAATTGGGAGATGTTCACTGAAAGGAGCATAAACTTAAGTGAGGTGGAACTAGCTTGTGTCATATGCCCTGTGGTACGTTACATGCTCTGAGCGCCACCGTTGGGTGGTGGGGCATACCATCTACAAGTAATAAAAGCCATGAGAGAGGAGTTGGTCACTAAGATGGAGTTAAGAACTGGCATGAAACGCACCCCCATACTTACCCGCCACCAGTGAGACAATGGGCCTCATTCCGAGGTGGGCGCAAAGGGATTACCGGCACCGATAAGGAAACCGGTGCCGGTAATCCCTTTGCACCCTATTCCGAGGTCCCTTAGCGGGTCCCACTATGCGTGCCTGGTTTTACCAGGCGCCCTTAGCGGGAACCGCAAAGGGAGCAGGGAGCAAATAACGGTACCGCAAATTGATGTACCGTTATTAGCTCCTTTCCCATTCCCATTGAGCCCTATGGGGGCTCAAATGGGAATGGGGGTTGCCTTTTTCAATGGGGACCTACCGGTCCCGCAAAGGTCAGACTACAATGGTAAGTCCCCATTGAACCAGGTCGGAGTCGGTACCGGTATGGGAGGTAGTCATGGCGCAAATAGCGCCATGACTACCTCCATTCTTGGAATGAGGCCCAATGCGTTGAGCTGTGAGCCAGACCTGCTTGCAAGCCTGTGCCTGCAGGCTGTGAAGCCGAGGCCTGCACCAGCAGCAGAAACCTGCAGTATGTGAGAGCAAGTTATTTGTGAAATCTGTCTCATTTAACTTTGAAGCTCTATTTAAAACAATGTCCAATCTGTAAAATCTGAACTATAAACTATATTTTATACTATGCTATACTCTATAGAGATTTGTCTTTTTCTCATATGGAATCAGCAGGCAGGGACCTCATTTAGGGGTCGCCAGAGGTTGCAACTGCGACCTCTGGGGTCTCCCTTGCAACCTCTGTGGTCTCCCCTGCGACCTCTAAATAAAAAAGCAAAAAATATATATTTTTTTTACTTTATTTTTTGTAATGCAAGCTCTTGGGCTGTGGCCAGCACCATGTGGCTCTTTACTTCTGGAGTGGCTAGCTTTCTTGTTTAGGCCCCGTAAAAAAAAGAAGAAAAATAAGAACAGGAGTGCCACAGTCTAACACTTTCATCACTGACTCTAAATAAGAAAGAATAGGAATACCAAATAATGTGTCTTTCTGGAATTCTATACAATAATTGCAGGTTTATTTCAGGCACACTTCAGGGTGTGAGTCACTGATTTAGTCTGTTCTTAAAAGCCTCAACTCAGCCTTTCATCCTTCTGAGGTCGATAAATGAGTACCAACAGAGTGAAATGGCGTGTATATTTTTATATATAAAGCGCTTAAGCATAAGTGCTATATAATAACACATCATTTGGTCATGGACGTCTGCTTGCATTCACAGTAATTTGGTAATATGGGCCTATACACACTGATCTTAACGATACATATGGCGATCCATTCTTGTATGAAATGTACATCACATTATAGTGATATTGTAACCATATTTTTCGTAGTGTACAATGCTGTGTGATGCCACTTGTTGTTTTGTCAAGGGTGAAAGGTCATGGTCCATCGCTTCCCGCGATATCACTTCGGAGTGGGGTCAAATGACATCACTTCCTGTGATGTCATGGGGGGGTCAAAGGTCGTGTGATGTCACTTCCGCTACCTCAGGCATTTTGGTGAAATGACGTCCCTGTCAGCAGGTACGACAGCCTGGATCTTCCAGTGGCACGGGTGAGTAATTGCACCAAAGGAGGTTTGTACGTGTGCAGCTATTGCACCTGAAGAAGAGACGGCAGCTTGCAGTGACCCACCGATAAGGATAAAGAGAAGCTCACCAGGCACTGGCACCAGCCTGCCAAGCCCTTCTCCACCATCACAGCCTTCAGGCACTCGCTGAGAAGATACATGGGAACTTCTGGAAAGCAGAAGACTACCTGGACCATATTGGGGGCCTTCACAGGCGCAGCCTTTTACGATTTAATTTCCCTTGTTCAGCAACTTCTTTTGTTAGTGTACCTTTTCGTAGTTTTTTTTTTGTGAATAGACAGTGGGGCACTATTTTTTTCCTTTTGCTTTTCCTTTTGTTTTAATGTGACATAAGAAAGAGCTTTGATGTTATGTAATGTTGTTCGACTCACTGGTCCCACTAGACCACTGTCACCCTGTCTAGACGGATGGTAGCAGGATGCATAGGTGAGTTAGGGCCCAAGCCATCTGGGCAACTGGGCTGTTGTAGTGGTGCGAGTTGGTCACTTCTTTTATAGCTCTTTAAGGCTGTCATTTTCTATTTGTGAGGTGTGAAATATTTACCAAAAAGGAAAGTATAAACACACGCACTATTGGGGTAATACACAGAATCCTGCGCAGAGGTAGCGCAGGGCCAGCGTGCACCACCCGCGTGCTCTAAATCCCATTTTAGCGCACCGCGAATTCATGGATTTCACCATCCATATGCAGCCATGGTGCAGCGACCATCCAGCAGCGCCAGCTATGTATGCCCTTAACACCGCGCCTTGCGCCGAAGACAGCCGCACAAATCCCCAATATGGCGCAAAGGTCAGTGGACCAGCATACAGCCCCCCAACAACGCAATCGCACTAAAAACACACACTCACCCGGCTTGCGCCAGCCAAATCGCTTGTAAAACTCCTTGCATACCCCTCTGATTATTCGTACCACGCTTGCGCCAGCCAAATCGCATGTAAAACTCCTTGCGCACCTCCTTGAATACACGTACCCCGCTCGCGCCAGCCAAATCGCATGTAAAACTCCTCGCGCATCCCTCGGAATACGTGTACACCGCTCGGGCCAACCAAATCACGTGTAAAACTCCTTGCGCACCCCCTTGAATACGCATACCCCGCTGTCGCCAGCCAAATCGCGTGAAAAAGGCCAGGCGTACTCGGATAACCCGCAGACGCACCTCGCAAGCAACCCACGCCACAACGGACCCCCCAACACCCGTGCACATGCCAGCAGGCAGCCCACACCACAACGGACCCCCATCACCCGTGCAGATGCCAGCCGGCAGCCCACACCACAACGGACCCCCCATCATCCGTGCACATGCTAGCAGGCAGCCCACACCACAACGGATACCCCCATCATCCGTGCACATCCCAGCAGGCAGCCCACACCACAAAGGACCCCCCATCACCTGTGCACATGCCAGCAGGCAGCCCACACCACAACGGCCACCCCCATCACCCGTGCACATGCCAGCAGGCAGCCCACACCACAACAGACTCCCCATCACCTCTGCACATGCCAGCAGGCAGCCCACACCACAACTGACCCCCCCATCACCTGTGCACATGCCAGCAGGCAGCCCACACCACAGCGGACCCCCCATCACCAGTGCACATGCCAGCAGGCAGCCTACACCACAACGGACACCCCCATCACCTGTGCACATGCCAGCAGGCAGCCCACACCACAACGGACCCCTCCATCACCCGTGCATATGCCAGCAGGCAGCCCACACCACAACGGACCCCCATCACCCCTGCACATGCCAGCAGGCAGCCCACACCACAACAGACCCTCATCACCCGTGCACATGCCAGAAGGCAGCCCACACCACAACAGACCCCCCACACCACAACGGACCCCCATCACCCGTGCACATGCCAGCAGGCAGCTCACACCAGCAGGCAGCCCACACCACAACGGACACCCCCAGTGGCGGCAACCTGCCAGCAGGCCCCGCCTCATGTCCACCCCACTCCCCCAGTGACGGCAACCTGCCAGCAGACCCTGACTCATGTCCACCCCACTCCCCCAGTGACGGCAACCTGCCAGCAGGCCCCGACTCATGTCCACCCCACTCCCCCAGTGACGGCAACCTGCAAGCAGGCCCCGACTCATGTCCACACCACTCCCCCACTGACGGCAACCTGCCAGCAGGCCCGACTCCTGTCCACCCCACTCTCCCAGTGACGGCAACTTGCCAGCAGGCCCTGACTCATGTCCATACCACTCCCCCAGTGACGGCAACCTGCCAGCAGGCCCGACTCATGTCCACCCCACTCTCCCAGTGACGGCAACCTGCCAGCAGGCCCGACTCATGTTCCCCCCACTCCCCGAGTGACGGCAACCTGCCTGCAGGCCCCGACTCATGTCCACCCCACTCCCCCAGTGACGGCAACCTGCCAGCAGGCCCCAACTCATGTCCACCCCACTCTCCCAGTGACGGCAACCTGCCAGCAGGCCTGACTCATGTCCACCCCACTCTCCCAGTGGCGGCAACCTGCCAGCAGGCCCGACTCATGTCAACCTCACTCCCCCAGTGACGGCAACCTGCCAGCAGGCCCCGGCTCATGTTCCCCCCACTGCCCCAGTGACGGCAACCTGCTAGCAGGCCCAGACTCATGTTCCCCCCAACCCCCCAGTGACGGCAACCTGCCAGCAGGCCTGACTCATGTCCACACCACTCCCCCAGTGACAGCAACCTGCCAGCAGGCCCCGACTCATGTCCACCCCACTCCCCCAGTGACGGCAACCTGCCAGCTGGTCCCGACTCATGTCCACCCCACTCCCCCAGTGACGGCAACCTGCCAGCAGGCCCCAACTCATGTTCCCCCCACTCCCCCAGTGACTGCAACCTACCAGCAGGCCCCGACTCATGTCCACCCCACTCCCCCAGTGACTGCAACCTGCCAGCAGGCCTGACTCATGTCCACCCCACTCTCCCAGTGACTGCAACCTGCCAGCAGGCCCGACTCATGTTCCCCCCACTCCCCCAGTGACGGCAACCTGCCAGCAGGCCCTGACTCATGTCCACCCCACTCCCCCAGTGACGGCAACCTGCCGGCAGGCCCGACTCATGTTCCCCCCAACCACCCAGTGACGGCAACCTGCCAGCAGGCCCCGACTCATGTTCCCCCCACTCCCCCAGTGACGGCAACCTGCCAGCAGGCCCCGACTCATGTCCACACCACTCCCCCAGTGACGGCAACCTGCCAGAAGGCCCTGACTCATGTCCACCCCACTCTCCCAGTGACGGCAACCTGCCAGCAGGCCCTGACTCATATCCACCCCACTCTCCCAGTGACGGCAACCTGCCAGCAGGCCCCGACTCATGTCCACACCACTCCCCCAGTGACAGCAACCTGCCAGCAGGCCCCGACTCATGTCCACACCACTCCCCCAGTGACAGCAACCTGCCAGAAGGCCCCGACTCATGTCCACCCCACTCTCCAAGTGACGGCAACCTGCCAGAAGGCCCTGACTCATGTCCACCCCACTCCACCAGTGACAGAAACCTGCAAGCAGGCCCCGACTCATGTCCACCCCACTCCCCCAGTGACGGCAACCTGCTAGCAGGCCCCGACTCATGTCCACACCACTCCCCCAGTGACGGCAGCCTGCCAGCAGGCCCCGACTTATGTTCCCCCCACTCCCCCAGTGACGGCAACCTGCTAGCAGGCCCTGACTCATGTCCACCCACTCCCCCAGTGACAGCAACCCGCTAGCAGGCCCTGACTCATGTTCCTCCCACCCCCCCAGTGACGGCAACCTGCCAGCAGGCCCCGACCCATGTCCACCCCACTCCCCCAGTAACGGCAACCTGCCAGCAGGCCCTGACTCATTTCCACCCCACTCCCCTAGTGGCGGCAACCTGCCAGCAGGCCCTGACTCATGTCCACCCCACTCCCCCAGTGACGGCAACCTGCCAGCAGGCACCAACTCATGTCCCCCCACCCCACTCTCTCAGTGACGGCAACCTGCCAGCAGGCCCCGACTCATGTCCCCCCACTCCCCCAGTACAGCAACCTGCCTGCAGGCCCCAACTCATGTCCCCCCACTCCCCCAGTGACGGCAACCTGCCAGCAGGCCCGACTCATGTTCCCCCCACTCCCCCAGTAACAGCAACCTGCCTGCAGGCCCCAACTCATGTCCAACCCACTCCCCCAGTGACGGCAACCTGCCAGCAGGCCCGACTCAAGTTCCCCCCACTCCCCCAGTGACGGCAACCTGCCAGCAGGCCCTGACTCATGTCCACCCCACTCCCCCAGTGACGGCAACCTGCCAACAGGCCCCGACCCATGTCCACCCCACTCCCCCAGTGTCGGCAACCTGCCAGCAGGCCCCGACCCATGTCCACCCCACTCCCCCAGTGACGGCAACCTGCCAGCAGGCCCTGACTCATGTCCACCCCACTCTCCCAGTGACGGCAACCTGCCAGCAGGCCCCGACTCATGTCCCCCCACTCCCCCAGTGACGGCAACCTGCCAACAGGCCCCAACTCATGTCCACCCCACTCCCCCAGAGACGGCAACCTGTCAGCAGGCCCGAATCATGTTTCCCCCAGGCCCCCAGTGACGGCAACCTGCTAGCAGGCCCCAACTCATGTCCCCCACCCCGGTGATGGTAACACAGACCACAGTATCGGATGCCCACCCAAATATGACCCCATATGAACCACCCACAGTGCAAATCCACGACCATCCATTGTCCCTGTTCCCCAGCACATGCCCCATCTCATGTCAATCACAGAAGCACATATGCATGCACCCCTAGACATGTCCAACATAGCCAGACAGCAGTGACACATGACTGAGCCAATGATGACTGACACATGCACCAAACAAATGAGAGGAGACCACACTTACACTGTACAGTATCTAAATATATTGAAACAAATAACAATGCTAAAATCAAATTGAAAAACAACAATGGAAAATAAAAGAATGTAAACGGAAAAGAAATGTGAATGGCAAAGTGAAATGAAAGCCATGATAAATAAAATCCAACGAAATTGTCCATTGTCCGTGTCAAGATCCACACATCCACAATGATAAATATGAAAACACCATTCCCTCATGGTGAAAAATAAAACAAATTTTCATAAAATCCAAAAATATTTACATGCAATCCGTCCAAGGGTCCATATTCCCAGAAAAGGTCCAATCCAGAAAGGAGTGCAAACAAAAATCCAACTATTTACAGAAGGTGGAGCAATGTCCAATGACCCCAAATGAAAATAAAAATGAAAGGAAACTTATACCTAAACAACTATTTACAATGGCGGCGGGCTAGTCCTATGGCTCACTTTTGTTGTTAATGTCTCTCTCCAGAGCATCCTCAAACTCCTTGTCCACATCCCAGAGGCAGACCTGTTCTCTGTCCTCGAGGGTGTTATGCAGAATTATATGCAGTACCCTTTGAGAATGCCACACACAATTAGGACTACAAGTGACAGTTCAAATTCACCTTTGGTACAAGCCTGTACTACACAGTAAAGTGGTAGCGATGGCTGAGCAGCCAGACTTATCTCAAGAGTAAAGTGGGCAGTAGCAATAGTTACACAAAGGACAGCAATTACTATGATTTAAACAAACACTGACTCAAGGTTTCTGAGTAAAAGAATATACATTTATTCACACATCAGTTATTAAACATTTCACTATTATCAAGCAGTCGAAAAATCAAAGCCTTAATACACCACACTACTCCCAATAGATTCTGGACAAGTTAAGCTCAAAATGAAGTGTGAGCAAAATGGCACGCTAATAATTTAAAAGGGAGGGAAAGTCAAAGTTAGACAAAAGTTGAGCAGCACCAACAGGTATGTAAGCAGGGAAATCTAGAAAAAAGGACTACAGTGAGGGAATCACATCAAGAGGCGTTGGCCAAAGTCAATGGGACAAAGTCTTTTGCTACTGATCACACAGTTCAGGGTAGTTTGCGGTTAAGTCTTTGACAAGAGTTCAGAACGAAGTTGGTCAGACGAAAAGTTACTTTAAAGAATAGGGAAGGACAAGCCCTCGGATTGGCGAAAGGTTTCACACACCTTCACCGCGGCTGGACGAAACGAACAACCGGATTTGGAACAGTACCTTAAATGGAGAAGAGGCTTTAGCTGAGGCGGACGTCCTGGCAGGTCCTACAGGCTCACGGTTCCTAAAGCGACTGTCGGGCTGACACAAAGTAGGAAGAATGGAGGGTCCTGCACTGCCCAGGGAAGAAACCAGCAGCAGCAGAGCAAAGATAAAAGGTGCGCTCCGTAAAACCGGGTCCGACCCTCCTAGCTATCCGGTTCACTGTGGCTGTGCGCAGCAAATTCAACCAGAGGAGGGAGGCCTGGCTTGCAGTTTGGTAAACTTGTTGTTCCCACCAGCTCAAGGGGAGAAGATTCCTTGCAGATCTTCACTGTCGACGAAGTTTGGAGACTCTGACCTGCAGCAGGGCTTCACCGGGAGGTTCAGTCCTGGTAGAGGTCCTCTTCTGTCTGCTTCTCTTCGGTTCTCTCGATCCAGTGGCAACTTTGCCTTTCCAGCCCCAGAGACCTGCTTTTTATGCAGTTTCCCCCCATTCACACAGCCTGGCTCTCAATCACACAGCAGGGTGGCTGTCCTGGCGGGACAGTCACCTAGCCAATCAAAGAGGAGTGTGACTTGGGTTACTAAGGAAACCCATGGCAGGGGTCCTAAAACCCCTCCCTCACATCCTGCCTACCCAGACTTTGAGGCGCCTAAGGAGGGCTTCTGTGCAGAAGCCTGCGAAAGGACAGAAAACAAAGGAATCAAACCTGGTTTGGCGCGTAGAGACGAAGACTTTTACAGTCCATGCAGGCACACAGGTGTTAGAAATGATGTAATTGTCCTGCCTGGAATCACACACATCATTTCGAATCACCCGTGTGCGCAACACAACACCAACTAGGACAGGCTCCACCCTGTCACGGATTGCCTCATCCGCAGGTAGAGGAATGTCAGTTCTTGTGGACACATCCCCTACCTGGGACAGGCTTGGACGGTGGCATCCCTGCTGGTGCAGGATGATGCAGTCACAGGTTCAGGATTAGGCACAGGCACCTGTGCTGCCTCCTGCCCCTGCCCCTGGACTGAACCACTTGCACCAGTGGAATCACCCCCTCCAAGCCCCATGTATGGGTCGGATATGGCATCCTTCTCAACCACCCCCACCAACCTAGATGACTCTGTGCCGTCTTCCGTGGTATGCCCCTGTGGGGGCTCACCTGCCCCTTCTGCTGCTGAGGAGTCCACATCCAACTTTGGCCTCTTGGACCTCCCCTCAGCAGCTGCGGCCATAGACACGGCACCAGTCCCCTCACTCCCGGAAAGATGAAATTACCTGGGAGGGGGGCAGGGCCTTTTGTCTCCAGCTGGCGGAGGCATCCCGGCCGCTGTGCTCCAGAGCGCCGTCTCCGCCCTCTTCATCAGTGCCGCTGCAGACAGGGAGAGACAGAACACAGGTATCAGGGCACCGTACAATAGTCTGCTAGACACATAACAATTGCACATGAGGGGCAGTGTCAAACATCACAGACGGCATCACACTCTCCAACACTCAGGTCAATTGAACCCACACAAATGCACGAACTGGCAGGTCACATGCAACAGGCATCTGCATCCATTACCAGGGAACTGTATGACCACCCTAAGGGTGGCATGACGTCACAAGCATCATGGAGCAAGCTGATCACATGCACACACGCCATCAGAAAGGCATGCATCTGGCCACCTCTACCTCCTGTCACAGAGCAATCATCGCCAACTGTGTCACATCTGCCAATCGGGTACCTAAATGTCTGTGTCACATGGCGTCTCACAGTCACACACACACCAAACAGACACACGCACATGTACACCGTGTACGTACATGAAGGTGGAACGAGCACACCCCAAACATGGCTGAGTACATACACAGGCATGCAAACATGTGTGCATCTTCACATGCAGTTGTGCATCATGCATCGGAACACATACACCATTCATGTGCACCTGACTGGACTCACATGCAGCATGGTCATGTCCCTGCAAACACACATCCATACATGGACCATGTCAGACATATGGCCAAGGTGCACACTCCTGCCACACCTTAACATGCACTATGTCGAATGAGAACGCATGGACACTTACCGCTCGACTCCAGATGGGTCTGCCTATCGAGGACCTGGTGGTGAAGCGATGGGCGAATGTGCTCCAGGACCCTCATCTGGTCATTCGTAAGCAGGACCCGGCATCCCACTGCATCCTCTGTGTCCAAGAGGCGACGGGCCTTCCTGCGGGTCCTGGACTTGAAGTCCTCCCAATGCTAATGGACGCGTTTGAAGTTGCGGGATGCCACCCCCCCGCGTTGTTGGCACCCACAATGTCCGACCAGATCCTCTTCCGTCCTTCCGTGTCGGCGCGCGATGGTGAGAAGAGGGCATCATATTGCCCTAGGACTTGCTCCAACAGGATACCAACTTCTTTTGCACTGAAGCTGCAGCCCTCTGCCTCTCTGCCGGGGGGTTGCCACTGATCCCAGATGGAGTTTGGCCCGACATGGCAACCCCCGAGGCAGGTGTTGGTGGGCAACTGGGTCCTGGGGCTGCGCTCTGGAGTGATGGAACACCAGTAGGGAGTCTTCTGTTCCAGCAGGGGTGGTCACAACAACTTGACCCCTGGCAATGGCTGATGTGCAGGCACCAAATAGCAGGGCACGTTGGCAGCAGACAGACAGCAGCAGATGGCCCGTAGGAGGCTGCTCGGGGCTCTGGGGGGCAGGTAAATGGCCTTATGGGCAGGAGCGTGGTCTTCCATGTGTTGTCGCGTGGCCAGCTCGATGCAGAGTGATTCAGCAGGTGAAAAAACAGCATGTGAAAAAACAACATGTGAGTGTGAAATTCGATGAAAGTCCCTTAGCGCGTAAGTGCGCAAGTGACATGACGTGCAAGGGTGTTTCCTCCGCCACGGGTTAAAGGTCAGCGCGGGATGGCGGTTCACTGTACGTGCTTTTTGTGGAGACCGACGCGTGTGTTTCTTCTTCAAGGGGGTACACACGCGATTACTTCACAGCGGTTAGAGTTCGTACTTCTTCTTTTGGCGGGGGTGTTGCCTACGAGCGCGTGTTTTTTTCTTTTCCACGCAAGGCAGACGGCGAGTCGCGCATGCTATTTTTCCCACTACGGGTGCCCCTGTGTGTCGCGTATCCCTTTTTTGAGGTCAGAGTAGCCTGCGTCTTCCACGCGTACGCATTGTTTGTGTTCCTGGGTGCCATGGCGTACTGCAGGAGGTTTTTTTACACACACCAGGGCTACCGGGGTTGCGTGCACATTTATTTTGTATTTTTGGGGTGCTGCATGACCCGTAATTTTTCCCCAGGGGTCACAGACAGCCTCAAAGCAGCACAGGGTGCATCTACCATCACGTACCCTGCCCCCTTCACACCAATTGCCCAGGACAATTGTTGTGTGTACCTCCCATTGGCACTAGCACATCATTGCCACAGAAGAGTAAGGGTGGCAAAGTTGGGTGACCTCCCAGAGGTGGGCGTGATGGGGCACGTGGCCGGGGAGACCAGGGAGACCAGGGAGTACAGGGAGTCCAGGGTGTCCAGGGTTGCTGCAGAGGGGGAATCGGCAGGGGTGCACCACAGGGGCAGGATGTCCAACCACATGCTGGTTCAGCCATGCCAGCACCGCCTGCGGCTCAGGGAGATGCAGCTGTTGCATCCAACCCAGGTGCCTGTATGACCCGACAGTCAGTGACATCTGCTGTCACAGGCCCACCGGTAGTGGAAGCTGCAGGTGCAGCTGTGGCGACCAACACCCAGGCTCATGGTCAGCCAGCGCATGATGCGTTGGCACTTGTGGACTCCCAGGCAGATTTTCAAGTGGTCAGGAAGACCAAGCCACGTGTGGCCAGGGTTGCTGTGACCGAGGCACATGTATCTGGGGCAGTGGTGACATCTGCTGTCCCAAGCAGACAGGTGGTGGTAGCTGCATGGGCAGATACAGCCAACGGCACCCCGGCTGTGAGTCTGACAGCCAGGACTGTGTAGGTCACAGACGATGGCACTACAGCAGTTGTGGCACTGGGTCCTGTCAACAGCACCCAGCAGCAACTGACTCAGGGCAGGGTTTCCGTCCTGGTTCCGCCAGCCACTCCCCTTTGTCCAGTCCACCAGCACCACTGCCCCTACTGATCAGGGCGGCATTTGCCACTCTGGGTCCGCACCACCGCCCAAGAGGAGGAAGAGTGCTTCTGCGCAAGAGGCTAGGACCCCAGACACGGCTCCGGCCTCCGGCACATCTAGGAAGAAGCCTTTCACTAAGCAGGAACTGGACTTCCTCATGGACTATGTGTCGGAACACGAACGTGATATACTGGTGGGCCCACAGTGCCATACTACACCTGCCCAGCGTTGGGTCCACTGGCAGCGTATTGTGAATGCTGTGAATTCCATGGGATTGTAGGTGCACACAGTTCAAGAGTGCTACAAGCGTTGGACTGACCTCCGACACTGTGCCAAATAAAAGCGTGCCTCAAATTATGCCTTGACCAGGTGACTGGCAGTGGGACAGAACCAGTGGATGATGCACTCAATCGGCACGAGGAAATTGCTGCAGAGTTCATCGAGGCAGAACTAATCCATGGAGTGGGTGAGATGATGGATTATGATGCATCATCCGGTGAGTGTTGATGCGTGTTTGTCCAGCCCATGTGTGCTTTGCTTGTGTCATGTGTTGTGCTTGACTACCAGTACATGCTATGTATACATGGTTGTCATGTGTGAGTCATGCAACGCTTGACTGATGTGTGCCTGTTGTGTTGCATGCAGGATATGTGATGCACATGGGGCAGTCCTCACCACCACACATGCACCCTATTCACGTGCAAGTCACTCTGCTGCCCCTCCGGTCCATGTTCCAGGTCACTGACATGTCTGCATGTAGCCTGTGGTGTTGTTGCACTCAGCACTCGGCCTATGTCATCACATGACTGCCGGGTATGTGTGGACAGCCTGCAAGGTGGTCTTCCTCACGGGCATGCTTCCTTGCCTCTCCATCCCCCTGCAGCTCACTTTCACCATGGCACTGGTGAGTTACATGTTGGACTACTGCAATGGCCTGTTCCCCGTTCCTGTGTACATGCACACTTCACTCTGCAAGCTTGCAATACACGTACTGTGGGGTACATCCTTTGTCCTTGGTGCAGGGTGTCTCACTCGGACTGTGCAGGTGGCAGTGGCTCCCCGTGGGTATGAGTGCCCATTCATGCTCCATGTGCATTCCATGCAGGCTGATCATTGTAGTACTTCTCCGGGATTTCATACGTATCATGGTATTTGGTCATCCATTTCATGCTCACTCTGGCTCAGTCCCCCATCACGCACATGTTTAGGGTCCCCTTGTCTGTGTCGGGCAAGGGCTCCCCCTGTTACAGGCCCCCTGCCTCTGTTGAACTGGTGTTGTGGCTTCTGCATGTATGGGTGTACTGCTGATGGTTCCTCATGTGTTCTGCTTACTTTCTCCTTCTCATCTGGTGTTGTGTCAGTTGACTATGATGGTGCAATTGACGCCTGCCAACACTGTCTGCCAATGCACATTTCTCTGGTCAACCTTTCATTGACATGCACAGACTCCCTGCAATTCACCAAAATGGGGTGAGGGCGGTTTACTGTGTCCATGAAACCCAGTGCCTGCACTTTGCACATGATGGCTGCACTTGCACTTACACTGCCGTCATGTTGCAAGATTGACATCACTACATACTTGTTCATGTTGATAGTTGAGGCGGTACACATGTACTGCACTACACCCAACCACTTCTGAGCCATGTCCCACCCTTCAACATGCCTACTCACTGCTGAAATTTCAAAGTGACCTGGCATGTATGTTCCCATTTTCATCCCTTCACTGTATTGAAATGCACTAGCGTTGGTGCATCCTGTGACACATGTACTCTGTATTGATGATGATTATTGAGTGCTGCATGTCAACATGTATATTACATGTGTCATGGTGGGTTTTGTTTCACTTGCATCTGTGACTATTTGGGTGTTCGGCAATGCTTATGCCACGTGCCATCTCTTTGTTGCCATCTGTCATTTCTGCCTTGGATCTGTGCCTGCCAGTAGGTTGTGTGTGATGCAGGTGACATGCAACATGCAGCACATGTCTGGCCTTCACATTTTACATGCATCCATTTCTGCTTTCGGTATGCCCTTGCTTTTCATTGACACTGCTTGTATGCCGGAGTTTAAATTGTGTGTGACATGTTTGCTTCATGTGTTGGCTGTGTATGTTGTGATGTCTATGTGTGTGGTATGTGCTGCTGACATGTGTGCTCATGTTTCTTTTGTTTACATTGCAGGTGATGACGCACTGGAGGCAGAGGAGGAGGATGTGATTCCAGACACGGTGGTGGGTTCAGGTCAACAACCATGCACCAGTGGTGGTTGTGGGGTGGTAGGCCACGAGAATCCATTGGTGCTCCAGACCATCGCGTCCAGGGCTGACTATGGGTCCTGCTCTGATGAACTCTATGACCACGATATCGAATTGGATGTACATCATGACATGTCATTGACGATGAGTGATCCTGCAGTGGATGATGTTCTTTCCGCGACTCCTGCAGTTCGGGTTGTGGAGCTTCAGAAGCAGGCAACGCAGTCCACGTGCCGCTCACTCAGACTGGGCATGGCAGCCTCCAACATGGCACACCGGGCTGAAATGGTGGTTCTGCGCAAAGCTCTTGCTGCTGAGGCAGAGGCACACAGGGAGGCCCTGAGGGAAGAAAACCAATCCCTCAGATCTACTCTGGGTGTGCTCATGATGACCCAGAGGATGCAGTCAGAACAGAGGATGGAGCAGCTGGAAGCCATCATCTCGGCTGAACTCCATGCAAGCGGGGAGGTGGTCCGTCTGTCATGTGAGGCCTTGCAGGCAGAACTCCGTCATACACGTGAGACCTTGCAGGAGAAACTCTGTGTTTCATGTAATGTGCTGCATGCGTACCTCCGTGCTATAGCCACGCTGGACCGGGCTTACCAGACCCGCATACTTGCTGCTGTGGAGGGGCTTGCTGCGGATAGGCATGGTCAGGCAACTGAACCACATCCACCTTCTAATGTGCAACCAGAGGGTGACGACAACAACAAATCTTCCACAAAGGTAGGGCGGTGCAGGCATTGAGCTCATGGAAGATTTTTTTTTTCTACTCAACATCAACTTTTGTGGGTGTTGAGGTGTACTCTGCACCTCCCCCCTCCTTGTCCCCCCCCCAGGTCATATATGGCCATTTGTCTTTTGCTTTTCTACTTATTTTTATTGTCTGTTGTTCATTTATGTGACAGTGGGGTGCTTTGTGGCCTCCGGAATCATCCACTGTGTGTTCCAGCTGGGTCCAAACAGGCTTGTCTTTTGTTTGTGGCTTGGGGTCCGGACACATATGCCACTCCTGCTTCCCCTTTCCATGGGCTTGCAAGGGTGGCTCAGTGTGACAGAAACTTACACAGAGGCATTGGGTTTCCATCACAGCTGTGGCAAGTCTGGAGTCGTACTTGTGTATACACCCCTAGTGGGGGTACATGACATGAAGTTTTATCTACTGCATGTGTGCACTTCATTTTGTTGAGTGTTTTGTTTGCTGTGTGTGTTATAAGTTTGCTTGTGATGTTTTTTGACTTCACTGTCTACATTGTTGATGCACTTTGTGTTGTAGGGGATAACCTGCACCCTTCAGCTGGCAAAGCCACACTGATGATGGGAGGGGGCCGTGTGTTGACAATGTCACATTGGGACACTTGCCCTACAATGATTGGTCACTGTCTTGCATTCTCGATGTGGAGTCCTCTGTACATGGTGTGTTCTGCTGGTCAATGATGATCCAGGCTTGGGTTTACTTTTGATGTGTCAGGGGATTGTTGTGGTTCCTCATGACTACGGTGTCCACAAGGGCAATGTTCCCATGTGATATGTATGCAACACTGAGGGCCCATCATTTCCCATGCATGCATTCAGTGCATGGCCCTGCTGACTCACCCACACACCCACCATCACCCCTGCATACTCCAGATTACGCCCTGATTGCCTTCTCAGGCATGCTGTGTCCCTGCAGTGCAAGTTCACTTCCAATTCCATGAAAGTGTGCATGCACCACAGGGTTATTTTGTTTGGTTACCGTGACTTTTTTTGGGATGCTACAGGTGCTTCCACCACACAAAGCAGACTCACTGTGCTGTGTGGTGAGCGAGGTGTTGCGGGGTCACACACGCAGCACTCCGCTTTTGTACTTCCTTATTTGAATTACCAGATGTGCACGCTGACAGGGCTTCAGACTTTTCTTGGTTCAATTGTTAACATGCATTTGTGTTAGAGTTTGTATGGGTGGGGCATTTTTGGTCAGTCATTTTGTCAGATTCTGTGTCAGAGTGAGTTGTCTCTGGCCTGTTTTGATTTCTCACGGGGCACTTCATGGCAATTGTGTCATGTGCTGTGCATTTTGTCTGCTGTTTTGCTGTTGCATGCCATGGCATGTTGTGGAGGTTGGGGGACATGGAGTTTGGTAGGGTTTGGGTGACATACCAGTATTTTGATGCCCTGTTTTGCAGGGGGGTGGCGCCATGTGCACCTTGCATGTGCTCCTTTTGGTCATACGGGATTGGTTTTGTTTAAGTTTTTAGGGATGCACACAATGTAGCACTTCCGTGGACCCATTTTCAGGGTGGTAAGGTTGTGACAGATGACTATCCCTTTGTCATCAACGATTGTCACCTGGAATGTGCCAGGCCTGTGTGCACTCCGCAGGGGTGGGAGTTTAGGTGAAAAATGTAGCCACAAGCTGGGTACGGGCTGCCTCGCCACGTGCCTTTTCCCCTCCCATGCGCAGTGTGGTTGGGGATGTGGGGCACCACCATGACCACCGGTACGCCCCGCCGTGTTGCAACGTTGTGCAGGATACATGCTGCCACAATGATCCTACACACTACTTGGGGTGCATATAGTAGCTTCCCACCAGAGCGGTCAAGGGAGCGGAGGTGTGACTTGAGCACTCCGAATGTGCACTCCACTATGGCCCTGGTTGCAATATGGGCTGCATTGTATCTTACCTGGGGTGGTGTGGTGGGGTTCCGTATTGGCGTCATCATGTGGGTGCTCAGAGGGTAGGCACTGTCCCCTGGGGAGGTGATAATGGTTGTCATTAGTTGGGTTGGTGTATTTGACTGTGTGTGACATGCATACATGTGCACAGGCATTTGTACTCACAAATGAGCCATGTGTTGCCATGCTTCCCAGCTCCAGGTCCCAGCTCAGGGCCGACATTCTGTATATGAAACTGTCATGGGTGGACCCTGGTTAGTTTGCATAGACAGAGGTAATGATTCCCTTGGCATTGGATATAACCTGCACATTGATGGAATGCCAGTGCTTGCGGTTGCGGTATATGTTCTCAGTGGCCCTAGGTGGACGTAGGGTCACATGGGTGCAATCTAAGGCACCAAGCACTTTGGGGAAGTGTGCCCCCCTGTAGAAGTCCTGGACCACGGCCTGCCTTTCTGCGAGTGTTCTGGGCATGTAAATGTGCCTGCAAACTGAGGGGCACACAGTCATGATTGCCAACACCTGGTGTAGGCAGCATCACTGCGTGGGCTGTGAGACCCCCAGACTATGGCAGTTGCACGCTGAAATGACCCAGTGGCCAAAAAATGCAGTACATTGAACACCTTTTCCAAGAGGCTCAGTGCTTGTGAGCACAAATTGGGTGATGTGAGGTCATCCTCCCACTCAGCGACCAGGTCTAGGATGATATGAGGTGGAAACCTATACCTGCCATAGACCTGGTCATCAGGCATCCCAAAAAGGCTAGTCCTGGGCAAAATAATTTGGGGCCTGGCTATTCTCCTCCTCCTGCGGTGTCCCACGATCACTGCTGCGAGAAATGGGACATTCATCGTAGCTGCATATGCTTGTTTGTTGTTTGTGCGCACTTTTGTACTGCGCGCGGGTACATCCGCATGCTTTCATGTGCCAGACGTTTTTACGCCTGTGCGTGTCTTTTGGCGTGCGCAGGTTTTCCCTATTCGGTTCCATGAATACGTGTCAATTGTCTTAATTTTTTTCAATATATATAAAACTCCATTCCCATTGATTATGTAACATGATCTCAAAGTTGAGTAACTGAGTTTTTTCACAAATAGCTCTGTGACAAGTTATTATGATTGTTTCACCTTTTCCGAAAGCCACATCTAGGTGTTCTTTGAATCGCACTGTTGTGTTCAAATGTTAGTTTACCTACCCTACTTGAAAGCCAAATCTAGGTGTTCTTTGAATTGCAGTGCTGTGTTCAAATGTAAGTTTTCCTACCCTACCTAAAAACCAAATCTAGGTGTTCTTTGAATTGCACTGCTGTGTTAAAATTTTAGATTTCCTACTGTACTTGAAAGTCAAATCTAGGGGCCTCATCACAAGTCCAGCGGTAACCGTGCCAGTAACACCGGCAGGTTGCCGCCAGACTTGCAAACATTACTGGCGCCTGGCTTGGCGGAAACACTGGGGGATTACAACCCCAGCGTTCCGGAAAGTCAGGCGCCAGTAATTGTAAATCCCCATTCCCATTTGAGTCCCACAGGTCTCAATGGGAGTGGAGACCACGGAAGCACTGGCACCGTTAATAACTCTGCATGCGTGTTCCGTTCTGCCCGCCATGTCCGATCCTGGTGGGCGGAATGGCACCCACTCACAGAATCGTATTTTGCTGGTCTGGTAACAACGGTGCCGGTAGGCTTACCAGCACGGTTGTTACTGGACCGGCATAGTTAGATTGAGGCTCAAGGTGTTTTTTGAATTGCACTGCTGTGTTCAAATGCTAGTTTACCTACCCTACCTGAAAGCCAAGACAATGTTTTCTTTGAATCGCACTGCTGTGTTCATATGTTAGTTTTTCTACCCTACCTGAAAGTCAAATCTAGGTGTGCTTTGAATTGCACTGCTGTGTTCAAATGTTAGTTTTCCTACCGTACCTGAAAGCCAAATCTAGGTGTTCTTTGAATTGCACTGTTGTGTTCAAATGTCAGTTTTCCTACCCTACCTGAAGGCCAAATCTAGGTGTTTTATCCCAGCCGAGTGCTGCTGTTTGTCTTTATTGGCCCTATATTGTGACTGTACTTTGGCCATTCAATCCCAGATGTTTCAAATCAGTGGTTCTTCACCATATGTTTCCTTTTTACTGCATTCAAGAATCATTCCTGTTACTACGCTAATATGCTGGGCCCCTCCACCCATCTATGAAATTCATGTCTAATTACTACTTAACACTGCTTTGGCATTTGTAGGCCCTCCTCTACCACATCATTCCTGGTTTGCTCCTACTGGCTCCGCTTCCATATCTGTCAAAAATGTTGCCCCTAAAACCGAGTCTAGCTGTTTTTAAATCTGTTGCTGCATTCTAATGTTTAGCATTTTTAACTGGACCTTATTAATAATCCCTTTGATCTAATCCTCCCCTGGTTGCACCAAATGCCTTGCTCATTCACCTAATTCACCTTGATGCCTCGCGCTCTGCACGTTTTTACATATTCTAGTTTGAATGTAGGCGTTGATCTGCTGCAGGCCTTACCATAAGATGTGAGTGTATTGAATCATTTGCTGCCCATGTTAAATTGCTGCATTTTCCTTCCTATCTTGGTAAACCAAATATGGGCTTTATTTAAAACCTGCTAGCCTGTGTAATTGCTGACATTTCTCATGGTTGCCTAAACTTTAGTTGTGTTTTTAAAATCTGACAGTCGTATGCAAACCTTGTTTAAAGCAATTCCTTCATCTGTGCCTATTTGGCTGCTAGGCAGCCTGGTGAGTTCTTCATGCACAGAGCAAGTCTCCTCTCTCTCCCTCCCTGGGCTTTTCTGTCCCCCCACCCCTATGACTCGATACATCTCCCCTATCTGCTCTAACTGCTACTCTATTACCTATACTCCCTCTCTTTTGAAGCCTGGAAGGAAGAAGTTTACGAAGCGTCTCCTGGCCTCAAATCCAGAGCTGCCCATTGCAGACACCTATATCAATGGTCTCTCTAGGCAGACTATTACTGACATTCTCTTCGTCGTCCCCTCCCCGGACCTATGGACTCCCCATATCGTTTTGGTCCTCTCCCCTTTCTTCTCTTCACCCATTAATGGAGGAACCAGATGAGAAGTGCTCATGGCAAACTTCCGATCATCCATGTGCATCATCATTGTCTACTTGAATGGCACTATCATGGCCCAGGGCTCTCAGCCTAACCTCTGCCTACCATTTCTCATTAACTTCCTCGAATCTCCTGCCATTCCTCCTTCTCCCTCCCCTCCTTCCTCCCTCACCCCTCCAGTAGAGGTACCACATCCCTGTACCCCTCTCGGAAAACCTTTAAAGGTGGCAACCAGCTTCACTTAGCTACCCCCAATTCTCACTCCGCTGTCAAGCACTCCTCTGACATCTGTCACCTCCTTGAAGACTTTGACCTCAACGTCCTCGCGCTCACCGAGATGTGGTTCAATGCCAGCTCAGTCACTGCTTTTGACACTCTTCTTCCTGAGGGCTACAAGATCCTCTCAAAGTCCAAGCCTCACTGGCCTGCAGACGGAATGGACCTTGTCTTTGCTGAATGGATCCCTGCCTCCATCCTACCTATCCAATCATACTCCTCCTTTAAATGTTTTGTCTGCAAGCTCTGCACTGCTCCTACCCTTTCTATCACTTTTGCTACTATCTACAGGACCCCTGGGTCAGTTCCCTATTTCTTTCCGAATGGGCCACCCTCATCTCTTCTCTCTTGACTTCTACCTCTAAGCTTCTCCTCCTTGGAGGCTTCAATATCCACCTTAGCTCTCCTGATGCAGCCTTACCTTTCCGCAACCTCTGTGACTCCTTCTCCCTTTACTATTCTCCTTCTGGCCCCACTCACTCAGCTGGGAACAGGCTGGATGTGCTCGTCTCTGCTGACCTCTTTCTCTCTCAAATTCTCTTATTACACCTCTCTCTTGGTCTGACCATTCAATCCTTTTCCCCCAGCTGAGGAAGGATTCAACCCATGTTACAGCTTCTTTAGAGAAGTGTGCAGCGGAGTTTAGGTGGTTACAGAGGACTTTGTGATCTACAAGGTCGAATGCAGCCGAGAGATCCAAGAGTAGGAGGAGGGCTGATTGACCTTTGTCTCTTAACTCATCGATTTTAGCCTTCAAATCGATAAGAGCAGTCTCTGTCCCATGTTGTGGGCGGAAGCCAGACTGCCTTGTTCCTAGGAGCTTGTGGTATTCTAGGAATTTTGGGATTTGGATATATGCAATCTTGGCCACGATTTTTAACAGGAAGGGGACTGTCGTGATGGGGCGGTAGTTAGTAGAGATGAGGGGGTATAGTGATGTTTTTTTTTAGCAATGGCTGTATCCAAGATTGTTTCAGGTTGGACGGCACAGTGCCTGGGGTAAATAAGGCATTTACGAGTTAAGCTATGAAGGGGGAAAGTTCTCTGGCAGCATCTTTTATGAGTTGTGCAGGGCACAAGTCGCCTTAGTTGGAAGGCTTAAGAGAGAGGATGGCTTTCATCAGAGTCACAGAGTGGGGGGTAGATCCCTCTCTTTGCCAGGTGCCTCCCTCTGGAATGGTCTCCCTGCCCCTCTCGACATGATCCAGATCCCCTTAGGTCCCAGAGGCTTTTCAAGACTTCCTTTTCTCCTCCTCCTTCCCTCTCCCCTTCCTTGCTAATGCCCCCCCACTGATACGACTGGCTGCCTGGTCCCTTCTGAGTCATACAGGGGCTTGGCCCTCCCTTGACCAGTCTACCTCAGCACCTACCCCTACCAGCACTTGCCTGTAGGCACCTGTCATGATCTCTGCTTCCAAAAGGTCAGGGTTTTCCCAACTCCCTTGGAAGCAGATCCATAACCCAGGTTCCGAGTGCCAACCAGTCCCAATTGGGACCTTTTGGACCCAGTCCTGGCGCCAGTGGCACCAGGCTCATAAATATGCCCAGTCCCAGCGCTGGAAGCGCCGGGCTCATAATGCTTGGGTGGACTTACCTGCAGCAGACCATGCTGCTTACTTGCCTGCCAGTTGAGCCCCTGATCCTCTTCTGTTTGGAACTACTTTTCCTGTTGGGTGGGGCAGGAGCCACTCCCTAGATTCAGAACACTGGAACTCTTCTGGAAAGCAGGAACTCTTTTCCTACCTAGGCGTGGCTGTGGAAGGAGACACCTAAGCACTACAGGAGGCTATTTAAACCACACCCGATGGATGAATCTTGCTTTGCGTTATTCTGCATCCTCTGCAGCAGAACGCTCATCGTGTCTTCTGCATCTGATCCTGGGCCTAAGGAAAAAGGCTTACCATCCTGAATCCAGTCTTCAGCAACACCTATAAAGACAAGAAAGAACAGGTTAGCATTACGGTCTTCAGTGACAGCTCTTCACTTCCCTTGTCCATCGGCTGTCACCAACGCCTCGCGCTGCATCCCGGCATCTGAAAGACAAAGGCTTACCTACTCTTCGTGCGCTCCGGAGGTCTTCACACTGCATTCCGGCATCTGAAAGACAAAAGCTTACCAACTCTTCGCACGCTCCGGAGGCCTTCGGCGCTGCATCCCGCATCTGAAAGACAAAACAAGGTGCGTTTAAAGACATTGGGGAACTTTAATACTCACGTGCCATTACTCCTTTCCACATCTAACCCAGTGGGTATTCCGGCACCCTGCAGCCGCTCCGAACTTGTACCTGCAAAATAAAAAGACAGTTAGAGCGCATCGTGAAGCAGGCAACAAGCGCTTACTTACGTGCTTCCAGGCGCTTCTATTCATCACACGGGCTCCATCTTCAACTCACTTCAGCCCGTCATCCGCCATCGCCGGAACCCTGCAAAACAAGAAACATCATTACTAAAGACTTTAAAGACATTAGAATTACTCGAAACTTACCGTTCATGCAGTAAACGACGGACAGCAGTCCTCTGAAGTCAAGAGGCCTGCTCCCCTTATCCAGTGAAGAAACTGGATGGAGAGCACAGCGTTCACTTACCTAAGGTGAGAGCGTTAACCTTTGGGGTTCTACAGGAGAAGAGAAAGGGAAGAAGAGAGAGACATTCAATAACCCAGTTCCTTAATCCCATATTTTCTATCTGCAGACATCTTATCCTTCGAGTCAGACATACAGTGCACAGAGGTCCAGCCCAAAGAGCCAGCCGTGTGTTACACATCACCTTTGAAGATACGGTATACGCCCAGTCAAGACCGGCGCCTCTACGGGAATCAGGTGAGCGTTACAGAACGCAAAGCCTACCACAAAACTCCCGTCCAGGCGCTATGGAAACCTCGGATACCGACCAACTAGCCCAGTTACTTGGGGAACTAAGGGCAGAAGTGCATGCAGCCCATCAGGAAACGAACGCTCTAAGAAGGGAACTGATTATTTCCAAGGAGCGAACAGATGAACTCGCTAGACAATTGCTACAGTCACAAGCCGGACAGACCCCGTTACCCGCATCTGGGGGAAATCTTCCTTCTACATCCTCTATGAATCCAGTGCAGATCAACCTACCTGGGAATGTACCTCTGGCTCCGCCCGAACGATTTTCTGGTGACCCAAAGAGGTTTGCAGTATTTATCAATCAGTGCCGGTTGCATTTCTTATGCCGGCCAGCAGCCTTTCCAACTGATCAAGCTAAAGTAGCTTTCGTGCTTTCGTACCTTAGTGGCAATGCGGCAGACTGGTCGATCCCTCTAGTAAATCAAGATGATCCGGTCCTCCATGATTTTCAAGCTTTTCAGCTCAGTATGGAAAAACTGTTCGCAAGACATTCACAGGGGCAGGCCTTGGACAATTAGCTTCTTTCGTTGCAACAAGGTAATCAAGACCTTTTGGCTTATATTGCGTCTTTCAACAGACTGATAGTGGAAACTCAATGGCCTGAGGACAAAAGGATTACGCTGTTTTATAGAGGTCTACGTGGAGAGCTCAAAGATGTGTTAGCCCAAGTAGTGAATCCCCCACAAGATTGTTCGGACTATATAGACTTAGTCGTTCAAATAGATCACAGACTGCAGAACAGGAAGGCCGATCGTTCCAAGTTTGATGCTCGAGTATTTTCCAAACCGCCAACTCCTTCCAAAGGAGTAGACTCCGGGGAACCCATGCAAATAGGGGGTCTGAAAGGTCCTCTAACACAAAAGGAGCGGGAAAGGAGAAAACAGTTGCAATTATGCCTCTATTGCGGAAACTCAGGGCACTTTCTTCGAGACTGTCCGGTGAAACCTGCCAAGAAGGCAGTAGGAGCTGCAGTTACCAAAGTTACAAACTCTGAGCAGGGAAACAACCTCGCCCGACAAGAATAGAGGTCCTCTTGCCGAGCGTGAAAACCAGTTCCGTGACCTCGCATTTCGTGATACCTATGGTCCTCATTAGCCCTGATAATCCGGATCGATTACATGCAATTGAAGCTTACGTCGACAGCGGTGCCATCGGCAATTATGTGGATCATGAAATGGTTTTGAGGATGAATCTAACACTTTGTCCCAAGGCTGTAAAGGACGTCATTACTACGGTGGATGGTACGGAGATAGCCTCCGGGCCAGTAACGCATACCACTCAAGAGGTGACGCTAGTAAGTCAAGATGGACACCATGAGAAGATCGTGTTCGATGTGATCAAGGCCCCTCAGTTTCAGATTATTCTAGGAATACCTTGGTTAGAGAAACACAATCCTCTGATCGATTGGCGAGCAAGAACGGTCCAGTTTCCAGAATGTGTCTCTACTTGTCACCCTCCACCTGGTGTTGCACTGGCAGCAATTTCTTCAGAGACTCCCCAGTTACCTCCCGAATACCTAGAATACCAAGATGTTTTCCGGAAGGATCAGGCTAACTCTCTACCTCCTCATAGGTCTTATGACTGCCAGATAGACCTGATACCTGGATCTACTCCTCCTTGTAGTAGAATTTATGCCCTCACCGAGCCTGAGAACCTTCACCTTCGACAATACCTGGATCAATACCTGGCAAATGGGTTTATTCGTCCTTCCAAGTCCCCTGCTTCTTCAGCTTTGTTCTTTGTTCCAAAAAAGGAAGGAGACCTTAGAACTTGTATAGATTATCGCTCCCTGAACCAGATCACCGTTAAGAATAGATATCTGTTACCTTTGATCCCTGAACTCCTGGACCAAGTCAGAAAAGCATGCATATATACAAAGCTGGATCTTAGAGGAGCTTACCACTTGGTACGAGTAAAAGAGGGCGATGAATGGAAGACGGCCTTCCGCACAAAGTATGGGCTATTTGAATATCAGGTCATGCCCTTCGGACTTTGCAATGCCCCGGCCGCCTTTCAATATTTTATGAACGATGTCCTCAGAGAGCTCATAGATGTGTGTGTTGTTGTTTACATTGACGACATCCTCGTTTATTCTTCATCGGAATCTGAACATCGGAAACACGTGAAAATGGTCCTCGAAAGATTGCGTCAACACAAACTTTTCGCTAAGTTGGAAAAATGTGTTTTCAACGTGACTGAAGTTGAATTCTTGGGATTCATATTATCACCTGGCGGAGTGCGTATGGATTCAAAGAAGGTCGATGCAGTTCTCAAATGGCCATCACCATCCTCCGTAAAAGGTGTGCAAAGCATGTTAGGTTTCGCTAACTTTTACCGCAGGTTTATCCCCGAATTCTCTCGAATAGTCCAGCCCATCACTGCCTTGTTAAAGAAAAACAAACGTTTTGAATGGTCTACCGAGGCGGAACAAGCTTTCCAGGATTTGAAGACTAAATTTATCTCTGCACCAATCTTAAAACACCCTCACCCCGAACTCCCCTACATCGTGGAAACTGATGCTTCAAGCCTTGCCATGGGGGCAGTTCTATCACAAAAGGACCCGGTAACCAATCAGTTGCATCCCGTGGCATTTTGGTCCCGCAAATTCTCGCCTCCTGAAATCAATTACACGATTACTGACAAGGAACTTCTGGCTATCAAGTCTGCCTTTAAGGCTTGGCGGCATTATCTGCTGGGGGCCCGACACACCGTTACTGTGATTACGGATCACCGAAACCTGCAATATTTGAAAACCGCAAAAGCCCAATCCTCTAGACAACTCCGTTGGGCATTATCCTTTGCCGAGTTTGACTTCATAATTACCTATCGACCTGGTACAAAGAACGGTAAAGCTGATGCCCTTTCTCGGATGGGAGTGGAAGAACACTTGATCAACCCTAAACCTGTACCAATCATTCCCGAACAAAGAATTCTGGGTGTAATCGCCACAGAATCCATAGAGGAAGTTAAGGATAAAGCCAGGCAACTTGTAACTCCAGCAGACATACAGAATTGGCATCTGCAGGGAAAGGACTTTGCAGTAAAGGACAACTTATTGTATTTCCAAGAACGATTATACCTACCCAGCACAGATTTACAGAAAAAAGTAATCTCTTGTTATCACAATTCTTTAATGGAAGGACATCCCGGTATGGCCAAGACCTCAGAAAAGATCAAGCGCTACTTCTGGTGGCCGTCTTGGAAAAAAGATATCAGAGACTTTATAATGTCCTGTGGAGTATGCGCCCAAAACAAGAGTCAAAAGGAAAGACCAGCAGGCATCTTACGCCCTATTGACATCCCACCTCGCCCTTGGCATACGCTTTCTATGGACTTCATCACCGATCTACCTCCATGCTCCGGATACAATACGATTCTAGTAATCGTGGACTTATTCTCCAAGATGGCGCATTTCATTCCGCTCAAAGGCTTGCCAACAGCAGCAACTCTGGCCCGAGAATTTCTCGAAAACATCGTCCGACTGCACGGTTTTCCTTCGGTTCTAATTTCGGATCGAGGTAGTCAATTTATTTCTCATTTTTGGCGAAGTTGCTGTCGGTCTGCTCAAATTGATGTTAGACTATCGACCAGTCACCACCCTCAGACCGACGGACAAACCGAGAGGACCAATCAAACTCTGGAACAGTATTTACGCTGCATGCTGCAACAAACTGAAAAAACTTGGAAAGACATCCTTTGGATAGCCGAATATGCCTACAATAACTCTGTCCATTCGGGAACTGGGAAAACCCCGTTTTTTCTTTTGTACGGCAGTCACCCTCGAACCTCGGAGTTGGATCCCCTCCAAGATCTTGAAACACCAGCAGTAGACTACCTGCATTCTACAATCACCCAAGCCTTTAAGGAAGCTGTTTCTCACCTTCAAAGGGCTAAAGAACAATACAAGAAAGGAGCAGATCAACATCGGAAGGAAGCCCCTCAATATCAAGTAGGGGATCAAGTCTGGTTATCCACCAAATATCTACCTCTAAAAGGGCCACGCACATTCAACCCAAGATACCTTGGTCCCTATTCCATCACTACCATAGTAAACCCAGTAGCGGTCAAGTTGGACTTGCCCCCGCACATGAAGATACATCCGGTCTTCCACGTCTCTCTATTAAAACCCGTGCAACCTGAAACCCGACTAACTAAATCTCCAAAACCTATCCTAGTTGATGGAGAACTCGAGTTTAAAGTCAAAAGCATTCTGGACTCCAAAATCTCCAAATCTAAACTATTTTACCTAATTGACTGGAAAGGCTACGGCCCCCAAGAGAGATCCTGGGAACCTGCTGAATATGTCCACGCTCCTCGCCTAATCAAAAGATTTCACCGAACATTTCCTGACAAGCCAAAACCCCCGGAGAAGCCCGATTTGGGAGGGGCCTTGAGGGGGGGTACTGTCATGATCTCTGCTTCCAAAAGGTCAGGGTTTTCCCAACTCCCTTGGAAGCAGATCCATAGCCCAGGTTCCGAGTGCCAACCAGTCCCAATTGGGACCTTATGGACCCAGTCCTGGTGCCAGTGGCACCAGGCTCATAAATATGCCCAGTCCCAGCGCTGGAAGTGCCGGGCTCATAATGCTTGGGTGGACTTACCTGCAGCAGACCATGCTGCTTACTTGCCTGCCAGTTGAGCCTCTGATCTTCTTCTGTTTGGAACTACTTTTCCTGTTGGGTGGGGCAGGAGCCACTCCCTAGATTCAGAACACTGGAACTCTTCTGGAAAGCAGGAACTCTTTTCTTACCTAGGCGTGGCTGTGGAAGGAGACACCTAAGCACTACAGGAGGCTATTTAAACCACACCCGATGGATGAATCTTGCTTTGCGTTATTCTGTATCCTCTGCAGCAGAACGCTCATCGTGTCTTCTGCATCTGATCCTGGGCCTAAGGAAAAAGGCTTACCATCCTGAATCCAGTCTTCAGCAACACCTATAAAGACAAGAAAGAACAGGTTAGCATTACGGTCTTCAGTGACAGCTCTTCACTTACCTGGTCCATCGGCTGTCACCAACGCCTCGCGCTGCATTCCGGCATCTGAAAGACAAAGGCTTACCTACTCTTCGTGTGCTCCGGAGGTCTTCACACTGCATTCCGGCATCTGAAAGACAAAAGCTTACCAACTCTTCGCACGCTCCGGAGGCCTTCGGCGCTGTATCCCGCATCTGAAAGACAAAACAAGGGGCGTTTAAAGACATTGGGGAACTTTAATACTCACGTGCCATTACTCCTTTCCACATCTAACCCATTGGGTATTCCGGCACCCTGCAGCCGCTCCGAACTTGTACCTGCAAAATAAAAAGACAGTTAGAGCGCATCGTGAAGCAGGCAACAAGCGCTTACTTACGTGCTTCCAGGTGCTTCTATTCATCACACGGGCTCCATCTTCAACTCACTTCAGCCCGTCATCCGCCATCGCCGGAACCCTGCAAAACAAGAAACATCATTACTAAAGACTTTAAAGACATTAGAATTACTCGAAACTTACCGTTCGTGCAGTAAACGACGGACAGCAGTCCTCTGAAGTCAAGAGGCCTGCTCCCCTTATCCAGTGAAGAAACTGGTTACAGCACCCTGCCCCGAGGCAGATGGAGAGCACGGCGTTCACTTACCTAAGGTGAGAGCGTTAACCTTTGGGGTTCTACAGGAGAAGAGAAAGGGAAGAAGAGAGAGACATTCAATAACCCAGTTCCTTAATCCCATATTTTCTATCTGCAGACATCTTACCCTTCGAGTCAGACATACAGTGCACAGAGGTCCAGCCCAAAGAGCCAGCCGTGTGTTACACATCACCTTTGAAAATACGGTATACGCCCAGTCAAGACCGGCGCCTCTACGGGAATCAGGTGAGCGTACCAGTGGCAGGATGCTGGATGCTGACTACAGACATGGTGAGCGTTACGCTGCTGGATGCAGAATAACGCGAAGCATGTGCTGCTCTTCGGGCGTGGTTTAAATAGCCTTCAAAGTAGCCCCAGGTAAGTATTCCTCCACAGCCACACTCGAGTAACAAAATAGTCCCTAAGATAAATAGTCCCTTCAAGCCTCACATGGGCTTGGATGCTTGGATCCCTTGCAGCATGGTCTGCACCAGGTAAGTTTTAACATATGAGCCTGGTGCCTATGGCACCAGGACTGATGTCCCATATGAGCCTGGCGCCATAGGCGCCAGGACTGTACCCAGATAGCCCCTAACAGGGGTTGCTGGGTTTGCTCCAGGTAACATGATGCCTGCTTCCGGGGTTGATGGACTTTGTCTGGATGCCCGGGGGTAGGCATCATGACATGGGAGGGGTGCTAGATGAGATGTGCACTAGGCCAGTATCAAGCCATGGGAGGGGAGCTGGGTGAGATGTGCAGTAGGTCAGCATGAAGCAATGGGAGGGAAGCTGGGTGAGATGTGCAGTACTGGGTGAGATGTGCAGTAGGTTAGCACCAAGCAATGGGATGGGAGCTCGGTGGGATGTGCAGTACTGGGTGAGATGGCAAGTAGGTCAGCACCAAGCGATGGAGGAAGCTGGCTGAGATGTGCAGTAGGTCAGCACCAAGCGATGGGAGAGGACTGGGTGAGATGTGCAGTAGGTCAGCAACAAACGATGGGAGGGGAGCTGGGTGAGATGTGCAGTAGGTCTGCACCAAGCGATGGGAGGGGAGCTGGGTGAGATGTGTAGTAGGTCACAATGAAGCAATGGGAGGGGAGCTGGGTGAGATGTGCAGGAGGTCAGCACCATGATGAGAGGGGAGCTGGGAGAGATGTGCAGTAGGTCAGCACCAAACGATGGGAGGGGAGCTGGGTGAGATGTGCAGTAGGTCAGCAGCAAGCAATGGGAGGGGAGCTGGGTGAGATGTGCACTACTGGGTGAGATGTCCAGTAGGTCAGCACCAAGCGATGGCAGGGAAGCTGGGTGAGATGTGCAGTAGGTCAGCACTAAACGATGGGATGGGAGCTGGGTAAAATGTGCAGTAGGTTGGCACCAAGCAATGGGAGTGGAGCTGGGTGAGATATGCAGTAGGTCAGCACCAAGCGATGGGAGGGAAACTGGGTGAGATGTGCACTAGGTCAGCACCAAGCGATGGCAGGGGAGCTGGGTGAGATGTGCAGTAGGTTGGCACCAAGCGATGGGAGTGGAGCTGGGTGAGATGTGCAGTAGGTCTGCAACAAGCGATGGGATGGGAGCTGGGTGAAATGTGAAGTAGGTCAGCACCAAGCGATGAGAGGGGAGCTGTGTGAGATGTGCAGCAGGTTAGCACTAAGCAATGGGATGGGAGCTGGGTAAAATGTGCAGTAGGTTGGCACCAAGCAATGGGAGTGGAGCTGGGTGAGATATGCAGTAGGTCAGCACCAAGCGATGGGAGGGAAACTGGGTGAGATGTGCACTAGGTCAGCACCAAGCGATGGCAGGGGAGCTGGGTGAGATGTGCAGTAGGTTGGCACCAAGCGATGGGAGTGGAGCTGGGTGAGATGTGCAGTAGGTCTGCAACAAGCGATGGGATGGGAGCTGGGTGAAATGTGAAGTAGGTCAGCACCAAGCGATGAGAGGGGAGCTGTGTGAGATGTGCAGCAGGTTAGCACTAAGCAATGGGAGGGGAGCTGGGTGAAATTTGAAGTAGGTCAGCACCAAGCGATGGGTGGGGAGCTGGGTGAGATGTGCAGTAGGTCAGCACCAAGCGATGGGAGGGGAGCTGGGTGAGGTGTGCAGTAGGCCAGTACCAAGCCATGGGAAGGGAACTGGATAAGATGTGCAGTACTGGGTGAGATGTGCAGTAGGTCAGCACCATGCAATGGGAAGGGAGCTGGGTGAGATGTGCAGTAGTGGGTGAGATGTGCAGTAGGTCAGCAGCAAGTGATGGAGGAAGCTTGCTGAGATGTGCAGTAGGTCGGCACCAATCGATGGGAGGGGGCTGGGTGAGGTGTGCAGTAGGTTAGCACCAAGCGAAACTTGGCTCCATGTGGCCTCAGGACCCCTTCTATCCCTTGCACTCCCTGAAGGATACACAATCATCAGAAATGACCGTAAAGGCGGAGGTATAGCTATTATCCACAAAACCGTGCTAAATCTCCTTGCCAATTCAAATTAGCAGAATCCCTCACAGCGAAGCTTGCCATCTCTCCTAACCAGACCATCACCATTCACATCATATGCAGGCCCCCCGCCCCCATATCTACCTTTACTGAGGATCTCGCCCATACCCTGTCTGAAAACACCAAGACTACCTCACAGATTTTTACACGTGAGCTAACCTTTCAATTTGCGGCAAAATGTCAAATCGCTGCAGATTTTTCCGAGTGCGCCAGGCGCGATTACAGAGGGACTACAAGGAGGAGCACTATTTTGGGGTCCTAGGACAGCCTAGGATCTCAGCTTCCAGATGAAAGTTAAATTTTGTTCCTAACCCAAACGGTTGCGGAGTTATGAACGATTTAGTAAAGGTAGATTTTCGGATTTAAAACAACTCAAAATGACAAGTGACAGCGTGCAACTTTGGATTTACATAAGACAGCTCGCAGTTTAAGAATGACAGGTGACAGGATCTCTAGGAGACAGTTCTACTCAAGTTAAAATAGCTTGCATTAGATTATTTTAACTAAGAGATTGGGTTCTGCACAGTTTTGGCGGATACGCACTCCTAATTTTTAGAAGGACTGGGCCTCGTCACGATCTGGTCAGCGGGTTTTCTTCACTCGCCACGGACGGTCTCTGCACACAGCGTCTGGGTCAGCTCTGCTCTGCTGGTCTGGTCTGGGTCTCTGGTTCTGATCAGGTCTGTGGGTCCGGATACAGCGGTCGCCGGTTCAGCTGGTCTCTCTCTGGATACAACACTGCTTTCTGGCAAATGCAAAGAGTTCTTGCAAAGAATTCAAACAGCTCGCCTGGCTGTGAATAGTTGCAATGATTTGAGGCCTGCTAAAGAGGGATTTAGCATGTAGTTGACCTCTCTGCTACAAATTCTGAAGTAAAGTCTTGGTCTCTGAAGGTGGATAGATTGAAGTCTCTGTGTTGGCTCTCTGGAGGTTGATGGAGGTAAAGTATGGATTTTCCCGGCAGAGTGTCCCGCAGCAGATGGAATAGAATGTGTCTACCTGTCCTGACTGTCTGCTTTTATGTGTTTTGAAAGTGGGTGGAGAGGCTAGCTTTCTAGGCCCTACCCCTCTCCACTTGTCATTGGCCACTTCCTCCTCTTCCCCTTGATTGGGGGAATGAAATGAAGTGTCATCATGATGAGGTCTGTTTATGATACAGAGAACCCACCCCTGTCAACTTTACACCCAAATCTATATCTGATCCAAATACATACTTCCCCGATAGACAGTTGTTTGGCATTGCATACACACATCATGCATTTACTGATGGTAGCCCCTGTTCCGATTCTGTCGTTTCTAGGAGCTTGGGTTAAAAAATGGCAACATATTTCACTTTTTGGTCGGGTTACCAATATTGGATTTGTCCCCGCATTTACACAAATGTTCGCAAAGCATGTGGGCATTAGGTGGTGGAGTGTCAGATTTTTAACATACATACATTTAGAGTAATATCCTCTTTTCCGATAAAAAACCCCCTGAACATACCACCGGGTCCTAACACGTCTTCAAATGTGCACAGAAAAATCACAAGAATAATGATATCACTTATAACATTTTCACAAGTCCGCTCTATGAATGATCCATCTTTTTAGATTTATGTTCTGGCCCCAAAGGGGTGTGGTTTCCCCCCAGCACAAGGTTGAATTTCTGGTTTTTCCAGTTCTGCCAAGCCAGCTTGCTCTCACAGGCAGTGCTCCTCCCCTTTCCTTCCAGGAGGAAGCCACTTTCACGACCCCCCCCAATAAAACATTTGCCTGAGTCAGGACAGGGCTTTGTTCAATTTCCTGCAGAGCCCAGGTAATTCTATCAGAGAAGTGTCATATCCCTTTTGGTGGGAACAGCAAAAGGCAGCTCGGCTGGGGAACACAGCTGTTGTGCAAGTCTCAACTCCTGTCGGGGGTAGCTGGTGGGCAAAATTCCCTCTCTTTTTAAGCCAGGCCTCAGCTAAATGTCTCTTTGGCTGCCAGTTTTCCTGTCCAAATCAAACTTCCAATTTTTACGCATGCAGCTAGAATGCTGATTCTAAGTTTAAAACTATGACATTTAAACAATTGCAACCCATATGACACTCAAAAGTAGGTCACTCATTTCTTTTAAACATTTAGATTTTTAGTGTCTTTCAGTCCAAATTTACTTAAACTGCTGAAATCCACAGCTCAGCCAGTTTTGCTAAGAACATTATTTTAGGCTCATCCTCTTTCCAGATTTTGTATGCCCACAAGACTTTATTCTGTCAAACGTCTGCTGGTGTTCAGTGAGATTGTTGGATATTCTGCAATGTTTGAAATGGGCATTCTGAGCTTGCCTTCAGAGAAACAAAGGGTGATTTTTAAAGTGCTTTCTAGCGAACAGGCACTGCTGTTTTTCTCTTTGGCACCCCATTTCACTCATGGCTCTTCTGACCCAGCACACCCGCACCGGGGGGTGGCAAGTCAGGCGACCATTTTGGTGTGCGCACAAACTGCGCGGTTTTCATAGATTCTGGCACACATGTGGGCTTTTTCGGCCATCTTGGATTTCCTAAGCCCACAGCACCAAATGTTGTAGCATAATAGTCCAAACGTGGGTCAGAACACCCAACATCGCCCCTCTCTATTTCGGAAGTTGAACACATCATTAACAGTCTTAAGCGCTCTGACTGCCAGGGTGACTCCTGCCCTGCCACCATCATCAAGGAGGCCTCACATCACCTGGCGCTCTTCATCACTACACTCATAAACTCCTCCTTTAAGTCGGGGATCGTCCCTGACAACCTCAAGGACGCCTGGGTTATTCCCCTACTGAAAAAAACTACCTTGGATGCTAACACTCCCACCAACTACAGACCTATCACCACGGTGCCATTTCTTTTAAAAATTCTCGATCGAGTGGCCTACCTGCAGATCCAAGATTATCTTGAACCCAACAACCTTCTGGGTCTTAGGCAATCGGGCTTCCGCCCTCGCCATAGTACAGAAACTGCGCTACTAGATTTAAAAACACAAATAGAAGACTTAAAAGATAAGGGAAAACTGTCTCTCTTACTCCTTTTAGACCTCTCTGCAACATTCGATTTAGTCAATCATCAAATCATCTGCCACCACCTCAAATCATCGGTTAACTTCTCAGAGAAAGCCACAGCATGGATTACATAATTCCTGGACAATAGATCTATGAGGGTCTTCTTCCCCAACGCTACTGCTGAACCTTCCCCTGTCACATGTGGTGTCCCTCAAGGGTCATGTGTGTCCCCGACACTCCACGACGTTTTCAAAAAACCTCTATTTGACATACTGGACCGTATGGGCGTCACGTACACTAATTACGCTGACGATACCCAAATACTTATTCATATCACTGGTGACCACAAAACTGACTCCCTAGCTATCAACGCCATTTATCAAGTCATCCAGGGCTGGATGTTACAGCATGAACTGTGCTTAAATGACGAGAAGACTGAGCTCCTCATCTTAGGTTCACCCCAAAAACTCAGTAAACTTGCCTCCTCATTCAAGTCCTTTAGCATAAATGGTAACTCCATCAAAGTGGCCAAGGACACCAAGACATTAGGTATTTATCTTGATTCCACCCTCTCCTTATCCAGACAAACTAATACAGTCTCCTCAGCCGCATCTTACACATGCAAGCTTATCACAGCTTATCACCCTTTCCTGTCTCCTGCCAATTGCACAACTCTAGCCAGGACTCTAGTCCTCTTCAAGATTGATTACTGCAATGCCCTCTATCTGGGCACTAACCAATGCAATATCAGAACACTTCAAATCATCCAAAACAAGGCTATTAGAGCGGCCCTGAACATTCCTAGAACTGCACATATCTCCGTAATACAGACAGAGCCTCCGCTGGCTCTCAGTTACCCAAAGAGTCTATCTTCAAGCCTTGGCACTCACACATAAAAGTATCACTAACCTAGCCCCCAGCTACTTCTCCAATAGGTTCACCTCGCACTCAGCTGCGAGACCTCTCAGAAGCGCACACACCAACTGCCTTGTCATCCCACGGTTCAACCTCCAAAAATCGGGAGATCGCAGTTTCCCTGTCCTAGCAGCCAAGTTGTGGAATACATTACCCAACCCACTCAGAGCTGAACGTTCCTTCACTGCCTTCAAGCGTAATGCCAAAGCTTGGCTGTCCACCCTCGACTAAGGATGACCATTGACTGCAACAATATGCATGACACCATAGGCTTTTCTTCTATATTATGTCACTGCCATTGCATTCTGCCCCAACCTGTGTAAAATGTATACCTTCGATTATGTCACATGTATATTTTGTATATTCTAAATGTAAATCCTTTTATGTAAGCTGACTGTAACTAAATAATGCGCCTTGTTGCCCCCAGGACTTGTGCGCTATACAAATAAATAAAATACAAATACAAATACAAGCGATGGGAGGGGAGCTGGGTGAGATGTGCAGTAGGTCTGCACCAAGCAATGGGAGGGGAGATGGGTGAGATGTGCAGTAGGTCAGCACCATGATGGGAGGGAAGCTGGGTGAGATGTGCAGTAGGTCAGCACCAAGCGATGGCAGGGGAGCTGGGTGAGATGTGCAGTAGGTCTGCACCAAGCAATGGGAGGGGAGCTGGGTGAGATGTGCAGTAGGTCTGCACCAAGCAATGGGAGGGGAGCTGGTAAGATGGGAGAGAATTGTGTAATGTACAGGTGTCAGAAGGGTGACTATGAGCGGACGGCACATAGAGAAGAGTTTGGAGGGTCAGTGAGTAAGCAGGTGGGTAAGGGGCAGGTTGGAGTCTCTATGTAAGGGCAGGAGCACACAGGTCATTACAAGAAATGTGGTATGGAGATGTGCCCTCAACCGGTTGGCTGCCATTCACTTGTGGTGTGGAAACAAAGAGGAACTCCATGAACACCGGGAACTGAATGGAGCAATATAACAAGAACAACAAGGCAATGTTCCCGTGTAAAGAATATTTGAGTTGCTAATAAAATTTGTTTCATTTGATATTGCATCAACAAGTGATTTAATCACATAATTCATGAATACATGGTACCTGTATATATGAAAGTGTATATGTGATCAAAGCAACACAAATTTGGTGAAACTAGTATATTGTGAAAAGAAAGAAAATCTCAGTTATATCCTTTTTTTTTGGATGAAAAATATAAAGTGAATAAACAAACCTTTTGGTGTGACAATAAACAAACAATGTTCACAGATGATTGGGAGAGTTAATAAATATATAAACACTCTTGTATAAGGAAGCAACAACAGACAGACAATTATTGGTGTACGCTGTCCGCTACCGTTGAAGCAATCTTATAATGTTAGCGTGAAAGGCCAAACGCTGTTATTCCAGCTAGAAGGTTCTGTACATAAGAGGACTCAAGTGTGAATGGCACAGTTGGTGTTTCGGTGGAGATAGAAAAATAAACCACCTTCATCAGGAAAAGACTGTCTCTGTTTAGCCCCGAGGAGAAATGTTGCAAAGAGTGACCAGACTTAACCAGGTCTGAAAACAGTTATGAATAAAAAGAAGAAAGGAATGAACCAATAAACTACATAGACCATGTTAAAAACAGACATTAGATTATTTAATCCGTGAAGCTGGGCAATCAAAACCAGGGTGGGTGGCCGAGGGGCTGTCCCACCATTCAACTGGACTGTGCTTTCCAAAGGGTGCAAAGTGCTAAGAAAAATATAAGGGCCATGCATAATGTGAATTATTGAATAGTGAACGGTGGAAAACAAGAAAAGAAAGGGTCCAAGAGCCGATTAAGAAGGATGGACGCATGAGGAAAAGCAGAGAGTATCATGACTCAGCACTGTGCTTACCTCAATTAGAGGTAACAGTGTAAATTGCTGAAGGCCTGACGAAAATGTCGTCAGTGGCGAAGTCAGGTTAATAGTGTCAGATGCAGCCTTGGTGCTATGTGCAATTTCATAGTGAATGCATCGCGGGCTTAAATATTACGTCCATGGAAAAAATGGAACATAAATAAGAACATTTTTAAGACAGTTGAGGCATGTCGGCAGGTAGTTCAACCCAGCGTGGTAAAATGGCTGAAAACAGCTTTCCTGAATGCTGTTTGAAGAAAAAGCATGCACGTATTTATAGTGGTCTTAAAGTGGGGTTTCCTAGGGTAGTTGGAGTGAGATGGTCAAGGGCAGCTCGAAACAAGGGCTCCATTGAGAATCTGTGGTCATGGGGTTAAGGGGCAGTTGGAGTCATGGGATGTAGTGGGGAGCTGTGGGTTGAGAGTCCAGGGGGCTGCTGGAATCAGGGGTATAAGGAGCCACTGTGGTCAGGGCATTCAGGGGGCAGCTATGCTCACCTTCACCCCAGTCCCCTTGATCCATCAGAACTGTTTGATGGGGTCCTACAAAGCTTTGCTGTGTTTGAAAATCAATGTGTGTTGCATGTTATGTGCAGTCCATGGGCCTTCCCAAATGATTTCACCAAAGTGGCCTTCATCTTTTCTTATTTGGGGTGAAACACTGCAACATGGTCAATCTCAGTAGTAAAAAGTCAAGATGCAATCCTAAGGGATTATTGGGGCTTCAAGGAAGACATGGAGAAGCTCTACATCCACTAAGCCCAGGCTTTTAATATTGAATCTCTGAGTATAAGCTAAGGCGGTCAGGACCCCCTCACATATATCACCACATTCAATCGGTTGATAGTTGAAAGAGGCTGGCCTGAAGAAAATCAAACATCTCTGTTTTGATGAGGGTCGTGACCTGAACTCAAGGATGTACTGGCTCAGGTAGTCAATCTAACTTAAACCTGTGCAGAGAATATCAATGTGTGGTTCAACCAGATCATAGATTGATGGAGCACAGAAGCGATCATAAAGGGGATGCTGCCCCCTACTGTTCAGACCTAGGCATTCACAGACAACCAATCGAGTCCAAGAAGCAGCTCTCAGCGTCATGCAGATCAGGGCAGTGAGATGGCCTCTAACTTAAGGAAAGCGAGAGAAGATAGCAGGAGACCCCAGCAGTCATGCATGTACTGTGGGAATCCAGGGCATTTTTATCAGAGAGTGCCCTTCACCACCCAAAGGGCCCATAAAAACCCTGGGAATCACTGGTGGAAAATGAGTGCGCTCAGTGGTTTCCGAGTCCAGCACGCCACAAGAGAATTTCTAATTCTTAGCGGAGAAGTGTGCATAGTGTTGTGGGTCAGAGGAAGGATACAGACACATCAAGGATATGGTTCACAACATTTCTACCAAAGTAAGATAAGGTCTAACTTTCCCTGTCTCTATGGGTGGCCCCTGCCTATATTTCTTTTTTTTTAAGTTAACTGAATGTTATTGAAGGGTAAGAATACAATAGTAGACATCACAGTGATATGGGGCTGATTCATGGAATTATTTGTGCCGAAAAAAACAGGGATTTGTGCGCCATTCTGCCCGCAAATCCCCATTTGTTAAACAGGGATTTGCGGGCAGAATAGCGCACAAATCTCTGTTTTTAGGCGCAAATAATTCAATGAATCAGCCCCAGTATATCAATAGCAAATAAGGAGTATTGAAATACGTATTGATCTTATAATGGTTGCAGGAATAAACATTATAGGCAATAACAGACAGGAGGGGGACAGACAAGATGAACTCGAGACAAATAAGAAAAGGTGATAGCCAGGAGCGGGAGGAAAACGTTGTCTATAATGAAGAGACAATGTATGCCAGGTAGTTATTAAAGACACTCCATTTCTTATGAAATTTAGGGAAAGTCTTAGTTGTTACAGCAAACATGTTTTCCATCCTATCATATGAGCAAATAGAATAATTCAGACGATGAGATAGTCTGCTGTCCGCCCGCCCGCCTATCTATCTATCTATCTATCTATCTATCTATCTATCTATCTATCTATCTATCTATCTATCTATCTATCTATCTATCTATCGATCTATCTATCTATGTATCTATGACATTTTTACAATGGCCCACTCGCCCAAAGGCCGCCGGGCTCGTACAAGACAGACGGACCTGAACCATAAAGCAGAGAGAGTGTAAGAGAACACACGCAGGGAAATGGATATAAACCTCATCCGAACCTCTGGTCATGTACATAGTCCAGCATTTTATCAAAAAGAAATGTTTTTAGACGTTTTCTTAAGAGTGGAGTAGAGACACAGCCACTAATATCCGGTGGAAGCGAGTTCCATTAGCAAGGAGCCCAAGCATTAAAACTTGCTCTGCCGATCTTTTTCAAGGTTACACGTGGCTGATCTAAGGTTACCCTGTTGTTAGAGCACAAGGCCCATCAACAGGGGTTATTTTCACTCTAGAAGAAACGTATAGTGGTGGTTCACCCACCAGGCATTTGAACACCATAACAGCACCTTTAAACTGAATACGCTGTTCAACCGGGAGCCAGTGCAGTTTCCTGCGTGATTCCGAGACTTGAGATCGACGATCAATTCCACCAACGGCATGTACTGCTCTGTTTTGGGACACCTGGATTTATTAGTATTATCATGAGATGTGCCTAACAGAGGACTATTACAATAGTCCAATTTCGTGTTCACTTTAGCTGCTGCAATCAGAGCCCTATTGGTCGCTGATAAATAGGGACAAATCTGCCACAGCAAGTGGACATAGTATGAACATGAAGATTTTAAATAAGAAACATGATTTTTGAAGGAGGGATGAGAATCAAAAAAGACTCCCAGTGTCTTGACTGAATCTGACACTGGGATAGTGTTCCCATTTATCTCAAAGCCTTTATATTGTGTATCTAAATTTTTCAATCTGTGTGGTGTTCCTGGGATTAGTAACTCAGTATTTGAGTCGTTTAGAGTCAGGGGGCCTCATTAGGAAAATCGTGGTAAAAACACAGTCATTACCGGCCTGGTGGTAGTAGCGCGTCCGTGTTCCCTGGATGCCTCAAATAGCGGCTGATTACAAGAGCACTAGCACGTGCGAACGCCCATGGCTGCACTGCCATGCCGCTAAAGACCCCCCAAGCCCCGATAGCGGCATCACGGAACCCGCTGATACCACGTTCAGCCAGGAGCAACCCCTTGATAACGGAGCTGGCAATACCATCATGTAAATACCGGGTTCGTAATACCAGACCCGGAAGTAACGTCATTGCGCCGGAATGGGAAATGAGCCGGCGGCCATCTTAAAAAACACAATCCATCGCAATCCTCCGAACACAGCACTGGTACTGAGTTGAGAACAGGCTGTATCACCAGAAAATGTCCAAGGCTACTAGGAAATCCACCCCCCCCCCCGCCTGCGCAAGAAGAGGTTCTCTGATGAAGAGCTAAATATGTTAGCTGACACGCTGGTTGTCCATGCAGATGAAGTTTTTGCAACAGACCTAGAGCGCCCAGCCCAACTGCGGAAAAAGAAATCTGGGAGTAGGTGGCGAGGAAGGTCACTGCAGTTGTCACCACCATCCGCACTGTGAAGGACGTAAAGAAAAGGTGGGACAACCTACGTCTCTGTGTTCGTAACATCCTGTCTGCCAACTGCAGGGAGGGCCTGGCAACAGGTGGCGAGGACCACTCTCCCACAAAACTGACAAGGTGGGAGGAGACGTGTAGCAGCACCATCAGCATGGCGTTGATAGAGGGATTTGCAGACGTGGAGTTGGGGGTGCCGACATCGGCAGATGGAGGTGAGTGTCCCCACAAACAACAGAGAATCAAAGCATTACATAGCACAACTAATGTGAAAGTGAACTAAGTCAATGCATGGCCCATCATACTCTCATTAACAGATCCATGTCCAAACACTGGCACATTGATATGCATGCTGCATGCCAATCCCATTACCAATAGACACCCAACACACAGCAAAACATCACATGTCACACATCACGCAAACCGCAATACAACGGTAGGCCAAATAGCACACATCAGTGCAAAAAGGAGAGTACATGACATATGCCAATAAGGCCACCCCTATTGCAAGCACCCTGTGCATCACACCTACAAGTATGTAATGCATCAAATGTGAACAACTGAACAACACCAATGTATGCATCATGCACGTACCACCATCACTGATGCCCTGCCTCTCTTGGTCCCCCACAGGCACATATGCTGACAGTGAAAGCCAGGAGGCTGCCACACAGGCCACAACATCCTCCAAGGGATCCAGGCCCAGCCAAGAAGGCACAAGACCTTCAACCTCCAGGGCAACATCAATGCCCAGATTGCTACACAGGCCAGCACCAGTGTTAAGAAGGATTTCTGAACTCTGACCTGGAGGGGCAGAGGTTCAGAAGGCCAGCCTAGTTTCTTGGAACAGGGTAACATCTGGACAAGCCAGACCAATCAGGGTAGCTTTGGCAGGTTGTCAATACTAAGTATCAAGAGGGGTGAGGGTGACTGAAAGACCTCAATGAGCACAAAAAGCAAGGACACTTACAAATTACTCCAGACAGGTGTTATATTAAAAATATAGACACATTTATTATAAGGCCTTTGTAACGTAGACCATAGCAAAGAATCACAGTAACACTAGAGTAAACCAATACATCACAATCAATACAATATATATACAAGACCAGAGGGGTCTAATGGAATAGAAAGCATGAAATATGTAGACCACCTAGATGGGGAGGAAAACAGGCAGTGCAAGCAATCGTTAGACCCAGTTCAACATCAAGAATACACCTAACTAAGAGGCAGTCTGAGCCCCACGAAGAGAGGAGCCTTATGCTCAAGAGTACCTGAACACGCTAGTGCCAATTGACAAAATAGGGTCTCTTCAAGGGGCTCTAGCAGCTCCAGAAGGTGGATGCGGCGATGAAGAACAATTTCCCACTATACAAGCAGGGCCTCCACTGGATGGCAGAGGCAGTTTGAGAGTGCAGGATGGAGTCGCTATTTCGTAATAGCTGTGGAAAGGAAAGGGGCCCTCAGGGGCCACTCCGTGCGTAAAAATGGGCTCCTGCGCTAGAGGCCACCGGTTGGGGTAAGGACTACTCACCGGTCCCCGGCGCAGACAGACCCAGACTTCGCCAGTGCAGTCCACTTCGCTAGCAGTTTCGAATGCGACAATCAGGACCTCTCAACACTGTGTAGTTTCCGAGATGCAGCGAGGATTCCCAAATGGGGCAGATGCGATTTCTCCACTCCGGGTGGAGGAATCAGCTCAGGTCCAGTGCAGCAGGCTTCAGGGACAAGGTGGTCACCAATGCAACAAACTTGCATAGGTCGTTGCCACAGCTGGACAACACGGTAACCGCGTTTACTCCCGTCCGGGCGCACTCGTCTCACTTCAGACCTGGGAATGCCAAGTGTACAAAATTCGGTGTGAGGGTGCCGGGGACACAGACCAAGCAGTATAGCAAGTTTCGAGGGCTTCCTCGAAACAGTGGCGGGAACAGAGCAAACGTCCCATATAAGCTGGTCAGCCCACTGGTTGGCCCAGGGACACTTCCGAAGAGGCTTACTTGCAGGGTTTGATGAAGGTGCCAAGAATAGGTGATCCCACTATTCCAATGGGTCGAAGCGTCTTCGCAGAACTTCTAGGACGATCAGATGCAGAGGGGTCTCACAGGACGACAGTGGGCTCAGGGTGCCAAACCTTCCAGCGTGTCACCAGCGGTTCCTCGACTCGGCTTCTTGTTGCGGGTACTGGGCTCCTTAGCCTTTCTTCGGTGTGAACTCAGGAGATCGACATGGTAGTGGTGTTTTCAGCCCCCTCTTATCCAAAGTTCCCTTTGCGCCAAAACGGAGAGGACCCAATGGGAGATCTGGTCAAAAACACTCACTCCATACGTGGACCAATCACGGACCACAGTGGTCCCAGGCATTCAGGACACTCCAGACTCTCTGGCACCCAGGATGTGTTTGGGAACAGACATCCCAGCCCACATCCTGGAGGCGCACACACAAGACATGCAGAAGCCTGCAAAAGCATTGGGTTTCGCGGGAAAGTGCATGTCCAAATAAGGACGGAAGTTACATTGTACACTTGTTACATGTTGCAAAAGAGCTGCAACATGAGGAAAGGACTAAGGGAAACAAGGTCTCCCAGTACTGACTGTCTTAAGGGCATGTCAGTTTCCCCATAAAAAGTGAGCGAAAGCCCAGAGGAGTGCAGCTGAGGGCTGTGCTTCTCTGGCAAAGTTTAGTTCCGGGTGTAAAACAGCAGCAAAAAGTTTGGGGGTTGACACATGGAGGGAAAATTACACTCAAATATGAAATCTTTCTTAACACTCGCCCTCCCCAGACCAAGGACAGGGGAACTAATCCACCCCTGGATGAGTTTCTTGTTCAGGTCGGTTAAACATTCTGGACAACCCGTCAGCATTGCTATGTTGGACACCTGGCCTATGCTCAATAGTGAAGTCAAAGCCTTGCAGACTTATGGACCACCTAAGCAACTTTGGATTCTCTCCCTTCATGTTCATTAGCCACTTTAAGGGCTTATGGTCAGTTTGCACAGTGAAGTGGGTCCCATAGAGGTCCCATAGCGGTAGGGCCTCAGCTTCCGCAGGGCCCACACAACAGAGAAACATTCTTTCTCTACTGTGGACCATCTGATCTCTCTGTCCTTAAACTGGCGACTAATGAAGGCAATAGGGTGTTCCTTACCCTTCGCATCTACTTGTGATAGTACAGCTTCTATCTCAGTGTCAGAGGCATCTGTCTGCACAATAAAAGGTATTTGGTAATCAGGGGCCCTGAGCACAGGGGCCTGGCACAAGGAGTCTTTTTAGCCATTGAAGGCCTTCTCAAACTCTTCAGTTCAAGTTACCTTCTTGGGTTTCTTCGGAGTTGTGAGAGCAGTCAGAGGAGCAGCTATAGTGCCATAGTCTGCCATGAAATTTCTGTAATACCCAGTGAGTCCTAAGAAGGCTCTCACTTGGGTCTGTGTAGTGGGGGTAGGCCAGTCTTGTACTGCTTGTACTTTACTGGGCAGAGGCTCATGTCCAAGGTAGACCACGGATCCTTGTCCAATCTGGCACTTATAGGCCTTTATGGTCAAGTGGGCCTTCTGAAGAGCCTGTAACACAATCCCAAGGTGTTTCACATGGTCTTCCCAGGTGGCACTGAAAACAGCTACATCATCCAGATATGCAAGACAGAATTCATCCAACCCATTCAACACATGATTCACAAGCCTCTGGAAACTGGCAGGTGCATTCTTCAACCCAAAAGGCATTACCCAGAACTGGTAAAGGCCCTCTGGAGTTGAGAAAGCTGTTTTCTCCTTGGCATGTTCTACAAGGGGTATTTGCCAATAGCCTGCAGTGAGGTCCAACATGCTGAGGTACTTGGAGGCACCCAAGGTATCCACCAGCTCATCTGTTCTAGGCAAGGGGTGTGCATCTGTCTTGGTGACACCACACAGAACCTCAATTCAGAAGTACCGGCTTTTGGAACCAAAACCACAGGGCTGGACCAAGGACTACTAGAGGGTTCAATCACCCCAAGATCCATCCAACATTTTGTGGACCTCTGTCTTAATGTAAGACCTTACTTTGTCTGACATTCTGTAGCCCCTACTTTTGATAGGTACACTGTCTCCTGTGTCTATGTTATGTTTGCATCAAAGTGTCAAACCAGGGCACTGTGAAAACAGGGGGGTAAATTGCCTAAGCAAACTTTTCACCTCAGCCTGTTGACCAGAAGTCAGGTGAGGGTCTGCTCGGACAGCCTCAATGGAGCTATCTGAAGGACTGCTTTGGAATAGGTCACGGAGAGGTTCAGACGCCTCTTCCTCAACATCTGACGCCAGTAACAGTGTTGCGATTTCAACTCTTGGGATGAAAGCCTTCAGCCTATTTACATGGAACACTTTTGGAGCCTGTCCAGGCCTTCCAAGGTCCACTAAATAGTTGACCTCACCCAGTGACTCCACCACTGTGTAAGGGCCTGACCATTTGTCCTGTAAAGCCCTAGGCCTTATGGGATTCATGATCAGGACTTACTGACCAGGTGTGAAGTTGATGAGGGAAGCCTTCTGGTCATACCAATGTTTCACCAGAGCTTGTCCTGCCTTCAACTTGTCACTAGCCAGACCCATCAGGAGTACCATCCTTTTTCTGAGCCCTAGCACATAGTCTACTATGTTGGTTGTAATGGGGGGAATGGGCATCTCCCATCCCTCCTTGACTATGGCTAGGGGTCCCCTTACAGGGTGACCGAACAGAAGTTCAAAGGGGCTGAAACCAACATGCTCTTGTGGTACCTCTCTGTAGGCAAACAGTAGGCATGGTAAAAGAAGATCCCATTTTCTTCTTTGAGGTTCTTCCAGAGCCCCAATCATACTTTTCAAGGTTCTGTTAAACCTTTCTACCAGACCATTGGTCTGGGGGTGGTATGCGGAAGAGAACTTATAGGTGACCACACATTCCTTCCACATAGCCTGCATATACTTTGACATAAAGTTGCTGCCTTGGTCACACACAACTTCTTTAGGGAAGCCAACCCTAGTAAAGATGCCAAGTAAAGCTTTTGCAACTGACTTGGCAGTCACAGTTTTCAATGGGATGGCCTCAGGATACCTGGAGGCATGGTCGACCTGCACCAGGATAAACATATTGCCTGAGGATGTTTGGGGGTCAAGGGGACCAACAATGCCGATCCCTACCCTCTCAAATGGTACCCCAACAACTGGGAGTGATACCAATGGAGCTTGGATTGTTGAGCCTCTCTCACCAGATAACTGGCAGGAGGCACAACTCCTGCAGTGACTTTCTACTTGCACCCCCATCTTTGGCCAGTAGAAGTGCATGGATAACCTTTGCTTGGTCCTCTTAATGCCAAGGTGACCAGCAAGGGGCACTTCATGCACCAGATGCCGGAGGAAGGGTCTTATAGCAAGGGGAACCACCAACCTCCTATGGTCTCCTTCTGTAGACTCTGTGGGCTCGCTGTACAAGAGTCCACCTTCCCAATAAATCCGATGCTTCCCAGGAGGTTCACCCTCAAGCTGGAAGCAGGCCTGTCTCCTTAGGCCTTCCAGAGATGGGCACTCATGTTGGCCTTTACTGAATTCTTCCCTGTCAGGACCACCTTCTACTAACAAATTGTTTAGTTCTAGATGGTCATTGGGGTCAAATACTTCAGGCATCACCACCTCCTCGTCAGGTCCTGGTGATTGACCAACTACCTCCACCGCAGTGGTAGGTGAGTTAGGGGGAATATTTTCTTTCCCTCTTTTGAATTTTCTGACTCCTTTAGCCGTGGGTTTCACCTTTGGCTGTGGCAGGGCATTGGTCTTGCCCAGTGCAGCCCTTGTTTGAGACCTTGTGCAGGGTCTGTCAGCAGCGTCTCCCACAAGCCCTAAAGCTCTGAGATCATTGCCCAACAAGACCTTTCCTGGGACACTTCTCTGTATGCTGACTGGAATCCTGACTGCTGTACCATTTATAGTAATATTTACAGGTATTACTGGGAACATGAGAGGTGGGCCATCAGCCAACTTCGTGGGCATCACAGTAGCTCTGGCAACTTCCTCTGGGTCTGCCAAGATAGAATCCACTACAGTTGGACTGCACCCACTATCCCTAGGAGCTGGAGTATCTACTCCATTGATCAGCACACTGTCTTTAAAGTAGTGCTTGGTGTTATCTGGAATCCTAGCATAAGCCTCTGAGACGTTAGGCTCCCAGGAACCCAGGGAAACTAAAACTACCTCAGCTTCTTTTCCACTGGGGAAGGAGTCTGGGGAGAAGGATGCTCTGGTAATCTCTTCTTCCTCGTAGGAGGAGAAGACCAGATTAGCAGAGTGGACCCCCAAGGTTTTGACCTTACATCTGGGATCCCCCTTCACATGGTCAGTTGCTCCACAAGCAAAACAAGAGCCATTGGGTCTGTTTACATAGGGAGGCTTACTATAACCAGAGTTCTGTTTTGGAGGCTGACCTCCACTACCCTGTGAGTTCTCTTGTGTCTTACCCTTATTTTTCTTTTTGTGGCCTTTATGGGAGGAAGATTTATTAGTTTCCCCACCCTCCTTATCTTTGGACTTTTTCCCTTCTTCCTGCTTACCAGGAGGAGTCTTGTCCTTATGGGACACTCAACGTGAAACCCACAAATCTGCTGCAATGTCTAGCTTCTTAGGATCTATCTCATTTGAATCTGCCAAATGCTGCTTATGCTCAGGGGAAGAAGATGCAAAAATATGTTCCAGCATGACAAGACTTATCATGCCTTCAAAGGTAGAAACCTTGTAACCTTCAACCCAGCCAGTCAAGTTTTTTAAGGATTCAGTTACATAAGTTACCCAAGTACCACCTTCTTTTTTCTTATACTCTCTGAATCTTTCTAAGTATTGGGCAGGAGTCTTTCCAAACATTGAGATGAGAGTCTGCTTCAACATTGCAAAATCTGCTCTCTCAGCTTTTGACATTTCTATAATGGCACTGCAGCCAGAATGGGACAGTCTGCTAAGTAACCAGGCAAGTTTATCAGCATTGTCAACTTGTTGAACTTCACATGCATACTCAAATGTATTCAGCCAGTCCATAATGTCATTCTTTTCCTCATACACACTGAGCAGATCTTTTGGAAACCTTGGATGAGAGGAGGCCCCAGACCCATGTCCAGGACCCTTGGATCCATTGGCAACTTGAAGCTTGGCCAGTTCCAACTGGTGATCCCTGTCTTTTTTTTTTCTGCCTGCTCTATCTTTAGTATGGCCATATTGAACTCAAGCTCCTCCTGCCTAAACAGCAGCTCTTGCTTCTTGAATTCAAGTATGGCCTCCCCATCAGCACTGGCAGAGGAAACATTAGACATTACATCCTCCATGTCCTCATGGTTGTTGTGGATCAGTGCAGCGGCAGAACCATCAGTGGTACCAGTGAGAGCAGCCCCACCTCCTTCTGCACTGTCCTCAGAAGCTATAGCTCTAAGCTGAGCTTCTTGCCAGTCCATGATTCTTTGGATCATTTCTACTTTTGTGCCTTGAGAGGGGACACCTCTCCCAGCACACATCTTTCTTAATGTGTCTTATCTAGAAGCATTTCAAGTTAACAAAGTACTTGTTTCCATACTGTTAGATAGGACTATGGCCTTTAAAAAGTTATACTACAACAATTCACTATGTGTCCTGGTAGAAATAACTTGAAATGCCTTCACTCGTGTGCAACACTAGATACCTTCAGTCCGATCCCACTGCTGTACACCAATTTGTTAAGAAGGATTTCTGAACTCTGACCTGGAGGGGCAGAGGTTCAGAAGGCCAGCCTAGTTTCTTGGAACAGGGTAACCTCTGGACAAGCCAGACCAATCAGGGTAGCTATGGCAGGCGGTCAAGACTAAGTCTCAAGAGGGGTGAGGGTGACTGAAAGACCTCAATGAGCACACAAAGCAAGGACACTTACAAATTACTCCAGGCAGGTGTTATATTAAAAATATAGACACATTTATTACAAGGCCTTTATAACGTAGGCCATAGCAAAGAATCACAGTAACACTAGAGTTAACCAATACATCACAATCAATACAATATATATACAAGACCAAGGGTCTATCGGAATAGAAAGCACGGAATATGTAGACCACCTAGATGGGGAGGAAAACAGGCAGTGCAAGTAATCGTTAGACCCAGTTCAACATCATGAATACACCTAACTAGGAGGCAGTCGGTGCCCTACGAAGAGAGGAGCCTTATGCTCAAGAGTACCTGCACACGCTGGTGCCAATGGACAAAATAGGGTCTATTCAAGGGTCTCTAGCAGCTCCAGAAGGTGGATGCGGCGATGAAGAACAAGTTCCCACTATTCAAGCAGGGCCTCCACTGGAGGGCAGAGGCAGTTTGAGAGTGCAGGATGGAGTCGCTATTTCGCAATAGCTGCGGAAAGGAAAGGGGCCCTCAGGGGCCACTCCGTGCGTAAAAATAGGCTCCTGCGCGAGAGGCCACCGGTTGGGGTAAGGACTACTCACAGGTCCCCGATTGAGGCAGACCCAGACTTCGCCAGTACAGTATTCTTCGCTGGCAGGTTCGAATGCGACAATCAGGACGTCTCGAGACCGTGTAGTTTCCGAGATGCAGCAAGGATTTGTTGCGCTCACCTGGACCCCACAGGGGTGTCGACCGGACCCAGACAGCTGCGGTCTCCTTCAACGTGATGCATAGTGCAGAGATGACTGTCTGGACTGGCCCACCTAGTCTTGTCTGCTGGACCTGAAGAAGTATTTTCCTGCAAGTGGAGACAGGGATTAACCACCTGTGGGTTTTAGTGATGGCCTCCCAACTGTTCTCGCTCTCCCCCACTAATCACCTCCGATATCCCCTTAGTAACCTCACCTTATGTTTGTAAAAGATGAGTTCTCCATCCTGCGTATCTTGCAGTGGTGCGTATATACCAGTTACTTCACTGGTTTGAAGGGGATGGGAGAGTTCCGGTAAGTATTGACTCTGAAGTCCCAGGCAGGATTGGTAAGTATCAAGTTCAAAGAGTTCAATGTGCCCGATGTTCACTCGTGTCCCCTTCCTTCCTTAAGTTGCAACTGAGTTCATGGGAAGAAGGTCTCGTAGCTGCTGCTGGCGTTCAGGTAAGAGTCTGCGTTACCCAACGCTGTCCGGTAACTATTGCATGCGTTAACGTGTTGTTTTTCTCCCTCTTTACAGATGCGGCATATGAAAATGTGGAGATTATGGAATAATACTGCTGGTGGTAAATCAGGTAAGTCTATGGTGGTAAGAGGTTGTATTTGTTGATTCCCTTGGCTCACCTTGTTTTTTCTTGTGTCCCCTAGGTGCCGGAGTATGGCGAAGAAATGATGGAGACAGTGCTGGATCGAAAGATGCTGTGAGAACTGGTGAGTATGGCGCCGTGCTGGAGTTGGCGAAGCAACGCGTGCAGGACTGATGTACTTTCCAGGTCCGGAGATGAAATGGTTCCGGAATTAGGTGGGGAATTTGAAATAAGTTTGTTTTCTAACCTTGTCCTTTTCTTCTTCTTTATTCTAGGAGCTCCGGATTTGAGGCGGGCATGGCAGAAGACTGGATACTGGCTGCAGGCACGCGGGTTTGGCAGAAGACTGGATGCTGGCTGCAGGCACGGTGAGCGTCACGCTGCTGGATGCAGAATAACGCGAAGCATGTGCTGCTGTTCGGATGTGGTTTAAATAGCCTCCAAAGTACTTCCCGGTAAGAAGTTCCCTAGAGCCATGCCCGAGTAAAAAATAGTCCCTGTAACAAAATAGTCCCATCCAGGCCACATGTAGGCTAGTACTCTTTTGCAGCATGGTCTGCATCAGGTAGGTAAAGTCTATGAGCCTGGCGCCTATGGCGCCAGGACTGATTGCTATGATGAGCCTGGCGCCTAAGGTGCCAGGACTGAACCCAGATAGCCCCTAGCCGGGGCTGCTGAGGTTTAAACAAATGTCTGGATGCTTGCTCCCGGAGCTGAGGGCCTTGGTTCTGATGCCCGGGGGTAGGCATCATGACAGCACTCCCCCCCAAGGCCCCTCCTAAAGTTGTTCTTCCCCCTGGCCCCGGTTTGTCTGGGAAGTTCCAATGGAATCTTTTCACCAACCGAGGTGCATGAACGTGGTCACTAGGCTCCCATGATCTTTCTTGTGGTCCGTAGCCCTTCCAATCGATCAAATAAAAAAGTTTTGATTTAATCATCTTGGAGTCCAGGATATCTTTTACCTCGAATTCAGGTTCTCCATCTATCAAGATGGGGTCAGGTGGTTTGGTTAATCTTGTCCCTGGTTGAACTGGTTTTAGAAGTGAAACATGAAAGACAGGATGAATTCGCATATTAGAGGGTGATTCCAATTTGACGGCCACCGGGTTGATAATGGCCTTAATGGTGTAAGGTCCCAAATATCTAGGATTAAAAGTCTGAGTTCCCTTCAGTGGTATATGTTTTGTAGCCAGCCAAACTTGATCCCCAATCTGGTATTGTGGAGTTTCACTTCTATGTTGATCAGCATTTTTCTTGTATTTCTCTTTTGCTTGTTTCAAATGTTCTGTGGCTTCCTTAAAGGCTTGTGTAATAGCAGAGTGCAAATGACTAACTGCAGGCATTTCTAAGTGCTGAGGCGAATCGAGTTCTGAGGTTCGAGGGTGATGTCCATATATGGTATAAAAAGGGCTTTGTACGGTTCCTGAATGTACAGAGTTATTGTATGTGTACTCGGAAATCCATAAAATATCTTTCCAATTACTTTCGGTCTGGTGTAGCATGCAGCGTAGGTACTGTTCAAGGGTCTGGTTGGTCCTTTCCGTCTGACCATCGGTCTGGGGATGGTGACTTGTTGATAGCCTCACGTCGATTTGTGCCAGTTGACAACATTTCTTCCAAAAATGCGAGATACATTGACTACCTCGGTCAGAAACCAATACAGAAGGGAATCCGTGTAATTGAACAATGTTTTCGAGGAACTCCTTGGCCAGAATCGAAGCAGAAGGTAACCCCTTTAAAGGAATAAAGTGGACCATCTTGGAAAAAAGATCCACAATAACTAGGATGGTGTTAAATCCATTACATGGAGGTAGATCTGTAATAAAGTCTAAAGACAAGGCGTGCCATGGTGTAGGTGGAATATCCAAAGGTTGTAAAAGGCCAACAGGTTTTTTCTTCTGGCTTTTGTTTTGGGCGCAAATGCCACAAGACATCACAAATGACTTAACATCTTTTCGCCAAGTGGGCCACCAGAACTGTCTCTTAATTTTCGCTTCAGTTTTTGCGATACCTGGGTGCCCTTCCATCAGGGTGTCATGGTAATTGGAGATGACTAGTTCTTGTATTTCCTTGTGCGATAGAAATAGTCATCCTTGATAGTAAGGTAGGCCACTGACGACTGAGTAGTCCGGGCCTTTCTTTACCCAGTCCTGCAGGGTTGCTGGATAGAAGAGTTGTTGGATTTTTGAATGAATATCTTCTAGTGTCTGTAGAGTAGTTATGCCAAGAATTCTTTGCTCTGGAATTATTGGCACCGGTTCTGGGTTTGCATATGCTTCTCCCATCCCTCTTCGGGATAAGGCATCTGCTTTGCCATTTTTGCAGCCTGGTCGCTAAGTGATCACAAAATCGAATTCGGCAAAGAACAATGCCCATCGAAGTTGGCGCGATGATTGGGCTTTGGCTGTTTTTAAATACTGCAGGTTCCGGTGATCGGTGATTACGGTAATAGTATTCCTGACACCAAGAAGATAGTGCTGCCAAGCCTTAAAAGGCGGATTTGATGGCTAATAGCTCTTTATCGGTAACCGCATAGTTTAACTCATGTGCTGAGAACTTTCTGGACCAAAATGCTACTGTGTGAAGTTGACCGGTTTCAGGATCCTTCTGGGACAGGACAGCTCCCATGGCTAAACTGGATGCATCAGTTTCTACTATGTATTGAAGCTCAGGGCGTGGATGCTTTGAGACAGGTGCTGATGTGAATTTCGCTTTCAGCTCTTGGAAGGCCTTTTCAGCCTCTTCGGTCCACAAGAAGCGTTTGTTTTTCACAAAAGTGCTGTGATGGGGTGTACAACATGGGAGAAGTCCGGAATGAATTTGCGGTAGAAATTAGCAAATCCAAGCATGCTTTGTATCCCTTTGACTGAACTGGGTGATGACCACTTGAGCATTGCGTCCACCTTTCGAGAGTCCATTCGGACTCCTTTTGGAGTTAGGATAAATCCAAGAAATTTAACTTCCGTAGCATGAAAAGCACATTTTTCCAATTTTGCATATAACTTGTGCTGGTGTAGTTTCTCAAGGACTGCATGCACGTGGTTATCATGGTCTGATTCTGAGGAGGAGTACACTAGAATATCATCTATGTATACAACGACACAGACGTCAATGAGTTCACGAAGGACATCGTTCATAAAATATTGGAAGGCTGCTGGTGCATTGCACAACCCGAAGGGCATCACCTGATATTCGAATAATCCGTACTTAGTGCGAAAGGCAGTCTTCCATTCGTCGCCTTTCTTGACACGTCCCAGATGATATGCCCCTCGGAGATCTAACTTAGTGTAGATACAAGCATCCTTTACTTGGTCTAGTAATTCAGGGATCAGAGGCAATGGGTATCAGATTTTTACCGTAATCTGATTTAATGCGCAGTAATCTATGCATGTTCTAAGGTCACCTTCCTTTTTTGGCACGAAGAATAAAGCTGAGGATGCAGGAGACTTGGAAGGATGAATAAAGCCATTAGCAAGGTATTGGTCCAAGTATTGCCATAGGTGACGATTTTCAGGTTCCGTGAGGGCGTAGATTCTACTGCATGGGGGTTGTGCACCGGGTAGGAGGTCGATTTGACAATCTTATGATCTGTGAGGAGGTAATGTATTGGCCTGTTCTTTTTGAAAAACATCCTGAAATTCCTGGTATTCCTCAGGTAACTGCAGGATTGGGTTAACGACTGTACCCAGGCCTTTGTTCAAAGTTTTCTCCGGTTAACAGGTGTGTGCACAATCCAGGAAGGTTATTCACTTCTCTCGCCAATCTATACAAGGATTATGTGTTTCCAACCATGGCATCCCCAGTATTATCTGGAACTGTGGGGCTTTGATTAGATCAAACACAATAGTCTCTCGATGCCCATCTTGACTCAACAGTGTCATCTCTGTAGTGGAATGAGTTACAAGCCCCGAGGCAATCTCACTTCCATCAACTGTGGTGATGACATCCGAAGTGGTCTTTTTTCAAAGAGGTAGATTCATCCTTAACACCAATTCGTAGTCCATATAGTTTCCTATGGCCCCGCTATCTATGTATGCCCTTACTGCGTGCATACGTGATGGCTGCCTGGGATCAAGTAGGACCATTGGGATGATCAGATGCAAGGTCTGAGTGTCCTTCTTTAAGCTCGGCAAGCGGACCTCTGCGCTTGTCGGGCGTGGTTGTTTCCCGAATCAGGCTCTATGTGGCTTTTATCAGCAACTCTTACCACCTTCTTGGGTGGGTTTGTAGGGCAATCCCTTAGAAAATGTCCTGAGGTTCCACAGTACAGACACAACTGCATCTGTCGTCTTCTTTCTCTTTCCTTTTGAGTTAAGGGTCCTATAACCCCCCCGATCTGCATAGGTTCAGATGCATCTGTTCCTTTGGGGGCAACGTTGGGTTTAACCAATACCCGGTTCTCGAACTTAGCTCGATCAGTCTTTCGGTTCTGAAGTCGGTGGTCTAGCTGGACCACTAAGTCTATAAATTCTGTGCAATCCTGAGGTGGGTTCACAACTTGTGCCAAGACATCTTTGAGTTCTCCCCGAAGTCCACGATGAAACAATGTAATTCGTTTTTCCTCTGGCCACCCGGTTTCCACCACCAACCTATTGAAGGTTGAAGGTTAGCAGATCCTGGTTACCTTGTTGTAAGGATAAAAGTTCATTGTCCAGGGCTTGACCCTGTGAGTGTCTGGCGAATAGTTTTTCCATGCTCCTTTGAAAATCCTGGAGAAGAGGATCATCCTGGTTGACTAATGGAATGGACCAATCCGCTGCGCTGCCACTAAGATATGACAATACAAAGGATACTTTGGCTTGGTCATTTGGAAAGGCTCCCTGTCTGCATAAAAAGTGCAAGCGGCATTGGTTCATAAACACATCGAACCTTTTGGGGTCACCAGCAAAGCGTTCGGGTGGAGCTAACGGAATATTTCCTGGTAAAACCACTTGTACAGGATTGCTTGATGAAACGTGAAACGGGGGTTGGGTTTCCCCCATATCCAGGTAGGGGTGTTTGCCCAGCTTGGTTTTGCAGTAGTTGCCTAGCCAGATCATCAGTGCGCTCCTTTGAGACAATCAGTTCTCTCCTGAGGGCATTAGTCTCTTGGCGAGCGGCATGTACTTCTGCCCTAAGTTCCCCCGATAATTGGGCCAGTTGGTTGGTTTCCGAGGTTTCCATAAAACCCGGGTGGGTATTTGTAGAGAGGCTTCGAGTTCTGTTATGCTCACCTGGACCCCACAGGGGTATTGATCGGACGCAGACAGCTGCGGTCTCCTTCAGCGTGACGCGTAGTGCAGAGATGACTGTCTGGACTGGCCCGCCTAGTCTTGTCTGCTGGACCTGAAGAAGTATTTTCCTGCAAGAGGAGAAAGGGATTAACCACCTGTGGGTTTTAGTGATGGCCTCCCAACTGTTCTCGCTCTCCCCCTCTAATCACCTCCGATATCCCTTAGTAACCTCACCTTATGTTTGTAAAAGATGAGTTCTCTATCCTGCGTATCTTGCAGGGGTGCGTATATACCCGTTACTTCACTGGTTTGAAGGGGTTGGGAGAGTTCCGGTAAGTATTGACTCTGAAGTCCCTGGCGGGATTGGTAAGTATCAAGTTCAAAGAGTTCAATGTGCCCGATGTTCACTCTTGTCCCCTTCCTTCATTAAGTTGCAACTGAGTTTGTGAGAAGAAGGTCTTGTAGCTGCTGCTGGCGTTCAGGTAAGAGTCTGTGTTACCCAACGCTGTCCGGTAACTATTACATGCGTTAACGTGTTGTTTTTCTCCCTCTTTACAGATGCAGCATGTGAAAATGTGGAGCGTTATGGAATAATACCGCCGGTGTTAAATCAGGTAAGTCTATGGTGGTAAGAGATTGTATTTGTTGATTTCCTTGGCTCACCTTGTTTTTTCTTGTGTCCCCTAGGTGCCGGATTACGGCGAAGAAATGATGGAGACAGTGCCGGATCGAAAGATGCTGTGAGAACTGGTGAGTATGGCGTCGTGCTGGAGTTGGCGAAGCGACGCGTGCAGGACTGATGTACTTTCCAGGTCAAGGAGTTGAAATGGTTCCGGAATTAGGTGAGGAATTTGAAATAAGTTTGTTTTCTAACCTTGCTGAGGTTAAAACAAATGTCTGGATGCCTGCTCCCGGAGCTGAGGGCCTTGGTCCTGATGCCCGGGGGTAGACATCATGACAGGATTCCCAAACATGGGAATCCTGTATTTCCTTGTGTGGTAGAAATAGTCGTCCTTGATAGTAAGGTAGGTCACTGACGACTGAGTAGTCCGGTCCTTTCTTTACCCAGTCCTGCAGGGTTGCTGGATCGAAGAGTTGTTGGATTTTTGAATGAATATCTTATAGTGTCTGTAGAGTAGTTATGCCAAGAATTCTTTGCTCTGGAATTACTGGCACCGGTTCCGGGTTTGCCTATGCTTCTCCCATCCCTCTTCGGGATAAGGCATCTGCTTTGCCATTTTTGCAGCCTGGTCGCTAAGTGATCACAAAATCGAATTCGGCAAAGAACAATGCCCATCGAAGTTGGCGCGATGATTGGGCTTTGGCTGTTTTTAAATACTGCAGGTTCCGGTGATCGGTGATTACGGTAATAGTATGCCTGACACCAAGAAGATAGTGCCGCCAAGCCTTAAAAGGCGGATTTGATGGCTAATAGCTCTTTATCGGTAACCGCATAGTTTAACTCATGTGCTGAGAACTTTCTGGACCAAAATGCTACTGTGTGAAGTTGACCGGTTTCAGGATCCTTCTGGGACAGGACAGCTCCCATGGCTAAACTGGATGCATCAGTTTCTACTATGTATGGAAGCTCAGGGCGTGGATGCTTTGAGACAGGTGCTGATGTGAATTTCGCTTTCAGCTCTTGGAAGGCCTTTTCAGCCTCTTTGGTCCACAAGAAGCGTTTGTTTTTCACAAAAGTGCTGTGATGGGGTGTACAACATGGGAGAAGTCCGGAATGAATTTGCGGTAGAAATTAGCAAATCCAAGCATGCTTTGTACCCCTTTGACTGAACTGGGTGATGACCACTTGAGCATTGCGTCCACCTTTCGAGAGTCCATTCGGACTCCTTTTGGAGTTAGGATAAATCCAAGAAATTTAACTTCAGTAGCATGAAAAGCACATTTTTCCAATTTTGCATATAACTTGTGCTGGTGTAGTTTCTCAAGGACTGCACGCACGTGCTTAACATGGTCTGATTCTGAGGAGGAGTACACTAGAATATCATCTATGTATACAACGACACAGACGTCAATGAGTTCACGAAGGACATCGTTCATAAAATATTGGAAGGCTGTTGGTGCATTGCACAACCCGAAGGGCAGCACCTGATATTCGAATAATCCGTACTTGGTGCGAAAGGCAGTCTTCCATTCGTCGCCTTTCTTGACACGTCCCAGATGATATGCCCCTCGGAGATCTAACTTAGTGTAGATACAAGCATCCTTTACTTGGTCTAGTAATTCGGGGATCAGAGGCAATGGGTATCAGATTTTTACCGTAATCTGATTTAATGCGCAGTAATCTATGCATGTTCTAAGGTCACCTTCCTTTTTTGACACGAAGAATAAAGCTGAGGATGCAGGAGACTTGGAAGGATGAATAAAGCCATTAGCAAGGTATTGGTCCAAGTATTGCCGTAGGTGACGATTTTCAGGTTCCGTGAGGGCGTAGATTCTACTGCATGGGGGTTGTGCACCGGGTAGGAGGTCGATTTGACAATCTTATGATCTGTGAGGAGGTAATGTATTGGCCTGTTCTTTTTGAAAAACATCCTGAAATTCTTGGTATTCCTCAGGTAACTGCAGGATTGGGTTAACGACTGTACCCAGGCCTTTGTTCAAAGTTTTCTCCGGGTAACAGGTGTGTGCACAATCCAGGAAGGTTATTCTCTTCTCTCGCCAATCTATACAAAGATTATGTGTTTCCAACGATGGCATCCCCAGTATTATCTGGAACTGTGGGGCTTTGATTAGATCAAACACAATAGTCTCTCGATGCCCATCTTGACTCAACAGTGTCATCTCTGTAGTGGAATGAGTTACAAGCCCCAAGGCAATCTCAGTTCCATCAACTGTGGTGATGACATCCGAAGTGGTCTTTTTTCAAAGAGGTAGATTCATCCTTAACACCAATTCGTAGTCCATATAGTTTCCTATGGCCCCGCTATCTATGTATGCCCTTACTGCTTGCATACGTGATGGCTGCCTGGGATCAAGTAGGACCATTGGGATGATCAGATGCAAGGTCTGAGTGTCCTTCTTTAAGCTCGGCAAGCGGACCTCTGCGCTTGTCGGGCGTGGTCGTTTCCCGAATCAGGCTCTATGTGGCTTTTATCAGCAACTCTTACCACCTTCTTGGGTGGTTTGGTGGGGCAATCCCTTAGAAAATGTCCTGAGGTTCCACAGTACAGACACAACTGCATCTGTTGTCTTCTTTCTCTTTCCTTTTGAGTTAAGGGTCCTTTAACCCCCCCGATCTGCATAGGTTCAGATGCATCTGTTCCTTTGGGGGCAACGTTGGGTTTAACCAATACCCGGTTCTCGAACTTAGCTCGATCAGTCTTTCGGTTCTGAAGTCGGTGGTCTAGCTGGACCACTAAGTCTATAAATTCTGTGCAATCCTGAGGTGGGTTCACAACTTGTGCCAAGACATCTTTGAGTTCTCCCCGAAGTCCACGATGAAACAATGTAATTCGTTTTTCCTCTGGCCATCCGGTTTCCACCACCAACCTATTGAAGGTTGAAGGTTAGCAGATCCTGGTTACCTTGTTGTAAGGATAAAAGTTCATTGTCCAGGGCTTGACCCTGTGAGTGTCTGGCGAATAGTTTTTCCATGCTCCTTTGAAAATCCTGGAGAAGAGGATCATTCTGGTTGACTAATGGAATGGACCAATCCGCTGCGCTGCCACTAAGATATGACAATACAAAGGATACTTTGGCTTGGTCATTTGGAAAGGCTCCCTGTTTGCATAAAAAGTGCAAGCGGCATTGGTTCACAAACACATCGAACCTTTTGGGGTCACCAGCAAAGCGTTCGGGTGGAGCTAACGGAATATTTCCTGGTAAAACCACTTGTACAGGATTGCTTGATGAAACGGGGGTTGGGTTTCCCCCATATCCAGGTAGGGGTGTTTGCCCAGCTTGGTTTTGCAGTAGTTGCCTAGCCAGATCATCAGTGCGCTCCTTTGAGACAATCAGTTCTCTCCTGAGGGCATTAGTCTCTTGGCGAGCGGCATGTACTTCTGCCCTAAATTCCCCCAATGATTGGGCCAGTTGGTCGGTTTCCGAGGTTTCCATAACACCCGGGTGGGTATTTGTAGAGAGGCTGCGGTCTCCTTCAGAGTGACGCGTAGTACAGAGATGACTGTCTGGACTGGCCCGCCTAGTCTTGTCTGCTGGACCTGAAGAAGTATTTTCCTGCAAGTGGAGACAGGGATTAACCACCTGTGGGTTTTAGTGATGGCCTCCCAACTGTTCTCGCTCTCCCCCTCTAATCACCTCCGATATCCTTTAGTAACCTCACCTTATGTTTGTAAAAGATGAGTTCTCCATCCTGCGTATCTTTCAGGGGTGCGTATATACCCGTTACTTCACTGGTTTGAAGGGGTTGGGAGAGTTCCGGTAAGTATTGACTCTGAAGTCCCTGGCGGGATTGGTAAGTATCAAGTTCAAAGAGTTCAATGTGCCCAATGTTCACTCTTGTCCCCTTCCTTCCTTAAGTTGCAACTGAGTGTGTGAGAAGAAGGTCTCGTAGCTGCTGCTGGCGTTCAGGTAAGAGTCTGTGTTACCCAACGCTGTCCGGTAACTATTGCATGCGTTAACGTGTTGTTTTTCTCCCTCTTTACAGATGCAGCATGTGAAAATGTGGAGCGTTATGGAGTAATACCGCCGGTGGTAAATCAGGTAAGTCTATGGTGGTAAGAGGTTGTATTTGTTGATTTCCTTGGCTCACCTTGTTTTTTCTTGTGTCCCCTAGGTGCCGGATTACGGCGAAGAAATGATGGAGACAGTGCCGGATCGAAAGATGCTGTGAGAACTGGTGAGTATGGCGTCGTGCTGGAGTTGGCGAAGCGACGCGTGCAGGACTGATGTACTTTCCAGGTCCGGAGATGAAATGGTTCCGGAATTAGGTGAGGAATTTGAAATAAGTTTGTTTTCTAACCTTGCTGAGGTTTAAACAAATGTCTGGATTCCTGCTCCCGGAGCTGAGGGCCTTGGTCCTGATGCCCGGTGGTAGGCATCATGACAGGATTCCCAAACATGACAGGGGCGATTTCTCCGCTCCGGGTGGAGGAATCAGCTCAGGTCCACTGCAGCAGGCTTCAGGGTCAAGGGGGTCACCAATGCAGCGAACTTGCACAGGTCACTGCCACAGCAGGGCAACACGGTAACCACGTTTACTCTGGTCCGGGCGCACTCGTCTCACTTCAGACCTGGGAATGCCAAGTGTAAAAAATTCAGTGTGAGGGTGCCGGGGACACAGTGCAAGCAGTATAGCAAGTTTCAAGGGCTTCCTCGAAACAGTGGCGGGAACAGAGCAAACGTCCCGTGTAAACTGGTCAGCCCACTGGTTGTCCCAGGGACACTTCCGAAGAGGCTTACTTGCAGAGTTTGATGAAAGTGCAGAGAAAAGTTGATCCCACTATTCCAATGGGTCCAAGCGTCTTCACAGACCTTCTAGGATGATCAGATGCAGAGGGGTCTCACAGGACGACAGCGGGCTCAGGGTGCCAGGGTGCCAAACCTTCCAGTGGGTCACCAGCGGTTCCTTGACTCGCCTTCTTGTTGCAGGATACTTGGCTCCTTATCCTTTGTTCGGTGTGAACTCAGGAGATCGACATGGTAGTGGTGTTTTCAGCCTCTTCTTATCCAAAGTTCCCTTCGCACCAAAACGGAGAGGACCCAATGGGAGATCTGCTCTCAAACACTCACTGCATACGTGGACCAATCATGGACCATGGTGGTCCCAGGCATTCAGGACACTCCAGACTCTCTGGCACCAAGGATGTGTATTGGGAACAGACATCCCATCCCACATCCTGGAGGCGCACACACAAGACATGCAGAAGCCCGCGAAAGCATTGAGTTTCGCGGGAAAGTGCATGCCCAAATAAGGACGGACCCGGGTCGACTCGACCTGGAGAAGGTGAAGGGGCAAGATGGCCAAAGGACAGGACAAAGAACCTTGTGGCATGGTCATTTTGGAGCCAGGCCACCTATTCGTGCCAAATGCGGTAAGCGCGGTTATCATGGCAAGAAAGGGTTCAAAACATAAGAAAAATGATAGCTGTCCTATCATGTGTGACGCATCTGCACAGTTCATTAAGAGTCCAGCGAGAGTTTCTAGGGCCTTTGGAAAGACTAGAGACCCAAGTGTACTGTAAGGTAAGTTACATTGTACACTTGTTACATGTTGCACAAGAGCTGCAACACGAGGAAAGGACTAAGGGAAACAAGGTCTCCCAGTACTGACTGTCTTAAGGGCATGTCAGTTTCCCCATAAAAAGTGAGCGAAAGCCCAGAGGAGTGCAGCTGAGGGCTGTGCTTCTCTGGCAAAGTTTAGTTCCGGGTGTAAAACAGCAGCAAAAAGTTTGGGGGTTGACACATGGAGGGAAAATTACACTCAAATATGAAATCTTTCCTAACAACCAGCAATACAGGGCAGGTCACTGGAGAAGCAAAAAACAAGCAAGACACCACCCGACGACACAGCCACACCGGAGTTGTCCACTGTTGTCGAAGCTGAAGCGAATGGCACACAGTCTGCTGCCACCAGCTCAATCGGGGATGTAGCTGCCTCAGCCCCCCTTAGCGATGTAGAGGGCCACATTGAAGAACAATTTGACATGGACGGCAACCTCCATGAGGAATGTGTACATACCCCGAGCCCCCAGACCACCACCCAGCACACACCCCTGCGCACCGCGCAGGGCACCCCAGTCAGCCCCAATCAACACCAGTCCGGAGTACTGGGGAGTCCACTTCCTTGGTCCCCATCAGAGGACAGCCCTTTATTGGGCCGCCCTGCAATGGCCCCGTCCACCTCCACTTCCACCTGTGACATGGATGCCCGCATGATGAGGATTGAGGCCCTCCAGGATCGGATGATACAGCTGGTCAGGCAGTACGTAGCGGAGGGGGAATTGACCCGCCGGGAAATATGTGATGCCAATGCTGCAAACATCCTTGCCATGAACAATAACACGATGGTGCTATGTGACAGTCTAGCAGCAGTGACCCAGGTCCTGGGCAGGATTGCCAAACAACTGCAGCAGCAAGGACCTGCACCGACAGATGCACAGACAGCCACCTCTACTCCATCCAGCACACCTGCCAGCTCTGTTCAAACAAGCCCTGTGCGCTTGACCAGGCGCAGCGCATGCCACACAGAAATGCAGCCCCCAGATCAAAAGAGAGGCCACCACTAGCAGGGCCACCCTGCATGTGCTGACTGTATCTTGAGGAAAAAAATGATTAGCACATCATGTGTGGGATGTCAATGGGGGAGGGGGTATGGGGTGTTGAGGGTTTTGTGGGAAGGGGGTATGGGGTGTTGGTGGTGTAGGGGAGAGGGAGTATGGGGTGTTGGGGGTCTTGGGGGGTGGTGGTAGTATGTGTGTGAGGTGGAGGCTTCAACCACAAATGTGTTTAATTTTCCTACACACCCGTTGTGTGCAATATCATATCATGCTTGGACATTTTTCCTTTCGTGTGTGTGTTTATTCAATTCATGACAGTGCACAGTGCCCAACTCCCCACACACCCTGTGTCCATATGCACACGATCCCAGTGCCCAGTGTAGCACTAAACCAGGACCATCAGCATCCCAGTGTCTCAGAAGAAATAGTCAATCACTGATCGGCGCACAGCATGGCCATCTTGTGCTTCGCCACATGGCAGGGGTGCTGCTTGTCCTCCATCGTCTCCTTCATCCTCACTCGGTGCATGCAGGTCAATGTCAGGTGGCAATTGTACGTTTCTCCGGATGCACATGTTGTGCAGCATAGCACAGACCATGGTGATCTTTCCCACCTTCTCAAACCCGTAAAGTAGTGCTCCACCAGACCTGCTGAGGCAGTGGAACCGTGCCTTCAACAGGCCAAAGGTCTGCTCAGTCACAACACGGGTACGGGTATGTGCCCGATTGTAGTTCTCTTCATGTCTGTTTGCGGGTTCCGAACAAGGGTAAGGAGCAACGGCTTCAATGGATAGCCACCATCACCTGCATGGGAGCACAATGAGGTATGTGTGAGTTGATTACTGACATGACACCTGTATAATTCACTGTCATGCCTGCAGCTATTTGGTGTTGACATGTACATTTCCCTGGATGTATGCACACAGGTTAATTTTTTGCAATGTGTGCTGTACTATGGTCTGCAAGTGTGGATTGCGTTGTCCAGATGATGCAGGGTGTTCACTTGCAATGCGTTGCAGATGTACTGTGGATGCCGAACAATGTATTTCCACCTATATTGGTGATGTATAGTACTCTGTATGTATTCCCACTAGCAGCATTGGAACATGTGTCATCATGATTTGTCATCCATCGGTTGGCATTCCCATGGTGGCATGCAGCACGACTGTGGTGGTGGCTAGTGACAATCAGTGTATTCCCTCGGTGGGATTTCTTTGTGGCCACTCATGGGTGCATGTCCTGTGTTATGCTGTGCTGCAGTCATGTCCGTTATGCATACTCACTGCAGGTTGCTGTATTGTGTTGTAGATGGACTGCTCAGATGATGTGCAGTCGACGCATTGAGGAATGTGGCCTGATTGTACGTCTGGCATATTGCCATTGGTGTGCAGCATTGGTCTAATGTATGGCATTGATGTGTCATGTTCAGGTTGGGATGTTTAGAGCCACAGTGTTTTGCTGTATGTGCACTGTCAACTCACCACCCAATCTTACCTGGTGGAGTATGCCTCCCCCCAATCTCAACCAGGTGGAGTAGGCATCCCCCCATCTCACCCAGGTGGAGTATGCATCCCCCCCAATCTCACCCAGGTGGAGTATGCACCCCCCCAATCTCACCCAGGTGGAGTATGCATCCCCCCATTCTTACCCAGGTGGAGTATGCACCCCCCCATTCTCACCCAGGTGGAGTATGCACCCCCCAATCTCACCCAGGTGGAGTATGCATCCCCCCAATCTCACCCAGGTGAAGTATGAATCCCCCCAATCTCACCCAGGTGGAGAATGCGTCCTCCCCCCACTGCACTGTCATGGTCCTGTCAGGCGACTTACTGAGCAGCCAGGCACATCGCCCAGCATGTCGCTCCATGTAGCGGGGTAGCGAGGAGTTCTGCAGCACCATTGCATCATGAGTGGATCCGGGAAATCGGTCACAACAATGTGTGATCATCTTGCTGGAGTCACATACCATCTGTACATTGCTGGAGTGGTATAGCTTACGATTGCGGTATACCACCTCCCTGGCATGAGGGACCACCAATTCAACATGGGTGCAGTCGAGGGCACCAATGCAATTGGGCATGCCTGCCACTGCATGGAAGCCAACTTTAGTGTCAGTGAGCTCCTGGGCAGTCCGTGGTAGGGATATGTGGTTGCTTGTGTGCTTCAGGAGGGCATCCAGCACTTGGGTCAGCATGCGTGAAAAGAATGGTTGTGACATACCATGCAGCTGCCCCACTGAGCACAGACACTACCTTCAGTAGAGGAGGGATGGCAGTGTGGATTTCAAACAGGCTGACAATGTCGTTGTGTAGCATGTCCACAATGGTGGTGATGGTGTCCCGGTCCAGCCGGTACAGGGGGTGGATCTGCACAGGAGTTAGGTTGAAAGGACTGGCTCTGATGCAAGGGATTGGTGGCTGCCTACCTGGTACCACTGCCTGCACTGGTGGAACTTGCTGGGCCTCTCTCACCCTCCTTCTCCTCCTGCCTCTCCTCTGTGGTGCCTGTTGTTGTTGTTGCCTGTGTAGCAATACAGGCATGTCCTCCAGCCCCAAGATTGCAACAGCAAGTGGGATCATTTTGGTGTAGGAAGGGGTGTAGTGTGTGGGTGTGCTCCTTTTGTGCTGGGACAGGCTCCATTGCCTCCACCTGTGGTGATTGTATGCACCTGTGGCAGTTGGGTACACAGCAGGTTGCAATTTACGGGTGATCTGCGATGCCTGTAATACCGGCATCGTGCTGACCCTATTTACCGCCTTCGGGATGCCGCTAGGTGCATGCCCCCGTGACTTGTGATGTCCTCCTGTTAGCGGCATCCCGGTATTGCCGTCACGAAGGGCCCATGTAAGCGCGCATGCCAGTAAGAAGGGGCACGGTACAGGCGGTGGCGGTAATGCCGGGTTTTCGGCTCGTAATGGCCCGGACCGGTACTTGATGCCAGTAATACCATTCCGCCTTCCTTTTTTGTTTACTGCAAATCTTGTAATGAGGCCCAGAGAGTTCATGGCCATCCATTTCTGGATTGCTTTAAAAACTTTATTAACACATTCTACATAATCCTTGTATACCACAGAGAGCTTGAATACTATCTGGGTATCGTCCGCGTAGTTTGAAAATTTTACTCCCAAGGATGTTAGGAGGTCACATAAGCATTTGACATATATGTTAAAAAGCAATGGGCATAGGCATGATTCCTGAGGAACTCCACATGTTAAGGGCATCCTCTGGGATTGGGCCTCTCCACCAACTATGCAGGCCATTCTTGGACCTAAAAAGGATTTAAACCAAGATACCACCAAAGGAGTACATCTCCCTACGTGAGCCAGCCTATCTGATATCAGGCCATGATCAAGCAAATCAAAAGACGATGAGTGATCTAATAACAAGAGCAAAGCCACGTTTCCAACTTCAATAATTTCAGAGATACTGGCTTTTAAATCTAACAGAGCAGTCTCTGTTCCATGGTTAGCCCGGAAACCGGATTGATCCTCAGCTAGGATGTCTTGCAGTTCCACAAAGGACTGGTATTGAGAGCATGGCACTGTGTCAATTACTTTTAGGATGAAAGGCACATTCATAATGGGCTGATCATTTCCAGGAGCCAAAAGGTCAAGATTTTCCCTCTTCAATAAGGGAGTAATCCATGCCTCCTTAATGTTCTCAGGGACATGAGCCTCTAGGAAGGAGTGATTGATACACCTTGTAAACCACAGGTTCAATATAGTTGCAAAGTCTTTAAATAGTGTTGCTGGAAAGATATCACCTTTACAGTATGTAGGTTTCATTTTTTGAATAATTTCTGAGACCTCTCTTTCTGAGACTTCATGTATAGACAAAAGACTAGTGCCATGAGTCGGACTTTTTTAAGAACAGTGCAGTGGTATCATTTACATATTGAAGAGTCTCAACCTGGTTCTGGATATGTATCTGATGTTGTAGAGTCTTCTGACAAATCCCATCAAAACTACAATGACACCAGTCATCATCCATGGCAAGAGGGGGCTTGACAGCTGATCCTTTTAATTCCTGAAGGACTGAAAGATTTATTTTGACTTACATGATGCTCCTTCTATCCTAGCATTAAAATGATGTCTTTTAGCTTCAAATATTGCAGCTTTATAAAGTCTAACATCCTGTTTATAAGCCGAGACTGAAGCATCTGATGGGTGGCTTCTCCAATGTCGTTCCGCTCTCCTTTTCACCCCTCTAGCTAGTAAGAACTCTGGGGTGAACCATTGTTTACGTCCTGTCAGTTTATTTTGTTTAACTGGTCGGAGAGGAGCTCGGAGAGCAAAAGCTTGGTTTATAGCTGATCTAAAAGAATACATACATTCCTCTAATCCTAACATTACACAGTGTGAGGGGTTCCTGAAAAGAAAAACTATTTTGCAGGCATTTCCAGATTCGAGCCAAAAATGAAAAGAGAAATTTGCAATTACAGATTGTGTGGACAAAATCAGCAGAGGAAGATTGACAAGACTAACAAAGGCTGCAGTTGGAATTAGTCATTTTAGCAATCCTGTGTGGTGTATGTAAAATAAAGTAGTGAGATTGCGTAAGATTAGCGGCAACAGAAGTAGTAAAACATTGTTTCCATATCTTAAACCACAATTCATGAGAAATGGCTACATTCCAATCAGCCTCGCATAGCACCGAAAGTTTGGACATGGTATAATTGGCCATGTTAAGAGTGGAATAAAACTTGGAAGCTTTGGTAGCGTGAGAATATATTAATTTGATATATTTTGAAGGAGCTTTTGGGGAGTAATGAGGGCATGTTTGGGTTTGAAAGGAAAGGCTTTGTTGAACCACAGCATGGCGTTAGAGGCATCTTGTGTAGTAGAGGAGGTTAAAGTTAAGCAATTCCATGCCTGTTTAAAAGAATACAAGAGAGGTAGGTTTTTTTTATCCCAGGTCATGAACAGGTTTTGAGGAAGTGAGAGGACAAAGGTGCTATGAGTTTAGATTCTAGAATGATCCAAGCAGGTGCATTAATGAATGGAGTTTCAGAGGTCAAACAAGGTAATTTGCTACAATAGGAAGGATTTCTGGTATTTGGGAAAGTCAGGAAAATTCACTCCACCAAAATATTTACAAGATTTAAGTTTATTGAGAGCAATGTTGGGGGTTTTATTTTACCAACTGAACTTGATAAAATTGCGACCATTTTTTTAAAGATAGAGGTTGGAAATAATACAGGTATCATGGAGAGATAATAAAGGAAAATGGGCACAAGAATCATTTTGATAGGGTCCAATCTACCCCACCAAGAGAGGTATATTTTTTTAAAATTTGATTAATAGATGAATTAATGTTGTCAGTAATTGTGGTCTGGGTTAGATTTAGGTTAGACACAATGGGGCCAATTCATAGAATTCGGCGCACAAGTGGCGCACGCGGCTGGCGCACAGTGTGCGCGTGCGAATCCCTGCGCCAGCCGCGTGCGCCAAAACCCATTTCCGCGCACAGCGTATTCATGGATTCCAGCCACCAAAACCAGCCGTGGCGCATAGTGGCGCAGCGACCTTGCAGCAGTGCCAGTTACGCCCCCAAGAACGCCTTCCGCGCAGGGAAAAGCCATCAAAATCCCCAATCCAGCGCAAAGGGCTGCGCTAACCCTGTACCAGCACGGCAAGCGGGCTACGTGTATTCCAGGGGTTCACGTGAAGTCACTCACGCGATCGGGCCTGGGGGAGCGGGCTACGTGTATTTCAGGGGTTCGCGTGAACTTTTTCACGCGATCGGGCCTGGGGGAGCGGGCTACGTGTATTTCAGGGGTTCGCGTGAACTCATTCACGCGATCGGGCCTGGGGGAGCGGGCTACGTGTATTTCGGGGTTCGCGTGAACTGATTCACGCGATCAGGCCTGGGGGAGCGTGCTACGTGTATTTCAGGGATTCGCGTGAAGTTCCACACGCGAATAGCCTGGGCGCGTGTATTTCAGGGGTGCGGGAGAAATTCTACACGCGAATAGCCTGGGTGCGTGTATTTCAGGGGTGCGCGAGAAATTCTACACGCGATTTCAGCAGGGTACGTGTATTTCAGGGGCGCGCGAGAAATTCTACACGCGATTTCAGCAGGGTACGTGTATTTCAGGGGTGCGCGAGAAATTCTACACACGATTGGCCTGGGTACGTGGATTTCAGGGGTGCGCAAGAAATTCTACACGCGATTTCAGCAGGGTACGTGTATTTCAGGGGTGCGCGAGAAATTCTACACGCGATTTCAGCAGGGTACGTGTATTTCAGGGGTGCGCGAGAAATTCTACACGCGATTGGCCTGGGTACGTGGATTTCAGGGGTGCGCGAGAAATTCTACACGCGATTTCAGCAGGGTACGTGTATTTCAGGGCTGCGCGAAAAATTCTACACGCGATTGGCCTGGGTACGTGGATTTCAGGGGTGCGCGAGAAATTCTACACGCGATTGGGCCTGTGTGAGTGGGGCAGTGTATTATGTGGGTGTGCGGGAAGTTGAAGAGGTGAATTGCCAGTGTGGGTCCTCCCAGGTCTCCCCTCTACCCCCTCCACGACCTCTGCAGGCAGCCCACACCACAGGGGACTACCCTGCACCCCTGGTCATGTCCCGCAGGCAGCACATCGACCATGGGCATGCCCCCCAGCCAAGCCACATGTCCCCTTGCACCCCCACCCCCCAGCAGGCCCCCACTCATGTCCCCTTGCACCCCCACCCCCCAGCAGGCCCCCACTCATGTCCCCCTGCACCCCCACCCCCCAGCACTGTGGGGCACCTGCCAGCAGGCCCCCAACCATGTCCCACTCATGTCCCCCTGCACCCCCACCCCCCAGCACTGTGGGGCACCTGCCAGCAGGCCCCCAACCATGTCCAACTCATGTCCCCTTGCACCCCCACCCCCCAGCAGGCCCCCACTCATGTCCCCTTGCACCCCCATCCCCCAGCACTGTGGGGCACCTGCCAGCAGGCCCCCACCCATGTCCAACTCATGTTCCCCACCACCCCCACCCCCCAGCACTGTGGGGCACCTGCCAGCAGGCCCCCACCCATGTCCAACTCATGTCCCCCACCACCCCCACCCCCCAGCACTGTGGGGCACCTGCCAGCAGGCCCCCACCCATGTCCAACTCATGTCCCCCACCCCCCCACCCCCCAGCACTGTGGGGCACCTGCCAGCAGGCCCCCACCCATGTCCAACTCATGTTCCCCACCACCCCCACCCCCCAGCACTGTGGGGCACCTGCCAGCAGGCCCCCACCCATGTCCAACTCATGTCCCCCACCACCCCCACCCCCCAGCACTGTGGGGCACCTGCCAGCAGGCCCCCAACCATGTCCCACTCATGTCCCCCACCCCCCCACCCCCCAGCACTGTGGGGCACCTGCCAGCAGGCCCCCACCCATGTCCAACTCATGTCCCCCACCACCCCCACCCCCCAGCACTGTGGGGCACCTGCCAGCAGGCCCCCACCCATGTCCAACTCATGTCCCCCACCACCCCCACCCCCCAGCACTGTGGGGCACCTGCCAGCAGGCCCCCACCCATGTCCAACTCATGTCCCCCACCACCCCCACCCCCCAGCAGGCCCCCACTCATGTCCCCTTGCACCCCCACCCCCCAGCAGGCCCCCACTCATGTCCCCTTGCACCCCCACCCCCAGCAGGCCCCCACTCATGTCCCCCTGCACCCCCACCCCCCAGCAGGCCCCCACTCATGTCCCCTTGCACCCCCACCCCCCAGCACTGTGGGGCACCTGCCAGCAGGCCCCCAACCATGTCCCACTCATGTCCCCCTGCACCCCCACCCCCCAGCACTGTGGAGCACCTGCCAGCAGGCCCCCAACCATGTCCCACTCATGTCCCCTTGCACCCCCACCCCCCAGCAGGCCCCCACTCATGTCCCCTTGCACCCCCACCCCCCAGCAGGCCCCCACTCATGTCCCCTTGCACCCCCACACCCCAGCAGGCCCCCACTCATGTCCCCCTGCACCCCCACCCCCAGCAGGCCCCCACTCATGTCCCCTTGCACCCCCACCCCCCAGCACTGTGGGGCACCTGCCAGCAGGCCCCCAACCATGTCCCACTCATGTCCCCCTGCACCCCCACCCCCCAGCACTGTGGGGCACCTGCCAGCAGGCCCCCAACCATGTCCCACTCATGTCCCCTTGCACCCCCACCCCCCAGCAGGCCCCCACTCATGTCCCCTTGCACCCCCACACCCCAGCACTGTGGGGCACCTGCCAGCAGGCCCCCACCCATGTACAACTCATGTTCCCCACCACCCCCACCCCCCAGCACTGTGGGGCACCTGCCAGCAGGCCCCCACCCATGTCCAACTCATGTCCCCCACCACCCCCACCCCCCCAGCACTGTGGGGCACCTGCCAGCAGGCCCCCACCCATGTCCAACTCATGTCCCCCACCCCCCCACCCCCCAGCACTGTGGGGCACCTGCCAGCAGGCCCCCACCCATGTCCAACTCATGTCCCCCACCCCCCCACCCCCCAGCACTGTGGGGCACCTGCCAGCAGGCCCCCACCCATGTCCAACTCATGTCCCCCACCCCCCCCACCCCCCAGCACTGTGGGGCACCTGCCAGCAGGCCCCCACCCATGTCCAACTCATGTCCCCCACCCCCCCACCCCCCAGCACTGTGGGGCACCTGCCAGCAGGCCCCCACCCATGTCCAACTCATGTCCCCCACCACCCCCACCCCCCAGCACTGTGGGGCACCTGCCAGCAGGCCCCCACCCATGTCCAACTCATGTCCCCCACCACCCCCAACCCCCAGCACTGTGGGGCACCTGCCAGCAGGCCCCCACCCATGTCCAACTCATGTCCCCCACCACCCCCACCCCCCAGCACTGTGGGGCACCTGCCAGCAGGCCCCCACCCATGTCCAACTCATGTCCCCCACCACCCCCACCCCCTAGCATTGCGGGGCACCCTCCACCAGGCCCTCGCCCATGTCCCATCCATGCCCCCCTGCACCTGGGTCCCAACAATCCCCAATCATGTCCGTAATGGCCATCCTCCCCAGCCAAAAGGCCCAACCAACTATCACATCCACCCAAATATCAAAGGCAATTACATGTTACACACCCAATGTAAATAATGCAAATGAACACATGTCTGTCACACACAATGGCTGCAAGTGAATGTTAAAACACCCAACATGACATGCATGAAAGCAATGAGATGATACGACACATTGAAGGATGAAAGTAAAAATGTATTGAAAATCAACTAGAATGGAAATGAAATGAGAAAAACCACAAAGAAAAACAACAAAAAGAAGATGAATGTCCATGAAAAAAATCCAAAAAATCCAAAAATCCATAGAAGAACCATTTACAAGACAATCCCGGGTCCATGAGCCCAACCAAATGAAACCTAACTATGTCAACTAACTAAAAACTGAACTATATACAAAAAAGTGGCGCATTGTCCAATCGCAACCAAATAAAAAAAAAAATTCAAAGGAAACCTACCACTAACTATATAACTATATACAATGGCAGCGGGCAAGTCCTGCGGCTCACTCTGTGATGTTGCCGGCCAGGGCATCATCGAACTCCATGTCGATGTCCCGGAGGCGGGACTCTGTCCTGGCCCCGAGGTCTCACAGGGTCAACCCCGTGTCCACCTCAAACTCCCTGCGAGCTTCCTCGAGGCACTCAGCCCGCCTCAACGCCCGACGCATGGAGAACTCCGCCCTGACCATGGTGAGCCGCTCCTCTTCCGCCCGCTGCCGCTCCGCACCTATCCGCTGGACCAACTGCTCCCACACGGAAGACACTGCCATCCCAGGGTTCTCCTGCCCTCCGGCGGATGCCTGCCCCTCTGATCTTGATGGCCCCGAGCCATGATGCCTCCCACGTCGAGCCTGCTGCTGCCATCTGCAGGGGGACAGTTGCTGGTGTGTCCACCCTGCTGGACCTTCGACTCCCGACTGTGGCAGTGATGGGGTCCCCACCAAGCTGGCTGCGTTGGTCGGGGCAGGTCCACAGGGGGCCCTGGTGGCATCTGGGCCGGAAGACGGCATGGAGCACGACTGGCGCATAGCCCCCACAGAGGAGGAGAGGGTCGCCAGAAGGCCACACACATGTAGGAAACCCCCGACCATGGCGGCTCCCAAATGGTTCACGTACGCACGGTGCTCTTCGTGATGATGTGCATGCTCCTCCCGGGAAGCATGCACCTCATCACGAATGCCAGCCGTGCGCAACGCGACACCAATCAGGACCCTCTCCACACGGCCAGGGGTCCCCTCGTCCGCAGGTAGAGGAGTGTCAGATGACATGGACATCTCCCCTACCTGCGGACGGGCCTGGGATGGGGCATCCCTGCTGGTGCATGGTGGTGCAGTCACAGTGTCAGGGACAGTGACATGCACAGGCACCTCCACGGCGACCTGTGCTGCCTCCTGCCCCTGGCCCTGGACTGCACCACTTGCACCAGCGGGGATGCCCCCACCAGGCCCCATGTGTGGCTCAGTAGCGGCCTCCTCCCCCTCTGTGGAAACCACCAACCTGGATGTCTCCACGCCGTCTTCCGCCGGTGCAAGCCCCTGTGGGGGCTCACCCACCCCTTCCGCTGCAGCCGTGGCGGCATCCCCGCCGCTCTGCTCCACAGCGCCTTCTCCGCCCTCTTCTTCACTTGCCACTGTGTAGAGGGAGACATAGAACACAAGCATCAGGGTACTGTACAATGGTCCCCTAGACAGGAAGCAACAGCAGATGAGTGGCACTGTCATACATCACTTCCATCATGTCCCTCCACAACACATGGGTCAGTGCAGGCAAAACACATACAGTAACAGGCATGGCGCATGCCATGGACATTGGCATACATGACCAAGGGACTCATGATTCATACAATGTTGGTTTTAAACTCACATGCATCATGGGTCTTGCCATCACATGCACACACCTCACCGTAGTTCCATCCATCTGGCCTCGTACACCACAGACGCAGTGGATACAAGGATGACTAGGCTGCATCAGTGAATCTGAACATTGTCACAGACATGTGTCATGCATCCATGGCATTTACAAGTCACAGACACGCAGGTCAGACACACACACATGGACACCATACGTGTACATGGGACCAGCACCCATCCCTCACCCCCACCCATGTCCAGGAACAGAGACTGCCATGCTTCCATGTGTCCATTCCGCACAGAGCCCCCCATGTTGCAATAGAACACATCACTGTACTCACATGCCTGACCATGATGTCCCTGCACACACACATACGTACATGGCCTATGTCACACATACAGGCAGGTATCAGACAACCAGCACACTGCAACATGCCCTGTCTCACACAGCAATGCTTGGCCACTTACCGGCCAACTCCAGATGGGTCTGCCTCCGAAGGATCTGGGCGTGGAGCGCTGGGTGTACGCGTTCCTGGACCCTCAACTGGATGTCACTCAGGCGTGCCCGGCCCCCCTCCGCGAGGCGCCAGGCCTTATTGAGGGTCCTGGACCTCAAGTCCTCCCAGCGCTTCTTGATGTGCTTGATGTCGCGGGTTGCCACCCCCTCCGCGTTGATGGCAACCACTACATCGTCCCAGATCCTCTCCCGTCCTTCCTTGTTGGCGCGTGGTCTTCCGAAGAGGGCATCATAATGCCCCAGGACATGCTCCACCAGGACACCAACTTCCTTCTCACTGAAGCTGGTGGCCCTCTGCCTCTCTGGCTGGGGGTCGCCACTGGTCTCAGATGGTGCTTGCCCCGACATGGCGACCCCCGAGGCAGGCGTGGGTGGGCAACTGGGTCCTGGGGCTGGGCTGTGGAGCGATGGTATCCCAGTCGGGAGTCTACTGTTCCAGCAGGGGTGGACACAGCAACTGGACCCCTGCAGATGGCTGATGTGCAGGCACCAAATGGCAGGGCACGGTGGCAGCAGGCAGGCAGGCAGGCAGCAGCAGATGGCACGTGGGAGGCTGCTCGGGGCACTGGGGGGCAGTGATTCGGCCTTCTGGGCAGGAGCGTGGTCTTCCGTGTGTATTCGCGTGGCCAGCTTGATACGGAGTGATTTGGCACGTGAAAAATCTGCACGTCAGCGTGTAATTCGAGGAAAGGCCCTTAGCGTGTAAGCGCGTCTGTGACGTGACGTGCGAGGGTGTATCCCTCATTGCACGTGATGACAGAACACATGTGGATTTCAACCAATCGCGTGTGAAAGTTCACGGCACCCCGGAACACACATACCCAGCCCAATCGCGTGTAGAATTACTCGCGCACCCCTGTAATACACGTACCCAGCCCAATCGCGTGTAGAATTACTCGCGCACCCCTGTAATACACGTACCCAGCCCAATTGCGTGTAGAATTACTCGCGCACCCCTGTAATACACGTACCCAGCCCAATCGCGTGTAGAATTACTCGCGCACCCCTGTAATACACGTACCCAGGCCAATCGCGTGTACGCTCGCTCCCCTCCAATCACACGCGATGACACCCGAATACGGGAAACACGTGCACGGCAAAAGACGTGCACAGGCGTCAACGAGTCCGCCCACACGGAGGCGTCCCGCGGACAGCATAAAAGTGCGCGCAAACAACAAACGCGTATATACAGCGACGATGAATGCCCCATTTGTTGCTGCACTGATCGTGGGACACCGCAGGAGGAGGAGAATAGCCAGGGCACGCATTTTTGCACCACGGACAAGCCTTTTTGGGATGCCTGACGACCAGGTCTACGGCAGGTATAGGTTTCCACCCCATATCATCCTAGACCTGGTCAGGGAGTGGGAAGATGACCTCACATCCCCCACCCTTTGCTCCCAAGCATTGAGCCCCTTGGAGAAGGTGCTCAATGTCTTGCATTTTTTGGCCACTGGGTCGTTTCAGCGGACCACTGCCATAGTGGGGGGGGTCTCACAGGCCACGCAGTCACGCTGCCTACACCAGGTACTGGCAATCATGACAGCGCACCCCTCAGTCCGCAGGCACATATACATGCCCAGAACACCCGCAGAAAGGCAGGCCGTTGTCCTGGATTTTTACAGGGTGGCACACTTCCCCAAAGTGCTCGGTGCCATAGATTGCACCCATGTGGCCCTACGTCCACCTAGGGCCACTGAGCACATCTACCGAAACCGCAAGCACTGGCATTCCATCAATGTACAGGTGGTATGCGATGCAAAGGGAATCATCACCTCTGTCTATGCAAACTACCCTGGCTCCACCCATGACAGTTTCATATACAGAATGTCCGCCCTGAGCCGGGCCCTGGAAGCTGGGCAGCATGGCGACACATGGCTCTTAGGTGAGTACAAATGCCCTTGCACATGCATGCAAGTCACACACAGACAAATATCCAAACCCTAATAATCTCAATTATTATCACCTCCCCAGGGGACAGTGCCTACCCTCTGAGCAAACACATGATGACGCCAATCCGGAACCCCACCACACCACCCCAGGTAAGATACAACACTGCCCATATTGCAACCAGGGGCATAGTGGAGCGCACATTCGGAGTGCTCAAGTCACGTTTCCGCTCCCTTGACCGCTCTGGTGGGCAACTACTCTATGCACCACCAGTAGTGTGCAGGATCATTGTGGCAGCATGTGTCCTGCACAATGTTGCAACACGGCAGGGCGTCCCGGTGGACATGGTGGTGCCCCCACATCCCCAACCACAGGCACAGGCGCTGCCCATGGGAGGGGACAGGGCACGTGGCGAGGAAGCCCGGACCCAGCTTGTGGCCACATTTTTCACCTAAACTCCCACCCCTGCGGAGTGCACACAGGCCTGGCACATACCAGGTGACAATCGATGATGACAAAGTGACAGTCAACTGTCACAACCCTACCACCCTGAGATAGTTGCCATGGAAGTGCCACATCGTCTGCATCCCTAGCTACTTAAACACAAGCTATCCTGTGCAACCAAAATGCACACATATGACATGTGAGATGACATGGGCCATACACAAGTATTCCAAGGCGCAATGAGGCAGGGGGGGGGGGAACAAGGGAACACAGAGAACGGTACTACTAGGCCAGGTGTCATTGAGATTGTGCAAGTGCAGGGGTAGGGGGAAGGGAAAAGTGCAAGGGGAAGGGTGGGGGGGAGTCCAGTACAGGGGAAGTAGGCCAAAAAAATAATACATAGGTCGCCTGGTGGCAACTGCAAAGGTAAGTGCAGACAAGTGCTGGGAAAGGAAGGCTGTAGGGATGGAGAGACAGTACTGCAGTGCAGGGGTTGCCAGGGTGGCAGTGCAAGTGGACAGTGGCTGGGCCAGGGACCGAGGTTGGTGAGAGTGTCCCAGTAGCAGCTCCTGTGCAGTTCCAGTGAAGAATTCTGCAAGGGAGAGGCAGAGAGTAAGCAGAAGCAAAGAGGAAGGTCTTGAGGTGCTTCCAGAACTGGAGATGGTTCCCCTCAAGTTCAAGTCAGGCAGGAAGTCTGTTCCAGGGGGAGGGCCCTGCTGCGGAGAGAAACATACCCCCAGCTAGTTGCTCTGAGAAGCGGATGACCTGGACATGCAAGGTGTGCATCACACACACCTGCAAAACAGGCCATGGCCATCACTGTCATGTCAGTCAAACCCTCCCAAACATCAACATGACATGGCAGGCAATACCCATACACCGACGCAGTAACGATAAGGTACACATTGCCATGTCCTAAATGTACAGTGGCATCGGACAATGATGCCTGACCCGGAATCAGATGAAATGACAGACAAACAAAATGTCCCACCCAAAATAAGTTTTTTCCAAATGCATTGCAACAGTCGTAGACGTAACATCACAATGAATGCCTGTCTATATGCACATTATGCATTGCAAAATCAACACTGCAGCTCATGTGTGCAGTGTCCCACTCCTGCATCACACTGCTCAGCGCACAGCACAGTGAACAGCCATTGCGTGTGATGCACACCCTGAGCATCACATCTAAGTGACAGACTACATCAAACATCAAATTAGGCATGTACTGGAACCATAATCGGTCACAGAACATGTGCTGCCGGGACACAGTGGGCACCAGAAGGCAAACAGTGTACACGTGGATATGCAAGGGTGGGAGTACATGGAGTGCATCCGAGTGCAAGTGTGTGGTTCTGCAGGGACATACACTCCACATATGCATGTGCACTCAAGTGACCATCAGTGTTCCCTACACATCACATGTAAACATCCACCATGTGTACACCCCAGCATGTCAAACCACAACTATCCCCTCGCACCTGAAAGGAAAACACAACACATGAACAGGCATTGATCAGCAGAACACAACATGTACATAGGACAACAACATTACAATGTCAGAGTTCCCATCACACTGCAGGGCAATGCAACTATCAACAACAACCCCCCCCTCCCGCGCAAATGACCATGGCCCACTGAACAACTGCACCTGGGTCTTGGAGCCTCCAACCCTCATTTCCACCCGGCCACAGGATCACCTTTACCCTTCGTGTCCATCTCCCACCTTGTGTGTAAAAAGATGCCTGAACCCTCAGAATCCACAACCATTTCCAAAATCACAAAATCCAAGGCATGAAAACGAACCCAAACACCCTCCAGTAGATGACTTGACGAAGCAGTACCTCACAAACGCCAAGTACTACCACAATGATGCAACAACCAAGGTAGTACAGCAGAACAATGTCACGACAGGATGTGAGACATGTGTGGTACATGACATAGGATGATGCACCATGAATGGATGTGTACTGTTACAGGTCCCCTGTACAGGCACGGGAGTCTCATGAAAGAACCACCCACACCATGTCCCGGGTGCCTGCAAGGTCAAACTCACACAGGCCCCTGAGATCATGGTGCGGAATGAGGTTCAGGGATATGCAGTCGGGACAGGTGTAGACACACTGGATGACTGGAATGAGTGGCAGGTGAGGGGAGGAAGAATGACACATGAAACTAGGGAATGCACGAATATGTACAACCTGCATGAACACATACACAATCCAAACAAACTTGGACATCATTGTCATGGCCTTCTGTAGTCCAGGCTCAGGAGTGGTACGAACCAACCACCCCCTCTAGGGTTTTGGCGCCTGCAAGTTCGGGGCTTACACAGGCATCCGCAACCCCAGTGGGGAAAGAGGGTCAGGGAACGTTGCTTGGATAGGCACGGGAAGCAGGAACACCGGGTAGAGGGCACAGGTTTCATAATTGCATAGGATCACGGGTGATTAGGGAAAAAAACATACCAAATCGGACCACACATACATCCATGCATCAGTACACTCCACAGCAAGCCTATGCAGGGCAGTTTGTAAGGAAAACAACAAGACACTTAGCTCTGGTTTTGAGTGCTGGCCTCCTGCCTGCGCACTCTCAGGGCCGGTTACAGGAGCACTGCAATGCTGCAAAGAGAGACACAGTCAACAACCTGTATGTGCCAATTACACTAAAACACAACACAAAACATGCCCCATAGCAACAAACTACTCTACAAACAGACAATCAGTGCTCGATGCTTCGTAACCATATATAACATCACCCCTGTGACGGGTCATGCACAGTCAATGCAGTAAGTCAGGCGCTGGTGGGTGCGTGGCAAATGGAACACCAATGTGTCACAATTCACACAATATGCAATGTTCCCTGGGTAAGCAGACAGACCCATATGGCAAGCCATGACTACAGAGCAAGTTGCGTACCACCATGACTGAAACAAAGTTGGCAGTGCATTTATCATGAAGTACGTGGAATAGACATGCACTGCACCCAAGTATGTCCCTTGCTGTATGTCCATGTGAGCTGCCCCTTTCCATGTCTCGGAAGGCTACATGGTTGATACAAGTGCCTCAATGAACCTTGTTGTACCGCAGGGTATGTGCCACTGCCCCTGCATGTGTCCCAGACAACCCTACTATCAACAGCCATCAGTCCACAAACACATCTGAGCTGCATTGTGTGCTTCTACACCAATATTCGTCTAAGCTCACCCTCAGTGCTGTGACTAAGCCCCCATGTGCAAGTTGCCTGGTGCAAGCTTTGCTGTGTCGTGGCCCCCCTGTGCTGCTCACCTTGCCAGGAGTTCCTTGGAACATGTCAGCAGTTCTAGGATGTGGGTCTGCAATCACTGTGGCTCTGCTCGTGCACACATGTGCATGTGGGCACCAAGAAACGGGTCAGGAATTCCGTCGTCCAATGGGCCATGTCTGCTGCCAAAGGTGCTCTGGTGCCTCATCCCCCTGCAGAAAGTGCATGAAACAAATGATTAATGCATCAAAGTGATCTGTGTGTGTCTCATCAGGCATCTCATTACTTGACCATGTCAGAGAGTCACATCACAAATCACACCATCAGCCCGTCTTTGACTTCCAAAGTGTGGAACACTATCTACAGCATGAATTGCAACAGGCACGTGTACAGGAAAGATATGAGACATAATACACAATGCATAGCAATCAATGTCCACATTAATCATGACACACCCCATCTAGCAAAAGCTGAACAGTGGACAATTACACCCAAATCATCCCCACTAGGGGTGTCAACACAAGTCACAAAGCACCAGACATGCCACAGATATGACAGTCCAAAGCCCTTGTGTAAAATTCTGTAACACCAAACCATCCTTGCGAGCCCATGGATAAGGGAGGCAGGAGTGGCATATGTGAGTCAAGGAACCCAAGCAGCAAACACATACACAAGACAACCATGAAGGGCCCAGCTGGAACAGACAGTGGATGCCTTCAAAAACCACAAGGCACCGCACTGTCATATGAAAGCACAATAGACTACAAATTTTAAACTAACTCAACTATTAACTAATTACACTGACTATGGAAAACCTACATTACCTATTTAAACTAACTATCAAACAGAAACTTAACTAACTAAACTAAAAGAAAAATAAAAAATGGCCACATACGACCCGGGGGGGAGGGGAGGCACCCAGGAGGGGGGAGGTACAGGGTGCTGCTCAACATCCACATGCGATGATGCTGAGCCAAAAAAAAATACCTCCATGGGCTCAACGCCTGCACAGCACGACCTATGTGGGAGATAGTTGGTCGTCCGAGTCTGGCTCATCCTGTAAAGGAGGACATGGCACAGTAGCCTGGCCACGCCTAGCCGCAGCTTGCCCCTCGTCGGCAGCAAGTCTGCCGGACAGGTGAGCCTGGTTCTGTGTGGCGATGTTACATAGGTCTGCATGCAGAACCTCACGTGATACACGTGCTTCCTCTTGCAAGGTAGCACGTGTAACACAGAGTTCCTCCTGCAAGGCCTGGCTGGACAACCGCTGCACCTCCCGGCAAGCCTGTAGCTCAGCCGAGATGGTGCGCTCAAGCTGTGCAAACCTCTCCTCTGCCTGCTGCCTCTGGGACATCATAAGGACACCCAGAGTGGATCTGAGGGAGGCATACTCCTCCCTCAGGGCATCCATGTGCGCCTCTGCGTGAGCAGCAATTGCTTGACGCAGAGACGACATTTCAGCCTGGCGTGCCCTGTCTGAGGCCGCCATGCCCAGCCTGAGCGAGCGGGCCGTGGACCGTGCCGCCTGCTGCTGGAGAAGCACCTGCCTAGCAGGGGGGAGCACAGATCGGGCCACACGCTCCATGCTGTCAGCGATGTTCTCCATTGCTGCCCCCTGCCGTTTGGAATTGGCAGTCATGTCTTGCTCCCACTCAGTATACAGCGGTTGCACGCGGCGACCGCGTTGCCGGGCTTGACCCCTGCGGGACCCAAGGACTGGGGGTCCTCGCTGTGTTGGCACCGCCTGCGGCTGCACGACTACATGCCCCCGTCGACGTGATGTCCCAGGCACATCAGTGACTGGTGTGGAGGGTGACCCTGCGTCCCGATCCACCACGGGCGGAGGAACCAAGACTGTCTGATCCCTCAGTGCAGGTGTCGCAGACAGAGGAGTGTCCACATCAGAATCACTCACCCCTGATACATGGACTTGATGCTCATCCAACTCAACATGGACGTCAGAGTCGTCATCAAGGCTGGACTCATAGGCAGCCAGAGACAGGATGGACTGCAGCACTTGGGGGTTTTCGTGGCCTACCACCCCACGACCCCCACTAGTGCCGGGTTGATGTGGTCTTACCAACCCTGTGTCTGGCATGACAACACCATCCTCTGCATCCATTGCGTCATCACCTGAAAAATAGAGAGGAAAAGGTCACTACACATGTCAGTAGCACACAACACACACACACACACCGACAGCAAAGGCATCCGGCAGACATGTGACACACAACATATGACCTGGCATGCATGCTGGGTCTACTTTGATCAGCTACTGTGATCAGACCTGTTGAAAGGTGGCAGTTTGCATCGAAGTGGGTCTATGCAATGCTGAAAATGTGTACGCCACTCACTACCTACATGTACAAGCACTCCATGGTGTGTGCCAGGAAATGTGAAGGCAGTGCAATGTCAAAATCAGACATCACGTGCATTGTGTATTCAATGTGTACCATGTCTAGCAGCCAAGCACCCCTCCACCCCAGTACCAAAGCAGGGATGCCTAGCATGGTATCAAAAGGCTGCCCATACACCTGTGTATTGACAAGCAGTGTTGACTGGCATCAACAGCTTAATGTGATTCAAATTACAACACTGCAAATGATGCTGGGACAGTGGGCAGGACACATGATGGAAGATCCGGAGGCCGGCCACGTGTGAAGAAGACACGACAAGAGTTGGACTGAGTCATTGGCCATTGAACAGGCTGAGGCCTGTGAGCCACACAGATTGTCAGAGCCTAAACATGTGTGCAACGCAGGACTGAGCCACAGTTGACATGGGGAGGCCGATAATATGGCAGGCAATGTATGTAACCAAGGACTCATATTACAGTGATCATCCAGTCAAGGATACATAGGGGCATGCGTGCAATGCACATGGAGCATGAATGGGCACTCATGTCCCTGCGGGACATCTGACCCATGCACAGTACAAGTGGGATACCCTGCATCGAGTACTAAGGCTGTACCACACGGCATATGTCTGGCAGTTTCTGAGCTGCAAGTTAGCATCTACACAGGACACATGAACAAGAAACTACACATTGGCAAGAATGTAGCAGACCAGTGCAAAGGTGGAACTGGGGTGCAGAGTGGCAGAGGAGGGGCAAGGGAGCATGCCCACATGGAGTCCCGCATGCAGGCAGAGGAGACATGCATGACGGTAGCATTGCATTACTTACACATCAGAACCATGTACACGTCACATGTAGCAGCAATCATGCACAACACATCCCACAAGTGAAACACACACGTCCTCAACAACTACGCATCAACACTCACTGGACTGGGCATCAAAGTCCAGCATCTCTCCCACACCTTCGACCAATTCTGGTGGTATGAACTCCGCAACGAGAGCCTCATGCGGAGTGAGTTCTTCCTCCTCTGGTGCAGGCCCACCGCCAGTCACCAGAGTCAAGTTGTAATTTGAGGCACGCTTAGCCTTAGTGCTGCGCTTGATGTCATTCCAGGGCTTTTTGCACTCCTGCGCCGTGCGCACCTCATGGCCGAATGAACTGACATGTTCCGCAACATGCTTCCAGTGGGTGTCACGTTGGGCAGCCGTAGTCTGACTATTGGCACCCACTAGCATGTCACGGCTGTGTCCCCGCACGTAGTCCACGAGGAAGTCCAGTTCCTGCTTACAGAAAGGCTTCTTCCTCGACGTGCAGGAGGTCGTGGCTGTGTGTGGGGCCCCAGCCTGTGCTGCAGGTGCAACCTTCCTCCTCTTGGACAGTGGCGCAGACCCTGGCTGGCTAATGCCGCCCTGACCAGTATGGCCAGTGGGTTCGGTGGATTGAGCCGAGGGAGTGGCAGGTGGAGGGATGACCAAAGGCCTGACTTGTGTCAGTGGCAGCTGGGTGCCCACTAATGGACCCTGTACAGCAACATCAGCTGTGGCAGGGTCATTGACCGCAACGGTCCTGGTTGGCAGACTCACAACCGGGGTGCTGTTGGGTGCATCTGCCCCTGCACTTGCCAACACTCGGCTGTTCGGGGCAGCAGATGACATGACTGCCCCAGGGACACGTGTCTTGGTCTGAGCAGCCCGGCGTGCCCCTATGGTTTCCCCCCTGGCCTGTTGGAGATCTACCAAGGGCTCTTCAAGTGCCAACGCAGCCTGCGCTGGCAGACCCTGAGCCTGGGTGGCGGTGTCCACAGCTGCACCTGCAGCTACCGCTGCCCTTGGGCCCGTGGCAGTCGATGGAACGGACTGCCGGGTCATACGGGTGCCAGTGCCAGATGCAGGAGCTGCATCCCCCGGAACCACAGGGGGTGGTGGCATGGCTGCACCAACACATGGCACAACATTGTGCTCAAGTGGCGCACCCCTGCCTCTTCCCCCTCTGTGGCTGCCCTGGACACCCTGGAGTCCCCCTACTCCCTGGTCACCACAGCCACGTCCCCGACCACGCCCGCCACGAGGTGTACGCCCAGCTGAGGCGCCCCTCACCTTTGGTGGCCTCCCAACCATGGCACAGATGTAATAGTGCTGGCACAGATGGAGTGGTGCCAATGGGAGGTGTACAGCACAATTGACCTGGGCAATTGGGGTGAAGGGGGTGGGAAGCAAGATGTTAACAGCCCCCCTGCACCTGCAAGGCTGTATGTGACCCCGGTGATGTGGTGACGGGTCACGCAACGCTCAGGCACCCCAAAACTGCAGTAAAACCGTGCACGCAACCCTGCAGCCTACGTGCGTGGATTTAACCTCCCGCAGTACGCGGTGGCACCCAGTAACACGAATAACGCGTACGCATGGGACACGCAGGCTACGGTGACATCGAAAATGGGTGCAATACACAGGGGCACCCGCAGTGGGAAAAGGAGCGTTTGCGACTCACCGTCTGACTAGCGCGATGCAGAAAAACACGCGTAGCCAATACCCCCGCCAAAAGAAGAGATACGTCCTTGAGAGCTGTGAAGTAGATGGCGCGCGAAACAACTGGAAGCAGCAACACACGTCGGTCTCCACGGAAGGCACGTACAGCGAACTGCTGGGCCCGCTCACCTTTAACCCGTGCTGAGGGAAACGCACGCGCGCGTCACGTCACATGCGGACGTGCAGTTTTTCACGCGATTACGCGCATTACACGCGGACGTGCAGTTTTCCACACGCGATTAGCCTGGGTACGTGTGTTTCCGGGTGCGCGGGTAGTTCCACACGCGATTGGGCTGGGTACGTGTATTTCAGGGGTGCGCGAGTAATTCTACACGCGATTGGCCTGGGTACGTGTGTTCCGGGGTGCCGTGAACTTTCACACGCGATTGGTTGAAATCCACGTGTGTTCTGTCACCACGTGCAATGAGGGATACACCCTCGCACGTCACGTCACAGACGCGCTCACGCGCTGAGGGCCTTTGGTCCAATGAAAATGCGTATGCGTGCAGACGCGCTTACGCGCTAAGGGCCTTTCCTCGAATTACACGCTGACGTGCAGATTTTTCACGTGCCAAATCACTCCGTATCAAGCTGGCCACGCGAATACACACGGAAGACCACGCTCCTGCCCAGAAGGCCGAATCACTGCCCCCCAGTGCCCCGAGCAGCCTCCCACGTGCCATCTGCTGCTGCCTGCCTGCCTGCTGCCACCGTGCCCTGCCATTTGGTGCCTGCACATCAGCCATCTGCAGGGGTCCAGTTGCTGTGTCCACCCCTGCTGGAACAGTAGACTCCCGACTGGGATACCATCGCTCCACAGCCCAGCCCCAGGACCCAGTTGCCCACCCACGCCTGCCTCGGGGGTCGCCATGTCGGGGCAAGCACCATCTGAGACCAGTGGCGACCCCCAGCCAGAGAGGCAGAGGGCCACCAGCTTCAGTGAGAAGGAAGTTGGTGTCCTGGTGGAGCATGTCCTGGGGCATTATGATGCCCTCTTCGGAAGACCACGCGCCAACAAGGAAGGACGGGAGAGGATCTGGAACGATGTAGTGGTTGCCATCAACGCGGAGGGGGTGGCAACCCGCGACATCAAGCACATCAAGAAGCGCTGGGAGGACTTGAGGTCCAGGACCCTCAATAAGGCCCGGCGCCTCGCGGAGGGGGGCCGGGCATGCCTGAGTGACATCCAGATGAGGGTCCTGGAACGCGTAGACCCAGTGCTCCACGCCCAGATCCTTCGGAGGCAGACCCATCTGGAGTTGGCCGGTAAGTGGCCAAGCATTACTGTGTGAGACAGGGCATGTTGCAGTGTGTTGGTTGTCTGATACCTGCCTGTATGTGTGACATAGGCCATGTACGTATGTGTGTGTGCAGGGACATCATGGTCAGGCATGTGAGTACAGTGAGGTGTTCTATTGCAACATGGGGGGCTCTGTGCGGAATGGACACATGGAAGCATGGCAGTCTCTGTTCCTGGACATGGGTGGGGGTGAGGGATGGGTGCTGGTCCCATGTACACGTATGGTGTCCATGTGTGTGTGTCTGACCTGCGTGTCTGTGACTTGTAAATGCCATGGATGCATGACACATGTCTGTGACAATGTTCAGATTCACTGATGCAGCCTAGTCATCCTTGTATCCACTGCGTCTGTGGTGTACGAGGCCAGATGGATGGAACTACGGTGAGGTGTGTGCATGTGATGGCAAGACCCATGATGCATGTGAGTTTAAAACCAACATTGTATGAATCATGAGTCCCTTGGTCAGGTATGCCAATGTCCATGGCATGCGCCATGCCTGTTACTGTATGTGTTTTGCCTGCACTGACCCATGTGTTGTGGAGGGACATGATGGAAGTGATGTATGACAGTGCCACTCATCTGCTGTTGCTTCCTGTCTAGGGGACCATTGTACAGTACCCTGATGCTTGTGTTCTATGTCTCCCTCTACACAGTGGCAAGTGAAGAAGAGGGCGGAGAAGGCGCTGTGGAGCAGAGTGGCGTGGATGCCGCCAAGGCTGCAGCGGAAGGGGTGGGTGAGCCCCCACAGGGGCTTGCACCGGCGGAAGACGGCGTGGAGACATCCAGGTTGGTGGTTTCCACAGAGGGGGAGGAGGCCGCTACTGAGCCACACATGGGGCCTGGTGGGGGCATCCCCGCTGGTGCAAGTGGTGCAGTCCAGGGCCAGGGGCAGGAGGCAGCACAGGGCGCCATGGAGGTGCCTGTGCATGTCACTGTCCCTGACACTGTGACTGCACCACCATGCACCAGCAGGGATGCCCCATCCCAGGCCCGTCCGCAGGTAGGGGAGATGTCCATGTCATCTGACACTCCTCTACCTGCGGACGAGGGGACCCCTGGCCGTGTGGAGAGGGTCCTGATTGGTGTCGCGTTGCGCACGGCTGGCATTCGTGATGAGGTGCATGCTTCCCGGGAGGAGCATGCACATCATCACGAAGAGCACCGTGCGTACGTGAACCATTTGGGAGCCGCCATGGTCGGGGGTTTCCTACATGTGTGTGGCCTTCTGGCGACCCTCTCCTCCTCTGTGGGGGCTATGCGCCAGTCGTGCTCCATGCCGTCTTCCGGCCCAGATGCCACCAGGGCCCCCTGTGGACCTGCCCCGACCAACGCAGCCAGCTCGGTGGGGACCCCATCCCTGCCACAGTCGGGAGTCGAAGGTCCAGCAGGGGTGGACACACCAGCAACTGTCCCCCTGCAGATGGAGGATGTGCCGGCATCATCTGGCAGGGCACGTGCATGACGGCATCGGTGGATTCCATCAGCCTGGATGCCGTCGTGCTGGCAGAGGCAGTGGCGTCGGAGGCAGCAGCAGGCTCGACGTGGGAGGCATCATGGCTCGGGGCCATCAAGATCAGAGGGGCAGGCATCGGCCGGAGGGCAGGAGAACCCTGGGATGGCAGTGTCTTCCGTGTGGGAGCAGTTGGTCCAGCGGATAGGTGCGGAGCGGCAGCGGGCGGAAGAGGAGCGGCTCACCATGGTCAGGGCGGAGTTCTCCATGCGTCGGGCGTTGAGGCGGGCTGAGTGCCTCGAGGAAGCTCGCAGGGAGTTTGAGGTGGACACGGGGTTGACCCTGCGAGACCTCGGGGCCAGGACAGAGTCCCGCCTCCGGGACATCGACATGGAGTTCGATGATGCCCTGGCCGGCAACATCACAGAGTGAGCCGCAGGACTTGCCCGCTGCCATTGTATATAGTTATATAGTTAGTGGTAGGTTTCCTTTGAATTTTTTTTTTTATTTGGTTGCGATTGGACAATGCGCCACTTTTTTGTATATAGTTCAGTTTTTAGTTAGTTGACATAGTTAGGTTTCATTTGGTTGGGCTCATGGACCCGGGATTGTCTTGTAAATGGTTCTTCTATGGATTTTTGGATTTTTTGGATTTTTTTCATGGACATTCATCTTCTTTTTGTTGTTTTTCTTTGTGGTTTTTCTCATTTCATTTCCATTCTAGTTGATTTTCAATACATTTTTACTTTCATCCTTCAATGTGTCGTATCATCTCATTGCTTTCATGCATGTCATGTTGGGTGTTTTAACATTCACTTGCAGCCATTGTGTGTGACAGACATGTGTTCATTTGCATTATTTACATTGGGTGTGTAACATGTAATTGCCTTTGATATGTGGGTGGATGTGATAGTTGGTTGGGCCTTTTGGCAGGGGAGGATGGCCATTACGGACATGATTGGGGATTGTTGGGACCCAGGTGCAGGGGGGCATGGATGGGACATGGGCGATGGCCTGGTGGAGGGTGCCCCGCAATGCTGGGGGGTGGGGGTGGTGGGGGACATGAGTTGGACATGGGTGGGGGCCTGCTGGCAGGTGCCCCACAGTGCTGGGGGGTGGGGGTGGTGGGGGACATGAGTTGGACATGGGTGGGGGCCTGCTGGCAGGTGCCCCACAGTGCTGGGGGGTGGGGGTGGTGGGGGACATGAGTTGGACATGGGTGGGGGCCTGCTGGCAGGTGCCCCACAGTGCTGGGGGGTGGGGGGGTGGGGGACATGAGTTGGACATGGGTGGGGGCCTGCTGGCATGTGCCCCACAGTGCTGGGGGGTGGGGGGGGTGGGGGACATGAGTTGGACATGGGTGGGGGCCTGCTGGCAGGTGCCCCACAGTGCTGGGGGGTGGGGGGGGTGGGGGACATGAGTTGGACATGGGTGGGGGCCTGCTGGCAGGTGCCCCACAGTGCTGGGGGGTGGGGGTGGTGGGGGACATGAGTTGGACATGGGTGGGGGCCTGCTGGCAGGTGCCCCACAGTGCTGGGGGGTGGGGGTGCAAGGGGACATGAGTGGGGGCCTGCTGGGGGGTGGGGGTGCAAGGGGACATGAGTGGGACATGGTTGGGGCCCTGCTGGCAGGTGCCCCACAGTGCTGGGGGGTGGGGGTGCAGGGGGACATGAGTGGGACATGGTTGGGGGCCTGCTGGCAGGTGCCCCACAGTGCTGGGGGGTGGGGGTGCAAGGGGACATGAGTGGGGGCCTGCTGGGGGGTGGAGGTGCAGGGGGACATGAGTGGGGGCCTGCTGGGGGGTGGGGTGCAAGGGGACATGAGTGGGGGCCTGCTGGGGGGTGGGGGTGCAAGGGGACATGAGTGGGGGCCTGCTGGGGGGTGGGGGTGCAAGGGGACATGAGTGGGACATGGTTGGGGGCCTGCTGGCAGGTGCCCCACAGTGCTGGGGGGTGGGGGTGCAGGGGGACATGAGTGGGACATGGTTGGGGGCCTGCTGGCAGGTGCCCCACAGTGCTGGGGGGTGGGGGTGCAAGGGGACATGAGTGGGGGCCTGCTGGGGGGTGGGGGTGCAGGGGGACATGAGTGGGGGCCTGCTGGGGGTTGGGGGTGCAAGGGGACATGAGTGGGGGCCTGCTGGGGGGTGGGGGTGCAAGGGGACATGAGTGGGGGCCTGCTGGGGGGTGGGGGTGGTGGGGGACATGAGTTGGACATGGGTGGGGGCCTGCTGGCAGGTGCCCCACAGTGCTGGGGGGTGGGGGGGTGGGGGACATGAGTTGGACATGGGTGGGGGCCTGCTGGCAGGTGCCCCACAGTGCTGGGGGGTGGGGGGGTGGGGGACATGAGTTGGACATGGGTGGGGGCCTGCTGGCAGGTGCCCCACAGTGCTGGGGGGTGGGGGGGGTGGGGGACATGAGTTGGACATGGGTGGGGGCCTGCTGGCAGGTGCCCCACAGTGCTGGGGGGTGGGGGGGGGTGGGGGACATGAGTTGGACATGGGTGGGGGCCTGCTGGCAGGTGCCCCACAGTGCTGGGGGGTGGGGGGGTGGGGGACATGAGTTGGACATGGGTGGGGGCCTGCTGGCAGGTGCCCCACAGTGCTGGGGGGTGGGGGGGTGGGGGACATGAGTTGGACATGGGTGGGGGCCTGCTGGCAGGTGCCCCACAGTGCTGGGGGGTGGGGGGGGGTGGGGGACATGAGTTGGACATGGGTGGGGGCCTGCTGGCAGGTGCCCCACAGTGCTGGGGGGTGGGGGTGGTGGGGGACATGAGTTGGACATGGGTGGGGGCCTGCTGGCAGGTGCCCCACAGTGCTGGGGGCTGGGGGGGTGGGGGACATGAGTTGGACATGGGTGGGGGCCTGCTGGCAGGTGCCCCACAGTGCTGGGGGGTGGGGGGGTGGGGGACATGAGTTGGACATGGGTGGGGGCCTGCTGGCAGGTGCCCCACAGTGCTGGGGGGTGGGGGGGGGTGGGGGACATGAGTTGGACATGGGTGGGGGCCTGCTGGCAGGTGCCCCACAGTGCTGGGGGGTGGGGGTGGTGGGGGACATGAGTTGGACATGGGTGGGGGCCTGCTGGCAGGTGCCCCACAGTGCTGGGGGGTGGGGGTGCAAGGGGACATGAGTGGGGGCCTGCTGGGGGGTGGGGGTGCAAGGGGACATGAGTGGGACATGGTTGGGGCCCTGCTGGCAGGTGCCCCACAGTGCTGGGGGGTGGGGGTGCAGGGGGACATGAGTGGGACATGGTTGGGGGCCTGCTGGCAGGTGCCCCACAGTGCTGGGGGGTGGGGGTGCAAGGGGACATGAGTGGGGGCCTGCTGGGGGGTGGAGGTGCAGGGGGACATGAGTGGGGGCCTGCTGGGGGGTGGGGTGCAAGGGGACATGAGTGGGGGCCTGCTGGGGGGTGGGGGTGCAAGGGGACATGAGTGGGGGCCTGCTGGGGGGTGGGGGTGCAAGGGGACATGAGTGGGACATGGTTGGGGGCCTGCTGGCAGGTGCCCCACAGTGCTGGGGGGTGGGGGTGCAGGGGGACATGAGTGGGACATGGTTGGGGGCCTGCTGGCAGGTGCCCCACAGTGCTGGGGGGTGGGGGTGCAAGGGGACATGAGTGGGGGCCTGCTGGGGGGTGGGGGTGCAGGGGGACATGAGTGGGGGCCTGCTGGGGGTTGGGGGTGCAAGGGGACATGAGTGGGGGCCTGCTGGGGGGTGGGGGTGCAAGGGGACATGAGTGGGGGCCTGCTGGGGGGTGGGGGTGGTGGGGGACATGAGTTGGACATGGGTGGGGGCCTGCTGGCAGGTGCCCCACAGTGCTGGGGGGTGGGGGGGTGGGGGACATGAGTTGGACATGGGTGGGGGCCTGCTGGCAGGTGCCCCACAGTGCTGGGGGGTGGGGGGGTGGGGGACATGAGTTGGACATGGGTGGGGGCCTGCTGGCAGGTGCCCCACAGTGCTGGGGGGTGGGGGGGGGGTGGGGGACATGAGTTGGACATGGGTGGGGGCCTGCTGGCAGGTGCCCCACAGTGCTGGGGGGTGGGGGGGTGGGGGACATGAGTTGGACATGGGTGGGGGCCTGCTGGCAGGTGCCCCACAGTGCTGGGGGGTGGGGGGGTGGGGGACATGAGTTGGACATGGGTGGGGGCCTGCTGGCAGGTGCCCCACAGTGCTGGGGGGTGGGGGTGGTGGGGAACATGAGTTGGACATGGGTGGGGGCCTGCTGGCAGGTGCCCCACAGTGCTGGGGGGTGGGGGTGCAAGGGGACATGAGTGGGGGCCTGCTGGGGGGTGGGAGTGCAAGGGGACATGAGTGGGACATGGTTGGGGGCCTGCTGGCAGGTGCCCCACAGTGCTGGGGGGTGGGGGTGCAGGGGGACATGAGTGGGACATGGTTGGGGGCCTGCTGGCAGGTGCCCCACAGTGCTGGGGGGTGGGGGTGCAAGGGGACATGAGTGGGGGCCTGCTGGGGGGTGGGGGTGCAGGGGGACATGAGTGGGGGCCTGCTGGGGGGTGGGGGTGCAAGGGGACATGAGTGGGGGCCTGCTGGGGGGTGGGGGTGCAAGGGGACATGAGTGGGGGCCTGCTGGGGGGTGGGGTGCAGGGGGACATGAGTGGGACATGGTTGGGGGCCTGCTGGCAGGTGCCCCACAGTGCTTGGGGGTGGGGGTGCAGGGGGACATGAGTGGGACATGGTTGGGGGCCTGCTGGCAGGTGCCCCACAGTGCTGGGGGGTGGGGGTGCAGGGGGACATGAGTGGGACATGGTTGGGGGCCTGCTGGCAGGTGCCCCACAGTGCTGGGGGGTGGGGGTGCAGGGGGACATGTGGCTTGGCTGGGGGGCATGCCCATGGTGGATGGGCTGCCTGCGGGACATGACCAGGGGTGCAGGCTAGTCCCCTGTGGTGTGGGCTGCCTGCAGAGGTCATGGAGGGGGTAGAGGGGAGACCTGGGAGGACCCACACTGGCAATTCACCTCTTCAACTTCCCGCACACCCACGTAATACACTGCCCCACTCGCACAGGCCCAATCGCGTGTAGGATTTCTCGCGCACCCCTGTAATACACGTACCCAGGCCAATCGCGTGTAGCATTTCTCGCGCACCCCTGAAATTCACGTACCCAGCCCATTCGCGTGTAGATTTTCTCGCGCACCCCTGAAATACACGTACCCTGCTGAAATCGCGTGTGGAACTTCACGCGCACCCCTGAAATACACGCGCCCAGGCTATTCGCGTGTGGAACTTCACGCGCACCCCCGGAATCCACGTACCCAGCCCATTCGCGTGTAGATTTTCTCGCGCACCCCTGAAATACACGTACCCTGCTGAAATCGCGTGTGGAACTTCACGCGCACCCCTGAAATACACGCGCCCAGGCTATTCGCGTGTGGAACTTCACGCGCACCCCCGGAATACACGTACCCAGCCCGTTCACGTGTAGATTTTCTCGCGCACCCCTGTAATACACGTACCCAGCCCATTCGCGTGTGGAACTTCACGCGCACCCCTGAAATAGACGTACCCAGGCCAATCGCGTGTAGAATTTCTCGCGCACCCCTGAGATCCACGTACCCCGCTCAATCGCGTATTTGACTTCCCGCGCGCCACTTTTTTGATGCGCTGGGACTCTACCGCCTGCCTTCATGTGGCGGCCATGTTTCAGCTTGTGCGTGTCTTTGCCTGTGCGTGGCTTTGCCCTATTCGATTCCATGAATACGTGTGGTTCGAGTGCGTGTGGGCGTTCCGTCTGCTTCCCTGCAGTACATCCCCAATTACGCCCTTATTTTCCCGTGTTGTTCCCCATTCCGCGCGTTACGCCCCATGTCCCGCCCACTTTCTGGTGTGTGCGCTGAGGTTGTGCGCTTTCACTGTGCGCGTCGCGCACGCCTTTCGCGATGTTGCAGTGACTTGTGCGCCATGCATGGGTTTGGCGCACATCCCACGGTGAACACGCGCAGGGACTTCCATGAATCGCACGCGTGCGCGTGCGCCTGTTTTTTTCCGCTTGCGCCTGCTTGCGCGAAGATTTTCGACGCACGTTTGTTCCATGAATCGGCCCCAATATCTTTAGCAATAGGGATTCCTAGGTATTTGATGGAGGAAGTGCACCCTTTTTATACCAAAAAGAGGAGTGTTCACCAAAACGTGGGAATTAGTATGGGGCAGGATTTCTGATTCGTCATAATTCAATTTGTAGAAAGAAGATAAGTTCCCAATTAGGGAACTCCCGTCCCCTGCACACTATCACTGTGAAGCTAGAGACACTCTCTAGATCTCCCTACAGACACATATTGTTCTACACAGCACCTGAATTCCTGTGCTGATCTATACCTTTCCTTCTTATCATGGGTACACATGCCATCATTTGTTAGATGAACTCCATGAATACCCTCAGTATTGAAAAGTCAGAAATTCAATTGGCCCTTGAAGAAGAAGAGAATACATCTAGAAACGTGTTGGGCAAACTCGCCCTATAGATCAATACATTTCTATGTGTTAAATTGAATAACTTGTTCCTACTATTTATTCTTTTTCGAAATGTGAATTATGAATATAATCTTCTAAAAAAAACTTTGTAATGTACAAATGTGCTACCTAAAATGTTTGCCTTGTTTAGCCTTTGATAGTGTGCAGGGGACGGGAGTTCCCTAATTGGGAAATTATCTTCTTTCTACTTATTACACAGCCCATGTTTCAGGGTTGTTCTTCTTCTCTCCCGCACATTACATTTTTTAAAACAACCCTTTAGTCTATCCCATAACATGTAAACCACACTCCAGTTACATTTGTTGTGCAAGTGATAGATTTTTCTTTCACAATTCAATTTGTAACCAGAAGCTGAGGCAGATTGATCAATAGTAGACATACGTGGTGGCAGAGAGGAATTAGGGTCTGATAAGTAAAGTAAAATATCATGTGCATAAGCGGAGCATTTAATAGAGATATATTTTACTGTAATTCCTGTAATGCTATTATTGACAGAAATACTTTGAAGGGGAGGATGTAGAGCTAGAACAAAAAGCAATGGGGATAGTAGACATCGCTGTCTGGTGCCCCTAGAAATGGGAAATTATTTGATGTAAGAATTATTGATAAAGATTCTGGCTGAAGGAGAAGAATATTAAAGGGTAATTAGTTTGGTAAAGGTGGAGCTAAACCCATGCCATGAGAGGGATTCAAAAAGGAAAGGCAAAGAGACTCTGCCAAAAGCTTTCTCAGCATCTGAAGCAAGGAGGATGAGAGGATCTGAAGAGTTTTGTGCATGAGAGAGGATATTCAAGAGAATTCTCATTTTGCATGAAGTATACCTTCCCTTAATAAAACATGCTTGATTGACATTGATTAATGTATGCATGACACCGTCCAGACAACTCACAATTATTTTGGCCTACATTTTCGATTCAGACTTTATTAGTGAGATGGGGTGATCATTTTTAATCAACAAGGGGTCTTTGGCAGGTTTGGGTAATAAATTAAGAAGAGCCTCTCCAAATGGTCTGGTACTGTAACCCAAAGCAAGAAAGTGGTTGTAGAGTTCAAGGAGTTTAGGGGAGAGCAAAGAAGAAAAGCAATGAAAGAGGTCCATAGAAAATCCATCGGGGCCAGGGGCTTTACCAATTCTAAGATCTAAGATGGCTTTCTGTACTTCTTGTAGTGAAAAAGGACATCTAAAAAGGAAAGGTCTAATGGATGATCAATGATCTTTTTATTAGAGCGTAGATAATTAAGAATATTATCATTCAGAATGGTTTGATCTGCCAAATACAGTTGGGAATAAAACTCAAAGAAGGCATCATTAATTTGTTGTTGGTTGGAGACACTACTACCTTGTTTGTTAATTATGGAGGTTATCATGTTTTTTTTCCTTTTTCCTCGTAAAATAAGCAGCTAATATTTTACCTGACCTATTGGATCTGCCATAGAATTTGGCTTTAGATCTCAACAGAGAAGAGCAAGCTTTATTAGTATTATATATATTAAATTGGATGCGTTTTGAAAGCAGGGATTTAAAGCAGTCTTCAGTAGGGTTGTTAAATAAGCTGTTTCCAGTAATTTTATGGAGTGGAGTAAATCTCTCCCTATAAAATTACTGGAAACTAGCTTATTTAACAACCTTACTTAGAAGACTGCTTTAAAATCTTGCTTCAATGCATCCAAATTATTATGCAGAGATGTTTCTAAGGGATTGTTAAGGGTAAAGATTTCAGTAAAAAAAAAAAATTGCTGAAGGAAATCAGAATCATTTAAAAAAAAGAATTCAATCTCCATCTCGAAACATGTAAAGGTAAAGGGTCCCATTCCAAAACATTGAGAACAGGGGCATGATCAGAGATGGAATTAGGTCCAATTTCGGAGTAAAGAATACTGGGTGCTAGGGGGGAAGTGAGAAATATATGATCAAGTCTTGATAAAGATTTGTACGGGGGGAAGGTGAATTCCTAACCATCATGGTGATAGAAGCGCCACGTATCAACAAGTGCAAGGTCTTCAATAAAATTGAGAAATTGTTTGTGGCATTGAGAATTGATAAATTTGGAGTCAGATTTATGATCTAAGGTAAAATCACAGATTTGGTTACATTTTCCACAAATAACAAGTCGATCATAGTTTTTGTTAAAAATGTATTGTTTTAAATTATTCAAAAAAGTTGGGTCAGGAGCATTAGTGCCATACATTTTAGGAATTGTGACAGGCAGTTTATTGATAATGGCATCAACAATAGACCACCGTCCAGAGGGGGCATGAAGTTCATCAATCAGTTGGAACCTTGTTTACTTATGTATAAAGTATACCAACCCCACCATTACTGTCTACCGCTGGTGCAAAAAGACATGCTTTACCCAAAATTTGGTTAATTTATTAATGTCTTCAATGGACTCCAGGTGCGTTTCCTGAATGCAAGCAATGCCAGGATTACTTTTCCCTAAATGGTTAAGGATTCTTTGTCTTTTAATGGGATTATTAAGCCCTTTAACATTCCAAGGCATAACTTTAATACTCATGGTTACACAAAATTAAAAAGTGCTAACACGAGAAACATGTAGAATATAATAATAAAGTGAAAACATCATGCAATGTAATGCAATTTGTAATCACTTTTTGGTGTATTAGTAATTAGATCACCTGAAATAATAATAATCTTAATGTGACCAATAAACACGGGAGGTAAGGAAAACACAGAAGGAAAGGGAACATATGAGTACACACATTTGATTCTTTCAATAATATATAGTGCATGAACATTTATAAACCAACAAGTAAATAACAATTCTCAAAGATGTTGAAACAGGAATCTCTTAGGAGCTGCCATAAGAAACAGCAAGACAGCTCTCAAGGAACCAATGGAACGGACGGAGCGATGGTTTGCAGAGTAGGACCAATAAGAAAGAGCAGACCAAGGGGGATGTACAACTGATGATATGAAGTAAGAAATTAAGAAATGTAATTGAAGCAGTCTCTTCTGAGTCAATATGCTTTATTAGGGACCAGGATTTATCTCTTTGTTTTTCAAGATTGTCAAAGACATTAGCGTGGCACTTTGCATTGATGATGGGGTGAAATGATAACCGCTTACTGTGTGTTTTGTTGCTGACGTGATTGTGTGTGTTCCTGTGTTTCTGCTGCCTTTCTGCTGACGTCTTCCGCTCAGTACAAACAGAGCTCTGGCGTGGCGGACGTCGCCAGAGACACTTGCTTGCTTGGATGAAGTTTGAAGTGGCTAAGAAGGGCACCAACATGACAGCTACTATGTGCGCAACTATTTGATGCAGCTTCTGGAGGTGGGATAAGCTGCAAGCAGCGGGCTCGGAATCCCCCAGGATTTACACGCAGTGGTTCGCTATGGTGCTGCGCAGCTTGTTCCTCACAGCGACAGCTGGGCAATACGACGTGCCACCTCCTCTGAGGTAATGTTGCTGCATCACATCTAACGTGAGAACGCAGCTTCTTCAAACTCTACAGGCCTCTCATGCCTGACATCAAGTGACCAACGCTGGTATTACACCTACTAAGCTGCTTTTTGCTGTAAATCTTCTCTGTTGTGCACTTTCATTATATATGAAAGCCTTATTGAAGGAAATATTTCTAATAATTGTTTTACTGGTAGAGCACTAATGGCTGCTCCAAAATCAGGCTGGGCTTCCAGAGAGTTAGTTTCCATCAATAAAGTCATGGAAATAATCTTGCAAGAACTGTCGTCCATCCAATCTTCTATCTCTGTCTTGGATTCAAGATACTTGGTATGATGATTTCAACTCATTTAAAAATAACATGAAAATTATAAACTCCAGATTGTGTGAGGTAGAGGAATGGGTGTCAACTACGAAAGATAGATTGGAAGGTATGCAATAAATGCACAGTAAAATCCAACACTTGAAAGAAGAAGTTGCCAATCTCAAAGACAGAAATAGGAGAGGTAATATAAGAATTTACGGGGTGCCAGAGAACATTGAACAAAATGTCCCCATTACATTTCTCACTGATTGGCTCCCAAAAATGTAAAATATTGCCTTTTTACCTCCTCTTGAGTTTCAGCATGCTCACAGAATAAGACCTTGATTTACTTCAAAAAGCAACTCACCCAGAACCCTGATTGCTAGCCTATTATGACACCAACAAGCACGGCAAATCCTGCTTCTAGCTGAGAACATCTCACCTTTGACCTTTCAAGGCAACAAGAAATTTATTACCCCAGATTTTTTCAAAGCAACACATGATAAGAGAAAGAGATTTTTAGATTTAAGACCGGCACTTAAGAACTTGGATATTAAATATGGCCTGCTGTAAACAGCAGGAATGCTAATAACTCCGCCAGGCGGCATCACAGAGGAATACCTGAACCCTGATGACCTGCATGCTCTAATAAAATCACTTGATTCTTCCTATATGGACACTCTACCTGATGAATCGACCTCAAGGGATCCCAACGCACCCTCTCAGCATCATCCACTTGGCCATAACTTACTGGGCCGGCACAAATACAAACCTGGTGAGCCACATCACTCCAGAAGCAGATCTGATTTTGATTTTAATCCTTCTGCTAATGTCTTTGACAGCCCTGCCTATATTTCTAACTAAGGTGCTCATCTGTCAGTCGTCAAGGTCCAAAAGGGAAAAGTCTGCAGTCCAAAAGCTACCCTGCCTGACACTACCACTATGAAAACTAACTTATAAATGGAGAATGACTCCCTTCTCTGATGGGTACTTCTAGTACCTGTCTGTAGGATTCTTCACTAATAGATAATCCTAAAATAGTCTCTTGTTATGTCTTTCATCAGTGTTGTAACTCTTCAAGTGCAATTTGTAGTTTTCCCTTCACCTCTGAAGTTCCCTTTGGGGTTCTTTAGTTAGCCATAAGTTCCTAGTTGTTGTCTCCAGGATGACATTATGTTCTGAACAGCATTTTTCTCTTAGATAATTGTGGCTTGCTTTACTTTGGGTTACTTGACTCTTGTTTGGCTTCACTTCTCCAGTTTCTCTAAACTTGGATACACCATGATATTTCTTTTGACATCCTCTTCTTGTACACATTGTCTTGTGACTCTCCCTGGTTCCCAGGGTATTGTCATTGATGATTTGTTTCTCTGTATATTATTCTCTTCTCTTATATTCCCATAGTTTAAGTTAATTTCCTCAAAGGGGAAATTTATCTCGTGACTTCTACTGAGATGAGTCATGGCACAATATATTGATTCCTTCTTGGCCACTTGTTATGCCTGTTCTCCCGTTACCTTCTATTACCAGGGGGAAAACTTCCAGGTTCCTTGTTTTTGTGACCTCTTCTCAGGCATCTGAGCATTATAGTCTTCCCTTCAGTATCATACTTCTCCATAAAGTCTCTCTCTCTTCTCTTTGATATCTGTGTCCCTTGACGAGATGCCGGCAATTCAGCATCCTTAGATGCCAGGTGGTATTGGCCATATTGGAGGGACCGACTGTCCACCACTGGGCTCCCATGGTCTCCCCACCAAATCCACTCAGGCACCTGCCCTGCGCACCTCTCTTGTTGGGTTGAAGCTGCACTCTTGGCATCCCAGTCTCACTCTCCGGGTTTCTCTTCTTCAGATTTCTCATGCTGGATTGGTGCTGTGACTCCGGCATATTAGCGTTTATCTCTAGGTCACTTTTCTCTGGGTTTGTCCTCTTCGTATTTTTAGTGCTGTCTTGGTGCCGTGACACTGGTGTACCAGCACCTATCTCTGGGTTTCTTCTCTCTGGGTTTCTTCTGCGTTTCTGGCACCATGATTCTGTGTCCCAGCTTCTAACTCTGAGTTCATTCTCTGCATTTTAGTCTCCTGATTGAGATGAGTTTCAAACTCATACGCTTGTCGGCTTGTGCTGACTCTGCCTCTCTCTCGTCTTGGTACTTTGAGTGTCCGTTATTGAATTTACTGGTCCCAGTAGATTAGGTATTAGGATTTAAAGGGACATGTTTCCTTATTTTAAGATTGGGGTCTCTATTCAGAGTTTCTTCATCCCAGTGGTGATATTTAAATGTCTCTGATGTTGTGGAACATGCCATGTAAGCCACAATGTGAATGTCTCTAGGGAGTTCCTCATGGGAACGGGAGTCCTTGTCCCAAAAAGGGGAGTTTCTGTTGCTGCGGTCCCACTTGCACCTACACCTAGTGCAGGTATTGCAGAGGGCTCACCTCCCAAAGGGAGAAGGGGTGAATTCCTCCAATTCCTCACATACACCACACCTTATTTCTGTGGCTTCACCTCCTCCTCTTGAATGGAAATTCTTCTGTTAAGACATTGGGGTTCGTGGTATTGGTCCTTCTCTATTTCGATATTGGATGTTTTCCCAGTTCCATATCGGTCTATTTGAAAGCTCAATGGATGTTTGCCAAGATTTTAAAGGAGTGTAGGGAGTACCTGTGCTTTGAGCTCTGTCGGGTATTAATAGTTCTCTAAAGGATGGAAAGTCTGTACCTATTACTTCCTCGGGTAACCCAGGTACAATGGCGGTTCCCGTAGTCATGGTTTGTTTCTAACCTCCAGGGTCAAAGGTACCTTGGGCTAGGTCTCTACAGCTCTGTGTACACATGTTATTTGGACATGTTCACTATTTTCTAGGTCCTCAGGATATAGGAGGTCGGCCCTTACTGCAGTATGCTTGCTCCTCCCAGGCTCCATTCACTAGAACTTTCTCATGAGTTTTGAAAGATTGGGATCCACGGTAGTATATACCAGAACTATCCGCTTCTAACTGCAGTTCTTATTTTTATTCTTCCCATGGCTCTGCTGATATCCACCCTATTCCCACTGGTTTGTCTGGTTTGTTTGAGACAAAACCTAGCAATGTGTCCCTTTTCTCCACATGAGAAACATATTGGGGTCGTGGGCAGCAGAGCTTTTGATTTTCCTATTTCCTCTCTACTGGGTAGGAGGAGTTTATATTTTTGGGAATGAAGTAGTTCTTTTATGGACATCCTCCTTACTGGCACTTTCTCAGGTGGACATTTTTCAGTTCTTACCCATTTTTTGAGGGTTATGAACTTGGGTTGGGGTTTCATTTCTTCCTTCCCTTCTCCCAGTTTTCCTATATGTTTCATATTTGCTGGCTTCTGAATGGGCTTAAGCTATTTGCATGGCCGTCTCTAACAATGGTGTTTGCTGTTGTAAAATACCTTGCTGTAAAGTTGGGGGACGGGCATTAATACATTGTTGTAATGCTAAGGCTTCAAGTACCTGTGCTAGTGGTTTCCTTCCCAACCAATGGTATTTTGGATATTTCCCACTAACTCTGTTGGAGTACTGAAGGTGGATCTCTTGAAAATTTAATCGATAAAAACTCTCATTCTGTGCTACCTGTTCTAGGGCTCTTTATTTCAGGAAACAGGGTAGTCCCCAGGGGATTTATACTCTGGTAGGAGGCTTGCAGTTCCCTTTTTAACAGTGGGGCCAGATAACATGTCTTCATTCCCTCATCCCAGCTGAATTGGGGAACGAGCCTCTCAAAATGTATAAAGAATGCTCCCAGATCTTCTCCTTCTTGATAGGTTTGTGATATACCGTGGGGAACGATGCAGTGTAGTGGACCTGCCCTTATTTGTTCTAATCCTTCCTGAAGTCATTGGTCGGCCTGTATCTGAGGGGCTACTAGGTGCTCCAGGAGGGTCTCTAGTGTGCTTGTGGTGAGGTCAGTTTTATCTTCCCTGGGTTGTCACTATTTGGTGGTCACACGATCGATGAATATGGTGAGTTGCTTTTTTCTACTGGACTAGTGTCCCGCATGATTGAACAGTCAATTGGTATTGGTTTTCACCTTTAACCATATTTTGTGAGCACCATAGAGACTGTAAATATTGTGTACCCTAGATGGGCCTGCATATTAAGGTTGGCCCCTTGTTGTGTGTTTTATCTCTTTTTGTGTGGAGCCTGCTGGCAGACAACAAGATGCGCTCCCTGGTGATTCAAAACAGGTTGTCCTGATGAGGCTGGGCCATCCTGAGAAAGAAGACCCCTAATGCCGAAACTCATGTCAACAACATTTGGGTTGCAATGGATATGTTCAAATGTTTAAAATGTGTATGGCAAGAAGCATTGTAAAGTATTTCTAACTGGTGTTTTCGAAGCAAACGCACGCGCAATAGTTAAGATTGTCGGCGTGGGGATAATTCATTGGTCCCAGGATGTGGTTGCATTGATTTTCTTTTTTATCTGTTTTTTGCGTGAGTTTATGCACTATGTTTGTGGGTATGATTGGTATGATTGTTTGGAATGTGCAGGTTGGTGTTTGTATGGAGGGAGTGTGCACTGGCACTTTATAACTGTTTTTTGGTATATTATGTATTTAGATGTTTTTCTTTTTTCTTGAATTGTAATGCTAGATTTTTGATATGACCATTTTTCATGACAACTATAAATTGGTCTAGGTTAAACAATTTCTGTAAATCACGGTTGTGGATGTTTTTGATTTTCAATTTGAAATGAGATATTGGAATTTGGTTGAAAAATATCTCTGTATAAAGTGAAGGCTCTTTCAATGTGTTTCAGATTTGTCTTCAGACACTGCCTCCTCCCACGGCCTCCTCCCAATCGCAGAATTTCACCAACCTCGATGTTATCTTCTATCTCCTCTTTTACGTCTGTATTACCAGGTATCTTTGAATTCATGAGAGTAGGGTTAGCAGTACTAGGATATTCCTTCTACCTAACATAGGTTTTATACCTAATGATCCTATACATGGAAGCTTGTCAATAGGTATGGTCATGTACCTTTGGGAGGGTGACTTTTACATTTCTGTATCCACTTCTGTTAGGGAGAATTCTCAAGAATGGCTCATTTCCCTTACCTACTGAGTCCCTCAGCAGCTTTGCTGGATTCCTAGGATTTATTTATTTCACCTGGTAAGAGTGTAAGCCTTTTTCCCCACTCTTACATGTGTTCTGCTGTGTGTGTTTATTATTTTTAAAAATTTTGTTTTGTTTTGTTTTATTGGTTAAATAAGAAATGTCAACCTTTAACAATTAAGTCCACATCATTTTCAATCCAATCCAATCCAAGCCCCCCTTAAGGTGCTTCCCGCCACCCTAGGAGTTCTTCATTGTCCTCCCTTAGTCCCTTTAGGATTAGTTCTATGAATCATAGGGCTTCCACAGTGGGGCCGATTTTTTGTGCCGTCAATATTCTCTCCCAGTAGTCCTCTTCCGTTGACGTGTTTATATTAGCCACCCACTCTCCCAAGAACAGGCTCCTTTAGCTAGCCAATACTGGGCATGATAATATCCAATGTTTTATTGATTCCAGCATATCCGGTTTCTTACAAAATCGACATCTAGCCTCTTCAGGTGGAATTTGTTTTCATAGGTATTGTCCCTTCCTAGTTGACAAGATGTTTAGCCTGCATCTCATCAGGAGATCCCTATGACTAGGCAAAGGAAATCTTCGCAGATACGGTGGAGGCTCGTTCAAAGCCTTTCTTTCCCAAATGATGTTGTGGCAGTTTATATTCTGCCTCTTTAGGGAATCTGTTTCTTCCCAGTCCTTTTCACAGAGAATTTTCTTGACTTTATCTGGGTTTTCTTTCAACATATCCATTTTAATGTTGTAGTGCTCTAGGATTTCTAGACAATTCTGTTTCCAAGTCTGGAAATTATGGTCTGTATTTCTAACGTCTCTGTTTGCCAACAGTTCAAATGAGATAGGAGGTTTATCCAGGATACACTTCCGAAATAGCGAAAGTGTCTTCCACAACACTATCGACTCCAGTGATTGCAACCTTATGCCTTATCGTTGATGCTGAGAGACAATTGGGAAGCCTAAGAACCCTTCTCCAAAAAAAGGCCCTCGAACACCCCCCAGGATTTCCAATGGAGATTTAGCAATGACTCGGCTCCATAGGTCAAGATCACCGCAACCTTTTGTTTGTAAAATAGAATGAATGGCATCATTGAGAATGATTCGTAACCCCAAAGAAGGGCCCAGGCTTGGTTTGATAGTTTTATGAGCTTCTCTCTAATAAAACTCTGTTGTGCCTGTTCATTAATATTTTTGTTAATTTGGACCCCAAGATAGACAGTTGAGTCAACTATTTCCAGAAGATGGTTATCCAACGACCAAGTCAATGTGTTTTTTTTGTGACCTTGAGCCCTCGGGCCGACTGCATTATTAAGATCATTGATTTTTTAACATTGATCATCAAATGATTTTTGCTTAGGTAAATCTTAAATTCCGCCATGTGTCTTTGTAGACCTTTGGGGGTTTGGTCTATGAATACGACATTGTCGGCATATAGAATCCATGACAAAGCCTCATCCTGAAACACTGGTGGAAATGCTCGAATTTGTGCCTGGTGTTCCTTCATGTCTGCTAGGTAGATGACGAACATAAAGGGTGCCAAGGCACAACCTTGCTATATACCTTTCGACGTCAAGATTTTTTCTGTCACATCGCCACCTTTAGACACCAGTATTTGAATTGAGGTGTTAGTATAAAGTTCTTGAATGGCCTCGAGCAGATGTTCTGGACAGTTCAATTTTCTTAACTTGACCCAGAGCAGTTCTTTGCTAATTCCGTCGAAGGCCTGTTCGAGATCCATGAAACCCAGGTATATGTTCCTTTTCGTTTCCAGTGCACAAAGATTTAGGATATTCAGGATGAATAAGATCAGGGATATACCAACGCCACTCATGAATGCTGTTTGTCGTTTGTCTAAGATTCCGGTCCTTATTGCACATCTTTTTAGATCTCTCAAGATGACAGAGGAGAACAGCTTTCCTATGGAATCAAGGAGGGCAATTGGCCTGTAATTCCTGAGATTTGTACGGTCCCCTTTCTTATAGATCAGCACAATTAGGGCCTCCTTCCAGGATTGTGGGATTGTTCTTGTTTTTAGTATCTGTTGAAATAATACTAAAATGAAGTATGCCCACTCTTCCCCATTTTCCTTCAGCATACAGTTCGAAATCCATCAGGTCCTGCTGCTCTTGAAGAGCTCAGCTTTTTGATCCTAGATAATATGTCTTCCCTGTCAATTTCGATAAGCCACGGGTTTCTAGATCTTTGCTTTGTCGTGATTGCTTCTTTTTCCTGAAAGAGGTCCGTGTAGAATTTTACTGATTGCTCCTTTGAAACATGATTTGATGTTAGGGCTACATGGAAATCCTCTCCTTTATTAATTATCTCCCATAGGGATCTAGTATTCGATGTGCTTATTGCCGCCAGCATTTTTTCAGCATCTGCTTGTGTTCTCCACACCCTTGAGGATTTTAACCAATTCATATAGGCCTGTTTACAATGTCTTAAGTGTTTCTCTTTATTGGGGTGGGTACTTTTATGGAGGCGTCTCAGTGCTGCACGTGTTCCCTCCTTTTTTTCACCAGGTCTTTGTTATATGCATGTTTCCTTACCAATTTGTTGTTTTTATTTATCCCACTCTTGACTTCAAACTCCTTCATTAGCCATCCGTAGTCTACTGTTTCATGGTTATCCTTAAGGTTGTGTTTGAACCGATTTACTAGCTCAGGAATGGCCTGTGCTTTTATTTTTAACCTATTCCTTCCCCATGTTAATTCCATTGCGGGGACATCTCAATGCTTCTGCTCTTCAGTCTTCCAGAGAAGTTCCACTTCTAGTAGAGCATGATCACTAGCTTTCTGAGGGATTACTTTTAGAGAGTTGATCCATTTTAAGGTATTGCTAGCAACAAAGCAGTAATCCAGGTTGGCGCTTGTTGAGTTCGAGGCCCAAGTCACGGACCCTGGGAGATCACCTGTTATTTAGCCATTCAACATTGACGTTTCTCTGGTATCCATTTCAAGCAGCCATCATTTTTCATTGGCTACCAGGTCGGATCTTCTTTTCAACAGGCCATTTTTTTCCAATAGTTTGATGTTCAAATCACCACAGATGATGATTAGATGATTCTTGTCCTCTAGCATTGAGGCATCAATAGCAGCCATAATGTCCGCCAAGTATTCTCTGGTTTCTGAGTCTTTAGTGCTCCAGTATGTATTGATTAGCAGTAATCTACTTTCCTGCCGTCCTCTATTTTTCACTATTTTGATTATCTGTACAAGGGGATTCGGAGTCCGATGGTCCAGAACTTGTAATTGGCAGTCATCTTTAACTAGCATCACAAGCCCAGCACGTCGTCTCCCCAGGGGTCCTTTCTGCGCCGGGTTAATGTAAACCTGGTATCCTTCACACAACGCGGTTGTTGCAATCCAACTCTCTTGTAGACAGATTAGTTGTCCCAGAAATGTACTTTCTCCCAAGTAGAGGTGGCCAAATCCCTGTGTGTTCCATGAGGCCAGGAAAGATTTGTTCACATCTCCAATTGCATTGATCTATTGTCTGTTTTTCTCCTGCCTGATGCTGGGAATTCAGGGTCATGTTTCGCATTTCTTTGCATCTTATCACTCTGACCTGCCCTTTTAGCCTTCTGGCTCGAGTTGTCAACAGTAAATCTTAGCTTTGCTAACAGGTTATCTGTCGGTTTCTGGTGACCTTTTGTTTTATTCGCTTGCTCCATATTGGGTTCTTCTTTTGCCACCTGATGTTGCTTGGTTTTTGACTTTTGGTTTGACCTCGCACCCTGCCGAGTCTTGGTAGAGTTACCTTCCGTTGTATTCATGGTTATTTCCAACCTCCCTTCTGCAGGTCTGGGGGCCCTTGCCTCTCGCCATTCCTTTTTTGTCTCTAGATCGGCGAGCCTGAAACCCCAATCTGCTAACATGCTCCTTGCACGCCACAGTCTCTCTTTGATTTTTCTTGTTCTCAGATGTAGTAGAATCGCGTCCGTTCTTTGTTCATCAATGAACTCGACGATTTCCACGTCATCACTGTGGATCTTTAAGGAGGGGGGCAGGTCGTTAAGGACTGCCATCAGCCTGTTCCTGTTCAGCAAGATCCTTTCTTTTTTGTCTCTCCACATCCGTTCCAGTTTTAATGTATACAATTGACCAGGCGAACCCTTCTCATCCCGACTCGACCTTCGCTGGTACTCCGTGGTTGGCTTTTCTATGTTCCTGTGTCTTGAGTTCTTATGCCATTGCGAGCTCTGTGAGTGTCCAGCACTCGTCTGGAGTCTTGCTCTTCGCCTTGCTTCTAGCTGTCATAGGCAATCAGGAATTGTGTGGACCTATACTGGGTCCTACTTCTATCTGAAGTAGTTGTTCAGGTACCTTGGTTCTTAGAATCTCTTATTGTATCTCGTTGATCTGTTAACGATTGTTCACGAGATTTTGATATCCATTGTGATATATTTTCCCGATGCCTCACCAGTGCACTCCTTTTAGAGTTCACTCTTTCATCTCTCGGGTATTGGGAGTGTTGATGTACCTGCTTGCCCTCTTAATTATTCTTTATTTTTTCCACAATCTTTTTATTGTGTTAGTCTGCCTTTGATTTTCCTCTTTCTCCTATAGGGGCACAGCCTGAATGCTTATCTATCACTTGCCAATCTGATAAGCTGATGTTGTCCCACAGCTCATCCTCTTTATGTGTTTCAATTGTTTCTATGAGGTCACTCAGGCAGTCACTTGTATCCAGTTCTTTTTCATTCTCTGTCTCCGAATCCACCCCTTGTATTAGGGCAGGTTTATTTGTGACTTTCTCCTTCTGTACATTAGACAAGTTTATTTCTCTCCTTGGTTTCTTTGATAAATGTTCTGTGACCTCCTTAGTAGGCAATTTGATGTTTCTTAAAAAGGCTCTGGAACCAATTGCCTTTCGCTTGATTGCCTGTTTTTTTGTTTTCTTTTGTGTTTTCCGTACCCTCTTTCTGTACAGGGCTAGTCATCATTTTCTTAGATTGCTGAGTGGGGTCCTGGAAGATCGCGTAGCTCACTTTTAGCTCTTCCTCATCCAAGATCAACAGGCAATCTGAGTTAGTTGCCCTTAGGGCCTTTATGCCCTTCCACAGTACTAGAGGGCCACCTGATCTTTGCTTTATTTTTTCCGTTTCCGATTGCTTGATCCTCTGATCTTCGAGGTCTTGACTTCTTATGGGGTTCTGTTTAGGTTCTTTGATCAGAGAGGATTGCTGATTGAGCTTTCTTATCCACTTGTGGTCTTCAAGAATCGCTTCCATCAGGAGTTGCTTGTCTTTTGATTTTTGATGCGCCAGGTCACACAGGCGATTCTGCCATTGGTGTGACAGGTCTGACTCCTTCTGCAGTCTCGCATCTAAGTGTTTTGTGAAAGATACCATTTCACTGATCCCCTCGTCTGTTTTCAGCGTTAGTGTGTAGAGTGACTGCAGGGTTTCATTGATGGTTTCGTAAAGTTTCAGAAATGGGGCAAGCATGATGTTCAATGCTGCCATCACCACATTCTGGGTATGGACGAAATCGTCCATCCTACCCTTACTGCACAAGTCACTTATTTTCCCCAGGGTGATGTCATCAATCCCCAGCTTCTGGGCCTTCTTCGGCTCTGATAAAGGGAGGCAACTTCTGTGATCCGTCGGTCTGGGACTTGGATTTTTTTGTACTTGACCCCATGATCGTGTTGGATTTGAGTCAGTTGAGTCCATTGGGTCCTCATCGTCCAGTGCTGCCAGTTTATTCTTAATAAATGAGAGACGTCTCCTTTTTTCCTTATTATCTTACCCGTAAGGTTTGAGATGTCCTGGATTAATTTGGAAGCAAGGCATGAATTACTTGGGTTTTCGTGAAACGTGTCCTTAAGCCCATTTTGAGAGGCAGTCATTTTTTCCACTGCCAGAGGCCGGCTCCTCATCTCCCAAGTATCTTCCGCACTTTCATCCATGTTGTTAGAGGTGTCTGGTGTACCTGAGTGATTTTGCAGTGCCCCCGAAACTGTTGTGCAGCTCATAGATGGATTTAAGTGAGACAGCTCCTCCTTTCTCGTGGGTCTAGGTGTCCCACCGGACTGGTGGGTTTATCTTGGAAAGCAGGTTTCAGCTTGGGCATGTCTTTCTCTATACCTGGGGTTTCTATTACCTTCCCCTTCTCCTGGCCTTTCAAAAGGGGCTCATCCATCCTTCCCTCAGGTTGTGTTGAGAGTACTTCCGATGCCATCAGGTCATTCTTGGCTGCACTTGCTGCCGGTGGTTCCTCAGTTTGTAATTCCACACCTGCAGACTTTCCTGCCATATATTTGTATGCCAGGGCATCTGGGCTTTGCGGCTTATTGGTCAAGTCCGACAGATGCATTACTTCCGGTGAGCAGGTCAACCCTCCTGCCTGATCTCCCCAATCATGGGCCCTAGGATGGGTTAGACCATGCAGGTCGTCGTTCCCCTCTGCTAACCTCTGCAAGTGCGGCTTTTCCGTCGTGTCCTTCAGTGGAGTGTGGTGACTTAAATCAGCCAGGATCCTGTCAGCGGCTGGAAGTGTCACTGGCTCACTTTCTTCGGGGATGGGGGGTACCTGTATAGTTGGTGTAACAGACTCTATCCCCCTATCCCTGCATATGTGGGTAAGTCTCCTACAGTTTCTGACATGGATGCTAAAGGCGAACCCATGTCCTGGGTTTTACTTAAAAAGGCAAGGCGGCTTTGTTTTAAGGGCAGCAGACCTTTGTTGGGGCATCCCATAGCCGGTGATAGGCCCCCGGCAGGGGCAGGATAGGATGCTACTCGCTGCCTTACCTGTTGTCTGGTTTTCACTCTCTCAGCTGCACCCGGGTCCCTTGAGTCGCTCTTCAGGCGACCCATATCCCTCGTAGTGCAGATCCTCTCCGTGTAGAAAAAGGGACAGATGAGTTGTTGGCGGTGGGTATAGTTGTCTTCAGGTGGCCTGGGTAACGGCCCCCGCCACACCGCACCACCAGCAAACCGACAACATCACTTTCGCACCACTTCCGCTCCGCTTACGCGGAAGTGAGTGCTTTTGAATGGTGTGTTAGGCTGCAGGCTGGGCTCCCTCAGACTCCTCCTCCTAGCCTTAAGGGGCTAGCTGCACAGCCAGGCAGCGCCTTAGCGGTCCGAAATCCAGAAAAAAAGCAAGTCACTTCAGAATGGGCACACAGGAACAGGGTCTCTCTCCTACTCCGACAACACCACTTTCGCACCATTCCACTTGTGTTCATAGACTGCGGAGCCTCACCTACTCCAAAGGCATCATCTATTTATTGTGTGTTACACAGCACCTTCAGTGCAGTGACACAGGGTTGTCTTTTAGACTTCCCAACTCAGACTCCATTTTCTGGGACTGACTACTGTCTCCCAGAACACATAAAGTTGCCATTAACTTTATTAGCCTCTGTAAAACCACCGACCCAATACAGACCATCTTACATAGAGTACTGGAAAGGGTTAATACTTATCTCTTTTTGTCTTTTTCTCTTGGAGCATTGTTTCGCTCCCTTTTCATCAAGACTTGGTTGGTGGGAGTGGTAACTACCCTATTTTTCCTACCGCAGTCATCTTAAATAAATAACCATGGTATTGTTTTAGGCTATCTTGGTAGCCTCGAACTTAAACCCGCTAGACCATATATGCTTTATTACGGTTCTGGCTGGGTTTATTCACCATTTCTTTTTGGAAAGTCTTTCTCGTGTGTTACTCGGCGTGCCAAACCAGTCCTTTGTTCACCGTCTTTTTGCTGGCTTCTACGCAGAAGCCCTCCTTAGGTGCCTGTATGTCTGGGGGACACAGGATGTGAGGGAGGGGTTTAGGACTCCCTGCTCAGGTTCTCCTTGGAGACCCATGTCACACTCTGAAATGATTGGCTGTGGTAACTGTCCCGGTGGGACAGCCACCCTGCTGTGTGATTGACAGCCAGGCTGTGTGAAAGGGGGAAAACTGCATAAAAAGCAGGTCTCTGGGTCTGGAAAGGCAGAGTCGCCACTGGAAGGAAAGAACCGATGAGTAGCTGGCGGAATAGGACCCCTACCACGACTGAAGCGCCCGATGAAGCCCTGCTGCAGGTCCGAATCCTCAAACTCCAACGACAGAGAAGATCCTGCAGGAATCTTCTTCCCCTGAGCTGGTGGGACCAACCAGTTTGCCCAAACTGCAAGTCAGGACTGCCTTCATTGGTCGAATTCGCTGTACAGAGCTACATTGGGCCGGAGAGCCAGGAAGGTCGGACCCTGCTTGGGTTTTACGGAGCGCACCTTTTATTTGTTGCTTTGCTCTGCTGCTGGTTTCTTCCCTGGGTACTGCAGGACCCTCCAGTCTTCCTACTTCGTGTCAATCCGACAGTCGCTTTAGGAACCGGGAGCCTGCAGGAACTACCAGGAACGTCCGCCGTAGCTACAGCTTCTTCTCCATTTAAAGGTACTATGCAAATTCGGTTGTGCGTTTCGTTCAGCCGCGGTGAAGGTGTGCGAAACCTTTCGTCAATTCTAGGGTTTGTTCTTCTCTTCTCTTTAAACTAACTTTTCTGCTGACCAACTTCGTCTGGAACTCTTGGCAAAGACTTAACCACAAACTACCCTGAAATGTGTGATCCTGAGCAAACGACTTTTGTACTATTGACTTTGTCCAGGATCTATTGGGAGTGGTGTGGTGTATTGGTAAGGTGATTTTTCAACTGCTTTGCTTTAGTGAAATGTTATACAACTGATGTGTAAATAAATGTATATTATTTTACTCAGAAACCTTGAGTCAGAGTTTGCCTGAATCCTAGTAATTGCTGTCCTTTGTGTAACTAATTGATACTGCTCACTTACTCTTGAGATAAGCCTGGCTGCTCAGCCATCGCTACCACTTTTACTGTGTAGTACAGGCTTGTACCAAAGGTGAATTCGTACTATCACTTGTAGTCTTATGTGTGTGGTGTTCCCAAAGAGTACTGCATATAATTCTGCCTAACAACTTCTGACACCATTTGTGGTGGGTCATAAGAAGGATGAAGGTATTCAAGGATATGGTTCAGAATATTTGTACTAAAGTAGATAAGGCCTAACCTTTCCTGTATCCATGGGTAGTCTCTGCCTATATTTCTAACTAAGGTGCTTGTCCGTCAATTGTCAATGTCCAAAAGGAAAATGTCTGCTGTCCAAAAGCTACCCTAACTGACGGTACCACTATGAAAACTAATTTATAAATGGAGAATGACTCCCTTCCCCGATGGGTACTTATAGTACCTGTCTGTAGGATTCTTCATTAATAGGTAATCCTAAAATAGCCTCTTGTTATGTGTTCCATCAGTCCTGGTAACTCTTCAAGTGCAATTTGTCATTTTCCCTTCTCCTCTGAAGTTCCCTTCTCCTCTGAAGTTAGTTAGCTGTAAATTTCTAGTTGTTGCCTCCAGGATGTCTGGAAATGACTTTGGGCCTCATTCTGAGTGTCCCGGTCCAGTAACAACGGTTCCGGTAAGCCTACTGGCACTGTTGTTTCCGGACCGACACACTATGGGTTTCAATGCCGGAGCCGCTGTGCCTGACAGGGTAGACCCTGCCGGGCTCAGCGGCCATGGTAAGCAAGCCATAAAGGAAGCACCTGCACCACTATTAACGGTGCCTATGCTTCCGTGGTCCCCATTCCCGTGGAGTCTGATGGGACTCCACGGGAATGGGGATTAACATTTTACCGGTGCCATACTTTCCGTGCCCCCGGGGCTGTAATGCCCTTGTGTTTCTGGCAAGCCAGGCACCGGTAAAATGTGCATGTCCGGTAGCAACCAGTCAGTTTTACCGGCACGGTTACCACCGGACTTGTAATGATGCCCCTTATGTTCTGAACAGTCTTTCTCGCTTTGCCAGTCGTGGCTTGATTTACCTTGGTCTACTTGACTCTTGTTTGGCTTCACTTCTCTGGTTTCTCTAAACTTGGATTCACAATGATATCTCCTATTGATATCCTCTTCTTTATGTGCACATTGTCTTGTGGCTCTCCCTGGTTACCAGGGTATTGTTATCAAGGATTCGCTTCTCTGTATACTAGTGTAAAAGCCTGTGTACATGGGCCAAAGTGCATAAAGAAAGTAATTTCCAGAGTGTCAATATGTTCAGTGGCATACTCCTGACCTTACCCGTTACCCCAGTGTAACAGGGCTGCTCTCTCCTTCTGCGTTTGGAGTCACTCTATGGGTGCTCTCTGCTCTGGTGCCACAGATACTCTCTCCCACCCTGCCCTTATGCCCCTCACGCTTCTTCTCCTGACCTGCCCTTTCCGTCAGTTTGACTGCTCTCTCCCTCGCTTTTGGAGCCACAGTCCACTTTTATTTCAACGTCCATTGAAATCCCCAGCGAAATAGCCAAAAGCCTGCAGAAATACACCTCCCAGCATTCTGTGCGTTCAGGCAGTCGCTTAGGTTTTCATTCACACAGTAGGACCACTACATATTTCTTTAGGCAACAGTTCCCTCTAGCAGAGACAACAGGAGAAGCGCGGCTAAGGACAAACATACACCTGGCCTTTTATCATATAGTATGATTAATCCCTTCTCTCATATTTCCATAGTTTACGTTCATTTCCTCAAAGGGGAACTTTATCTCATGACTTCTTCTGAGACGAGTTATTGCCTCAATATATTGATTCCTTCTCGGCCACCCATTATGCCTGTTATCCCTGTTACCTTTTATTACCACAGAGAACGCGTCCAGAAACCTTGTTTCTTTGGGACCTTGTTGTAATGTAACCCTGGTGTATTGGTTTCCATCCAAGGTTTCACGTTCTTGAGCAGATGGAGCTGTGTAAGCGGCTGGGTGGCTGAAGATCGTTCCCACCAATATATTCATGGTCCTTACCTGCATCTCCTGTTTGGACATCCTCCCTTCACTGGCAATGAGAATCTGCACTGAACGGATTGTCTGGAGGCCTTAACACATGCGTTCTGTGCACTTGAAACACCCTTTTCGGGCCTCGCAAGCCGCACCGCTTCCCCCGCACTTGAGGTGTGCTTGTGTCCTCCCCCCGATCAGGGTACAGGAAAGGCACAGACAAGTTCTCTCCCCATTTGCCTTAAGTAAGGGCACAGGGAGCACCAGCTGAAAAGAGACGTGAGCACACCCTCCACCATGCACTCACAGCGAAGCTAGCGCACCTTGAGTAAAGGACCCTACAATGTTGTTTGCCTGGCAGCCATTTTGGTTGCATAGCAACCCAACTCCTGCAGGCCACACTGCGTACATGGATCAAAGCAGTCACAATAATCGTAACAAAGGTGCAGAACGCTTGCAGCCCCCACCTTGCATGGAAGTGAACAAGTAAGTAAGTGCAGCTCACCTAGGTACGCTCACCTTGGGACAGATAGCAACAAAACGAGGTGTTGCAAAACCCCACCATTTTATCATATATTTTAAGAGAAGCCTACCTGAGGCACCAAAATGCAACAGAGCAGTTCCAGTCCGCCACCCGAATTCCTGGCAAATCCAGGTGAGCCCCCAGTGTCATGGGACCTCTGGATTGACGCTTTCAAAGTGTATCTAAGAGCAGCTCGTGGCACTAAATATTCTGATGATGAGAAGGAAGCTGCACCTTTGAACTGATTGGGAACTGAGGGCTTCAGAGTATTTAGACATGTACCTGGTGAAGAGGTGCGCATCCCCTGTGGAGGGGCAGGGTAGACAGCAGTGGGCATGTATGAGACAACATTGAAAAACCTGGAAGGGCGTTTTGGTAAAAGACCTAATGTGTTACAGGAGAGGTACCATTTATTTTCAAGGGTGCAAGGAGTGGGCAAGTCAATTGACTCGTATATTACAGCATTACGCACTCTTATTTCAACCTGCAAGTTCACTGGTGTACTAGAGGATAAGGGACCATGTGATGATGAAAACCAGTAATGCTAAGGTAAAGGAAAGACTATGGATTAATAATGACCCTCACCTGGACAAGGTAATAGAAATTGCCAGAGCCACTGAAGTGTACGGGCCGTAATTGAGAAAAACAACAAGACTGGTCTAGGCGAACAAGTACAGACCATCATGTGAAGGAGGAGTAGTGAAGAAACAAAAGGGAGAGTTGACAGAGGAGAGAATCAGGCCGTCAAGAAAAATTGAGGACCATCAGGTCCTGTGAACAGACAGTCTTGCAGAAGAGGTGGATGGGCTGGCCACTTGACTGGTGCTATGGAGTGCCCCGCCTGGAATGCAGAATGTAGAACATGTAATGTGAGAGGACATTTTACCAAAATGTGCAGAACGAATGGTGAGGGAAAACAAACTGTGAGAATGGTGGATGGTGATGGAGGTGAGGATGAAGTAGTAACACAAGGAGTTATGGAAAGGCATTGTCCACACTTGAGCCTCCTGACATTAACCCCTATGCATATGGTCAGGTACCCATAAAAGTGCTAGGATAACAAATGGGCACTAAGAGAATTCAAGGGCCTTGCTACTAAAGGAAAGCTATACGTGGCACAGAAGGGAGATGGTGTCCAAGGTTAGGATGAGCAAGCCACCCTAGAAATACATTGAAATACGCCCAGGCAAGGCTATTCCTGTGCTATGTGTGGAGAAGGGAGAGCGAGTACAAACGGGAGGAGGTGTGACCATTAAATATTTGAAAGATACGTTTCCAACAGTTTTTTCAGATAGGTTGGGTACCTGAGGAGCAAGAGCATCGCAAATGCAGCTTCCACGCAAGGGAAGCTTTGTTTTTGAAGAAGCGTGCAAAACAACATAATTGGCTAAAACCACGCCCGCACCATCTACGCCGCTACAAAAGCAACTCCTCGCGCGCACTAGCGCGCGTGCACCACGACGAGCCCCGTGAAGTCGCTCTTTTCCTCTTCACCTTGGCGTCGCAACGAGCAGGACTTCCATAGGCAAGTCGTGCACTTTGCATCCGCCGGTTATTTTCAATGTTTTCCACATTGAAGTCTGGCATGCCTAAGGGTTTGCTACCTAATGTCCCCCCAGCGATGCCGAGAGCGGCAGCTGCAGTCTCAAGGAAATTCTTCATAAGTAATACTTCCACCCCAAAAGCCTCTCATCTTACAAGAATAATTAAATCTGATTACCAAAACTCCCCTCTTCCGGACATTTACAAATTTTGTAAAGTATCTGCATTGGTGATAGCTACGGCTACCGGCAGTGGCTGTCCCTGCAAGCGGCCGTCCAAAAAACTAGTGCATTTCAGTCTGCCCATGAAATCAAGGCTACTACTTCTGAAAGTGTGCTGAGTGCAGACCCCGCACCAACTGCCACTCGCACTGGTGAGCAAAATGCAATTACAGACGTCAGTCTTCTTGAAAATGTTCCACCCACTGCAGATTTGATCTTGAGTGATGGCTCATCTGTTGTACATGTGTCTGATGTTGCTGTAATTGACCTTAATTTATCAAACTCATTTATCTCTCCACAACTGCTGTCTCCAAATCTCCTATTATGTTTTCAAGCAGCAGTTCTTCTCTTTCAAATCTTTCTTTTTGTTTGCCAACACCTCGCAGACCCATTCCCATACAAAAACCTAGTACCAATGCCCTCCCAATCACATCTTCTGAAAATGGTGCCAAATTAATCAAACTTGCCCTCAGCACCTTTCATCTATCCTTGGCTACGTTAGCCAAGTTATACGACTCTCTTGACGTAAAACTTAATGCTCAATCTGCACAATTCGAAAAAATACTTGCATGGCAGAATGATTTTGACATTCGAATGGTCCATCCTTGTCTTTCATGTCCTAGAATTCAACCCAGCCCTGCTCCTATGGGTGATAAGTTTGAACCTGATGAAGCCCCGCTATCTCTTCATGTGGCAGCCACTCAAACATCTGCAACTGAAACAACGTTTATGAGCCTCCCGCAATTTGACATAATCATATGTGCTTCAAGTGTGAATGTTGTCCTATAACTGGCCTCAACACAGAAGCTCGTGAAATACCCAAAGAGCCTAGTGTCAACCCCACATCATCCAAACCAGGCAAGTCAGTGGAATCATCTTCCTTGCCACAGACGAGTTCCGGCCCTAACCAAGATCAGTATAAGGCATCTACGAAAACAGCTTACACTATTTTTTCCAAAAACCAAAAGGGAAACGTTGCGGTAATTTCCAAATCCAAACCCCCCAAAAACCAATCCAAAGAAAGAAACACCAACACTGCCAAAACAAAGCAATTTATCAAAAAATTGAATCTTCCAAAAAAAAGCACAATTGCCACTGCCCGATCCGTAACAAACAAATACCAACAATTTATGCTGGACAAAACAGCAAAGGTAATGTGTGAAGTTGTCGACGCTCCTGCGCCTTATGCTCCACTTGACACATTGGTCAAGGCAGTCCAAGTAGAAGCAACGGCTAACAACAGCATCACCATCCTGCCTGACTCTAATGTAGACAATGGACCCAGAATAAAGGCAAAAACAGATCGCCCAGTGAGCACTGATAACTATCATCGGCAAGCCATCAGAAAGGCGGTTGACGCCTACATGAGTAACCTACCCCCAAAATCTACTCCTATCAACATTAAACCGAATAACAACTCACTGGTTCCAACAGTGCTTACAAAAACTAAAAGGATAGCCTATCTATGTCTCAGCATGACAACATACTCGCAAGTAACATTATAGATCCACATGCTCTACTGGCCCAAGTTACTCCTAAAATGTTACAATTGTTGCAATCAGCAATCCACACGAACTTACAGCCAGTGACAAGTGCCTCTGAAATCCATAAAGCACCCACTTCAGTAAAAAATCCAACTTTAAGAAATTCTAATAAAACATTTCCAGCCAACTTCTCTTTGAATCTAGCCTGCAAACCAAAACCCTCTATTCAATATGACTTGAATCGGAGATCTGTTTTAGCCATTTTCTCCGAGATTCCAACGCTTGAAGACATCCATAGCATGGATATTGCACTAATAGAATTCCCCTCCAAATCGAATCTCAATTCTATGAGGATATGGATGAATTCCAGGGTCATCCAAAATACCACATGGATGGCAAAAAGTGAATTACTATCCCTGGGTTTCGTCCTCTCCACTGATACTCCAGAAGCCCTTGCTTCTACGCTGAAAATGCAATCTTAAAAAATCAGCAGTTACTCCTTGTCCACTTACCAAAACAAACACTCTTGCAAACCAACTGAGTGCTCTTGTCGACCAGCTTTACAATCGAATTAGCTAATACATGCCAAAAATGCTCAAACCATCTCTCTTATCAGCTGGAATACCAGAGGATTTTCCCATCTTATTAATAATAATCAAAATTCCCTTCTACACTACAATATTCTTATGTTCCAGGAAACATGGATGACATCTGTCCCCTTATGGGACAACTATGATGTCTTCCTTAATCCAGCCTTTCGTGCGACCTCTGGTAGACCCACTTCTGGCTTGCTAATAGCTATCAAGATCGAACAGGGCACTACAGCTCAGGAATGGAGGTGCCCTAATCAATTCATGCAATTGGTAAAACTGTGTATTGATGACATTGGTTATGCTTTAATTAATGTTTATTGGAATACTACAGGAATATCTGATGGATGCTTTCTTAAAGATTTAAGCAAATTGTTAAATCTAGTTACTTTAGACTCGTCTGTTTCTAACATCATCATCGCAGGTGATTTAAACCATGACTGCATATCTCATCAGACTACTAATAACAAATCTAGGCTGACAAAATGGCTAGCCTTCTCGTCGTACTACAATCTTGTTAAACTTAACAGAGCCTTTCCATCAGATATTCCTCTACATCCAACGTGGAAAAGAGGCCCTAGTTCGTCTATCATTGATTTTGTATGTCAACTCCCAATTTTTTCCTAGTATTGCTGATTTTTTTTATAGTTGAAAATTGTAACAGTGATCATAATCAACTAGTCACTCAATGGGTGACTTATAGGACAACCACAACGGAGCATAAGGAACATCCTCAAGACTGCCTAATTCTGAGCAACGGGGGCAGTCGCCTACGATGGTCACCTAACTCCTTGAGTGAGTTCAGTAGATTTTTGGATGCTCAACTGCAAAGGCAGACCACCTTGTTAACAAATCAGTCCATCAACTATTCAGATCTGATGCAACTTTTTCAATCATTTAATTCTTTAAAAAGCACATCAGGTCAGATGGCCTGTCACCCAAGACTTCATGTCTTCAATTGGGAAGTGAAAACCCTGAAAGCTCATACTCGCCATTTGAAACGTCATGCACTAAATGACCCTGTGACGACGAGAGCATCCTCATTGAGGAGAATCAAAACTGAACACAAGAATACACTAAGGGCCTTGCGAGCAAAAATCTGTCAAAACGACGGTGAAGCAATGTTATTATCTTTACATTCTAAGAACGTTGCGAGATCCTGGTCTTTATTGAATGAAGGTACACACCATTTGCAACCAGTATCCCAAGGCAATAATGTTCCAGAGTCAAATTGGATCATGTATTTTTCCATCCTTTATGCTTTGCCCCAAAACTCTTCAATTGTGAATCTTGGAGATGAACATAAGCACTTTCATCTCAATTTCGATCTGGCTGATATTCGGTTTTACATTAATAAGATCAGCAAATCAGGCACCTGTGGTCCTGACGGCCTTTCGAATCGAATGTTTAAACAATATCCAGATCTATGGGCTTCTATTCTGTTTAAAATATTTTCACTTGTCAACACTAATCAGTGCTTGCCAGAATCTTGGAGCCACTCTGTCATAGTCCCCATATATAAGAAAGGTGACCGCTCTTTAGCGTCCATCTATAGACCCATAGCTCTGCTGGACGCCCCAGGGAATTTGTTTTCGAGAATCATGTTGAGGGACCTAAATCAATGGACTTGTCACAGTAATTTGAGGGATCCCTTCCAAACCGGTTTTGTTGCTGGTCTTGGAACCAATCCCAACCTTATGGTTCTAAATATGTTAAAATCAAAATATGTGGCCTTTGATTTCTTCAACCAATCCATCATGTATCATAAATTAGTCCAATACAACTGTCCATCCTCATTACTAGCCTGGATCATGCTATTGCAAACCAACACGACCATACAATGTGACTCTCCTAAATTGGGTCCCAATTCCATCTGTCATCTACTTTATGCAGATGATCTGATACTTACATCGCAAACACCTACGGGCTTACAAAAATTACTCGACTGCCTAGCCTCGTATGTGTCTGTTAACAACCTAACAATTAATACTCAAAAAACCCAAATTATGGTTTGCAAACCTCATGCAAGAACTAAGGTGAAGATGTATAATTGGCACTTACAAAATGTCCCCCTTTTGAAAGTCCAGCAGTACAAATACCTGGGTATGATCAATCAGACATCGACAACAAATCATGCAATGGAGGATGTAAAACACACAAAACTTCAAATGTTCATATCCCAAGCTAAAGTACATAGAGCAAAGTACGGAAAAATCACGCTGAAGCATATTCTACAGTTTTACCAGCAGAAAGTGATTCTTACCATAATTTATGGAGTTGAAACTTTATTGCCTAAAGAGGCCAAGTGGTGGATCACACTGGAGGCCCGCTTCTGGACACAAGTGTTGCATCTGCCTAATAACACTCCTATTCCATTAATTCAATATGAATTAGCCCTTCTCTCTTTGGAATCACACATCAAATGGAGAATGTGTGCCCTGTTTAGGAAATCCGCCATGGGAATTTCCACTCCTGGGACTCTGGGTATTATAGCTCTGCACTTACTGGCTCAGGATCATGTATTCACCAAGTCGTGGAGTAACTTCACATTAGAAGCATTAGCTGATGCCTCAATTACCCTAGATTTGCTATTACATAATCCATAACGAGCAAAACAAAAACTACACCAGCATGACTGGATAGAAAATCGTAGGCAGTGTCAAAAACACAAGACGTTTGATCTCCGAGTGTTTGGACATAAAGCACTTCGTAAGCCGGCTGATTATTTATTAAGATGTCTGTCATCGCACATTTGCCAGCAGTACTTGAGGTTTCGCTTAAATCTTTGGACGACCATAGAAATCATGTCTAGACGAAATTTGATTCCAAAAGAACTTAACTATTGCTGCTTTTGTGCAAACAAGGCAGAGAAGGAAACATCAGAACATTGCATAATATATTGTCCCATGTTGTCCAATTAAAGGATACATTATTTCAAAAAACATCTTGTAAATATATATGGCCACATGGAAATAACCTGACAAAAGAGTACACTAACCACTAGCTACCCACCTCTATCACACCATAGGGGCTACTTTTTGAAAATTATCCTCAAAGTGGAAGTTTCATTAGATTATATCTACCACCACAGTCAAGGTAGTACATTCAGCATATTTTAATCATATTTTCTCAAATATTAACACAAAAATACATAAAAAACCCATTTAGAGCATTCCTCAATTGTACATTGTCACAAAGGAGAGAAGAAAAGAACATCAATTTGCATTTTTAGCTGTTATCAACACAGATGTATTCACATTTTACCAACATTCATTGATTTAGGTGATGTTAGTAATAATGTGTGTCAATCATATTACAATTATGCGCTAACATAATATAGTGGCGTCAACAATTAGATGTGTTTCTAGGGCCAGGGACAGCGCTGTTGCGGTCTGCAGCTCATCAATAGTGTCCCAGGACCCGTCTTCAGGGCGCAATTGGTTTAGAGTAAGGTGACACTGTCAACATGGCGCCTATGTGTCGGTGTCATCCACCTACAGAATAGATAAAACGAGTGTAAAACTAACTAAACACATATAAAAACCGTGTACTAGTGGGGTCAAAGGCATAAAAAAGGAAAAAGTAGCCAACTTGCTAACCTTATATTGATTTCGGTTTATAGTCATAATCTCGAATTTACAAATGTCGGAAAAAAAAATGTCGAAAAAAAAGGCTGAAAAAAAATGTTGAATTTTTTTTTATGACGTTTTTTTTCTAAATGGGGGGGTTCCCCCCAACCTCCCCTTTTTTTGTTTTTTTTGTTTTTACCTATTTTATTTATATATACTAGAGCCCAAAAAAAAAATATAGAAAAAAAAAAATATTCAAAATGTTTTTTTTCGGCCTTTTTTTCGACCTTTTTTTTTCTCGAGATTTGTAAATTCGAGATTATGACTGACCACCGTTGATTTCTTAGGGTGTGGAGGGCGAAGCGATTGCATTAGTCAATCTAATTATGGCGGCGGTTAAATCTGTCAGGATAGTTCATGCTGTAAATCAATACATGTTCAGAGTCAATAATCGTGTGACATTAACTCAATCACTGTCACACTTCTCTATATTGGTGTAATATATTTACCGTCTTGTGTGAATATAGATGCGATTGAAGATTCCCAGGATACGTGTTGGGAGTGGGAATCAGTTGCATAGATGTTTAGGTACTACATTTCCCACAATGCACCATGGAATCTATAAATGATGTAGAAGTCTCAATAAATACTGTGTTGTTTCTATTTTTTGTATTTATAGACAACTGGTATGGTCAAATATCCAGCACTTACTTGTGGGTGCATTTCTCGGATTCTATCTTAATTAATCTCTCCCGTGTTGTTATGAGGGTAAAGCCATGTGTTGCACTCCGAGTTGCTCGTCCTGTATGAGAGCAATGAAAATAGGTCAAAACACTGCTCGTGTATAACTGCCGTGTTATTCCTGCTAGCACGTGTTAAGGAATCATTTGGGCTTACTTCGCGAGTAAAAGCACAAGGCTCAGCGTTCCGCTTCTGAGAACAACTCCATCCGTACGGTGCCTGTGTGTTCAGGAGTACGCCCTGAATGTCAACAGCGGACTGCCTGTGTTGTTGTATCGGCATATTACGTCTTAGAAATTGAAGATGGACTAACCGCTTGCGGTTACGAAATGTGCCATCTTGTAATGAATGAAAAGACTATGGTGTACAGCAATAAGCATGTTGTGGCCACATAACAGTGGAAGAGGCAGAGCAATTAAGCAACTCACCTCCTAAATAACCATGGTGATACATTCAATTGGAAATAAATACAATATTGGGCATCAGGACGGCATGTTTTCAACATAACCATTCTATTCGAACATGACATCAGTCACCAAAGGTGCATATAGCGAGTTGTACCATGTTAATATTTTTGCATATCTACAACTAAATTCACGGTGGTTGTATAAAGTAACTCAAATAGTCGATGTTAATCTATAGATTGCAACACTATGTGATCTCTCTGGGTCGGTTGCTAGTGTCAGAGATACACCTGGATGCAACATGCATACCTGTTTAATAAACAATGCTGGATCGGGTAGGAAATGCATTCTCCATTATGGCCGGACATGTCATTTCTATAAGATCATAGTGTCTACATTCAAATATGTTTGTGTCGTATCACATCTACTGATATGATGTCATTTCTAATGTTGTTAACTGAAGATATGCCACACATAGATCTACTCAGACCTAAATGGATATACACAATGTTAGTGGATAAAGAGATTCCCTTCCACGGCGATGTTTAAGCCGGATTGGGCTGTTTTAAGGTTGTAAATCCATTTCTGTTCCAGTTTTTTTAAAGACAGATCTCTGTTGCCACCTCGTGGGTGGGCTTTGGTTGTTTGGATAACAAACCAGAACATATCCTCGCAGGTATGTTTGGCCTCTAAATAGTGGGCTACTAATGGTTTATCAGGGGTTCCATTACGAATGGCTGAGCGATGCTCGCCAATTCGCAATTTAACAGACCTAATAGTTTTACCTACGTATATTAACCCACAAGGGCATTTTATCCCGTAGATAACCCACTTGGTCAAACAATTTGAAAATGATCTATATTTCCACATCCGACCATTAAGGTCAATTTGCTTAAGGTTTTTAGTCAGATGACAGACCGAACATTGTCCACATGCATAGTGTCCGCTAACTGGCGGAAGTCCCCACAATGTGGACTGCGTTGGTGTCTCATTTTTGTTCATCGGGTAGGTGTGGATTAATTTATTCCAGAGATTCGGCATTCGTTTGAAGGCGAATCTCGGACAGTTAAGTCTGAAATCTTCAGTTTGAACAGTTTTCCAATTTTTGAGTATGATCCTTCTCAGATCATTACTCAACGGGGAAAAAGATGAAACACATGTAATTCTTTCTTCCCGCGGTTTGATGTGTTTTTGTGAGATGACCTCACGATTGGCATTCCTTGCCCTTTTCATGGATCTCTTAATGATTTTACGGGGATATTGTCTGTATCGTATTTTCTCACTTAGTTCCTGGCAATTATTTTTAAAGTCAGTAATTTCGCTGCAATTGCGTCGAATTCTCAGGAATTGTCCATAGGGCAAATTTTCTCGTAAATTGGATGGGTGAAAGCTACTATAAAGTAGTAGTGTGTTCTTATCTGAATGTTTTTTAAATAGTGTCGTGCCCAAATGATCTGCTTTTTTGAAGATCGTGAGATCAAGAAAAGCGATGCAATCACTACTGTAGGACATGGTGAATTTGATAGTTGGGGTTTGTCTATTAAGCCACACAAAGAAATTGTCCAGCTGCTCCTGGCTACCATGCCATAACATAAAAACATCATCAATATAACGGTGCCACGTACTGATGTAGTCATGGAAGGGATTGGTAACCGCATATATGAAGTTAGTTTCATAGTGGTCCATATACAGGTTTGCCAGGTCCGGCGCAAATGTGGCCCCCATTGATGTACCTTGTCTTTGTTGGTAGAAAGTGTGGTTACATAAGAAAAAGTTTTTGTCAATGCTAGCCTTATGCATTCAATGATGAAATTGGAGGGAACTGTGAGGTCTGCCCTTTTCTCAAGATATTGATGTAGTACTTCTATGCAGTGATCCTGAGGGATGTTAGTGTATAATGATTCTACATCAAGGGTGACCAAGATGTCGTTAACTCCAGGATGTAGACTAGCAATAGTGTGGATCATTGCTGTCGTGTCTTGGATGTACGATTTCATCTTGGCCACAAAAGGTCTCAGAAAAGAATCTGCATAGATAGAGAGAGGCTCTAACAGTGGACCTATTGCCGACACAATGGGGCGCCCTGGAGGATTAATCGTACTTTTATGTATTTTGGGTAGCAGATAAAAAAGCCGGTATAGTGGCATGGGGTCTGGTCAGAAATAAAAATTCATCTTTACAGATCCATTTCTGGCCGTGTGCATGGTTCATAAGGCTCATTATTTCCTCTGTCAATCCCGCGGTTGGGTTGCCAGCTAATTTGCGGTAACATTGTTGGTTTCCCAGTTGTTTATCTATTTCAATGTTGTATGCATTAACATCCCATAGTACAATACCACCTCCCTTGTCGGCAGGTTTCACTACAAAGGAAGTGTTATTTTCAAGATCTTTTAACGCTCGACGTTCAGCCTGTGTGAGATTGTCTTTGTGTTGATTTTTCTTCTTAAAGAGATAGTCCAATTCTCTTATCACTTTATTTTCAAAGGTCAAAATCTCAGGTGAAATCATAGTAGATGTAGGTGTAGAAGACGAGGGAGATTTGAGTCCTGTTATATTTTCATCTACCGTGGACCCTTCCTTTGGATTGCGGAAAAAGTATTTGAGCCTTAGTAACCTGAAAAGGTTTCTCATTTCCACTTCTGTTGTAAATGTATCTGCTATTTTGGTGGGAACAAAAGATAGCCCTTTGCTTAGAACACTGGTTTCCATATCAGTAAGGGCATGGGAACTGAGGTTAAAGACCGGTATTACCGATTGGTCTGTGGGGGTTGCCACTGTCTGGTTGGCATTGTGCGGTTGCCCCATTGTCTGTTCTTCCCTTGTTTCCCCTGTCCCTGAAAAAACTGCAGTTGGGCACCTCTTTGTGTCTGGCCCCCTCGGCTTGTTGAAGGTTGTGCTGTTGTAGAGTCGGAGTCGCTGCTGTTGGATGAGTTGGAAAAGGTAACACATTTGTTACTGTGGGTTCTATTGTACGGGGGACCCCTCCCTCCCGTTTGATTCGCATTTTGTTGTTGGAAAAAGCTTGCATTGAGATATGGGTATGTGGATTCTTCTTTATAGTTAAATATATCTTTCTTTAACTTCCAAATCTTTTTTTCTAAAGTAAAGGTTTAAAAAATGTTCATTTCTTCCTCTATTTTATCCAGCAGTACTTTCGTTTCTGGAATTGTTGATTCATCATAAATTTTTTTCTCTAAGGTCAGTAAGTCTTCTTTTTGCTTTTTGGATTCCTCCTCGGCCGTCTCAATAACCAATATGACCCAATCTCTAGAGAATTTATTTGCTACCCTGCTGAAAGTTCCCATAAACTTCGGATCATCTAGGAACACACGGGGGATATTTTTTACTTGAAGACCCTCTGGGATCACCCCGGCCCTTAGGTATTCCACCATCAGTTGGCCATGTGATTCCGTGCGGATCAGCTTCTTCTTCTTTTGGGTCAAAAGATCAAGATCATTAGTACTTGTCAGTGCTGTTGTTGCTGTTATAGGTACCGGAGATAGACCTAGAATGGAGGATAACTCTCCAGACAACTCATCGGAAAATGATATATAATTTACGTTCTCCATAATGTCACTTATGCTCTACCGACCAAAAGGGTCGTCCTGTAAGGGTAAACAAATGTTTTGAGCAAAACAAGGATTCCTCAATTTTTTCTAATGGGGGCTGTGGTATGTGAGGAAAAATATACCTGACAAAAAAGTACACTAACCACTAGCTACCCACCTCTATCACACCACAGGGGCTACTTTTTGAAAATGATCCTCAAAGTGGAAATTGAGGAATGCTCTAAATGTTTTTCAATGTATTTTAGTGTTAATATTTGAGAAAATATGATTATAATATGCTACTACATTGACTGTGGTGGTAGATATAATCTAATGAAACTTCCACTTTGAGGATAATTTTCAAAAAGTAGCCCCTATGGTGTGATAGAGGTGGGTAGCTACTGGTTAGTGTACTCTTTTGTCAGGTATATTTTTCCTCACATACCATAGCCCCATTACAAAAAATGGAGGAATCCTTGTTTTGCTCAAAACATTTGTTAACCCCACATAGAAATAACTAACATCTGGAAAGCTATATCCAACAATCCCAAATTGGGCATGCGTTGGCAAAAGTGCACTTTTTGGAATCAATATTTAAAAAATGTGACATCAACAAGCTAGCTCCAAATTAAATGCACTGATAGTTATAGAAGCAATTACTTAAGTCGATGTTTTCTTTTCTTTAACAATACTGTATATTTTATCAGAATAATGTATATATTTCACTTGATTAGTTTTATTCAATGTTAGAAATGAAATATCATTTTCTTCCTTTTAATGATAATTACGCAATCTCAAGGAATTGTCAGTTGCATAATTTTGTCCATTTGTTGATATTTGAAAGGATAATTGTATTATCCAAACCAAATAAAAATAAAAAATGTAAAAAAAGATAAGTTGGGTATGCTGGGTGGTTTTCCCCATAAAATAGTGTTAAAGAGAGTGTAGGTGCCGGAGGCCCATAAGGTCAGGAGAATACCAGTACTAGCCAGAGAAGGATTGAAAAGCAAACTGGCCAAACTGGCCAAACTCATGGACGCAGGAATAATAGAGGAGATTGAATCCTCCAAGTGGTTGTCACCATTCGTTTTGGCACGCAAGGCAGATGGGGGACTCGGGATGTGTGTTGATTTAATAGAGCTGAATGTCAATATATGGGTGGTCCGCCATCCCTTGCCCAACATCAATGAACTTTTAGCAACAGTAGGACAGGCAGTATGGTTTTCCACATTTGATTTGTCTTCCACTTAGCACCAGATACATTTGCATGAGGAGTCTCGACCCCTTACTTCCTTGGTCACACTTTTCTGCATTCCATTTGGTTTGGCATCTGGCCTCTGCCATTTTCCAACGGTTGATGCAGATGCTACTTAGGAAGTTCAAGGGGTTAGTTGCTTCCAAGACGACATTCTAGTTTGGGGCATGGATCTGAAAGAACATGATGAAACAGTGATTCAGGTGATGCAAGTCTTGCAGAAAAGTTACCTGACTTTCAAATTGTCTAAGTGCCATGTTGCCGTTCCCAGCGTCACCTATTTGGGGCACACGTTAGATGCAAAAGGGATAAGGCCTAATGAGGAGTTGGTGAAGGTAATGAGAGAGGCACTTTCTCCAGTAAATAAAGAGCAACTTTTCGGGGGTATGACCCAATATTACATAAAGTTAATTCCATCTTACGTAGGAAAAACAGCGTCATTGCGTGCTTTGTTAAAAAAGAACATCAGGTTTGAATGGTATGAGTGTTGCCAACCGGAGTCTGTCAAATTGAAGGAGGATGTGGACGATGCTCTGTCCCTGGATTCGTTCAACCGTAGGAGGAAAACAGTATTTACAGTGGATGCTAATGATGTTGGTATGGGTGCAGTTTTGGAAAAGTGTCATGATGGCATATTTCGTCCCATTGCGTTTGCATCTAGATTGCTCAGGGACGCTGAGAGGCATTATTTAGTAATTGAAAGAGAAACACTGGCAGCCACTTGGGCATCTAAGCACTTTAGAACATTTATATGGGGTATTCCCTATGTGATCAGAATGGATCACAAACCCCTTACGAGTGTCTGAACAACCAAGGGGATGAGATCTGTCTCCCTGGGGATAGCCAGATGGATGACAGACTTGCAGGAGTTTAATTTTAGCGTAGAACACATTCCTGGGTTGAGGAATGTGGTGGCATATTATTTCTCCCGTTTCCCGGGGGATTGTCATGAGTTAGAAGAATGCGGCTTCGGCACCCAGGTTGCATGTGCACTTCCTGCCATAGATAAATGTCAGTGAGAGAAGGGGTGTATGGAGGATTCAGAGTTAGCATTGATTAAGAAAGGTTTGAGCGTCCGGTGGAAGGACGTGAACAGCAAGGAAGGGGGAAAAGGTATGCCCATATTGTGAGCGAGTTGTCTGAAGGGTCATGGGGTATTGTGAGAGGGTACAGGTTAGTTCCTCCTCTCAGTTTGAGGTCCAAGCTTGTGAATTTGGCGCACACAGGACATCTGGGTAGATCTCTGAATAAAAAGAGATATAGGGAGTGACATTGGTGGCCAGGTATGGATGAGGATGGGGAACAGGTTGTGAAGGAGTGTGTGGCGTGTTCTGTGAATGATAAGAGTAAGATACTGCACTCCCAGCCGGTTCATCCAATAGAGATTCCCAAGGAGGTTTGGTTGAAGTTGACTCTGGACATTGTAGGCCCTACTGATGCTCTTGGTGGAGATTTGAGATTGTTAGTAGTTTTGGTGGATCACACATCACGATCACGATGAGTGGAAGGCGCTGCATTGGAGATGGTAACTGCTGAGAAAATTGTAAATTTCCTAAACAAGGTATTTCACAGGGAAGGAATTCCGGCTGGAATTGTCACAGAGAATGGGGTTCAATTTGTGTCCGTTTGTATTCAGGAATTTTTTGAGGAAGTTGGGCATAAGGTACCACAAGAACTGTTTGTACAACCCATCAGCCAGCGGCTTGGTTGAGAAGATGAATAGATTTGTCAAGGGTGTAATTCAGTTGACTGTGGCTAATGGATTGGTTTGGATGTTCTTTCAGAAGCTTGGCTGCTTATAGGCGTATGCCATCATCTATCACCGGTCATATCCCATTTGAGCTGATGAGGCGTAGAAAGACAGGTTCGATGTTCAGGATGTTCAGGTGGCAGCATTTTCACAGAAGTGAATATGGTTGAGGTTTTGGAGAAAGTATGTGCTCGTCAGGAGAAGGTGATGTTACAGCAAGTGAACAGGAAGCCACATGAGGTATTGGCTGGTGATTGTGTCCAGGATCTGTGCACAGTGGTGAGGGTGGGGGCAGGATATCTGGTTCCTGATGATGGTGCAAGGTGAATCACGAAAAGGTTGGTGGTGGAGAGCAGTTCAACCATGGGACATGTTCCCAATGTGGTGGGTGATTGTGTTTGGGGACCCAGTGAGGGTTGCAGGTCGGTTAAGTCTACAGGGGTGAAGAAGAAGGTATTCGTGGATGCAGGTAGTGGTGCAAGCTAATACATAACAGAGACAGCACCCACCATGGGGTTTGATCATGGGGCGGGACAGGAAGCCACTGAAAAGCAGGTGGATGCAGGTGGTGCTACTGCTAGGACCGGGAAGGTCAGCGGCATAAAACAGGGTGCTGATGAGGAACAAGTTGGTTTTGGTTGCACTTCAAGGATGAGGATGCCTCCTATTAAATTGAGAGACTATGGGCCTTATTACGAGTCCGGCGGTAACCGCGGCAGTAAAACCGCCTACTTACCGCCAGACTCGTATTACCATTCCGCCTCCGTGACTCCCGGAATTACCAGGGCATTACAGCCCCGGTGTCCCGGGAGTCACGGAGGCGGAATGGTGTTACTCCCCATTCCCATTGAGTCCCATAGGACTCAATGGGAATGGGGAAGTGGAAACACCGGCACCATCTTGTGATGGTGCTGGTGTTTCCACGTCCGCCTGCAGGCGGGAGGTGTTCAACCTGCCAGGTCAGACCTGGTGGGAAGATCACATCCCGCCTGCAGGACTCGGGACTCGGGATCGGGCGGTCCGGAATTAACAGTGGCAGCGGGTTTACCGCCACTGTTAATTCCAGACCGCCCGACCCGTAATGAGGCCCTATGTGCTTTGGGGTGTGAGAAAGTAAGCCAGTGCGCATGTGAGTTGACTGATTTGTTGTTATTGCATTTCAGTTATTTTTTGGATATTGTTGCTTCACATTTTCCTTTACAATTTCCTCTTCCCCTTCCCTTCTTCCCCATTTTTCCTGCATTCCTCTTCTTGTTGTTCTCTGTTCATTTTCCTCATTGTTCAACTGTATGGGGGGAAGAAGTGTTCTAATGGAACCCTGGTGTACTTATTTGCATCCAAGGTTTCACGTTCTTGAGCAGTTGGAGCTGTGTGAGCGGCTGGGTGGCTGGGGTCCGTTCCTACCAATAAACTCAAGTTCCTTACCTGCTTCTCCTGTGTGGACATCCTCACTTCAGACCTCTTCTGAGGCCTCTGACTGCCGTAGACTAACCTTCGGTATCATACTTCTGCATACAGTCTCTCTCCCCTCTTCGGTATCCATGTCCCTTGACGAGACTTTGGACACCTAGCGTCCTTAGATGCGATATTGGAGTGACTGGCTGGTTACCAGGGGACTCCCGTGGTCTTGCCACTACCTTAACTTAGGCTCCTGCCCTGCAGACTTCTCGTGCTGGGTTGACGCTGCACTCTTGGCGTCTTACTCTCCGGGTTACTGATCTTTGGATTTCTCGTGCTGGCTTTGTGCCATGACTCCAGCATACCAGCGTTTATCTCTGGGCTTCTTTTCTCTGGGTTTCTCATGCTGGGTCTCTTCTCTCTTAGTTTCTCCTGCGGGTATGGCGCCGTGATTCTGGCTCAACCGCCAGAGTATTCAACGCAGAGAACTGATTCCAGTTGGGAACGTATTATTGGGTATGTAAGAACCCGGCTGTATTGGGTAGCATGCCCGTTCCTTCCCCTGAATCATGTCTTATGTCCTCCCCTCTTTTGCTACACTGTGTCCATATGATTTCCCAATGGATTGCTACAGGGATAGAGGAATTCCTGCAGTCCACTTGGTCTTCCCTTCTTGGATTTTTCCATTTGTCCAATGAATCATCAGGCTTTTGTTTTAATGACTGTGCACTATCTTGTGTACTACCTCCATTAGTGCTGGGGGCTGCCCTCACTACTTTACTTTCTCCCTCATCCTCATCTGATTCAATCCCCAGACCATCGGCTCCAATGCAGCTGCTCACTCCAGGGTTAACTAATGTTCTTACAACTTGAACCCAAGTGGTATTGTCCCTGTTGGGGTCTTTAGCTGTTCCATCCCTCTGATTAAAACATTAGCCTCCTGTACAGTTTTCAGAATACTTTTATTTTTTTCTTTGCTGTAGTGAGAGGGGAGGGGCTAGCGGTTGCTTACCTTTTAGTCACAGTTACAAATGAGGCTCTAAAGCCCTAACACTAGTTACAGGAGAGAACCAGAGTCTATTTTTGTTCAGTGTGCTCTATTATGTATGTATATTTGAATAAGCTCTCTATAAGGATTGCAGATTAGTCTTGCGTTCCTTTGATGTTCCTACTATTATCCCAAAACAAGGCAGGAAGGAATCAAAGCAATAGCAGATGAACATACTCCAAGCAAGACCACAATCATTAAAAACCAGACAAGGGCAGAATAAAATAGCGTAAAGTGTAAAATACTGAGTGGGGAACTCCTCGACAGATCAAGGAGCTGCCAAAGTCCCCCCCCCCGCATAACTTGGCTCCAACAGAAACAAGTCCCTGAGCTTAGTAAGGTCTCTAATTAGGGAAGGAAGGCATGACAAATAGTACTTGGTTAATTAAGGAGTCTATCAAGTGATGACCGATGTGAAGCAGGGCACTCCTTGACAGCTCGAGGAGTTGCCAAAGACTGACTCTCCCGGTAGCCAGTGATTTTACTGAATACATTACAGAGAATGCCTTTTGCCCGAAAACAAGAACAACGAAAAACATACCAACATTTGGTTAAAATGTATTTTTTTTATTGTTTTGGGTTCGGTAAAAAGGCATTCTCTGTAATGGAATTTTTTTAAATCACATATATCCCTCTCCCCTCCCCCACACAGCCACCTCCTTACACACGTTTTATATCCTTATCCAGGCGACCCTCAGGTTTTTAATTCAGTTGATTTCAAATGAAGCTTGGTGTCCTAATCACTTGCTACAGCAGAGCCTGGTGCTTCAGTAACTCGCTACAGCAGAGCCTCGTGCTTCAGTAACTAGTTACAGCAGAGCCTGGTGCTTCAGTAACTAGCTACAGCAGAGCCTGGTGCTTCAGTAACTAGCTACAGCAGATCCCGGGTCTTCCGTAACTCGCTACAGCAGAGCCTGGTGCTTCAGTAACTAGCTACAGCAGATCATGGTGCTTCAGTAACTCGCTACAGCAGTGCCTGGTGCTTCAGTAACTAGCTACAGCAGAGCCTGGTGCTTCAGTAACTCGCTGCAGCAGAGCCTGGCGCTTCAGTAACTAGCTACAGCAGATCCCGGGTCTTCCGTAACTCGATACCGCAGAGCCTGGTGCTTCAGTAACTAGCTACAGCAGATCATGGTGCTTCAGTAACTAGCTACAGCAGAGCCTGGTGCTTCAGTAACTCGCTACAGCAGAGCTTGGTGCTTCAGTAACTAGCTACAGCAGAGCCTGATGCTTCAGTAACTAGCTACAGCAGATCCCGGGTCTTCCGTAACTCGCTACAGCAGAGCCTGGTGCTTCAGTAACTAGCTACAGCAGATCATGGTGCTTCAGTAACTCGCTACAGCAGAGCCTGGTGCTTCAGTAACTAGCTGCAGCAGAGCCTGGTGCTTAGGTAACTCGCTACAGCAGAGCCTGGTGCTTCAGTAACTAGCTACAGCAGATCCCGGGTCTTCCGTAACTCGCTACCGCAGAGCCTGGTGCTTCAGTAACTAGCTACAGCAGATCATGGTGCTTCAGTAACTAGCTACAGCAGAGCCTGGTGCTTCAGTAACTCGCTACAGCAGAGCTTGGTGCTTCAGTAACTAGCTACAGCAGAGCCTGATGCTTCAGTGACTAGCTGCAGCAGAGCCCCGTGCTTCAGTAACTAGTTACAGCAAAGCCTGGTGCTTCAGTAACTAGCTACAGCAGAGCCTGGTGCTTCAGTAACTAGCTACAGCAGAGCCTGGTGCTTCAGTAACTAGCTACAGCAGATCATGGTGCTTCAGTAACTAGCTACAGCAGAGCCTGGTGCTTCAGTAACTCGCTACAGCAGAGCCTGGTGTTTCAGTAACTAGTTACAGCAGATCCTGGTGCTTCAGTAACTCACTACAGCAGAGCCTGGTGCTTCAGTAACTAGCTACAGCAGATCCTGGGTCTTCAGTAACTAGCTACAGCAGATCATGGTGCTTCAGTAGCTAGCTAGAGCAGAGTCTGGTGCTTCAGTAACTAGCTAGAGCAGAGTCTGCTGCTTCAGTAACTCGCTACAGCAGAGTCTGGTGCTTCAGTAACTCGCTACAGCAGAGCCTGGTGCTTCAGTAACTAGTTACAGCAGATCCTGGTGCTTCAGTAACTAGCTAC